>NC_139028.1:116551302-117151302 GCF_964662115.1 Mustela nivalis | reverse complement strand
TAGGAGGGCCTTTGATGCCTAACTTGGGAGAAGCCAAAGCGAGAAACAACGGGATCCCCCAACTCAATGTCACCTGGCCCAAGGAGGGCGTGGCCAGGAAGTGGCTGTGTCTTTGCTCCCTCCACCTCCTACTTCCTAGATCTGTCTCCTCCAGGGCAGAACAGGGCTGACTCTGACTTATCTCCTCTTCCCTGGCACAGGTGCCTCAGAGAATGCAGGGTTGGGGGAGTCATGGTTGGGGGAATGGATGGTGGATGGATGCCGGGTGGATGGATGGATGGATGGATGGATGGATGGATGGGTGGGTGGATGGGCGGATGGGTGGATGGTTGCCTGAGTGAGCGGAGAGGTAAGTGAATGGGTGGACAGGTGGATGACGGACAGATGGATGGATGGGTGGTGGATGGATGCATGGTTGGTAGGTGAGTGAGTGAATGGTTGCTGGGTGAGTGGGCGGATGGATGGATGGATGGGTGGGTGAGTGGGTAGATGGGTGGATGGATGGATGGGTGAGTGGGTGGATGGGTGGATGGATGGATGGGTGAGTGGGTGGATGGGTGAGTGGGTGGATGGGCAGATGGATGGATGGGTGAGTGGGTGGATGGATGGATGGGCAGATGGATGGATGGGTGAGTGGGTGGATGGGTGGATGGATGATGGAAGGAAAAGGAAAGGAAGTGAGGGAGGGAGGAAGGGGAAGAGGGAAGAAGGGAGGAGGAGGAGGGCAGGCCAGCACGTTGACCTCCTCAGGTGGATCACAGGCATTTCCAAAGCAGACCCAGCCAGCTGTTAAATGCCAGCCCCCAGCCTCTCCCAGCAGCCAGCCAGCCCCGTGTGCCATCAGCTCCCCTGGCCCTTCCTCCTGGTGACAGTCCCCTGTCGTTGCAGCCGTGCTCGGATGCTCCCTGGATCTCCCTGAACCGGGCTCGGCCCTGACTGATCCCGGCTGAGCAGCTTCATCCCCTCCTGGTCCACCCCCCTGAGTGGCATTTCTGAAATATGAATTTCTCACGCTCACAACTTACCCTGGACACAGGCCTTGATGTGTAGTGCACCCCCACCTCCTGGTCCCAGGCCCCTCTGTCCTGCCTGTCACTGTGACCTTGCCCTGTGCCCTTGCCCACGGGGGCCCTGCCCGCTGGCCCACCATGTTTCCACATTCACCCCTGCGCCAGCCCGTGTCCTACACCATCCTCCACGGGGACCTGCGGCCCCCACCAGGCTTACTAGGACTCCAGCACAGGAGTGCGCGGGAAGACAGCAGTTCACGGGAGCCGAGTGTCTTGAGCGGAGCCCCTGTACGCACAACCCAGCCCCCCACCCCAGCCTTGTCCCGTGGCAAGAGCCAGGCTGCCTGGGGAGTCCCAGGCAGGAAGTCAGGAGGCCCATCTCGGGGGCTTGTCCAGCCTCCCCTGTGTCGCACTGAGAGCCAGTCCCAGGCGTGGACTCGAAAGCACGGTGGAGAGCTGGCCATGTGGCCCCAGAGCACTGCCGGGTCTGAGCTCTGGTGCCGCTGGCTCTCTGGGCTGGGAGATGTGGGCGGGCAACCTCCCCGCTCTGACCTCCGTCTCCTTCCTCATCCACACCTGCCTGGGGATACTGTGCTCACTGCCCACAGAGCACCCATGGAGCCCCGCACATAGTAGGCCCACAGGGGAGGCTCTGTCCTTCAAGTCTTCCCTCCCCTGACTGGTCGCTAGGGCACCTGGGCACCATCTGTCTGAGCCCCTCCCCCAACCCAGGGCCAGCATATTGAGCAACTACTACACACAGCACACTTCCTAGGGGTTCTTGCTTCTGGACCTCACACTTCCTGGGTGGGCACTGTTGTCTCCGTTCCCAGATGGGGAAACTGAGGCCTGGCACTTCCTCATGCACCGTGAGTCATTCCGCACGCTCTGCTCAGCTCCACTTTTCATCCCAGCCCTACAAGTAGGGGCACATTCGTGCCCTCCACTTCACAGAGGAGGGAGCTGCACAGAAAGGGGAGGGCTGAGCTTCGAGCCCAGGCCAGGTGCTCTCAGCATCCGTCTCCCTGGGCTTGAAGGGACTTTGCTAACATGGACGCAATTTTATGACTCCATTGTACATACTATGTTCAGTGAGGACCCGATCTTCCTTTGCAGCTTTAAGAATAATCCCACGGGGGAGTGCTTGTTTGGCAGGGGTGAGGTTTCCTCCAAGGGTGGTAAGAATGTTCCGGAACTACATAGGGATTGTGGTGGCACAATGCTAAGAAAGCAGTACATGCCCTTGCAGTGGTCACCAGAAAAATGGTTAACTTTATGTTTTGTGAACTGCACCTCAATTTTTTGAAAAAGAAAATAAGGCACCTTTTGCTAAAGGTCTGTCTGGTCTGAGGAGCCGGCCATGGGCAGCCGGGTGCAGCGGCACAGGGCGGGGAGGGCAGGGACTGAAGGCAAGGCCAGTCACCCGTCGGGGGCTTCACACACAGGCTGTCAGGGGCTTCCGGGGGCTGCAGCTTAGAGGGACCTGCCCTTGCTGCCTCGGGGGGTTGTTCCAGCGGCTCCAGGAGCCCTGGTTGCCCCCCTGGGTGGCTGCCAGCCAGCACGCGGGGTCTCTGCTCATCAGGGCACGTGCTGATTCCAGCCCGACTCCACGAGTCAAGGTCAAAGTGGAGGCTGGCACGGTGGCCGGGAGCCTGGCATGGCAGATGGCGCCATCGTGTTCCCAGGTTCCTGGCCTGCAGTTGGGCTGTGGAGGAAGGATGAGCAGGGGGTCGGGGACACGCGAAGGGGAGCCCCTGGGGTGGGCAGAGCTCTGTTCTGGAACGGGGCCGGGAGGCAGGGGAAGTGAGCGCCGAAGGTTGGGGAAGGGCTTGCGCAGCTGGGGTCCTGCGGGAGGTCTGGAGCTTTTCTCGCTCCGTGTTCTGGAAGTGGCGCCTCCTTCCATGCATGAATCACTTTTTTTTGCCGGGTATCTGAGTCTCTTGCGTGGGAAGGCAGGGTCCTCTGGAAGACCCCGTTGGGGCGTGGCCAGGATTGAGGAAAGGGGCGTGAGTTGTGTACTGAGAAAGGGTTGGGGTCCTTAATTTCAACTTCCCACACACAGTGTCACCACTCTTGACATCACACATGCCTTACGTCTCCCCACCCTTGTCCCTTAGGTACAGTTAGAGCTGCTGGTTCTTGATGGGGACACTGAAGCAGGGAGGTTTGGGGCCTCCTCCTAGAAGGACCCTGAGGTTCTGGGGGTTGGGGCGTGCCTGTCTCCTGCCCCTACCTTCTCCGCACGGCCTGCACCTCCCTGGTAGGGGATGCATGATATAACGAGTCAGACCATCTCAGAAAACCAGGACATGGGTCATTGACCACACGTGACTTCGGGTTCTGAGAGCTGCTTCCCACATTTCAGGGGTGATGGGTAAAGACCCTGGGAGAGGGGGACATCAGCACCTAGAGGGAGGAGTATGGAGGGAAGTTGTGCCTCTCTCCTCAAGCATTCATTGAGAAACTATGTGTCGAGTGTTGGAAGATTCTGTTCTAAGTGATGGGCGTGTCCCGTCAGCTGAATAATGGCCCCCCACGATGCCCCGGAACCCATGAACATCAGCTTATATGGGGAAAAAAAAAAAGTGGGGAAGTCTTTGCAGATGTGATTAAGTTAGAGATCTTGCGATAGGGAGATTATCTTGGCTTATCCAGGTGGGCCCTGCGCGCCAGCCCAGCTGTCCTTGGAGGGAGGGAGGGAGGGAGGGAGGGAGATTCTGTGAACGGGAGCGGCCACGTGATCCCGGAGGCAGAAAAGACGGGAGGGACGCCTGAGGCCCCAGAAGCTAGAAGAGGCGGGAAGGAGCCTCCCCAGGGCGCCTGGAGCAGCACCCTGCCATCGCCTTGGTTTGGGTCCAGGGACAGTGGATATCGGATTTCTGGCCTCCAGGACTGTCAGATACTCATTTCTGCAGTTTGGAGACTCCCCGGGACCCTCCTGCAGCACGCGGGCACAGGGGCGAACGAGCAGGAAAGGCCCCACACACACGCCAAGACACACCGGGGAAGGCGGGGGGGGGGGGGACACATTCGGTGGCAGATACAGACTCGTAGGGGTCGGTGGATGGGGGGAGGGCGGGATGCTGTGTCAAGTGGTCCCCATTGGGAAGGTTCACCAAAGACCTGAGGAGCTCAGGAGGGAGGCAGGGGTGCCGGGGTGGAGGGGCAGGACCAAGCCTGAGGTTGCCCTGTTGCCTCTGCCTCTGAGGTCTGGCCTCACCCCCTCTGCGGTTTTTGCCTGTGCTGTGACCCCAACCCCCGACCCGTAGCCCTTGAGGACTGGCCCCGCCCTCGGGCAGGTTCACATACTCCCGTGACCTCTCCCGAGACAGGAGGGCGCTGCTTTCGTCCTTCCTTCTTGCTCTGTCCGCCGCCTCTCCTGCGCCACCACCCCCCTGCGGGACGAGGGCTCCAGGCTTCCTCCCTCCTGGGTCCGCTTCCTTCCACTGTCAGTGGCTTTTTAGAAAACTGTCCACACCCACTTGTCCGTCTGGAGACCTTCAGAGAACGCGGGAGCATGGGGAATACATATGTCCCCCATCCTGCTGCCCCAGGGCGGCCACTCGTGGGACTGCCTGTGTCTGCTGGCCTTCCTGTAATGCCCAGGCGACCTTCCCTGCCAATGTGAGGCCACAGTGGGCACCCCACGTGCGGTCCTGCTCCTACACTTGCCCCGTGGTGTCCAGCTCCCGTTGGTGTACGGGGATGACCTCCTCCTCCCTCTTCCCTGGCTGGTCCCCTCCCAAGAGGCGTCTGGGTGCTGCACTGCCATCCCCCCCGGACCTCACGGTGCCCCCGAGGGTGTCCTTCCATCAGATGGGGTCCTCCTGCCGCAGCTGCCGGGCCCCGTGCCCTCACCCAACGCCCTTGGAGAGGTTCGGCTCACACTGTCCCAAGGTCGTGTTTCCTGTCTGCCACACGGAAAAGCAACCACCCCTCCTGTGGGACGTGGGGCGAGGACCGAGGGACAGTGCCTGCCTGCCATGTCCCAGGCGTGCTTCCCGTCCATTTCAGCCTAAGCATGCCCAGAACCTATTATAAATCCGGGTGGCGTGTGGCCGTCAGCACCCACACCCTGCAGTGAGCCGAGCCCTGTGTGTGCAGCACGGAGAGGGGGTTTCTGCAAGAAAACCAAGAGCCCCGAGGCCCAGACCAAGAAAGGGTGTGTTTCCTCTGCAAGGCACACACCTGCTCTCCTCACCCTCACCTCGGGTCACTGTGTTGGGGACCCCTTCTTAAACCAAAGAGGGCTGCGCAGGGCGGGGAGCCGAACGATCCGGGAAACCCCTTCACTGCTCCCAGGTCGAGGACTGTATCTCCCGGAGAGACACAGTGGGAGGGCAGTGGGGACCTGACACCTCATAGCCCTGCGTGTCCCGGGCCACGCGACAGGCAGGTCTTCAGGAGGAGGTCTGCGGGAGGACCCCCTCTCAGCCCTGCTGCATTTCCCTAGTTAGTTCCTGCCCCGGGAGGCTGACGGACTCTGCCCTTGCAGGTGGAGTCTCTATCAGCCCCGGCTGGATGTGTCACCTTGCAGGTTCCAGCCTTTCCTGACTACTGGTTTGCATGCCTGAGAGGCAGAGAAACGCCCCAGTGCCAAAGCTGTTGACCGAAATGGCCCCAAGCAGCCAGTGCCACTGCCCGGCCTCCTGCCGCTCTGGGCAGGTGCGCACAGAGCCCCCGGCCTGACGGTGCTTGTCACGCTGCCCCCCAGCCCCTGCTCCCCTGCACCGCGGGGCTCGCAAAGTGGGCCACCGCGCTACCTGTCTGCTCCCTGCGCGGTCCCCATGCCAACGGGCTCCTCCGCCCTCGGCGTTGCCACCGGGGCAGCGCCCGGGATGGCATGAGTCATTCCTTCATCCCCGAGGTTTGGTGAAAACACCCCCAGCCTGTACTCCCGCCTGGTCGGTCTCGCCGTCTCCCGGGGGCGGGGCGGAGGGGCGGGGCGGAGGGGCGGGGCGGGGCGGGGTCGCCGAGTAGTGGCCCCGCCCCCCACACACCCACCCTCATCCGGGATGTGAACATGCAGCTGCCGGAGGGGGTTGGGGTTGCCTGGAGGACCTTGCAGGGAGTCCGCTGACCTTAAGATCGGAAAATGATCCTGGCGTATGGGGTGGGCCGGGTGTAGTCGGCCGCAGGGGTCCTTGTTAGGATGAAGGAGGGTCGGCCGCAGGGGTCCCTGTTAGGATGAAGGAGGGTCGCAAGCAGAGGGAGGGGAGACCTGATGAAGGACGGTGGAGGAGGGGCCGCGAGCCGAGGAGCGCAGGCGGCCTCCAGAAACCTGGCAGGGCAGGAAGCAGGGCCCCCCCACCCGGCCCCGGGGCCTCCCTGCCAGGCGCTGCTTCTGCCGGAGAAGCTGCCGACTCCTGCCCGGCTGCGCAAGCGGGCGCGTTCCGGAGGCGCGGGGCTCCTGCTCATTTGCCCCCGTAGCAGACGCTGATACGGGCGTTCTGAGCGCTCCACACACCGGGACTTGGAGCCGTGAGCACGGTCGCCGGGACCCGTGGTTTTCATCAGTGTCGGCCTCAAGTCAATCATCCCCCAGTCCCGAGTGACAGTCCGCTTCACAGATGGAGAAGCTGAGGCTGCGGGAGTTCTGTTCTTCGTCCGGCCTGGGGACTCCAGCTCTGCAACCCGATTGCGCTGCCTGTCTCCCAGCCCCACACACTGGCCTCCGTGAGACCCCAAGTCATTTCCAGAGGCCGCTGGGATGGGGATGGGGCCTACGTGTATGTGCCCCCTGGGAAAGCCCGTGACACCCCACGGCCAGGAAGCTCTGCAGCGGCCACCCGGGAGGAGGGCAAGGATTTGCTGCCACAGAGTCCCCAGCCCAGAGCTCACCCTGCATCTGGGACTCACGGGTGGTGCTGGGCCCACCGAGGCTGGACCCAGACAGCATGGGGAGCGAGGTCAGTATTGACCCACGGGAAGGTCAGGGTGATGCCTTGGCTGCTTCTCACTCAGGAGGGTGCCCCTCCTCACCACTGTCCTGCTGAGGAGCCGCCACGACAGGCCACAGACAGCAGGCCACAAAGCTGGCCATCCCGGGAACCGCTTAAGACCTGGGGGAACCCTCACGACCTTGGCCATGGTTCACTGTGGACAGGGCCCCGGCACCTGCAGAGAGGTGTGGGCAGACAGAGCTCGGGGGCCTGGCGTCGGCCTCCAGCGCCCGTAGGTCTCTCTGGGCGGCCCGTGCAAGTGCAGAGCCTTCCTCCTGCCGTCGCCTCCCAGGCTGCCCTGCAGATGCCGGCACACGGGGCAGCTTAGACAACGCAGACTTGTCCTCTCCCAGTTCCGGAGCCTGGAAGTCCTCAGTCAAGGTGCTGGTGGGCCGCGCTCCCTCTGGAGGCCCTGGGGGAGGACGCTTGCTGCGTCTCTCAGCCTCCGGGGTTCCGGCGTCCCGGGCTGTGGTCCCGCCCCTCCAGCGGCTGCCCCCGACTTCACATCACACTTTCTTCTCCTCTGTCTCTTACAAGGACACCGATCACTGGGCTTAGGGCCCCCCTCCCAAATCCAGGATGCCCTGTCCTCCATCCTTGCCTCAATTACATCTGGAAGGTCCTATTTCCAAAGAAGTGCCATCCCACATTTGGGGCCAGCCTGCTGTCCCGCCGCTGGACCCCCACACGTGTCCTCCCTCGGTCACCCGGGTCCCCAGACGAACACCCGGACAGGTGCTGGGACCGAGACCTGACCTGAACACACCGCTCCCGCTCGCACTCCCCGCCCCTTCGCCTGCCGGCCTCGCGCCTGACAAGCAGAGCTCGCAGGGGAGGGGTGGGGGGAGGAGGGGGTCGTGCAGCCCCCACAGGTGAAACTCACGCCCTGGGCCCTGTGGATTTGGAAATGGATCTCGCACGCGTTTGCACACGGAAGTCGGGGCCTGAGGGAGGAGCCCCTGCTCTGACTGGCCCGAGGCCCCTCGGTAGGTGGCAGGCCGCGGTGGCCCCCATGCCCACAGCGGAGGGAAGCTCTGGGGCCAGACCGAGGCTCTGACAGGGGCCTCCCCGAGGTCACCAACAGAAGAAATCTGCGTGCCCACAGTGCCAGCACCTTTCCAGACCCCGGGGGAGGGGAACATGGCCAGCAGGACAGACAGCACCCTGCCCTCCCGGGTTCCCATTCTAATGAGGGGGGAGGGGGGCTCCAGGGACATGCTGGGAGAGGACATCACTTCGCCGCTCATCAGTGCTGTGGGGTGAACGGAACAGGCAGGGAGGCATTTCAGGGGCGTCAACGTGCCATCCTAACCGCCCCCCTCTCTGCTCCGGGAGGAAGGCTCCGGTCCCACTTCTCACCAGGAACAGGGGAAAGACAGGAGGTGGGCCTCAGTCTCCAAGTCCCGCTGGCGTAGAAGGGTTGCCCCGGACCATGCACATTTCAGTAGAGGTCCCAGGGGCCCATGTCCTCCCTCCAAGGGCAAAGGACAGGCCTCCCCTGTGCTCAGGCAGGACTTGGCTCCTTTCAGGCGAGAGCAGGACTCTAGAGACCCCGCTCCGCCCCAGCTGTGTGACCTTCAGCTCGTCCCTGAACCTCTCTGAGCCACAGCTGCCTTGTCTGTAAAGTGGGGAAGGAGGCGGTGCCTCCCTCCTGCGTTTGCGACATGCGGGAACGACTGTGGGGGCTTCACACGATGTCCGGCTGTGAAGACGGGGCTGTTGTATGTCTACCTCGGGATGAGCAGCACGTCCCGGCACCTGCTCCTGGTCGGTGGTGGTCTTCTCAGGAGTGGGGTGGGGGAGGGGAGGGGGGAGGGAAGTTCTCATGAGCGTTGTTCTGCTGGGATCTGCTTTGATAAACTCAGACATCCCGAGATCCTCTGGCTGAGGAGGGTCAGTGTTGGGGCGTTTGGGGAAAGTGGGGAGGACATGGGGGACAGACGCCAGGCTGGCTATCTAATGACGGGGGGGGGCGGGGAGGAAGACAGATACAGATGTAGCCCGGCCCTGCAGACAAGCCCCTGGAAGCCAGATTGTGGTCAAGAAGGGATCTGTTTGGGGCAGGCTGGGAACCACCGGACCGTCACCGGAGGGGTGAGGAGCAGGTTGGCAGCCCCAGCGCAGAGGAGGACGAGACGGATGGCCTGGAATGGCCGGCCGTGTGCTGGGGCTCCAGCTTTCATAAAGAATAATGAGGCATGTGGCAGGGGTGGGGGCAATCAGGAAATCCCAAAGTCCTGGGGAGTTCAGGGGAGACACCAGGAAGCCCCCTGGAGACGCAGACCATCTGCGGCCTGGCGGCCGGCTGACTTCGTCCCCGGAGGATCTGCGAGCACGCGGCTCCGACAGCGCTGTCCGGGGGCCGTGGGAAGTGCCCCAAGAAGGCAGGCACGGGTGTGGCAGGGAGCAGATGGAGGGGGACGTCCCGCATGGAAAAGGGACACAACTGGGGACAAGCGCCTGCTCTGCTCTCGCATCTTCCTCGGGCAGCAGCTCGCGGCAGAAGTGAGTGTCAGCACCAGCGGCCTCTGCGGACCGGAGCTCGGAGTGTCTGTCCGCCTGGGAGCAGCCTGACTTCTGAGCCCTGCGCCAGCCAGCCCTGGAGGTCAAGGGCATGCAAGGCTGGACTACAGCCAGGAGGACACCATGGTCGTGTGCGGCGGTCGAGGGGGGCGCACCACGTGTCCTGGGACTTGGAGGAGGGGGACGTCTCTGTGGCACTTGCTGGTTTCAAGAGGAAGACACACGGGGCTTGGCTAGACAAGCCGTGCTGCAGGCACTTCCCGTTTTGGTCGCTTTCCAGAACCAAAACCCCATTGGCCGACCACGTTCGACTTGGTTGGGTGCAGGTCTCAGCCCACCATTTCCCTTCTGTCGGGCCAGAGGCTGGTCCAGTTCCTCCATCTAACGTCCTCGGCTTTGGCGGCAGCTTCAGAAATTTCCCACGTGCGCCATGGCTGTCTGTCTCCGCCACACGGCGCACAAGCTTGGCCTCGGGACCGAGGAGCCGCTGGGGTGTTTCCGGAGTCCTTGCCTGGTCGACGGCACGCCAGTCGTGGCCGAGATCAAGATGACCATCCAGCTGTGGCCTCTGCTTTCCAGACCGAGTCTATCGGCGATGAGGGGCTGTAATTAAATCTTCCCCGGGGAAGTGGAAGGCGGCACGAGGCCTCGGGTGCACATCTCCAGGGCATCCTGAGCCCTTGCGGCTAATGAGCAGCCCTTGGAGAAGAAGGGGTCTGGATGCGTCTCTCCCGCTCAGAGCAGAGCTTGAAGGAGGCTTGATTTACCAGAAAGTCTCAGCATCCGGATTCTGGTCATTTGCTCAGATCTCGTTGACAGGCAGCCTCCCCCACCCCCCCTGCTCCAGCCCCCAGATGCCCATTAGGAAGCTTCTGGCTGCAAAGGACAGGAGCCCGCTCACGGTGGCCGGGGCGTCCGTGGCAGGCCTGAAGGAGGACACGTCTAGGGTCCACCGTGAGGCTCAGCAGCATCTCCAGGGGCCTCTTGGCCTCTCCCTCGTGGCTGCAAGACGGCGGCCGTGGCTCTGAGGGTCATGCCCTCAGAGCAGATCCCGAGCAAAGACTAAGGGGAGGAAAAGGCACTAGGAAGCCCCCACTCTAAATCTCTCCCATGAGGAAAATCTTGCCCTCGAGTCTCACAGCCCCAAACCATGTCCTGTGACCGTTCACAACGGCAGGGGAGGCTGAGAGCAAGTCTCTGGCTCTTCCTGCCTCTGTTGTGGGAAGCGACTGGGGTGGGCGTGCAGGGGTGGGGGAGACAGGGCTCTCTGGAGATGGTGGCTTCTGAAGTGGACTTTGAGGAATGAATAGGAGTTCGGCATACAGCAAGCACATAGAGCGTGTTCCAAGAAGAGAACCTCGGCCATGCCCCAGAAGACCCCCTCCTGGCCCGGTAATTGAGATGCAAGTTGGGAAGCACCTACCTAGCTAAGCGCGCCCTTTCAGCAGTAGAATATTCACACACGCATTCAAGCCCCGATGTTTAGAAGCTGGGCCTCCTTGGCGTTGGCTCTGCTCATCAGGACGGGCGTGTGTCTGTGTTTCAGGAAGGACTCTTCATTCCACCTTCCTGAATCTTTCTAGGGCATCTGGTGGATGACCTCATTTCTCAAAAGCATTTTCCTTGGGTCTTTTCTGAAGCTCAGTTGTTGTGTCAAAATTGGTACCTGTGGACAGTGACACAAGTATGGCTTGTGTGGGACGAAGACTTCTCCCGGCTTTTATGACGCGTGGGCACAGGGGAGTTATGTGTCACTCACATACACGCATCATTGGTGTCCGGTGTCTTTAGAACATTTAGACCATGATTCTAAAACCTGTGGCCCAAGGACCCAATCCGGCCCCTGCCCCTTTGTGTCAATAAAGCTTTATTGGAACACAGCCCCACCCGGTCATTTACATAGCATCATGGCTGCCTTTGAGCCACCAGTAGCAGAGTGGGCCACTGCACCCGGGAACCACAGAGCCTGCAAAGCTGGAAATATTTACTCTCTGGCCTTTTACAGAAAGAGTTCATCAACCCCTGTTCTAGAATGTTTGCAGAGCCCCTTTCGAAGGACGTATGCAGGTGCTCCACGTGAATATGTGTCTACTTCATACTCTGAGCAACTTTGGGAACCTTCAGTGAAGGCAACCTCTTCTATAAGCACTAGCCCTGGGAAGAGAAACGAGATGTTCTATGGGAAAAGGCTGGATGGTAGCAATGGCCAGGCCCTACCCTCCAGCCGGGGCCTGGCCTGGGTGTGTCACTCCCTCCCCTTAGGGGTCAGTGCTATCTGACTGGCCAGCTGGGCCCCCAAGCCCCTCACTCAGCCCCAGATCAGCCCGCTTTCCAAAGCCAGGAGCACCGAGTGGTACCTACGTTCGGTCTGGCTCCCACGAAAAGATGCGGCTTCCAGTCAGAGCTGTGGACGATATCTGTCCACTGCTCCCTGAGGGCCTTGGGGACGGCCTGCCCCACAGCCTACGTGGCGTGGTCTTTCTGGGCAAGTTTCAAGACCAACAGATGGGGCGGGCCTCTCCTCCCACTGTCATTGCCGCAGGAAGAAAAGTCACAAACAGCCACTTTCCGCGCTCCTCGCAAAATGTCAGGCTGTTGTGCGGTTTCCCTGATTTTTGGGGTGGTTTTTTTTGTTTTGTTTTTTGTTTTAAAGAATATTCAGTTTAGGACCAAAGGCAAAGGATGACAAGTCAGGTATGCGGTGGCTGAGCCGTGTGGCCCTGGCCAGATCTTCCCCCTCCAGCTTCACGGACCCTCCACCGTGAAGGACCAGCATCAGGTCAGCAGCTACGGGGAGGTTCCAATTTTGCATTTTACGGGAAAACCGAAGCCCAATGTTGGTGAGGGGCCTGTCCAAAGTCCCACTTCCATCTGGGGTCCCCGCCTCCAGCCACGTCTTTCCCGTTCCTAGGCCGGAGCAGGAGCAGGAGCAGGAAACAGGCCGTCTCGCCTTTTAGACCCTATCCCCTTTCCCCCTCGGGCAGCGACGATCGCCTCCCGTCCTGATGCTGAACGCATTTCGGCCGCATCTTTGTCTTCTCCAGCAGCTGCCGTTGGCAGGTAACACGCCTGGCAGTGCTCAGGAAATGCTTTGGGGTGATTTATTACAAAGTAATGAGACAATTTAATTTGAATCAAGTTCTTTGCACATTATTGCTTCTATTAGGAAAAACTTGTATTGCTTATCACGTTAGCGACGAGGAGACACGCCAGGCAGGGTGTTTTCATAATTGCCGATCTGGAGACGCGAATCCCCCGTCTCTGCTGAGTGGGTGTGTGAGCTCCGTGGGGACGGAGCCTATGTCCGCACCGGTGCCCCATGAAAGGACGCTGTCTCCCCGCCCGTGGAGCAAGATGGGCTCCCAGGATCCCGGGGTAGCGTCATTTGGGAGTGAACTGTCCCCACTCCTAACTTCCTGCGTGTGACGCCGTGCAAAGCTCAGGCCACAGAACACCAAGATGGCATCGCATGCACGGCTTCATCTCACTGGGAACCGTGCAGCTTCCTGCTTGTGTGGGGGCGTGGGCTGGGGTGGGGGGCAGCAAGACGGCAGCACCAAGTACCTCCTGGCTAGGAAGCAGGAAGGGGGCTGCACGGAGTGCCAGCGTGTGTGGACAGGGCTGAGAGGCACTAGCTCAGCAGCAAGTGACAGATGACTCGGGGAACACGGCCCCCCCGCCCCCACCGCTTGCTTGCGACTGCCAGACCTTCCTGAGGATGAGCCCCGGCTCTGCCCCTGCCCGCCCGTGGAGCGGCCCTCTGTGCTGCCCTACAGCCAGAGCCGCCACAGCGATCTGGGCCACCTGCCCATGCCTGGCATCTCTGCCCAGCTGGGACACCTGTTGAGGCCACCGGCACCCCCCTCAGAGGAGCTGACAGGCTCTGTGTGTCGCCTCATCCTTCCTGATTGGCAGAGCCCGGAAATTTCTAGGACAGCCACTGTCATTCCTGATCCCTGGAGGTCCCTCTTTCTAATAGTGTCCCAGTTCCTGCCTGCATCAGGCTGTCACCGAAACGCGTTCACTGGGGGAGTGACCGAGACGAGGCTTCTCTCTGGCTTCCGTTGCGCTGCTCTGGAGAGGGCGGGGACCCTCCCTCCACAGCCGCTTCTTACGATATGTGCACCAGCCTCCCTAACAGGTGTCCCCGGCGGCGGGGGGGGTCCCCAGGCTCCGCCGCCCCACCCCCACCACTGCTCCAGCGGCCCCAGCCAGGACCCGCCACCTGTTTGCACGGCCCGCGTGGGTGGACCTCGCCAGGGACAAACTCTGCTACGATCTGGGGAATTTTGTCTTTGAACCAACACTGTGAGTAATTCCCCCGAGGGTCCTGTGAGTTCCTTGCCGCGGCCGCTTACCCAAAGAGTCGTCCAGCTGAGAAGATCGGACTGGCCCCTGGTGTTTGCGTGCGGCGATAGGTTTGTGGATACAAACCTTGGTGAGCCGTGAGGCGGACCCCACGTTAGGTCTCGGAGACAATTTGCACGTGGCTGTCTGCTCTTCGGAGACAATCCAGCGCGGGCCGATTTGCACGTGGCTGTCTGCTCTTCGGACCCCACAGCCGGTAGAGTTTGCCTTCCAAGGTCACAAGCACGTCCGTGGGGCCCCGCAAAGCGTCAGGCCGCCGGGGCTGGGTTGCAGGGCCTCCTTGCTGAAACGTCCCTACTGCCTCCCGGCCGGCGCTCTGCACCCCTCACCCCGCTCCCATGACCCCGAAGGAGTCAACACGCCCGGCTCCCGGCACGTCCCGGTGTCTGCGTGCGCCCGCTCCCGCTGACTCTGGGCGCGGTGCCCTCCTGCCTTGGTGCCTCGTCTGACCCGGTTCCTGCTGGTGGCTTAGGACAGGTGTCGCCAGCGGCAGCCACAGACGTTGGGTGTGAATTGTTTCCGCGGGACGTGGTCGCTCCTGCCATGTGTGCCGGCCACGTGCTGGTCACCTCTGGGTTGCTGCAACAAGGCGCAGGGCTACGGAAGACAGTGGACCTGTGGTGGTGGCTCGTTTCAGCCACCCTGGGTAACACTGGGGAGCAGCAGGGGCCGCCCTGGGCCGGCACCCCAGCCTCTCACTGCCTAGCTGCGTCCCTCAGACCGCAGACCCGAGTGGGCAGGTACCCACGGCCCATGTGACTGTCTTCTCTGGCCTCTCCTGATGTGCCTCAGAGCATTTATCTCGTGGCTCCACCTCCTTCTGGAATGTTCTCCTCTCCCTCCTACCTCTCTAGCCTCCTGACCATTCACTCCCGCTCCTGCGTCAGCCCTCCTCCTCCAGGAAGTCCCCAGCCTGGTTCTCACCGCACCATATTCCACACACTCCTGAGGCTGCCTTCCTGCTTGCCGCTGCGAGAGCTCCCTGCAGCCTCTGCAACAAATGACCATGGGCTGTGGAGACAGAGATGCATTCTCCCCGTTCTGGAGGCTGCAAGTCTGAGCTCATGGTGTCGGCAGGGCTGTGACCCTCCGAGGGCTCCGGGGGAGGGTCCTTCCCCAGTTCTTCTGGCTTCCAGCCTTTGCCAGAAATCCTTGGTGCTTGTTGGTCTGCAGCCGCGTCCCCCAATCCTTGCCACTGTCTGTCCTCACCTGGCTTCTCCGACCGAGATCCCTCTGTGCCCCGAATCTCCCTCTCTTTTCCCTTATAAGGACCAGTCATTGGTTTAAGGACCCTCACTAGATGCAAGGTGGACCTCATCTTCAGATCCTTAACTAAGTACACTTGCAAAGACCCTGTTTGTCCAAGGAGTCAGGACCTGACTTCTGCAGGCCGCCGTTCAACGCGCCACATGTCTCCATAAGGCCCAGACTGGGCCCAGTTTGGTCTCTGCTAAGTGCCAAGCATGCAGTCCATCCCTGGCACAGAGTAGGTACTCAGTGAGTTGTGGCTGCCTCAGCTCCTGGTCCTGACTGCTTCTGACTTTCAGCCTTGCACCAACAACCCGCCCCCATGGAGCAGGGAAGAAATGTAGCTGTCTGACTTGATGTCCAGACCCGGATAGCTCCGGGGGAAGCCATCTGGTCTACCCCAACAGTCCCTGTGCTCAAGGTTCAGATGCCCGTTGTGATCCTTCCCATGAGAGCCAAGGCAGGCAGAGCCAGCCCGGGACCTGGTGCTCACACATCTCGGCCGCCCCAGGCCTGGCTTCCCGCGGCTCTCCTGGTTCCTCCAGGACCAGGCACCACTGCCAAGGGAGCTTGTTTGGGGCTGACAAACCCTAAATGCCGGTGCTCCTGCCTGGCACCTGCTGCCTCTGGACCAGGGGAACGGCCCTTCCCTGTAGGCCGGTGGGGGTGCTGCCAGGAGAAAGTGGACCTCCGGCCACAGTTAAAACCATGGATGCCTGGACACCTGTGGTCCCGAGAGGCCGACACCGGGAGTGTGTTCGTCCCCGCTGGTGGGCTGGGGTGCTGGGGAGCACTGTGTGGCCAGTCCTGATGGCCATCATCCTCTTGTCTCGTTCCAGGGACATTCAGTGACCTCTTGACTGTGGTGGGCAGTGGGACTGCTGGCTGAGTGAGAACATGGAAACCTTTCATGGTCTCTACCATGTGGCTCCTAGGGGAACTTCGACACAGGGCCGTCTCCCAATGTAGATATGGTTCTCAGTGGCTGCCTCTCACATTGTTCAAAGCAGCCAGTGGCCTACATTCCATCTTTGTATGAACTAGTGAAGGTTGCCTGCCCTTTCCTCAAGGCGCTTTACTTCTGTCTGTGCCAAAATAGCCATAATAAATATGGGGATCTTTGATGGTCATCATGTAAATGGTAGCCTTTATAGTTGCACTGTGCACAGCCTGCCCAACTGTACTTGGTGGGGCTCGATGCCTGCACGCTTTGCCTTCTGTAGCTCCTGCTACAGGAAACTGGCAAAGAAGGGTACATTTTGTGTTCATTAAAGTGCCTTTCCACCCCACTCAGAAAACACGTCTGAAGACAGCACAGCTAGATTGCATTTGTGTGTGTGTGTGTAGTCAGCAAACCCAGGTAGAATCTCACTAAGAAGGAACATCGTGCACTTAGGGACATTCAGAGAGGAACAAGGCACTGTCATTTGCTCCCAAGGAGCCCATGGCTGATGGGTTAGTGGGTGAGAAGGGTCCCCTCAGAGGCTTGGGCCTGGCTGGAAGACACCCTCAGGGAGAGAAGGTGTGACATTGACCGTCGTTGGAAGGGTGTGGGGTGGCTTCGGCCCAGGGCTGAGAGCCTGTGAGTTGACCAGTGTTGGGAGGGCACGGCAGGCCCAGGGAACGCGGAGCACAAGGCAGTGAGGCACGAAGGGCCCATGTGGGGGCACTCGGGTAAAAGGCAAGACCAACAGTAGAGCATTTCAGGGAATGAAAACAAGCCGGTGTGGGGGGGGGCGCTGCAGGAAGGCGGGCAGCGACTGGGGTCCGGGGTGGGGGCGGATCCAAAGTGGGGTGCGGGCTGATCACTGTGGCTGGGCTTCTGGTTTCACCAGGCTGTGTCCCCGGGGACCGGGTGGCCCCCAGGTCAGCAGCATGGGACCCATGTAGGCACCAAGGCAGTGTCCCCATGCGGGCAGCTCCCAGGGCATTTGATGTGCATCTGGGGAGTGGGGCTGGTGGTGTACGGCCAGGAGGAGGCCGCGTGGCCCCTGGTTTCTGGGGCTGCGGCCACAGGTGCTGCGGGTGGCTGTGTCTGTCGGCCTGAGACCACTCTTAGATCATAAACCAGATTCAGGAGCCTCCTGACAGTTTCTCGTCTCAGGCAGGTTCCTCCCGGAGGCCGGGGCGTGGGAATGCCCAGTCTGACTTGCGGGGTAGAGGGAGTGCTGCGCGCTGGTGTCGTTCGGATGAAACTAGACGTGAGCTCCTGTTTCAAGGGAGCGATGCTCGCGTTCGGAGCTCCCGCTGCTTTCCACGGTTTGCTACAAAGGCCGTTCTCTTCTGACCGCCTGGGACTTCCCTCCTGCTTGTGCCTCGGGCTGCCCGGGCCCAGCCGGCCACATGCGGGAGGCGCCCCACTGTGCTGAGCTGCTCCTGCCCTCTGGGTGCGACCCAGCACCCCGGGATTGTCCGGGTGGGAGGCGTGTGCATGGACACCCTTCACGGCCGGTAGTGTTCCTCCGCCGCCTCCCTTGACACACCCAGGCTTGACGCCCACCTTGTGTTCACCCCTGTCCTGCAGCAGCCCACAGTCGCAGTGGGTACACCCTGTGCTGGGCCCTGTGGGTGTCCAGGGTCGTGCCGTCCAGGACCCACATCTCCCGGGGGATGGGGCACAAGAGGGCCGTTTCCCCGTTACGGGGTCTTGTCCTGGTTGTTCCCCAAAGTGCCTCCCAGGTACATACCACTATCTCCACTTAACTGGCCGGGGTCACTGTGGGCTCGGGAGCCCAGGGGGGTCCCAGGAAGGAGGAGAAGAGGGAGAGGTTGGCACGAGCAAACCCTCTCCGAGTAGGGTCGCCGTCACTAACCCGTGCTGCGCGCCTGGGCTGCGGGGGGTTCTGTCGCTAAGTCCTCTCAGCCCGCAGGGCGTGGTTTGCCCCTCAGCCCGTTGTGCAGAGCAGGACACTGAGGGTGTGAAGGTCAGAGTGACCTTGGGTCCGAGCACAGTTGGGATCTGAGCTGAGTTCTGTGTGAGCCTTGCACAGCCCCGGCAAGTTCCCCTTTGTCGGGGCACAGCCGGCACGAAACGTACGGTTGCCTGCGAGCCACACGAAGCCCGAGGCAGCATTTGGTCCCGCCGAGAGTTGACCCATAGTAGGGCCGCCGCCTGGAATACAAGATAAGGGGTGGGGACGGGGGCTGCTTATGCGTCCATGGGAGATGGGGCCCAGGACCGCAGGGCAGGCATCCACTTCGGGGGCTGCTTGCCCGTGGCTACTCATGCGAGGGCGGTGCAGGGTGAAAGTGGGGCACAGCGGCCGGGGCCCCAGGGAGCCACAGGCCAGGGCCCTCCCCCTTGAGGAGTCCAGCTGGAAGCGAGGCACGTTGGCAGGTGGTCCAGGTCTGCGTCCTGGCTGGGCGAGGCTGTGGAGACAGGAAGGTGGTCGGCTGGGCAGAGGGTCTGCTCACCACAGAGCCTCCACCTGCCTCCAGTTCCTCCTGCCTTGTGGTCCCCCAGATCCTGGCTAAGTACCAGCCTGCTGCCATTTCTGTGGGCCACTGACGGCTCCCCGGGGCTCCCTCAGCCCACCTCACTGCCCTGGGAATCGCCCCATCTGACCTCACAGTACCCCAGGAGGTGCGTGGCTTCTTGCTGCCTTGTAATGCGAGGGCGAGTCTTAGAGGTTTAGGGATCCCTGTCACCACTGGCCAGGCCAGCCGTGGGACCCTGCCCAGAGGCTCCCAGGGCCCTTGACTCCTGACCCTGCTTGAGTCCCCTTTCTGACGGGCTTCAGCGGGCTGAGCCAGGGGCTCATGGTCACGGCCCGGCTCCCAGAGCCAGGGCTCCCTGTGCCCAGGGTAGCAGGCAGAGCAAGAGCACCGGGACAAAGCCCCTCCTCGAGTACTAGACCACCCTAAACCCGTCATCCCAGACTGTGCGGGCTGTGAGCTCTGAAAGTGAGTGTCTGCACTCGGCCTGCCCTTAGCTGGAAGACAGGGTCACCCCAACAAGTTCCGTTGCACGCTTGTCTGCCGCAAGGCCAGGAGCTCAGAGCAGGTCAGGCCACGCGTGCATTCTCCGGCCGTGTCCCCCAAGCTCTCTGAGGCTCCCCTGCCTCATCTGGGCCCTGAAGAGCTCTGTCCAAGCACCCCTGTCCCTTGTCTTCCTGGGGCCCAATCTGGGTTGGCTAAGCTGCTCCCGGGGGGCTGCACGCTGCGGCCCCATGCTCCCTGCGGGCTGTGAGTCTGGTGCTGGGCAAAGCTGACCTTCAGTGTCTGTCACTTCCAGCCTGTCTGCCCGTTGCTCCCACTGTTTGCCAGCTGCGTCCCCTGGCCTGCCCCCCTGAGGGCCGGGACTGCTGAATTCCTCAGGACCTGTGGCCCGCAGCCTCCCATGCATGACCAGCCCCTTAGGACCCTGGAGAAAGCCTCTCCTCGTTCCCTCCCGCCCCTCCTCCTTCCCTGCGCAGTGGCCTGGCCTTCCAGCTGCCGACTTACTTCCGGGGCAGCCGCGAGTCCTGGGGGCGGGGGGAGGGGATGCCGCCCCTGGGAGGTGGGGAGGGCCACCGTGTAGCCCCGGCCCCGCGGCCCGCCAGGAAGTCCACTTCCGTCCCGCGCCCCCGGGTGCCTCTGGGGGTGGACAGTCATGTGGCAAAGCGCCCTTACTGTGCGTGATGGGAGGCTTTGGCAGCTGAAGCAAAGTTGGAGCTTTCGCGTTTCTTTCCTTTAAAAAAAAAAATGCTGTGCCAAGAGGCAGGCGGTGTGGCTTTAGGTGGTCTCTCAAGGAGGGTCACCCCTGAGCCCCCTTCTCCCTGTCCCCACGGCTCGTCGTCCCCTGCAGGAGGCCATGCCGTTGGTGGCTTGGGTGTCGCCGGAGTGACCTGCCTCCTCCTGCTGGGAGCCCCCGCCCCCCGGCAGCGCCCCGGCCGCCCCCTCCGCCAGCCTGCGGCTCCTCTGTGCGGGATGGCGCCCAGCAGCAGCCGTGGCGTTGTGGGCCCCGCGGTGACGGTGGGGACACCACATTCATTCGCACCGAGAGGGAGGGGTCGCTGCGTCTCGGCTCCGGCTCGTGCGGAGAGCAAATAGAATCTGATTTTTGAAAACCCCTTCAGGAAGAAGAAGAAGAAGAAAAACCTGCTGCCTCATTTCTCCTCTGGCCGCTTTCAGTGGGCCCCCCTGGAAGACGCGTCGGCCCGGGCGCCCTGGCGGCCCTGCCCCCCGTGGCTCCGGGCCACTTACTTTCTTTGCCTTTGGGTGCCCAGAGCCAGCCCGTGCGGCCATGGCTCGGCGGCCTCCCCACCACGCCTGACTCCTTCCTCCCGCTCGCTCGCTCGGCTCCGGCGCTGCCTGCCCCCCCCCCCAGCCCCATTGTGCCGAGCCCGCCTATCCCGTTCGCCGGCCCCCCCAGCTGCCTCCGCGCCTCCTGCTCCCTGTGCTGCTTAGTTTCCTCCATGCTGCCTGGATCCGGCGAGCCGGGTGATTAACGGCCAGGATGATGAACGTCCCCGGCGGAGCACCGGCCGCGGTGATGGTGACGGGCTACAGTAATGGTCGCTATCCCCGGAATTCTCCCTACAGTGACTGCATTATTGAGGAGAAGACCGTGGTCCTGCAGAAGAAGGACAATGAGGGTTTCGGATTCGTGCTCCGAGGGGCGAAAGGTAAGAGCCGCTGCTGCCGGCCTGGGAGCACCCCCTGTTGTGCGAGTGTGAGTGTGTGTGTGTGTGTGTGTGCACGCCGGATGAAAACGCTCCCCGGCTCAGAAGGAAGCCTTCTTCCTGGGGGCACTTGGTTGCTAGACAACCATGTTCTTTAACATATTTCGCCTTACTCAGAAAACATCGGGGCTTCCTTGAGGAATATTTTCAATTTTCTGTACACAGTGTTGCTCCAAGCGAGCTCCAGCTCTCGCTCTCTCTCCCTCCCCCCACCCTTAAAAAAAAAATATCGTGGGTTTAATGTATCTTTTGTGGTTTAGTTCAGTGCAACTGTAGCTAGATTTGGAGCTCCTGGTCTCAGGTGTCCACAATGACCCGGTGCTGAGTTGCGGCTGTCTCGAAACTGCCCCATTCTGGGAGTGGGCTTCGGCTCCAAGTGCGGCAGGCGCCTGTGTGCCCGCCTCTAAGGTGACTTTGCAAAGGAAATGTGGCAAGATGGTCCCCTCTGCCGTGGACTGAGCCGGCAGCGTACACGTCATGTGGCCTGGGGTGGGGGGCTCCGGGGACGCATTCTATGGCCATGCACCCCCCCTCACCGGCCCTTCACTTGGGGGCTTCCCTTTCAAAAGAAAACAAAATGGCATCAGCTCCCCGTGAGAGGAGACATCTGTCCCCCGCGTGTGTGGGTAAGCCATGTGTAAGTTCCATGTCAGAGGCTCTGTGCTGTGCGGGGTCTTGCACCTGAGCTAGGAAGGGCCTCCTGCCCTGGGTGGGAGCCCCACCTGCCCGAAACTCAGGCTGGCTGGGGGCCATCTGCCCAGAGAGAGAAAGGAAAGAAGAATCTGTCCCCGTGTGTGTGTGTGTGTGTGTCCATGTCCGTGACCGTCTGAGTGATGTTCTAGCCCCTCCCCCTGCTGGGGTCATATTCCTTTTCCCACCCACCCACCCCCGGCCGCTCCGAACTACCCAGGGCAGTCCATCTCTTGCTCTGGACTTTTGCTCAGCAGCTGTGTGGGGCCCACAAGCCACGGCTCTCTTGGCCGAGGAGCGGGGGCCCAGCCTTCCCGTGGGTGCTGGCCGCAGAGTGGTCGCCGGGAGCCGGGCTCCCTGTAGACAGAATTCATAAGCAAGTTCCCAATCCGCAGCCACCCACTGGGTCAGTGCTGTGATCTGTCCATGCTCCGAGTTGAATTCCCTTGGTTGCGAGTCTCCGTAGCTGGGAATTTGGCAAGTGGTTCCGTGTGGTGCTTCCGGAGCTCTGTGTGGTTATGGGGGGACTCGTCCATTTTTAGAACTGAAAATGTTTAGTCACTGATGCTTTTAAAGAAAATGACAGGCGTGTACGTATAGACACGCACAGCACATTACTCGTGGTTTCGAAAAGGCCAAGAGACATGGTAGCACCAAGCTCCACTTGGCTTCGTGGCTCGAGTTGGTGCTGGCCATGACCGTGAGTGGCAAGCCCTTCCCAGGGGAGAGCGGGCCGGAGCGCCCACTTCCAAAGGGAGACACACACGCCCCCTTTCTCTCAGGGGCCCGTGAGGGGCCGGGGCTCCCCACCCGGAGACGTCACCCAGGCTTGAACTGAAGTATCCCTTGTCTTCCCAGCCGATACGCCCATTGAAGAATTCACGCCAACGCCGGCGTTCCCAGCCCTGCAGTACCTGGAGTCCGTGGATGAAGGAGGGGTGGCATGGCAAGCCGGACTGAGGACCGGGGACTTCCTGATTGAGGTAGGGACACCGGTGTTTGTATCTTTCCGCTTGGGGAGAGCGCCGCCTCTCTTAGGGTTAGCGTCCGTGGTCTTGGCTCGTGGCCATGGAGCCAGATCTAGGGGGCCTCACGGAGGCTGCCATGGACCCACGTTCGTGGGTTGCTTCCTGGTCCATCCATTGGGGATGCCATTTCCGGTGGACTTGTGCGTTTGGACTGTCTGAAGGCCTTGGCTGTAACTCTTGGGAGGTGGAGATGTTCATGGAAGTGGCCGTCGGTCTTGAAGTAGAAGACAGGAGGAAGAGACACAGGATTGCCACGATGTTGCGTGGGGTTCGGTAGCTATAGGAATAGACACTGCTTGGGGCCGTTGTCCTTCTCGTGCCTTAAGGGCCGGACGGAGAGCGCTGTGCTGTGGCTCTTGTTTGCTTGAGGTCTGTAACCTTGGTGGCTGAGAGACCGTTGATTTGCAAGTTGCAGTGAGTGGCCCGGCAGATGCTGGCCTTCAAGGACCAAGTTGCCACGTGCGAGAGGGCACACAAAGGAAGTCACGAAATCCAGATGCTTTGGAAACCAGCTTTCGCTTGAGGTGAAGGGAGCATTCTCTTCCTTGAAGGAACCCCGTGAGACACAAGTGTCCGTGTTTCTTGAGCTTGGCTGGGGTCAGCGATGTGGTGTGTGCAGGCGTCCGAGCTCCCAGCACGTCTGAGCTCCCTGCCTTTTGCGGGTTGAGGTGCTACTTTCAATCTTGTTGTGCAAAGGAATGTGTTACTCATTGGAAACATTAAGAGTGAAAGAGCACGCTGTGCCCTGGAAAAAATTATTTGTAAAGGGTTTGGTTCGCTCCAGGGCCCCCCTAGGGAGTTCACGTTTCTTGGGAAAGCATTCCTCGACGCTGACCCTGTGTCTCCTCTGCTCTGGAAATGCACATACGGGTGGAAGGGAGGGGGGACGGGGAGGCCCCGCCACTGGGCCAGCCGGACACTTGCTCATTCTGAAGACCCAGACCCTGGCGAGCCGGGCGCTGGAGGCCGGTCTCCTCATTCTGCCTGAGCTTCAGGGGCGCTGCTGAGCCCAGGTTGGCTCATGATTTCCTTAGGGCCTCTCCAGCCTGGTGGACCGAAGGAAACCCAGGAGATCCGTTGGAGGGGGAGCGAGCCACGGAAAATGGAGAAGGTGCTTTACCTTCCTCCAGGTATCGTGTTGGCCTCGGTTTTATTTTCTGAAAGCTACATTTAAATTCTTCCTGACCCATCAGAGCCTGGTTCGGCTGACGCCTTGGGTACGTTACCCAGAACGGTGGAGACCGGAACCTGCAGTGCTCTCGTGGGTTAACTCGATTTGTAACCTCACGAAAATGCAGAGACTGGTTGAATCATCTTCTGTAGGATGGAGTTGTGATGTAAGTCTCCTCACCGTGCGCGCGTGCGTGCGTGTGCGTGTGTGTGTGTGTGACAGAGAGACAGACCCAGGGACAGAGGCTGTCACTAGGTTGACACAGGCAAGACTGGTTCTTGGTTTTAAATAATAACCGAAGGCTGCACGTGCAAGCGTGTGGCCCGCCGTTGGGCTCACTGGAGGGCTCCCTGGATGAACCAGTCAGTAAGGGAAAGGAGGGAGTGCCTCGGGGCGCGCGCTGGGCCCACCCCTTTCGCAGGGAAGCCGATTGCTCGGGGTTGGTGGACGCGCCCGCAGCGCACGCCCGGCCTGGGTGGAGGAGGCCAGCCACCCTCTCCGATGGACGCCTCCGTGGAAGTTGGGGCAGGAAGGGTGCCTGCGCTTCTGCTGCCAAAGCCCCTCCTTGGACGTTGCTTTTAACCTCTGATGTGCAAATGCATCTGCCATTTGGGGACAGGTTTTCGTCCGAGGTAACCTCCGATTTCCAGGCTTCTAGGAATGGTGGGCCCTGAGATGCAATAATGCCGTGTGGGCGTGACTGTGTCCCAAAGACCCGCAGGAGGGCTGAGCCCTTCACAGCCACCTCGGGCTGCTTACTAGGGCCCATATGCAAACGGGGGGCCAGGGGGTTGGACCCTTGGAAGCCTGCCCCACCCAGTGCATTTCCAAGGCGACTCAGGGGACTCAGAAAGTCTCCCTTAGGTGCTTGATGAGACTGCGTGGATGCCTTCTCCTTGCTGCCGGACTTCACCCCTGGAGAAGCGAAATCCCTCACAGCCTTGAGATGCGTCGTATCCCAGCAGACGTTTTCCACATTTTCCGTTGAAAAGTTTCAACCTTGGGAGGGGGGTTCTCCATGCACGCGTGGGTCTCGGGCGAATCTGCATTTTGGCCAGAAGCCATCCCTGGAGTTGACGGGGTTTCCGAGCCTTGGTGGAGCGCGGGGTCCCGTGGGCAGAGGTCACCAGGGCAGGCACACTGTCGTCGCCCCGTATCCCTCCGTGCCGGCTCCGTCTCTCGCTGCTCTTGGACGGGGGCTCCAAACATGCCAGTTGTTTCCGTTCCCTTTAAAAACACATGCTGCAGCTTGAATGTGGAGACCAGGGGCAGCTCTTGATGGGGATGTTCCCTCTTCAGAGTCCTGAACTGCCCTCTCCCTTCTCGGACTTGGTCATCTTGCTGGCATCACTGTCGCCTGTCGTGAAGGGTCTCCTGTCATGTGTGCTTTTCTTGGGTGCTTACCCTCCGACTCTATGTCCCTCCTGCCTTAGCACTGGGGAGGACTTTGCTCCTTTGTCTTTGGGACTCTTTGCTGACCACACCCTGCTTCTGCCGCAACGCAAAAGTTTCGAGCAGAGTCCCTTGTAAAAGGTTCTCATGAAACCAGGAATTACAGTGAGATCAATGGGTCCTAGTGCGCCAGTAACTTGCCATTAAAACTCATTTTAGAAGCGGAGAAGGAGGAGTGGGCACTTGAACTTGGGGGCCCCGTAGGCCATGTGTATTTACCACTTTCAGATCAGCCTGATTTGCTGAAATCCTCTGGATGGTTGGGGCTGCTGGGCCCAGAGAGTGTTAGGAGGCAGCGGTGTGGGCAGGGAAGTAGGGGCAGAGTCCTTCCAGGGAGAGCGATGCTTAAAGAGAAGTGGGTCCCAGTGGCAGTGACAGGCCAAGGGGAGAAGTGAGCAAGGGAGTCGGAGCAAGGTTTCCTTTCCCTGTACATCACGTGTAAGCACGGGGACTCCACCAGCCAGGAATGCTAAAGGCCCGCATCCCTTTTGGTTACAGCAGGAAACCCAGTTCGAACTGAGCTTAATAATGATAGAAGCTTGTCAGAGAATTGAAAGCATAGAGTTTAGGGGGAGAATCAGCCAGATTGTTGAAGACGTCCTCTGCTTCTTCCTGGAGATCTTCTTGGTTAGGTCTCCCCACCCCCAAGAGATGCGGCAGGAGAGGCCCCTCGCGAGCAGGCATGAGGAGGAGCTGGCTGGCTCACAGATGACAGGTCTGCATCCAGTAATCAAGGAGACATGGAGGTTTGGGGATGTCTCTTTGGTGACCTGCAGGTCGGGCTCACCCAGGGACGCGTGGCTGGGCATCAGAGCCACCTGTCCTATTTACAGAGACTTGGTGGCCAGCCCACACCTTCGGAGCCAGAGTCTCAAGGCAGGAACTTGGGTGTCACGTCTTTAGGGCACTTGGGTGATGCCGCCCAGGGTTCTCGTATCAGGCAAGGTGATGGCCAGCTGGCCTGATCGTGTGGGCTTCCTGAACCTCTTCACTGGCGTTCTGGCTGAAGGACAGAAGCAGGTCCTGCCCTCGTTTGCTTGTCACGACACGGGGCTGTCTTCCCTCCCCAAGCTCCCCCTCCGGAAACCCAAGTTTTCCTGCTTGCATCACTTTCTTAGACAAAAACATCCTCTATCTCCAGAATGACCCCTGATTCAACTAAACAGTAAACCTCAAAAGGGCAAACTACATTCGCGACAGACACAACCAAGGCCCATGTCCTCTTGATAATGACTGAGGGTCTATCTGCCCAGGCACCCCACAGTCCCACCTGACCCTCTGCATAAGCCCAGAAAGTGGTATCTGTTGCCCTCCCCGTGGTACCGATGAGGAAACCAGGCACAGGGCGGTGAAATCGACTTGCCCGGCATCGTGGACCGGGCGAGTGGAGACGCTGGCGTTCCGACCGGGGCCGCCTGACGCCATGATGCCAGAGCCCAGAGAGTCCCGAGTGTCGCTTTGATGTGGTCGATGTCTAAATGGGCAGAGGGGAAGGAGAAAACAGATGATGAGCTGCCAGTTCTTATTTTCAAATTAGCAAATGCTTTTTTTTTTTTTTAATTACTCTACCCTACCCATCGCCGGTGACAGTGCTCATATGTCGCTACGTGAAAGAATAAATCGCCATCAACTTTTTAGAAACCGCTGTGACAGTATGTCGTAAGAGCTGTAAAGCCACATCAGGGGTTTTTACCTCTAGGAATCCATTCTGAGGGAACGATCTGAAAACAGGCAGAGTGGAGACCACAGTGTAACAGAGGGAATCAGGGGATGGGGCCACAGGGAAATGGTGAAGGGACCTCGGGTGTCTGTCACGGATTCCCGAGAAAGCATTTCACAGTGAGGCTTGCAAGGAGTTCTCGATACTAATGAGAACTGATCACCTTCTATCAGGGGAAAATTATCTGCACAATACCATCTAAATCATACCACCTCTCCCCAAAATAGGCCTCGGGGTGGGGGTGGGGGGAATAGGAAAGGAACCGTTAACCTCTGGGTGATGGGATCGTGTGTGATCATCATCTCTTTGATCAGACCTTTGTCTGTTTCTCAGATTTTCCAGAGTGACAGCATTCGCTTTTCTGACAGGTATTAATTTCATAAATAGAAAGTGATTCCCTTGGAGAAGCTGTCGCACGCAGCTGAGTGGTGTCTCAGCCTCCGTGGCCAAGGTGTTGCTGTTTGCTTTCGGGACGAGAACACTTTCCTGGGTGTTAATTATTTTCCTGGGGCCATTGCTCACCAACCTGATACCGTGCCGGAGGCCCCTATGGTTTTTGTGATTGTTTTCTTAGCCCTGAAGTGGCCAATCTCGTTTTTGTGTTAATTCCCTAAATAGGTTTTCCCTTGCAATTAAGGCAGGCGGCAATATCTTTCATCCTTGAAAAGCGATGCTTGAGTTTGCTAATTACTTTTCCTCGTATTAAATGCTTGCACTAGTGATGGCCTACAACTGTTTTATAATCTCAGTTTGCACTGAAGTGAGGCCGCTAAGAGGGGTGCCCCAGTGTTTTCCTGAGAGACCGTCTGAGTATCTTATAAAATGTTACTCCGGAAACATTCTCTTGAGAACGGGACTTGAGAAACGCAACATGGGTTCTAGCACGCGCTTGCCTGAACTATTACTTGTAACCAGGCTGGAGCTACAAACAGGTGTGAAAGCCTCGTGGTAATCTGCCAGCCTCCCCCAGCTTCGAGATTAATTTGTGCAAAGGAGGGGAGACAGAGTTCAGGCTACAGCCGAGCTGTCACTTGCTCTGCACGTTATTGGTCAGTGCAGGCTTCCTGGGTCTCAGGGTCCCCATCCACAAGATGGGTGGTTGTGAGGATTCAGTCACCAAGACGATTTTTGGGCTCGTGGGCTGCCGTGAGTGTTGGTCTTGTTGGTTAAGAGCAAGCCGAGGGCCAGCCGTGCTGGGCACAGGGCGGACATTCTCGTCAGCATTTACCGTCGAGGGCCATCACGTCCTTGGCCGCCGTGCATGATGCCTGACTGAGCAGAGGGAAGCAGTGACGGGGAGTTGAACAAGTAATAAGAGCAAGTCGTCATAAGTTACAGTCACGGCAGGCGCATCATTACCAGGACCGTCTCAAGCATGGAGCCGTTACAGAGCACGTCTGCCTTGGGCCAGGCACATAGAGTCATCACGTGCCAAGTACATTCCAGCCAAGAGTGCCTTGGCCGGAGCATCTCTGTGCCTCTGCGGTCAACAGAGCAGCTGGTGCAGGGGCCTGCCCCGCCCCACCCCCGAGCCCCAAGTACCCCTGGCAAGCACACCTCCAGACTTGGCTTGAACCTCTGCTCCCAGGGCGCTCCCTCACTGCCTTGCTCAGTTCTGTTCTGGCATGAGTCTGGCTTTTGGGCAATCTTGGAATTTCTCCCCACGCTTCCCATTCTGCCCTCCAGCCACAAATCCGAGGGCTGAGGCCAGAGCCCTGCTGTGGTTCCCGCGGTGCTGGCCTCCCTTCCATCCACTTGTTCAGTCACAAGACCCAGCTCAGGTTTCTCTGCCTTGCCTTTTGGGATAGCCTGGTGCCTGCATGGCCAAGCTGGGAACTCTACCCTCCCCATCCCCCAAATTCTTAACATCTTGTTTACATACTTTTAAATGAGTTTTTAGTGCAGTAAGTAAGTTAAGACCCAATGCCGGCTGATATTAGCAGGAAGCGAGGGCGGCCCATGAATTCCCAACTTTCAGTCATTGACGCTTCAGTTGTGAAAGTCTGTTGGTTTCACATGCAAGATAAGCAGCACCCAGTGGCCATCTGGGGTCTCTCCAAGTGTGGAGGACTTCTGAAGCTCTGTGGCTTCTTGCTGTACACGTTTTGAAAAAGGCCAGGGGCTTGCCAACCAGCCTCCTACTCTAGCACCCCTGCTCCTGGGCTGCCGGCAGCTGGGTTAATGCAGGGGGTAAGTGTGGCCATCTTGACCTACCTCTCCATCCCCCTGCCCAGCCTTGCTGGGCTCTAAGCTTCCAGTCCACTTCTCAGTGATGATTGCAAAACATTCTTTAGTAGCAAATAAAAGTCAGCACAGAGGAGTGCAGATGTGTTTGTTTCTTGCCTTCCGACAATGCCAGCACCCATGGCAAATGATTGTGCCCTTCCAAGACTCATAGCCTTGGGATCTTTGCTATGTGGATCTCTTAGCACTGGGGTCTTTGCTCTCCAGGGCTCTAAAGAGGCCCTACTCTGGGCAGAGCATAGGATCCTGGACCCCTTTCCAGCACATAGCTAACCATAGCCCCTTCTGCGCCTAGAGAATCATTCACTTTGTCCTCCATATTGACTGGGAACAGGTGGTCCAGGCTGAGGAGGAGCCCAAAATCCTGCTGAGAAGGTAGATGCGGGCATCTTAGCTATTGCAAATCTGAAGTCTTGGCTCATTCATTTTGGGGTTCTAATTTGAAGCATCAGTGATTTCAATTTCAGGCTAAAAAAAGATTCAGAATCACTTCAGGGGACCGTGGCTGCTGTGCTCAAGGCTCCGTAGGCCTGGCAGATGGCAGTGCACTGGGTTGGATAGAGACAAAAAGGAGCCACGGTCAAGGGCACTGGCTGTGCAGTGTGACCTGGGTTTGAATCCAGCCTCTGTCACTGAACTATTTGAATGTGAACTTGGGCCCATCACTCATCCTTTGGCCTCAGTTTCTTAAACTGTAAATAAAAATGTGTTTGAAGCACATAGCATGGTTCCTGGCAGAATGAGATCTCGGCAGTCGTTAGCAGTCGTACAAGTCATTTCTGCAACTTCATTCAGGCACCGGGCTAGTATGTGCTGTGGGGAAAAAAGACATCAATCTGACTCAGTTCCTCTGGGAACTCACAGTCTGGAAGGGGGCAAAAGCAGGGGATGGTGAAGGCCCCAAGGTAAATCTGAAGAAGGACTTTGTTAAAGAGATGGTGTTGGCATCATGCTTAGTTGTGGTACGTGGGGTTTCTATAGGCAGAACTCAGGAGGGTCCCAGGGAGAGCTTAGGGTGTCAGGAAGGCTCAAGGTGAATTTGGGAGTGGTTGAATGTTATGGAGCTGGGGGTGACTGGGTCCAGTCCAGGGAGGACCTGGAATGTCAGTTTAAGTTTGGGCATCTCTGTATGGCTGGTCGGTGGCAGGAGCTCTCCGTGGTGCTGAACCTCTCCGGGGAGCTCTCCTTTGTGCTGAAACTCTTCCTGCTGTGGCCTGAACTTGAGGGCTGGAAGGATGCCCCCCCCCCCCCCCGAGAAAAGGCCTGATGGGAGTTCTTGGTGCTTACTCTCTTGTTCCCTTCTCCTCACACCCCTGCATCCTATTTCCTTGGCCTTCCTGGGTACCACAGCTTCTTATTAAGTGAGTGTGTCTGTCTGTGTCTGCTTGGTGGGGAAATCTCTCCTGTAAAGAGGGGTGAAGGGACCAATATGGGTTGAGTGCTGCAGGATCCTGTGCTCTAAGGCAGCTTCCCATCATCACTGAGGTCTGGGCTTACATGTCACCTTCCCAGAGGGCCTCCCTGGGCCCCCTGCGCTTGCCCTGACTCTGCCACTCCACTGTGTGCTTCTTTCACCACGAGAATTGTCATGTGTGTTGAGCGATCAACTGTCTCCCTCATGCGGACACCTGCTCCCTGAAGGCTGGAGAGCTTGCTGATCTGGTCCCTACTGTGTGTCCAGCTCCCAGTATATGCCTGATGCTTGACAGAGGCCCCAGAATATGTGTTCAGTGATGGACACTCCTGGAAAGCAGACATCTATGCCATTTTTGCAGATGATGGAGATTACATGGAAGCTAAGGGCCCCACAGGGAGAGCTGATTCCCAACCTTGCATCTTCCTGATGCCCTGGGCAAGTCTCAAGTCCCGGAGACATAATCTTACAACCATCTTCCTCAGCCTGAGGAGGATGCTGTAGACCCAGCCCCAGTCCACGTGTGGTGAGGTCTGCAGGAGGCATGGTGAGCTGAGAGCTTCTGGTGCAGGGTTCTCTGATGTGCCTCTCGACTCCTGTGAAAGGAGCCCTCCTGGGTCCTCTCTACCTGCCCACCCTCCTCCCCTCCCTTCCTCCCACTCACTCACCTCCCAGTATGCTCAGCAGGCTCTCGTTAGCATTGATTTGTCTCTGACTGCAGCGCCCTTTTGTGGGGCGTTTCATGATACAAGCAGTTAGGTTGGCAAATGAACTGAAGGAAGGCCTCACGCTAAATGCCCTGTCGGATCTTCTAATTGACAGAGTTTGTCAATCCTGGGAATTAGGTGCGTGCGTGCCGATGATAAGAAGAGTTCAAAAGAGAAGGGCTGGGGAAGGAGAAGGGAGTGGAAGGCCAGGGTTAGCCTCTGATTCTCTGAAGTCCTGAGTGGTGTCCTTTCTTTGGTGCTATGAGACCAATCACCCTCAGGTGAAACTTCCAGCTCCCTCGGGCTGGGACCTTCGGTTTCTTATAACAGACTTCAGTGCACCTCCTCTGTGCTCAGCCCCCAGTCACGGAGATGAGTGGAGGCCATCTTTGCCCTTGAGAGGCCAAGTGGAGTGGGGAGAGAAGCCCAGAAATTTCTGTTGGGCCTCAGGGCCAGGACAGAGAAGAAGGGATGGGTTGGGGAGGTGGCACACACATCCTGCCTGGAAAGACAGATGGGCCTTAGCCCTGGCCCTCTCTCCCTGGTCACCCAAAGGTGCCACGCTTCCTTTCACCCCCAGCACTTGCTCACGCTTCTCATTCATGCTCTCCATTACCCCTCTCCCACCTCCACTCTCTCCACCTGCATGACTGGCTCACCCTCAGATCTCTGCATGGCGGCCCCTCCTCGGGGAAGCCTCCCCGACAGTCCCCGAGACACCCATTCGCAATGCGTGTCCCTGTCCCTGCCTGAACCGACCTAAGGGGCCAGCCAGAGCCCAGCTCAGGGCAGGTACACAGTCAGGATCTGTGAAATGATGGAAGAGAGCGGGGGGAGGGCACAGCCAAGAGGAAAGCTCAGAGGCAGGAGCGCCGATAAGTGTGGGAGAAATGTCTGGAGGCCCAGGAAGGAGGAAGAGGCCGGGGCCTCCGTGTCAGGGAGGGCCTTAATGCACAGCTGACTCATGAGGACCTCACTGTCAGTGGAGGCAAGCTCACTCGAGCCTTTTAGCAGGGACTTCTGTGGCTGAAGAAAGGAGGTGGAGGCAGACTAGAGCCCACAGCCCTCGAGAAGCAGATCAGAGCAAGCATTCAAGGCATGGTCCTAGGAGATAGCCCTCCTGGGTCTAAATCCAGCTGCCCCACCTGTGCCCTGTGTGGCCTTGAGTAAGTTACACAACCCCTCTGTGCCTCAATTTCCTTCCCTGCAAAGTGGGAATAAAGGCATCGATCTCATAGAGTCTCCTGAGGGTCAAGTGAGCTTGTAAGTCTGAGGTGCATAGAAAGAGCAGGGCAGGAGCTAAGGCGCACATGCGAGAGGGGCCGTTACTGTTATGCTGCTCTGGTTGCTGCCCTGGGAGGGACACAAGCCTTCCCGACCAGGGCAGGATCCCACCGCCCAGGAACCTCTCCTCCATGGGACCTGCCATGCTGAAGTCAGGTGTGAGCCCCAGGAGGACCCTTGTGCCCAGCATGGGCTTTGGAGAGATGGGGTTGGTAAGTGAGGGAAGGCAGGAGAGTGGCGACCTGCAGGAACCAGCGCCGTTCGCAGTTACCCCTGGGCCCAAACAGGGCAGTGCTAGGACAGGCCAGCACCCTGTGGCTCCTGATATGGAACTGGAGTTTCTGGGTTTCTCCTAAGCAAGGGCATTAGACCGACATCCCTGCCGCTCCCCAGCAACCCTGTTCCTGCTGTGCTTCGTCCTCCCACTGGACGAAAAGCGGACAGAGACACAGGGGCCGGCTGACTGACAACATCAGAGAGAACCGCACTAAGCCAGTCCCTCCCCAGAGCACACGCCACGTGCTCTGAGCATGCTGCCTCCCCGGAGCCTCGCCGGAACCCCGGCAGGTGGCTTCGGACACCAGCCTCCGTTCTCAGGTGGAAAAGGTGAAGCCCAGAGAGGTCAAAATAGCAGCTCAGAGTCACAAAGCCCCCACATGGCCCGGTGCCACCCAGCGTCTTTCCGCTCACACGCTCAGGTGAGAAGTCACAGGAGAGTCGGGTCCCTGCCTGGGCTGCTGTCCCAGGTCCTGGCCTGCGCACGGCACCCCCGCCGCACCGCCCGCGCTGTCCCGTCTGCGCTCCGTTTCCAGCTCTAGGGGGACTCCCTTCATCACTGTTCAGAAAGATCCGGTTCTTTCCATGGCCACAAGGCCCTACAGCACCCCCCCCACCTCCTCCTTGCCCTCCCCTCCCCACCCCCAGCCTGCCCCCTCGGTTCCCTCACGCCGTGTCTTTGCCCAGGTCATCTCTTTCCAACCTTGCCTCACCGACCTCCTCTGAACGGCACAAACCTCCACAGACTGCTCGCCCCTACTGAGGGACGTTTCTCTTCTTGGCTTCACCACACATGGAGTTTACATGACACAGGATGTGTTGGAGGAACAGCTCCTCTCCAGAACCTGAGTCCCCTCCGCGGGCAGAGCCTGGTTTGTCCGTATCCTTGAGGGCCTGGGCTCATCCCAGCACCCAGGAGAACAGAGTCAGGTGCAAAGCAGGAGCCTAGTTTGTTGGTGGAATGGGTGAGCTCCTGGTGAGCTCGGGGTCGGGCCCAGAGGCTAGGTGGCTCCCTGAGGATGGCAGGACGCACTAAGAGCATGTGCTGGAAACGTCTGTGTTGGGGGGCGGCGTGTCTCTCCTGGACCACCTCCCTCAGACCCCACAGTCTGCACCTTGAAAAGCGGAGAGAGACGCAGGGGCCGGCTGACTGACAACATCAGAGAGAACCGCACCAAGCCAGTCTCTCCCCTAAAGTTCCAGAACTCTCCCCCCGTGCCCACCCGAATCCCACGGACTTCCCAGGGGGATGTGTGCCTCTGCTTTCAGAAAATATTAGGGACTGGGAGTAAACGTTGCTCCCGTGTGAGCCTGGTGATGGGTTTTTCCACGAGTGTTCTTTCTTTAGGGTTGGTGTAAGTCACACTCGCCCGGGTAGAACTGAGGATACGGACAAACCAGAGAAAAGTCAGGTGATGCTGCCGGGAGACACAGTCGTTGTAATGTTTGTCTTCTCGGGTTTTTATTTCTTTCCACGTGCCTGTTACAGATACACTCGGTCACGTGCACATACACACGTGCTTTCCCCACCGTGCACATCTTTGTCATCATGATGAAATACACTCCCCATGAAATTCACCAATCCAGCCGCAGACCGTGTGCGTTCCAGCGGCATTTCGTGTACCCGGTGTCGTGCATCTGTCGTCCCTTTCGCACTCTGAGTGTTTGCATGCCCCAGAGAGCTGCCCCATCCCCAGTAGCCGCGACTTCCCAGCCCCTCCCCCACCCTCTGCCTCGAGCAGCCGCTGGTCCACGTTCTGTCTCAGTGGGTTTGCTTGTCTGGACATGCCCGAGGCGTGGAATCCTGCAGCACGTGGCCTTTTGTGCCTGGCTCCTGCCGCTGCGAATGTTTTCAAGGTTCGCCCACGGGGGAGCACGTGTCTGAGCTGCTTTCCTTCTACGGCCGAGCGATGCCCCATCGTGTGCAGAAAGCCACACTTTGTGTACCCATTTGTTCCGGTCGATTCCACCTCCAGCTCTGGTGCATAACCCAGCCATGGCCGTGCATGTGCAGGACGCGGTTGCAGTCCCTGCTTTCCGTTCTTTGGGGAGCACGCCTCCGAGTGGACTTGCCGGGCCGTACAGTAATTCTGTGTTTATGGAAACCACCAACCCTGCCTGGGGTGGGAGCAGCAGGTGTTCAGCGAGGCCCTCGGAAATGGCCATCTCTGGGCCCAACCTGGCAGGAGACACGGGAGAGCAGAAGGCGGGGAGGCGGCCCACGGAGACAGAACTCAACGCCACCGGCAGCTTCACTGCTGGACCGCGCGTGCCGGGGCTGCCGATGACGTCACCCCCGGCGACGGTGGCGGCGGTGGGAGGTGCTCCTGTTTCTCCAGCTCCCTGCGTGCCGGGCTCTGCCGGGGGACTTCACGTGCACGGAGCTCACCCAGTGCTCAGTTTCATTTGAACAGTCCCACCAGGTCTTTACTCTGCTAGAGGAGCCTGGGGCACAGAGAGGGAAGTCCCTTGCCCACAGACACACAGCAAGCGAGGGGCGGAGCCAGGCTGTACTCGAGGCAGGTGACCGCTCCGGAGGCCCTGCTGTGAGCTTCTCCGTGGTGGGGCCTGCAACAGGGACTGAGGGGGGCTGGCCAGGGAAGGAGCGTGGGGGGCTAGAGGGGAGGAGGGTCTTCCTGGGGAGGGGCTCAGGAGCAGAGCCAGTGCCGGGGTGAGCATGAAGTGAGACTTCCTCTAAAGCATCTTGCCTAGTGTCCAGTGTGCACCTGACCAAGGGGCAGGGCTGAGAGGTGGGGTGGGGACTCGGTGGGGTGGGGACATCTCCCAGGCTGTGGTGTCACTGCCTTGGCCTGGAGGAGGCAGGACACCCTTCGACGTGCTTTTTCGCATGGGGGTGGTTTTTGCTGAGGAGGAATTGGACCCGTTGACCCTGGGTTTGCAGAGGCAGGAGGAGGGCCGAGTAAGGCAAGGTCAGAGGAGCCAGGTGACGGCTGGGGGCGTGGCCAGGAGAACTCTAGGGCAGGATGTGCAGGCAGGCAGCCACGTGGATCTTGGTGGCTGCTCATCGCGGAGACCACTGGAGGGCGGCCGCCTAGAGGGCCAGAGGTGGGAGAAACGGGGCAGCCTGGGAAGGTCGCCTCCGGTGAAGTGAGTCACAGCATCCAGGAGGGGCGGCGGGGGCCAGGAGCAGCTCCAAGGGAAGGAGAGTCCCTCCCTCAGGCCCCGGGACCCCCAGCCAGCTGGGCAGAGTTGGATGTGCTGCGAGAGCCAATGTCACAGTCATCATGGGAGCCGCCCCGACCGCTGCTGCCCTTGCTCCGTCACAGCCGTGTCCCCACGAGGGCGGGTCTGGGACATTCCCATTCACCAGCGAGGAAGCCGAGGCTCGGGAAGACCACGGGCCCTGCCCTGGCCCTCACAGCTCTCGGGGCAGGCACAGGGCCAGAGGGCTGCTGGCGCTGCCACGTCTTTCGCGGGTGGGTCTTGTCGCCCAGCCCGGAGGCCCACCTGGAGACAGCAAAGTAGTTCAGGGAGATGCCACCTAAGCAGATGGGAAGTTCTTGAAGGGGGAGGTCATAACTGACTGGAAAATCCCTGGGAGCCGTCCTGGAGGAGGTGAGGGGAGCAGAGTCGTTCAGCATCAAGGGGAATTGGTTAAGGATGGACACGAAGCAAGAGCACCCCATTGTACTTTCTGTACAATGGACGGAACTCAGTTCAGACTGGCTCAGCATGCCGGGGAACTGACTGGCTTGAGTAGCTGGAAATCCCGGAGGTATTTGGCTTCAGGCCCAGCTGGTTCCAGGTGCTCAGCAGTGTCCCCCAGGATCTTGCTCCCTCTCTCAGCTCTGGGTTCCTCTTGGCTTCATGCCCAAGCAGGTTCTCCCCATGAAGGTGGCAGACTCAGTCCACAGGCGCTCCAGGTTGTCGTGCCATCAGGGGAGGAGCCCCAGTAGAAAAGAGCACCTCGTTGGCCTGCCTCAGGTCACCATCGCTGAGCCAGTGACCCGCTGGACCGATGGAAGAGACTCTGTGGCCAGGCAGGGTCACGTGCCCTCCCCAGTGGGTTGGGCTGGCTCCCGCAGGAAGCTTGAGTCCCAGGCATAAGAAGGAGGGAGACGAATGTGTGGTCGGGGGGGCCCAGCAGCCACCCTGTGCCCGGTGAGCGGGGCTGCTGGGACGGGTTTCTGCCTCTCTGAGCTCACCCTGCGTGCTGTGCTGTCAGGCCCCCGTTCAGCCCTGACCCTCAGGTGGGACTCTGTGTTCTGTGTGGGCACATGGGTTCTCTCTGATACCCCTGGCTGGGGACGCAGACCCGTGGCAAGCCGAGGCAAAGGGGCCCAGAATTTCCTGTTCTGCAGCATATCTAGACCTGGTCCCAAGCACAGGCAGGGCTGCGTGACCATCTGGTGCCTTGTAAGGACCTCCGGGTCCCTCCCGCCCCACCAGGCTTGGCTAAGCGGGGTCCCAGGGTCCAGGAGCTGTGCACTCTGCTCCTCTTCCCCGGGAAGCCGTGGGGTGGCAGCTCCCGTACAGAGCACAGTCTCTGAGTGCTGACTTCCCGGTTAGCAGACGGCCACCTCCTTGCTGTCCCCTCATAGCGGAGAGGACAAGAGATCATCTCTCTGGTGTCTCTCTTATCAGGGCAACTCATCCCCTGACCTCATCTGACCCTCAGCGCCTCCCACATGCCGTCACACAGGGAGCTGGGGCTCTGACATGGGAATGTGGGGGAGCTCCGACATTTAGTGTCCGTGGAGGGGCGTGCTGGGGAAATGAGCCCCCCGGGGCCTCTGACCTGCGGTGCAGGGCGAGGGCACGTCCGCAGCTGGCGGGGAGACAGTCTGTCCTGCCTGAGAGCCTCGGTCAGTTGCACCGAATGGTGTGGTTTCGGGAGACAAAGCAGCAAGGGGGACCAGAAAATCACCGTCTCGGCAGTCGGACCCCCACCCGTAATGCCGGGGGGCACACAGTGCTGGGAACTTCGCCGAGTGCCTGGTGTGCACCAGGACCTCGGTCCACACCCAGCAGCCTCCTGAGGGAGGTGGCAGTCGTGCCCTCTTGCACACCAGCCAGTCGAGGTGTGGTCAGCATGACGGCCACGGGAGGGAGAGACGGGGCTGGACTCAAACCCGAGGCCAGCACAGGGCAGCTAGCTCTTGAACGCCGTGTGCTGTCCTGTGGGAGCCTGGCCCTGGGCTCCAGCACTGCCCCCCGCCCACCCCAGGGCTCTGTCACCTCTTCCTGGGATGTGGCGGTCACTGAGCAGGAGGTGACAGCCCGGGGCCTGGTGCGTCATGCCCTTGCCATGGAGGCAGCGGTCCGGCCCCCGCGGCGCCGCGTGGGGACTGTGGTGATGGTTTCCTCCCTGGGCCTGGCCCGGCCTCGTCTGTTCCAGGGAAGAATTTTGTGTGCTCTTGTCAGTTAATTTTCCGGGAGTGCTTTTTAATGAGCCTTCTGGACGGAATGGCCTGATTGGGTTTGCTGGGTTGTTTTTTGTGGTTGTTTTGTTTTGTTTTGTTTTGTTTTGTTTTGTTTTGTTTTCCGCTTTGGTCCAGTTTTTGTTTGTGAACAGGCTGTTGTTCGCGGACTGAGGGGTTCGGGGACTTCTGGCCGGGGGGTCTGGGCCCGGACTCCGGTGCCGCCCTCTCTCATCAAGCCTGTCCGGAGAACCCCCTTACGAAGGGGGCCCTCAGAGACCTTCTCTCCTCTTTTCCGTCCCGCAGGAGTGGGAGGGAGCACGGCCACCCCGCCCACGGCAGGTGCTTCCCTGGGATGGGGCCCCTCGGTTCTCACTGCTGCCCCCAAGGCGTCCAGGCCGGGACGCACTGGGAAAAAAGGACACCTGTGATTCCACTCACCCTGGAGGCATCAGACTCCCAGAGGGGGGTGGGGGATGGGGGCTGGTGTCTCAGGGGGACGGAGAGTGAGCGGTGGGGGCCGGGGTAGCGATGAGGGCCCGTGTTCAGGGGGACAGGGGGTGGCAGTGAGTACCGGGGCTAGGGGAGGGCTGGGGGCTGGTGTCTCAGGAGACAGTGGGACATTCTGGACGTGCATGGTAGGGGACGACTGCACAACAGGTTGAACATACTTAATGACACTGAGCTGTATGCTTGAAGATGGTTAAAATGCAAAATTTGTGTCCTACGTACCTTCACCATCATTGAAAGAAAAATTTTAAAGGAAAGCAATGTTCTTGACTTTAAAATAAATAAATAAATAAACTCTTTGAACAGTAAGGCTTTACCCTCCGAGCTTGGGCTTGTCCCCACCCCCGTCCCTTAGCCTGTCTCCTGTTCACTCGGGGCTCTCTCGCACACAGGGGTCACATTCCCATTGAGTCACTGTGGGTCAGCGCCCCCCTCCCCCACGGGACCCCACGCTCCCCTGCAGCTGGAGGCAGCATCCAGGCAGGTGCCCAATAAGTCCCTGCACAGGAACAAAACTCCACGGGAGTTAGAAAGAGGAAAGCGCGTCTGCGCAGACCCAGAGCCGTCCCCAGAGCGTGTTTCTAAGTGACGAGGACGGGAGGCAGAGCGTCGCTGGCGTAGATCACACATGTGCCTCCTCTAGAAGCGTGCAAAACACTCTTGCCTCTCCACGCTCTGAATTTTCTCCGGGAACACCGGTGTGTGCAGAAGCACCAGAGGGCTGCCTACCGCCGCGAGAGTGGGGTGACCCCGCAGGAGGACGGGGCGTCAGAGGGGACTCGGCTCTCTAGGAATGTAACTTTTTTTTAACATTTGGCGTTTGTGGCCTCATTAAAAGGGAATAAATGGCAGGGTTATGGCTCTCAGACGGGAGCGGCAGCCGTGTCATTCCTGGTCTCTGGAAGGACCCGTGTCACTCTTCCGCGGCCAGCGGGAGGCTCACGAGCCCGCTCCAGATCTCCAGGAAATGCAGGTCCTGCTCGTGTCCCCTGCTCTTTCCCAGAAAGCACAGGGAGGCGCGGAGGACAGGACAGGAGCCGGCGTGGGTGCAAGGGGGCGCGGCTCGGCTTCGCCTCAGTCGCCGTTAGAGCTCTGTCGCGTACGTCGCACAGCCAGGCGGGATCCCGCGTGTCAGCCTGCTCACTGAGCTACTGCCCAGTCCCTTTGTCTCTCCCTCAATGCCTTATCGACTGACCGCCTGTGTCCTGAACACTCCCCCCGGCCCCACAGTTAGCGATTTCAATTTGAAGCCAGTGGAAAAATCAACGTTTTCAGGCCTGTGGCATTTTCAGCCCTGAAAATCTCCCCGGAAGCCAGACCGATTGCCCGCTGCTGCCCAGAGTGGTTTGCGGATCCAGAACGAAGCGGAAGGCATTGGGATGGCTTGGTCTGGGCGCCTGTTCAGAGACCCTGATGCCAAAGCACTGAGAACCCGCCCGGGTGGAAAAGCCTCTCTGAGCAATACTGACGACGTGGGGCGCCCCCAGCCTCTGGCCCTCTGGCCCTCCCCATCCCGGTGCCCAGTCCCCTGTGACTTTCTCCCCAGCCCGGCATCTCCCAAGGAAAGGTCACCCAGAAGAGGCAGACCAGTGACAATCCCAGGTGCTGGACCCTCTCCGGGGACCACCTGCCTTCTCTGGCCAACCGAGCCTCAAGCCAAGGCAGGGGCTCCTGCCCACTCGGCAGCAAGTCCTAAACGGGTGTCCCCCGCGGGCGGCCAGCTCTCCTCCACGCCAGAGCTCTGAGCACCAGGCTTGTCCGCTCCCCGGCTCCTGACGCTGCACGTGGGGAGGCCCAGGCCACCAGGCTCCCCTGCATCTCACTGGGGCACATCACCTGCACCCGCGCTCCAGGAGCCGCTCCTCGCCGCGGGGAAGGAGGTGCCCGGGCTGCTGGCTCACCGGGCGTCGAGAAGGAGAGCAAACGTCTTGTCTCCACTGCCAACCTAGAAAGGCCTCGTCCTCATCCCGGTCAACAACATTAGAGGCTTCTAGGAGAAACAAACCATGGAAAACGCACCATGACTCCCGGGCCTTGTCTGCGGTTCCAGTTCATCAGGGAGAGAGACCCGGCGGCGGCCGGTGTGTGGTTTTAGCAGGCTAAGACTGCGTAAGGGGAGCCAAGAGGTTCGGCCCGTCCCTCTGTGGCCCAGGAGGCCACGGTAATGACACTGGTCACTCGTACGATCTGCCTACCACTCTTATCCCTGTGTTAGAGCTGACAGTGCTGTGGCCCTCGGAGCTGGCGCAGCTCACACGGGATCACGGGGTCCAGGCTTGATGATGCTGTGCAGGAGGAGGACAGGGGTGTCTCCTGCCTGGGGCCTCTGACTTCTCCGGCTGGAGGGGCAGCTCGGGGAGGTTGGAGGGTTGAGGCGGGGCTGAGAGGTTGTCTGAGGAGAGTGAAAGTGGGCGTGACCTGGGGCCCCCCTCTACCCCCCCACTGCCTGCAGGGGTCCCGCTGCTCCCCACTGTCCCCCAAGTCAGGGCTCAGGCCCCTGTCTGTGCAGTCCACATGCGGCCGAAGGGGCCCTCACAAGGCCACTCATCACATCCGTGGGGCTCCACTCTGAGGACCTAATCACGTCCCATGGGCCCCCCAATACCATCACTTGGGGGACACCACCTATAGTCCATAGCCAGAGATCAGGATTTTCCAGGAAATGTTCCCATTGTGTGTTGGTGATTATTCCAGTTCTACTGTTATTGTTGTTCCTGCGCAAGAAACTCTAAGCAGACGGAACAAAATGGGCCGCCTTGGCCCCTCTGACCCCGTGGACCTCTGCCGGCCGGGCACGTGGTCCTTTGTCCAGAACCACCTGACGCCCTCTTCACTTGGGTAGAACAGAGGCAGGACGGGGGAGGGGAGGGGAGGGTGCGGACGGTGACCACGTGAGTCGCCCATCCAGGGCAGAGCCCAGGCCTCGGCGGGTCTGCGGGGGTCGGGCGGCCTCCCCTCCGGCCTCTGCCTGGACCTGCTTCCCTCCCGCGGCTCGCCAGCTAGCCCGCCCCGAGGCATCCGCTCCCCTTGGCCTCGGGGGCACACACGCCCAGCTCAGCAGTGTGCAGACCAGACAACTGGGTCAACCTCGTTACGGGAGAAAATCAGCCCCCAAATTGCTGCGCGCCTCGCGGCCCACCGGGGACAGACTTCCGGCTCCCTGTCGCTGGCTGGGAGGCGCTGCTGCCCATGAACCTGCCCACACAGGCCTCCTGGGCAAACCCGGGAGAGCCCCAGGCTCCACAGGCCGGGCTGCGCAGCTGCGGTGGACTGGTGGCTCTCCCACCCCGCCCAGGGCTGGGCCTGTCCCACACGCCTTACTGTCCTGGGTGCCAAGGCAGCCGTTCCTTGGGCTTTCGCTGGGCTGCCTGGAGTTTGAGGGGACGGGGTTGAGAGGGTCTGGGGTTGCAGGGCCCCCAGCATCCTGGGGTGGCAGATTGCCCTGGCTAGGGTTCCAGGGCCTTGGTTTCCTCCCTGTCCTGACCCCGGGAGGGCCAGACAGCATCCAGAGGAGCGCCTGCACTCTGTGCAGTGTTTGCTGGCCTGGAGGGAGGCTTGACATGCGGGGCGCGGGGGTCTGTCCCCGCACAGGCACATGGGCGTCCCACCTAACTCACTGGAGATGTTCTTGTTGGTCCGAAAGGGCAGGGTTCTTGCCACCAGGCTCAAGGGAAATGTGTTCATTTGGAAAACCTACATTGAACATCAAATTCTGCACCCTGGAGGGGCCTGGTTAGGAATGGGGGCGCCCCCTGGAACCTGTGTGCTGTAAGCCAGCCGGCAGAGAACCGTGATGGGACCCTGCAGAGGGAAACAGGCGCAGCCACGCACACACGTGCACACACACATGCATATGTACGTGCGCGGACTGTACAGGTCCGCTGACAGCCATCCAAAGGTCCTAATCCCTGGGACCTCTGTCTGTCACGCTATATGGGAAAAGGGTCTGTGCAGATGTGATGAACTTAAAGGTTGTGACGGTGGATGACCCGGGACTCTCCAGGAAGATCGTACATGCCGTCATACGTGTCCTCGTCAGGGTCGGGGCAGGAGGGAGGCGGGACACACGCAGACAGGGTGGAGAGGCCGCAGAAGGCAGGCACAAAGTGTGGACGGACGCTAGCGGCTACCAGAGGCTGGAAGAGGCCAAAGCGTCTTTCCCTCGAGCCGTCTGGGCTGTGCACCTGCTGATACCTTGATCTCTGACTTCTGGTCTCCAACACTGGGAAAGACGAAATGGCTGTTTTCAGCCGGCCAGTCTGTGGTCATTTGTTAGGGCCACCCCAGGACACTTTCACACGTGTGTGCCACAGTGCTACAAGAGTGACCGCGGGACAGAGCCTGTATCCCCGGGGGTTTAGGAGAAGGCCCGAGAGGGGTGAGATCTGGGCTAAAACCCGCACGCGGGGAGGGCTTGGGGAAGAGTGGGCCCAGCAGACTGGGCAGTGAGTGCGGGGCCCTGCCCAGACCAAGAAAGGATTCCACATGTTCTAGAATACCTGGGGCAGGGGTGACAGAGGAGGTTGGGGGACTGGGTGGGGCCAGGTCTCTGAAACTGCAGGAAGATCTAGGGCGATGGGGGCCCATGGGGGTTTTTGAGCAAAGCTGGGCAAGGTTTCAGGATTTAGGAAGACCCACGAGCAGAGCCGGCCTTCCGGAAGTCAGCCCGTGTTTGTTCCTATATCACCCCTTTCTTTGCAATCACGTCTTTTTAATTGTTTTTTAAATTGGGATAAAATACATAGGACTGGGGCGCTCAGTGGGTGGCTCAGTGGGTTGAGCCTCTGCCTTCAGCTCAGGTCATGATCCCAGGGTCCTGGGATCGAGCCCCGCATCGGGCTCTCTGCTCCGCGGGGAGCCTGCTTCTACCTCTCTCTGCCTTCCCCTCTGCCTACTTGTGATCTCTGTCAAATAAATAAATAAAATCTTTTAAAAAAATATATAGGACAAAACTGACCATTTTAACCATTCATAGGTGCGCGGCTCTGGACACTGTGCACGTTCACGCTGTTGTGCGGCTGTCCCCACCACCCGTGTCCAGAACTTTCCGTCGTCCCAAAGGATGATGAAACTCTGTCCCCACAAGACAGTGACCCCCAGCCCTGGCACCCACCATCTACTTTCTGTCTCTGTGAGTCCAACCAGGCCGAGTCCTCTGTGTCCCCCGGGCTCTTCCAGCCCGCGTCCAGCCCGCGTCCTTGAACGGTCTCAGAGCTCTTCCCTGCCGTGGCAGGTGCCGTGGCTTCCCTCCTCTGTGAGACTGAATAATACCTCATTGTGGGGATGCGCCACATTTTTTTTATCCATTGACACTTGGATCTAGTTATCATCCATGGACGTCTGGGCTTTCCTCCCGTTGGCCACGGCGAGCAAGGCTGCTGTGCATGTGGGTGGGCGGATATCTGTCGGAGTCCCCACTTTCAGTTCTTTTGGAGGCAGACCCAGAAGTGGGGCTGCTGGATCAAATGGTAATTCTGTTTAATTTTTTGAGGGGCTGCCATACTGATTTCTGCAGCAGCTGTACCATTTACATTCCCGCCAGCGGTGCACAAGGTTCCAGTTTTTCCACGTCCTTGCCAACTCTTGCCGCGTCGTTATTCTGAGAGCAGCCCTCCTAATGGGCGTGAGGTGGCATCTCATGAGGGTGTTGATTGGCACAATGACTAGCGGTGTTGGGCAGCTTTCCACGTGCTTATTGGATGTTTGTATGCCAGCTTCGGAGAAACATCTATTCAAGCCCTCTGTCTGTTCTTTAATTGAATTGTCTTATTTTTGTTGTTGAGTTGTAGGAGTTCTTTATGTATGCTTGATATTGATCCCATCTCAGATACATAATTTGTAAGCATTTTCACCTGTTCTCTGGGTTACTTTGACTCTGTTGGCCTTGTCTTTGGATGTGACCTTGTCCTTTGACTTTTCATTTTGACGAAATACGATTTATCTACTTTTTATTTTGTTGCCTGTGCCTTTGGTGTCCTAGCCAAGAAACCATGACCATCTAGCTATTGCTTTTCTCCTTTTTCTCAGCAAATCACTGATGTCACATCACTTCCCTCTTTCTCACGAGACCCCATGCCACCTAAGCATCCAGCATGGTCCCTCAGCAGTGTCCTGTCACAGCGGTGACCCTACTCTGGACCCAGCACGGCTCTTGCTGGCTCTGTCCCTCCTGCTCTCCTTCAGCCTCTTTCATCACCCCTCTGTCTCCTGCCATTGACTCATTAGGGGACTGGACAAGGTTGCCCACACCCTGGATGGGTCTCTGCCTCCTCGTGTGTTGGGTCCAGCATAATGAAGGGGAACCAGGTGCTCCATGCCTCACTCCACTGGGGGCCCAGAGACCGAGCAACAGTGGCCGGCTCCTCCACCAGGAAGCCTCTCCGGCCTTCCACCTGGAGGAGGCTAGGGGGATCTCTCCAGGGGGGCTCTGTAGGCCCTGATGAGTTCAGCAGGGCTGGCAAACTGTGCTCTCCTCATCCTGATGCTCCCTCCACAGCTCTTCGCAGGGGTTCTGTGATCACAAAGAAGGGCTCCCTTATCAAATACAATTATTTGGCTGAAACACGATTTGTACAAGAAGGCAAAATAAAGGCTGAATGCTTTCCTCTTGATTATCCAATTTCTCTGCAAGACACTGGTGCTCCATGAACTCCATTCGTGTGCCCGGGATTGGTTTGGTACGGCTCTTCGGCGGGGGTGGGGTGGCAGCTGGTGTATCTTCCTCTGTTTCCATCTCTCCATTTGTCTGTCTCTCTCAACATCACAGCGAGCTCCGGGGATTTTATGTATTCAGTGTGTCTAAATCCGCTGTAGACGTTATTCTCTTTGATGTCCAGATTGTTTCACGGTGCAGGTGCCCGGGCCTGGGGACTGCAGGACCTCTGTCCTCCGCACACACCAGTGACTCCCTCCTGGGACCCACGGGGCTCAACGGTGTCCTTTGCCTCTGTCCTGTCTTTGGTCCTCTTGGCCTCTCCCGGCTGCTTTCCAAATCAACAGTACCTTATTTCAAGAAATTTAAAAATGAGTCATTTTTTTCTGAAGCTCTGCTGCACTCTCGCCCTCTTCCCTTCCCACTCCCTCCTTCCTTCCTCCGTCCCTTCTTCTTCACCTTCTCTTCCTTCCTTCCGTCCCTTCTATTAGAGTGGCCAAGAGCTGCAGCTGAGCCCATGGAGGGTGTGGGGAGGGGCCCATTTGGCCAGGTAGAGCGGGAGGTGGCAGGTTTCCCGAGGGGTTCTGTCTGGGATGTGGGTCATGGTCAAACTAGAGAGGATCTCTTGTAAACGGGGTCTACTTTCTGAGAATGTAGGGCACCGTGACCTAGAAAAACAAAGAGTTAGGGCCAAGTGCAGACACCTGTGAATTTTATCTGTAAGCTTGGCTGGCAGGGGTGGGGGGAGGACTTTGAATAGATTCCTTTCACTTTCTTTTTTTCCCTTTTTGTAGAACGATCATCACACTTTCTCTCTTTATTGAGCACCTGCTGTGCACTGGAATGACCCCAGACACTTGGCCAGCACTCACCACCCCTTGGGAGACAGGGTCTCGGGAGAGGCTGCGTCCGCTCTAAGTGGGGGGAGGGGGTATTTTGTTGTAAAAAGAGATTCTATAAAATAGTAAAAATTTAGATTTGTATCGAGTCAAGAAAGGACCGAGTCTGGCTCAGAGGCACTGTCCACACCGCCTTTGCACATCTGTGTCTGTTGGGACCCAGGACTCAGCGTGGGTTCTGCTGCTGGGATCAGGTGCCCTGTCGCCCGCTCAGATCGATGCAGCCCATGCGATCAGGTGCGGCCTGCTGGGATCGGGCACCACCCGCTGGGATCGGGCGGGGCCGCTGGGATCGGGTGCTGAGATCCGTGCAGCCGCTCGCTCCGCTGAAGGACGCACTGCATTAGGACACCCAGCATCTCGGTGCAGCATTTCTAACGGCCGTAGTATTTTGAAAACATTAAGACCTCAAAGTCATAAATTTATTTTCAAAAATAAGGGGAAATGTAATTAGTTCACCTCCCCATGTGGTTCCGAGAAAACTTTGGAACATGTTCTTTCCCGGGACGTGTTTGCCAAGCGGGGCCGTGGGTGACAGGGGGACAGAACGGGTGGAGGGCGATCCAGTTACCCCGCAGCCGCCAGCCCCGGGGGATGCACGCCTGCGAGACCCGGCATTCGGGACGGCGTCCCAGCGCCAGGTCAGGTCAGAGGACACTGACCCCTCCTGCTCCCCTGCCCAAGCCAGAAGCGCCCTGCCTCTCCCGTTAAGGACACGCCCACTGCGGGAAGCGCCCCACCCCCTGGTCCGGACACGCCCACTGCAGGAAGCGCCCCGCCCTCCAGGGATCAGGACACGCCCACTGCAGAAAGCATGTTCCCCCCCCCCCCGACACGCCCACCGCAGGAAGCGCCCCGCCCGCCCGCGCCCTCAGGACACGCCCACTGCAAGGGGCACCCGTGCCACTGTGTCCCCATCCTTGCACAGACCTCGGCCTGCGCACCTGGCTCTTGGCCTGCATGAGTCAGGGTCCATGTGACGACCTTGCCGAGCTGGGTCAGGAGCCGAGGCCTGACGAAGAGGTCAGCAGTGAGAGCGATGGACCCGGATGGGGCTTTGTGGGTGGGGAGAAGGTGTGCGCGCACGTGGCCCTGGGGACGGTTTGGGGCACAGCACCAGCGAGCGCCTCTCGGGTTTCCCCTGAGTCAGGTGCTGCTGGAGTCCCAGGCGGCTTTAGACGGTGGCTTCCCTTGTGAGCAGCTAGAAAGACCAACTTAAATCAGTCTAGAAAGATCAACTCCTCTCTTTCCAACGGTCCCACAGAGGTTAGGGTTAGGTTGGGGGGGTGGAGGCCTCGCGTGTCCGTCTGCAGCCACGCCCACCTCCTCCAGCCCTCCAGGCCCAGCCGGTCCTGGGGAGCATCGGGGTGCCCCATCAAGGTGCATCCCCAGGTGTTAGCTTGAGGGACTGCTGTTTTAAAACGCCACACTGGGGGGGCTCCAAGGACAGAGGCTTGTTCGCTCATAGTCCAGAGGCTGGGAGCCCCAAATCCAGGGGCTCCCTGATCCCTCCAGCAGTGCTAGGGGTGGGTCCTTCCTGCTCCTGCAACTGCTGGGTCTCCAGGTGTCCCTGGGCTATGGCGTCGCCCCCCTACCCCCGCCTTCATGGTCACACATCCTTCCCCCTGTGTCTCCCTGCTTCTTATGGGGACCCCGGTGCCTGGAGCACGGCCAACCCCCTCCACTGTGACCTCATCTTCATTAAGTGCCTCTGCAAAGACCCTATTTCCAAATAAGGTGATATTCTGAAGTTCAGGGAGGACCAAGTTTTAGGGGGACACCGTTCAGCCACCCACTCCCACTTTGCCTGAAATGACACGCAACTTCCCCTTTTTTCCCAGATGCACCGACGAAGTTTTTATTGACTTGTACTGCTAACGAGTGCCTCTTCCTCGTCCTAGGGCTCCATCGTGAGGTCTCAGCTGTGTCCTCCCACCCCCACACCCCCGATCACCCTGTTCCCTGGAGAGGTGGCCAGGGTCCCTTTACTGACTGTGATGCTCCTGAGGACAGGGAGGACAGAGCCAGAACATGTCCTTCCTGCCCTCGGTGGAGGGACCAGGAGGCCCTATTCTTAAAACACCTTCCAGTGCTGTGCAACCATGACTCCAGAAAAAAGTCCCTTACGCATTAGCGTTCACTCTGGTCCCCTGCCCCGCTGTCCTGGACATTTTCCCCTCTCTGTGGACTTAACTTTCTGTGCCCATTTCGTATAAACGGAATCATACAGTCTGTGGCCTTTGGGGTTTAGCTCCTTCCCCATAGAGCTGTCGCCTTTTGCCCTCACACAAAGCCCCCTCCCCAAATCGGGTGCCTTGTTCGCTGTCGCTGAGCCTGCCTGTGACATGGACACAGTAGTTAGCCCGGCCCCTGCTGCGATGGTGGGATGGGGTAAGGACAGGTGTGCCTACGACCGGGGACACGGTTGTGCTGTTCCCATTCAGAGTCTGCACTGGGAGCAAACTCAGAGGCTTCATCTAGAAGGGGGCGTGCAATTTTGTGGACCCAGAAATCAAGGGACGATACCATGGCCCTGTGAAGCCATCAAGAACCAGGCTTTCTAGCTGTCAGGGTGGGGTCACCTCGGGGTTCCGAGAGGCCCGTTCCACCCCAACAGGTCATGGGAGTGCCAGGCAATAAGAAGTATAGGGACCAGGAGCAAGAGGGGGGTGCAGGCTGGGTCCCTCGTAGCAGATTTCCAGGGACCCCGGGGAGCTTCTCTGCTCTGATTAGCCACAAACCGCCTCACAGCAAGCCCGAGTCCCCATAGGAGGAGAACAGAGTGGGTGTCGGCACATGGACCTGACCACCAGGCCCTTTGTGGTACGTCTGGGGAAACTAAGGCCCAGAGATGGGGTACGTCTGGGGAAACTGAGGCCCAGAGATGGGGCGGGGCCTTCCATGCAGGCGGCCACCCAGTGCTGCAGCCCGTTCCCACATTCAGTGTACAGTGACAGATCACAGTGTCCGGACGTTTGCAGGAGGGGGTTTCCGTGTGGCCGCTGCGCCCCTCCGGGCCCCTCTGCAGGTGTGGGCAGTAGCCTAGGGTGGTGAGGAGGAGGGGCCCGGGGAGGTAAAATGGCCCATGGAAAGCAGTCCAAGACCTCGAGGGCGGGGGCGGGGGCGGGGCCTCTGGGTGTTCCAGGAGGTAGAGGGGAGTTTGGGATGCAGATGCGGGAGTGTCCCCAGGAAGGCTCCGTGTCCCCCAGGCAGGCCCGTGGGGCTGCTGCACAGGGCACGTGGGCACCGGCGCCTGCCCGCCTCCAGCCCTCCCGGAGCACTGGCACTTCCCACCCAGGCTGGAGTCGATGGCAGGAATGAAATTAATTTCTCTGCCACTTGCCCACAAGGGGGGTCACCTCCCTCGAGAACAGCCTGTCTGTGACTGTGCAGGACACACGCTCCTCGTGACGCCCGGCCCAGAGTCCCCGAGCCGGGACTGTCCCCCTGGCCCGAGCCCCGAGTGCTCTGTCCACAGCTGCTCGCTTGGCCAGTTGAGTGGCTCCCCCAGAGCCCGTACTGGGGGCGCAGGGACTGAAGAGGGGCTGCGGCCTCTCCCCGTGCGGGGGCCGCGCAGCAGCCGGCGGGAGGGCAGGTGTCCACGGCTCGGGAAGGCCGTGCAGGGCCCGCGGCATGAGGCTGGGCGGACGGAGCTCTGCCGGCACCGGGCGAGTCTCCTGATTCGTTGCGGAGCTCCCATCTTGGCGGCTGCTCCAGGGACCACGCGGATTTCTGCACGTCCACGGCAGTGCTCAGTGTGCTGCGGCCACAGCTCCGTCCACGGCAGTGCTCAGTGTACTGCGGCCACGGCGCCCGGAGCAGGAGCAGCCGGCAGACAGGGAAACAGGCCCAGGCGAATTCGGCAGGGACGGGCCTGGCTGGGAAAGAGGAGGAGGGGGTGTGGGTTTGCTGCCCCGCCCCTCCCTCCCCCGGCATCACAGAACAGACACCCCCGACTGCAGCCTCCCGCCCCGGAGCCTGGGTTCACTGCGCACAGCCCCTGCCTCTGAGGGGCACCCGGTGACCGGGACCCGAGCTCCTTCCTCCAGCCCAGCCTGCGGAGCCCACACCCCACGGACGCGGCCTTGCCCGATGAGACCTTCAGCTTCGAGAGGTCTCTCGCTTGCACTGGAAGGGGTGCCTTGGGGTGCGCCACCCACCTGGCCGGTGGCCGTCAGCAGCCTGCGTCGGGTGCAGGGACACAGTCCCCCGGTGTCGGCGGGGGAGTCCCTGCTGGCTGTCACCACCCAGTGGCTCTGCTGTGCTCTGTCTCACGTCGTGCTCACTCACAAATCCGGGTGAGGGGGCCCCGCCCTGACCTTCAGCCAGCGCCAGCGGCCCAGGCAGGCTGAAGGGGGGTGTGGCGGACACATGTAGTGCCCTTAGCTCTGCGTGGAGTGCCCCACGTCACCTCGCTCCCTTGTCACGGGTCACTCCAGCCTCAGGAGGGTGGAGAGAGCGACCCTGTGTATGTCCAGACAGGAAAGTTGGGGTTCAGATGAACAGCCCTAATACTTACTGCGGAACCCTGGAGAAAGAGCTTTTAGTGCGAGAAGTGCTGAGCAGGAGGGCTGGTGAGGGCGGGGCCATGGTCCTGGGGCCCCCAAGACACATGGTGTGTGGGGGCCGGCGTGCTGGGGACCAGCGTCTCGCTCCCTCTGTCGCCTGCCGCTCTGGGCCTGTGGCAGCCACGACGTGGTGTGGGTGTGGTCTCTGCTCCGGGGCGAGGGCTGCCAGCCTCTTCCGCCTGTGCGTGAGTCTTGGGAGCATTGGGCTCGGCAGGGTGCGGCCAGCCGCCCGGAGGTCGTGGGGTTTGGCCCGATGAGACAAGGCCCCGATTCATCCGGGAGCGCTCGGCTTGCCCGTGCTGGGACGCGGGGTGTTCAGCCCGGGGCTCTCCCGGCCTCTCAGTCCCAGGCTTCATGCAACATCCTGTGCGGAATGACGGGCCGATGGGCTTGCTTCGTAACCACTGCTGGACACAGAGGGCTGCTTAGTGCTCTCCCGAAACCGCAGAAAAGAGAACGCTGGACACAGTGGCAAGTGGGCCGAGGCCCCGAGTGGACCAGGGCCCGTCTCTCTAACTGGGCCCGGCAAACTTGCTGGGGGTGTTTCCCGTTGTGCTGCGTTGTGACTCTCGGCAACCGTCTCCCAGCAACCGTGGGTGCGGGGTACCAAGCTCATCCGGATGGGAGGCCGGGACGGAGGCCGTTGGCGATCCAGAGGCCAGAAGGTCTGGGCTCTGCGAGCAGGCAGGGTCCGCTAAGACCCAGGCCCCCCGCTGCCCCCGTGGTCTCCGTGGGGGAGAGTGGGTACAGATGGTTCTTATCTCCCTGCCTCACCCCCCACATCGTGTGCATTTATATGCGAGCATGCCCTACTTCTACCTTTTTGTACAGAGATCTTTTATTCCGCTTCCTGGATCTGTTGGCTAGCAGCTGGGCTCTTTCTCCCAGCACAGGCGGGACTGACCTCTAGAAGGGGGGGGGGGCCGGGAAAAGTAGCAGAGGGGCTGAGCGCCCCCCAGCCCAGGTCCCCCCGCAGGTCCCCTGAGGGGAAGGCCCCCATTGTCTGCAGAGTGGAGGCAGCGGCACAGGGAGGAGTAACCTGAACCCAGGAGAGGCCTGTGCTTTGTCTTCAGATCTGTGGGCCCCGCCTCATGGTGGTGTCTCTGTTTGCCTGGGGTTAGGGACCAGCCAAGCCAGGTTTGGACTCCCGGAGAGCCTGGAGAGTTCACGCAGTCGCCCAAAACTCAGGGCGGGGCTAGATACTAGAGGCCAGCCCCCAGGCAGGGTGTGAGGGGGCCCCAGGAGAAACCATGAACACAGGGCTCGCGGCTTCCCAGTTGGGGAACTCTTGTGTACTGTCACGTACCAGTGCCGGGACCAGCCATCCCGACGCCACAGAGGCCACGGGCGCTCCGCGGGTGGGCCCTCCTGCCCCTGCCCATCCGCCTGTGCCCTTGGTGGTTGGAATCCGTGTCCTTCCCCTGGAATAACGCGACCACACGTGTCCATGTTCAGGGAGTCCTGGAAGCCTTCTCAAGGATCACCGAAGCTGGGGGTCTGGGGGGGCCCTCGGACACGCCGCTGGTGTCAGAAGTGAGGTGCCGTTGCGGCTGCGAGTGGTTGAAACCCGCCAGGACTGATTCTGTCTCCCCCTCGAGAGACAGCGACCTGCAGACCACGAGGCCACAACAGACATCGCCCCGGGTCGTGGGATTTTCTAGAACGGACCCAGCAGGTGTGGGCGCCAGGCCTGGGGGCAGGAGGAGTCTCTCCAGAAGGGAGCCTCTGCAGCTGGAAAGGGGAGCCCCTCCAGCCCAGCAAAGGCGTCCAGGCACAAGGAGCAGCCAGTGCAGAGGCCCCGAGGCACGGAGGCGCGGGACACATTCTGGGAGCCGGGGGAACTCTAGGAAGTGTCGTGCCGGGGCGAGGCGGTGGCCCAGGTGAAGGAATGGCCCGGGGCCCCACTTCCTGGGAAGTCACACTAGCCATGGGCGGAGAGTCCCCGAATGGAAGGACTATGCAGGGGTGCTGGTGGGCGGGAGGCAGGGGGGATGGAGCCGGGAGGGAGAGCACAGCATTTGCCGGTGACTGGGTTGCGGGGGGGTTTGGCCTGGAGCTGCCTGGCAGGCAGGCGGGGCGGCCCACGGAGCTAACCCAGCCTGCCCGTGGACGGGGCGGGGTACGGGGTGACCGCCCATTCTCGCTTTCCTCTGTGGGGCAAACGGGACACAAGGTCAGCTGCTGGGAAGCGGTACCGTCGAGGCGGCATCTCCCACCATGTGCGGCCACCGCCCGCCTGTGGCCAGGAGCCCCTCCCAGTCCTGCCCGCCCTACAGGTCCCCACGTAGTGCCAGATGTCCCCTGGGGCAGGGGCTGGGAGATCACGCCCGGTGGGGCCCGCGGTGTTAGGGGAGAGATGGCTCCGTGCTCCGTGCTCCGTGCTCCGTGCTGGCTGCAGGAGTGTTTATGTGAAAGACAGGAACGGTCGGCAGAGCGGGCGGCCCGGGGAGTGAGTCCTTGCGGAGCGGAGAGGGACCATTGTCGCCCTCTGTGGGGTGTGTCCTCGGGCTGGGGACATAGCTGGCCGCCACGGGGCTCTGCCCCCATCTGGAGACCTCCACTGGGAGGCCAGTAGGACCTGTGCCTGCCTCCCTGCGACTCCTGGGAATGGGGCGGCATGCCCGCCTCCGCCACTGCCCACCCCCCTGCAGACACCCCCGGCCGAGGCCTGGAAGGGCCTTGCCCATGGCACCTGCTGATCCTGCGGGTGGATGGTCCCAGGAGGCTCTGGGCAGACGGGGCTGGCCCTCCTGTCTGCCTCCCCGCAAGGGCACACCGGGCCTCCTGCTCTGAGGTGACCGCACTCGAAACTGCCCCTCCCCGAGTGGGGACAAAGGCCCCAGGGGTCCCTACTTCTGGGGATGGCTTGCTCTGTCTTGCTGGCAGGTTCTGCTGCAAACCCCCTTAGGGCTGAGGCAGGGGACAGCCCAGCACACCCAGGGCTCCCACATCCAGCCCGGCTCCCACATGCCCAGAGGACAGGGGCAGGGCTACAGGAGAGGCCTGGGCCCCTGGCCACACTGACAGCCTCTAATTCCCTCTGGTTTGTTGGCCAGAGCAACACTGTCCGGTAGACATTTTCTGGCACCCCTGGCCACATGTAGCTATTGGCCACTTAAAATGTCACCAGTGTGACCTAGGTCCTGAACTTCCATTTTATTTAATTGTGGGTTATCTAAATTTCAGTGGCCACAGGTGGCCCGGGCTGCCGTCCTGCACGCCCCGTTCGGGGAGGTCCCTTCCCAGAGACGCTGGGAAGAATTCCAGGTGCTCTGCCTTCCTTCCCAGCAGCCGGCCCACTGTGGCTCCCGAGAGCCCACCTGGACTGGCCATGGCAGGGCCGCTGGGCCGCAGGTGGTGGAGTCAGGTTCTCGAGGGCCAGAGGAGAGGCAGAGGCCCGGGGGCAGAGTGCCTGGAGCCGGGAGCTGGCAGCCCTTCCAGCCAGCACCCCTGAGCAGGGGCTCAGGGCAGAGACTAGTGCAGGGGGGTGGGCAGGGAGCAGAAAGTCCAGGCATGGAGGGAGAGGCAGGCCCAGACCCCGCGGGCCGGGCTGTGCAGAGAAGTCAGCTTTCCTTCCAGGGTGAGGAGGCCATGGGGTCAGTGGTCGGGCAGGTGGGTGTGCAGGGCTCAGCGCTTGCTTCCCAGAGGGGATGGATTGGAGGGTGTGGTGGGTTCAAGAGCGTTCCGCCAGAGCTCATGTCCCCCAGGAACCTTGTTTGGAAATAGGGTATTCTAGGTGTCCAGTTAAGGATCTTGGGATGAAATCATTCTGGAGGAGGCTGAGCCCTAAATGCAGGAGCTGGGGTCCTTGTAGGAAGAAGAGCCCTGCACGGGGCAGGAGGCCATCGGCGGGGGACAGGCAGGGGACGGGGGCTCCCTCACGTCCAGGAGGCCCGCTAGGAGGCTGTTTCCACACCCCACACTGAGACGGAGAGAAGTCGGACTGGGGGTCCGTTCTGAGTATAGAACCCCCAGAAGGGGGATTGCTGGTTTTCCTCCCACACAGTCCTATAGGGACACCCAGCCAGAGGAGGTAGGGCCAGCAGCGGGCAGCGGAGAGAGCCCCTTGTGCCCTCCAGGTTGTGGTGCCCGTTAGATGTGGCACTGGGTCTGGATGGTGCCAGGAGGGGCCAGCCCTGCTTGTCGGGCGCCTTGACCCACACCCACCTCGGGGCAGCCCAGCAGGGTGGCCCAAGGCCCGAGGCTCGGCACTGGAAACTCCCAGCACGTGTGACAGAACCAGGACATCCATCGCGGCCCAGAGCTCAAAGTCACTGTTGTCTGGCATTGAGGGAGGGGCGACAGGTGGCCCCGGGTAGAGCCCCCCACCCCTCACATTCTGTCTTCCCTCCCTGGGGGACGGGTGAGTCTCCAGGGGCGATGCCTGTCGCCGCCCCCGTTCCGCAGTGCGGGCATAAACCAGGTGTCTCGGTATTTTCCGGGTGCCGCCGGGAAAGGTCCATGGCAGTGGTCCCCACGCAACTCCATCGTGCTTCTTAAACCCCCGTCCCCCGTGGGCTCTAGCACAGTCTTCTACCCCCGCGCCGGTCGCAGCCCGGGTCGTTCCGGGACATCGAGCCCTGAGATGGCCCAGCTGGCAGTGGGGGGCAGTCTGGAGCCACCGGGCCCGAGTTCAAATCTCACTCCGCCTTCCTGCTGCCACCCTGGGCAAGCTCCTGCCTCAGTTTCCTCGTCTGTAACGCGGGGATTGCGACTGAGGGCAGTGGCGAGGATAGACATCTCACCAGAAAGGGGGCCGTCCTGGGCAGTCCCAGGCAGACTGCGGGACAAGCGCCCCACCCACCTCCGTAAATGCTGGGACCACTCAGAGGGGAAATCGGGCCTTCGGGGCAGGTGCTGGGGTGACCCCCCAGTTACAGTGGGGACTCAGGCCTGGTGGGAATCATGTCGGTACCCACAAGTGTCTCGGTCAGCACAGCTGTCCTAACAAAACGCCGCACGCGGAGGCTTAAGCCACAGACGTCTGTCCTCGGGGGGCCACGGGCTGGCGGTGCTGGTCCGCGTGCTGGTGGGCTCGGCCCCCGCCGAGGGCCTCCTCCTGCCGGCAGACAATGCCTTTTTCCCCACTGTGTCCCCACTGGGTGGAGACAGGTCAGGGGCTCTGGTGGCTCTTTGTACAAGGACACGGACTGGGAGGATCGGACCCATGAAGAGCTCCATGCGAAGAGATTAGCTTGCCTCTCATACCGAAACCCCACGGACACCCCCATGTTACATATGGGGAAACTGAGGCACAGCAAGGCACCTGCAGACTGGGTGCCCCTATGACCCCGTGGCTCATCAGTGCCAGAGCCGTGGCCCATCCCCACCTGGAGACCAGAGCACGAGGCAGTGAGGCCACACGTGCTCGGAACACACGGGGGCAGGTCTTCGTGGTGGGCACCCTGGTGCCCGCGGACCCCTGGCTGTGCTGAGTCAAGGTATCAGCACAAAAGCCCCTTGTGGTCCAGAGGGGTTCAGCGTCCTCCCCTGCCACACAGGGGAGTGATGACAGAGTCCCGGGTCCCGGAGCCCACAGCCAAGCCTGCAGACCCCTGGAACCTGACCAGGGCGTTCCTGCTGCCCCCGGCCCCAGCCATCTCCATTTCACCACGGCGTCCCCTCCCCCCTTGAGACTTACAGGGGCCCGGAGGTCAAGCAGCACCCAGAGGGGCTTTACAAGGGAACAAACCAGGTGACCACTCTGGTTTGAGAGCAGATACACAGAGGCCTATCCTGGTGATCAGGACCCGGGCAAGCACAGCAGTCTGTCCCGTCTGCCGTTCAGTCACTCACACTTGAGTATGAATGAGTCCCCACATCGTCAGGGAGCGCGGCCTTCCTGTGAGAGCGACGAGGCCCTGCCCGGTGCTGACAGCAGCCAGCTCAGGCACGCGGGCCACGGTGCGTGCTGGCTGCTGCGGCGCTGGCACAAGCCCTTGTTCGGGCTGTGCCCGGTGTTCAGCTCTGCCAGCTGAGGCCGAGGGCTCTCTCTCTCTCACTGCCCCCACCAAATAATAATTATAATAAATCAAAATAAAGGAACACAGAAATGACCCAAAACGCACAACGAGGGCGTTGGAGGCTGTGCCGGACGGACGCGGAATGTCCGAGATGCAGGGGGACTGGGCGTGTGAGGCCCTGAGGCCCGGCTGGGCCAGCCTGTGGGGTCCGCGGGCTGTGCCTCCCCATGGTCAGCTGAGTCATGATCTCCCATGCCCACCCGGGACCCCCAGACCTCTGGCAAGGCGGCCTGTGTGGCGGGAGGGACCCGGCAGGTGGGGACCGCTGAGGACCGCAAGGCAGGGACGTTATCCAGGCCCACCCGAGGCCCGGTGTCATCCAGGTGACCCCGTAAGCGGGAGGAGAGCGGGAGTCGAATGGGTTCGAGGAGAAGATCGGCCGTTGGGGTGGTGTGGCCGCCAGCCCAGGGTCGCAGGAGCCCCCGGACGTGGGAAGAGCGGGGCGGAGCCAGACCCACCTCGATCTCAACCCAGCGAGAACCAGGAGGGAATAACTTTGCGCCGTTCTAAGCCTCTGCGTTCATGATAACGTGTTGTAGCCACGATCGGGATCTGTCTCCCTCCTGTTGGGGTCGCAAGACGTAAGCGGCCAACACGGGGGAACACGAGAGCCCCAGGGGCCAGGCCGGGTGCGCAGAGGAGGTGGGGGAATCCGGGCCCCAGGCAGGAAGGCAGAACGGCGGGGGGCCTGGTAGTGGTGCGCCCCCACCCATCTCCTGGCTGTCTGCTGGGGGTCCCCGGTCCCCACGAAGCTCACCGGTCCTCCCTCTCAAGATTGGGTACTTGTCCACTTTCACTGGAAGCCCCGAGAGCCGGCCTCAGGGCCTTGGGCCTTTCCAAGGGTCACCCGCTGCTTTTCCGGGTTTATTTCCACCTGAGCAGGGAAGAGCATCCCTTGGGGTGAGAGTGTCGACGTGGGCTCAGGTAAGCCGCAGTCTGGGGTCGCTCTCGGGTCGTGTTAATGGGGCTAGAAGGCTGCATTTGTGAGCCACGGGCCTCGTGGTTCTCCTCAGGAAGGTGCCCCCTGCCAGCCCTCATTCGTGCCTGTGGCCTCAAGTTCCCTTGCACAAGGGCGCCCAGGAGGCCCCGTTAGACGGCGCCCACCTGTGGGTCTCTCTAGGTGGCCAGCTCTGGGCCTCCCAGGCCCCTCCCAGCCTCTGCCCTGGACACATTAATACCAGCAGCCGCTGCCTGGGCTCAGGAAGGCTCTCTCCGGTTCCCCGAGCTGGTCCCCAAGCCCCTGGCCGCGCCTGACCCAAATATAGGCTCACTGAGGGCCATCCTGCCAACGTGGGCGGGGTGTGGCCTCCCGGGACCCCAGGAAACACTGACCGGAGCAGGAGCAACGATCAAGGCGTCTGTTAGTTTGAACCTCAGCCGTCTGCCAGTCCTGACCCACCAAGACCTGCAACAGAGCTTTCCCCGGCGAGACGCTGGGGGGCTGGGGGCTGGGGCCGTCCGGGGAGGGGAGCAGAGGGACCCAGCGCCCTCCCACCGTGGCCTTGATTCTCGCATGGCCCCGAGGCACATGCTGGGGCCAGAGGGGCACCCCCAGGTGTGTGGCTGACGCTCACCTCACCACCCGGCCAGGAGGAGACCGAGCGAGGGCACCAGAGAGGCCAGACACCGCCGTGCGGCCCCGCCGGTGCCGGGCGGGCAGCTGCCTCCAGAGCGGCTGGTCCTCACCATGGAGACTCCGGGGAGCAGTGGGCAGGGCACTTGGGCTCAGTTTCCCCTTCCAGGCCCAGCTCATGAGGCACCATCCACCCCCGCCGGCTGAGGACCTCCGCCGTGACGCATCGCCCGTGGCAGGTCCGAGAGCGGGCGCCGTGCCCGGGTGAAGGGAAGCAGCTTGCTTTTTCCTTCCCTCCTTCTGCTCCCGGAGCCCAGTGCCCGGCCAGGGACAGAACAGCTGCCCGTTCTACCTCCTCCCTCCGAGCCCCCGCCGCAGGGGTGCGCAACACAGCCTCTCCCACTCCCGTTGAGGGAGCAGCGTAGGAAGCCTGTCTTTCTGTGCCGGGGGACGTGCAGGTGCTCGGGGGCCCGTGGAAGGGTCTGGCCGTCCTTGCTCTCGTGGTAACTGACCAAAGGCCTGTTTGGTCCCCAAGACAAAGCGTGTGTGGGGGGAGGGGGTCAGGCCGGGGAGGTGGGGCCCGGGATGCTGCCGCCTTCATTGCTCGGGCAGCCCCGACAAAGGACCGCACGCCGCGGGCCTTGAAGCAGCAAAGATTTATGGTCTCCTTGTTCTGGAGGCTGGGGGTCTGAGATCACAGTGTCTGGGGGCCGTCCAGCCCCCGAGGCTCGAGGGAAAGGGGACCCCTCTTTGCTCCTCCAGGCTCTGATGGTTGTAGGCAGTCCTCGGCTTACGCGCGGCCCTACAGTCTCTGTCCTCATCACGGGACATTCTCCCCCGCTGTGGCCCCACGTTTCCTTCTACAAACACGGGCACTATGGGTGAAGGGCCCCCCAAACCAGCATGACCTCCTTTTAACTTACAGCTTAATTACATCCGCAGTGACCCTGTTTCCAAATAAGGTCACGTTCACGGGTCCTGGGCATAGGACTTCCACAAACCTCCCCGGGGCACACATTTCAACCCCTAACACGCCCACGCGGAGCCAAGCCTGCCAGAGCCGCCTCGGGGTTGTACCCTGTGTTTCAAGACAAAAAAAAAATTATAAAGGCCCCAAATTTCCACCTTTTTGGAACGCAGGGGTCCCTGCTCTCAAAAACAGACACACGTGCCCTGCAGACGGGCCGTCACACACGTGCACCAGGAGACACGCCCGGGAAGGTTCCGGGCCGCCCTGCTCGTGTGAGCAGGAAATTGGAAGCCGTGCAGGTGTCTGCGAAGAAGAGAAACGATCGGGAAACCGCGGCGCATTCACACGAGGAGCACCGGCCGCGGGAAGATGAATGAGCGGACGCCGCCCGCGGCAGCGCAGCAGTCTCCGGAGCCGCGCGGGGGGAGTGGGGGGCACCATGAGCCGCGGAGCGAGGCCCAGAGCAGGAGGGCACCCCCCGCACCCGGAAAGAAGGCGGACGAGTCGTTACTGTTTTGGGAAACGAACAGGGGCTGACGCCAGAAGCAAGAGCCAGAGCAGGAAAGGGGCGAATCCGGATCCCAGCGTTCCGGGCAGAGGTGCAGAGGGGCAGCCGGGGTCTCCGGGTCCCCGTGAGGTCCCGTCCGCAGACACTCAGGCAAGCTCGGACGCGTCCTGTCAGCTCCCGGAGCGGCGCCACATTCAAAGTATGCGTCGGTCTGAAGACACGTGCCGTCGCTCGAGGGGGAAGGTCTGCTGCGACCCGGACGCCCATGTGCACTGGCAGTAGAAGAAGAAAATCCAGGGTCTCCGGGCTCAGAATGAAGGCCAGGCTGACCTTTCCCTGCCTGGGAAACGGGGTGGACGGGCCTGTCCCCGGAGTGGGGAAGCGGGCAGGGTCCCTGGAGCCGGGGCCCTGAGCCCGCTCGGCACAATGACCTCGTACATCCACAGGGACTCCTGTCCTGCCGTCTGGGCTCCTCGCGGCCCAGCAGGTGGGGCCCGGGCGGGAGGCGTGAAGGCAGGGGGTCCCGGCGCTCTGCACAGGGATGGCCCCGAGACCCGCTGCCCTGGGCTGCCTCTGTGCCCCTGGCCTTGGTCAACGAGAAGGCGCATCTTCCGAGCCTCCCTGCCCTCGGGGAGACACGTTCCCAGTCATCCTCGGCCATGAAAGTCGTCGTTTCCCGTGGGCCCAGACTCGCTCATTCCCACACTCCGCCAGGAGCGGCTCCTCCGTGGCCCTTATCCGCGGACTCGCCCGGAAATCCACACGTCCAGCAGGTGACGCTGCAGCCACCCACGCCCGGCCCTGCCCCGCGGCCTCCCCCGCGGAGCCCGAGCAGGGTGCCCTCTTTCCACAGCACCCTCTCAGAGCTCCCGCGGGCCGCCGTCGCCGCCAGCACACAGGCCAATTTGGAGCAGAGCTTTTGATCACCTGTAAGCAACAGCCCAGCTTCACGCTCCGTAAATCCCCAGGGGAAGAACTGAAAATTACCTTTTTTTCCCTCCCGTTTTCAGTTGAAATGAAGACAACTTTCTTAGCTCCCCTATTCATCCTGGAAGGTCCCTGCAAGAGCCCAGCTACCTAGAAATTCTCCCTCAGTGGCTAAAGGAATGAAGGATTCTCAGATGACACCTACCCCAGGATACCCTCCTGGATTGCCCCTAGCCAACAGGTCTCTTGCCTCTCCAAAACTGTGGCTGGACGGGGACCCAAAGGGAAGCTCAAGAAGATAAGCTAATGCAAAATGGCTCTCGGGCCCCAGGCCCTCTGGCCTCTCCCGTGTCCGTCTTCCCTGGCTGGCCTCACCATCCCCGGGGGAGAACAGGGCCCACAGGGTCCCCTGGGTGCCCCGCGCGTGCGCTGAGCTAGAGTCGCGGCTCCCTCTCCAGGAGCCTGTCGGCGGCGCCGGCTGCGCGGACACCTGTCTTCGGTTGATAGAAAGCGGGAAGAGTTCACTGCCCTTCACAAACGCAGCTGCTTGGAAAACCACCGTCCTCGGAAACGGGAGGTGCATGAAGGGGGACCCCGTCCAAGCCTCAGCTCATGTTGGTGAGAAGCCCAAGGCTCCAGGCCGGGCCGGGGATGGCCGGAGAGCATGGGGCATGGCTTCTGCCACCGACAGCCCCCCTGCCCCAGCACAGCCACGTGCAGAGGGACATCCGCCATCAGTTGGGGCAGGAGCACACGTTCCTTGTGGTCGGAAGGACCGCACTGTCTGTGTAAGAGGCACACGAGTACTGCGTCCAGATCCAAGCACGGGCCGAGCTCCAGACTGCGGGGACCCCCAGTGCCCCCCTGAGGCCTTTGTCGGTCTGATAACTGCTCGTCCCCCAGAAGGGAGCCCCTGACCCGCTGAGCTTTCACGCTGGCCCCTTCTCCAGCCACAGGCGCCACCGATCTGCTTCGTCTCTGTGGGCGGCCCTGTTCTGCACGTTCCCCGTGCACCGGCTCACACAGCCTGCGCCCCTCGTGTCTGGCTTCTTGCCCCGAGCCAGTGCTCTCAGGGTTCCACGAGGACAGGGCTTCCTGTCCCTTCTGCGGACAGGCATTGGGGTCGTCTCCTGCTTTGGGCTGTTGTGAACAGTGCATCCCCATAGTCCAAGTTTTGGATGTCCGTTTCTGGTTCTTTGGAGCCTGTCCCCCGGGAGTGGGATCGCCGGGTCACTCTGCCTCACCGAGGGCCCCGCAAGCCGATTCCGTGGCCTAGAGCAAATCTATCCACACCGCGTGGGGCAGGACTCGAGTGGATGAAGCAGCCTTCGAGGCCCCTTGCCCCTCTGCTTCGGAGCCCCCAGATCCCTCTTTCCTTTGGAAAAGGGAAGACCCCTGCCTTCACAGGGAGACCAGGTGTCCCTGCATTGCTTTCTGGTTTGGTCCAGGCTTTCCGAGCCTGTCTGGGCAGGAGGGCTGAGAAGGGCTCTCTCCGGCGTGGACAGTACAAGCACACTCACACCGACGGGCCCCGTTACCCCAGACGGGCCTCCCCCTACACACAGCCAAGCCCCCCGACCCAGCCAGCAAGGCCGGTGCTGCCTCTGGCAGAGAGACTAACCCGCATCTGCGTGCACTTCCATTCATTACCTTGTTACTCAAAACCATGCAGCACCCTCCCAGAGAATTCCTGGGGACTGCGCCGGGAGGGTTGTTTATAGTCATCTGAGATTTGGGGTAATAGGCCACTTTGAGCTGAGAGGTTTATAATTTGAGGTCGGGTTTTATCTTCTGTTAATAGATGCGTCGCGGTGGGCTCGACCTTCGTGGTGAATGGGCGTCTGTGAGCCAGGGCCGGGGGCCAGGTGCATGGTGCAGGGAGCCAAGGCCCACAGAGCGTGACCAGGAGGACGCCCCATCCTGACTCGTGGAGATGCGGCCGACAGGGAGGGACGGGGCAGCCCGCAGGGGCTCGCCGCCGCCAGACGTGGGCCGGGCGCCCGTCACGGGGGACCCTACGTTACCCCCTTGCGCAGATGAGGAAATGGGGCTCTGAGAGAGGCCGGGTGGCTTGTCTGACTTTCCGGGGCAGAGAATGCAGAACTGCGATGGAGCCCAGGCCCAGGGCCCCTCCCCAGGAGCTCAGCTTTCCCAGAGACCCCTACCGCCCAGCTGGAGAGCGTTCCATGTCGCCCCACCAGTGGCTGGAAAACTGGCCCCTTTCCCGAAGAGAAGCAAGAGAAGGACCTTCCCGTGGAAGCAGTTTCCAGCACGGGCAAGTGAGGAGACACACCTCTGTTTCTGCAGACACCGTGGGGGGAAGTGGTCAGGAGACCACCCCCGCCTTTCCTGTGGGACCCGGAGCTGGTCACTCCGTCTCTCTGGTTCAGAGTCAACTAGAAAGCAGGCAGCTGCCCCCTGCCCCCCACCCCACAAGGACGGAACTAGAAACCCACTCTTCTCTCTAAGAGGGGTTGGGGTGGAAGGCTTTAAAATGTTGTCCGGCACAAAGAACACTCCGTGACCTCTCCTGGCCACCGAGCAGAGCCGGGGCCTGTCTCCCTTCCTCCTGACCCTCGCTCGCCAAGACCACACAGCAGCGTCCATCAGGGCAGGCTGGCCTGGAACCAGACAATGCCGCTGCTTCAGAGCAGGGCAGACTGGCCAGCACCTGGTTGCAGGGGGTTGAGCACGCCCCTGTGGGCCCGTGGGGCAGGGGTCCTGGCTGCCATGTTCCCCTTGGACAGGCCAAGAGTGTGCAAGGACACCAGCCCCACCTCCAGGCCAATCTACTGGGTCCTCTGGTGGCTGCAGGCTTCTTCTGAGACGTCCTTGGACTAGTGGGTACAGGAAGTCAGCACCACCAGCAGGTGCTAGAACCAGGGTGTGCCGGGGGGCCGGGTCCCAGAGGAGCACCCCCAGGAGTCGGGCCCTCGGGTCCTGGGCATCTTGGACCTTCCAGGGAGGCCCAACACTGATTTTAGCCTGGAAACAAATTCATTCAATAAAACCTCTTTAGGGCCCAGAGTCGTCAACACCCAGAGGCTGGAGTTGCTCCTTTCCTGGTTGCAAGCAGACGCATGTCCCCAGTGGTGTTGGGATGTAAGACTGAGTACTTCCTGGCCGCTGGCCTTCCTCGGAGACACCTCAGATCCTCGTGTGGGTCAGAGGTTCTCGCTGACTCCTGTGGACCCCGGCCCGACCCGGATGCCTCACCTGTGCACTGCAGGGCAGGTTGCACCTGGTATGAGACGCAGCGAGCCAGAGGCAGAGCTCCCCCCTTTCCAGGGCCCAGTCCAGGGACGAGAATATTCCAGGAACAAAGCCACTGCGAGATGCTACCCAGCTCTCCTCCCTTCCAGCATCTTCCTGCTGCTGCCTGACCCAGTAATGGGGACAGGACTCGGGCGGGGGGAGCAGGGGGAGGCAGCCACTCTGGGTGCTGGGAACAGATGAGGTCTACTCCTCCTGGCTCTGCCCCGGGCACCCCCCAGCCCTGGGCTGGGTCCTGAGGGCCATGGCAATGGCCAGGACTCAGGCCTGGCCCCCAAGGGCATGGGAGTCCCGCGTGGCCAGGGGTCAGGATGGTGCGATGTGGCCTGGACTGCATGCGGGTGTCTATCGGCAGGTGGCTGCGGGAATGGAGTTGCCTGGGCTCTAGAGCCTTGGACTCCAGATGTGGCCCAGGCCCTGCAGCCTCGGTGCGGCCCAGGTACCCGTTAGAGGTGCAGGAGCAACTTCGCCTCCTGAGCAGACGCCGGTTCTAACAGGATCCCGAGAGGCCGCTTGCCCCGGAAGGCAGTGAAAGCAAGCTGGGATTTGTAGCCAGTGGGTAAGAGTGTCGTGCGCGGGAGCAGCGGGGGAAGGATGTTCAGGGGAGTTAGGACAGCACCTGCAAAGGCACTGTGGCAGCACGTCACTGGTCTTCTGAGGCTGTGCTGTGAGCCCCTCTGTCCCGCGCTGAGTGAGGAGGGGGAGGCGGTTTCCAGTTCAGGACGGGCCGATTTTGCGCTGGATGTCTGATGGTGGGGGGTGGCTCGGACAGTCTTCCAGGCTCCCCAGACCAGCCAGGCCTCCGGCAGGTTTTTCCCAGACTTCCTAAATGAGGATATTTCACAAGCGTCCTTTCTGCCAGGGTGGGAGGAAACAGTAGATCATTTCAGAGGGAGGGTTTCCGTCTTGCATTTCCTCCTCAGGGCTCTGTGCTTCCTGCAGAGGAAGGGGCCGGGCTGAAGTCACCACAGCAGGTGCCCCATGTCCCTAGAATGTGGTTCCAGACAGGAGCACTGCTGCCAGTCTCACCGGCTGGCCACCCCGGAGACCGCGGGCCAGAGCCAGCCTGCCTGCCGTCCCGGGGCTGCCTGCCGTGCGGTCTCACTGGGCTCCCTCTGCTCCGGCTCCGGGAGGAGAAACGGCACGAAACGGGTTAGAAGTCTGTGTCTGTACCTCATCTCTGCACCCTGAATCCGGGGACCATGGACTCGTTCCGTATTCCGCGCCTCCATCTGCCTCCGTGGAAGAAAGCATGATACGGAAGAGTTCTTGATATGTCTGTTTTCGCCGAGTGGTAATTGGAGTGGAAATTGCTAAAAATAAGGTCACTGGCGGCTGCCGGCCACAAAGGTCTCCACTTCCCACTCCGCACAGCCCGGCGCTGATCACTAGGGGACAGGCTGGCAGTGTTAGGAAAACTCAGGTGTCCAGTGTCTGACCTGATAATGAGCGGCCTTGGGGTGTGTGTGTGGGGGGGGGGGGTACCCCGAGCAGGCATGTGTTAAGGCTACGTCCGAGCCTGGTACACGGACTCGCCCTCTGGGCTGCCCCCCCCCACAGCACGCGGTCGTGTGACCAGAGCGAGCGCATCTTCCTGAGGAATGGCTCTTACTTGGAGAGCTGGTGCGCCGAGCAGGGCATATTCACGGACGAAGATGGGGCTGGTTGGGAGGGGCCTGCCGCGCGGGAACACAGGGGCGCTCCAGCACGTCCATGGGGACCCGCCGTGGCCTCCCACCTGGCCCGTCCGCACTCCAGCCAAAAGCTCGGAGCCCAAACCGCTGAGCCCGCGCATCGGTCTTGTGCCTCCCACACACGTGTGCACACAGACACACACGTGCCTCCCTCGGCCCGCCAGCGCGCAGGCAGGGTCTCTGCCGGCCAGAGCCGGACCGCCTAGCTTTGAATCCCCTCAACCGCTGCCGGCACATCCCTCAGCTCCTCTGCCTCGGTGTGTCGTCCGTGAAGCGGGGACGATGACCCGGCCGGCGGCTGCTGTGAGAGCTCGGGGGTCCGTCGACAGAGGCACGTGGGTGTTAAGATCCTCTGCGACTCTGTGGACACGCGCAAGTGCGATAGTTCCCGTGTCCCCCGCGCTGCAGGAGAAGCTCTGTTACTGCTTCCGGCACCATCGTCACCATCCTGCACCGTGCCCGGGCCCTCTAGCCATGTCCTCCGTCTCGAGCTAAATGTCTGTGTCCACAAAGCAGGTGTGAGCTCGGTGCCCACCCAGCCCGGAATGCCAGCGACCCCTATCCCAGGCCGCTCCGGGGCCAAGGCCCTCCGAGGCAACCTGTCCACACCATTCAGAGGGCACAGTCCCCTGGGTGCATGTCAGGGATCCCCAGTCTCTCTGTGCAGACAGGACAGAGGTAGGGGAAGACCCCAGGAGCCAAGGGGGCCACTGGGGGTGCTGGGGGGCTGGCAGCAGCCATGGACCATGCTCACCAGGCCGCGTCAGGCCGCCCGCTCCCCGTCCCGCAGCACCGCCCCTCACCCTGCGTCCCTCTCAGCCCCGACCCTTCTTTGGAGGCGCCTGCTGCCGGGGTCGGGCCGGACAGCCGTGTCGTGAGTGTTCAGAGCACCCCCCTTCCCTAGGTCAGCCAAGGCCACAGGCACATGGTCGCCGGCATCCCTGCGGTCCGGCCGCGTTCCCTCCCCACCGACGAGAGTGGGACGGGGCTCCACGGCGTTCTCAGCAGCGGGGCCGAGGGAGGAGCCGGGGCAGACGCGGGCAGAGGGCAGGAGGTGTGTCCAGCCGGGCTGGCAGCTGCGGCAGGCTCCCCGCTGGTCACCTTCTCCCCCTCCCATACCCCCGCTGCGCCCCTCGATGCTCCTTGTGCGGTCCTACAGCCTTCACAGGTTCGATACTTGCACAAGTAATTTACTGGGCTGATCTGCTTCTCTGACCCTCTCCATGGGGCGCTGACCACCATCTGCTCAGCATTTCCATGGCCTCCACAGTCGGCGGGGAGAGGTGCTGCATGTCCCCGGGGATGGAGGAAGGCTCCCTGTGGGCACAGGGCTCCGAGCACGTGTCCTCACCTGCTAGGCAGGCTGTGAGGAAGGATGGAGGCGGGGGGCAGGTGCACATTCCAGGGACCCTCCGTCGGCCCTGTTTCCCTAGGACCTCTTGGATTTGTGAAACACAAGGCTTGGGGGTGCACGTCGGGGCAGGACAGCGCCAGTCCAGGCTGCATAGGACGCAGGAAGCTCCATCCCTGGGTCCCAGTTCTAGGACCTGACTAGCTGTGTGACTTCAGGCAACTTACTCAACTGCTCTGTGCCTTGGGGGTCATTCTCATTATCAGTGGTTCGTCTGCTCAAGAGTGATTCGTGTCCCTACTAAGTGAAGGCTTTGGGTTCACAGCAGTGACAAAACGTGTTGAGAAACATTTCTCAGTAAGTTAGCTCATCGCTAAAGGAGCAGAACACCAACACGGAAGGAGAAGAGCGAGTTGTGGGGAGGGCAGGAAGCAGCAGAGGGGCGTGGAGACAGTAATGGGGGGCCCTGGGACAATTGGGTAGGTGAGCCTGGGGGGGCTTCCTGGAGGAGGTGACACTTCCTCTCTAACCTAGGTAAGGTCTGAGAAGGCGGGAGCACCAGGGGAGGAGCAGGCACCGACGAAGGGGGGGCCTGGCTGCTGCGCTTTGGGCTGGTCCTTGGTCCTCAGAGACCAGGCAGCTGCCACGGGGAGAGGGACTGAGGGAAGGCGTTGGGTCCGGAGGCCACCGCAGCCACGGACGGGGGCCCAACCAGCCACCAGGGTGGGTCTGGGGGTCTGGATGTGTGAAAGGGCAGCCGGGGTGGGGGCGCTGTGTCTGGCAGGGCGGGGCTCAGCAGCGACCCCTGCCTGCTCCTACCAGGAAGCTGGCGTTCACTGGCTGACCAGGCCTGGCCGAACAGAGTGCCCAGAGCCCCTCGGTGACAGGTTGCGTCCCAAGGTCCCATGTCCAGAGGCACTGGGGAGGCGCAGGCTGGGGCCAGGGACACACTGGGGAAGGAGGACCCTTGCCTGTGAGTCATTCCCCCACATCTTCCTCGTGGCTTCGCTCCCTGTGTCCACAGCAGCCAACAGAGCCTCCCGACGTCCCGCAAGTGCAGCTTGGCCATCTGGAGTCCGAGGTGCCTTGCTCCCGGGCTGCCCGGCGCTCCTCTGAGGGCTCCTCTCCGAGAGCGGGGAACCTGCCTGTGTGCGTTTTCCAGCCGGAGCGGACTCCGCGGTGGGCGAGACCGGTCCTTCAGCCCTTCCCCAGAGCCGGGGGCCGGCGCGCTTCAGAACAGCCGACACGCCATGCGCGTGTTCGTCTCGCACTAGGGAGGGACGTTTCTAAAATGCAAGAGGCTCTGTGTGTGTGCAGCCCCGGCCACGTGGGTCCCACGGAGCCCAGCCTGTTGGCGTCTTCCACGTCAGCCACGGGGATGTTCCCACCACCTGGGGACAAGCACGATCTGTTCACACCAGGCTTTGCCACCCGTCGAACTACCAAAAAAAAAAACAAAAATGGGTTCAGTTTTCAGAGCATTTTGATGTGAGAGTTTGGGGCATGGCGCTGTGGCTGGCTACCACTGCCGGGGTCCAGTACCCTGTGGACGATGATTGGTGGCCTTCTGGGTGTTGTGGCCACAAGCTAGGGCAGCTCTGAGCGCTCCTGCATGGGTCCATGGGGGCCCGTGCGTCCAGCTCCCATGACGCTTCGAGTGGTGACAGTCCGGGGTGCCACATGGTCAGCCACGGATGCTGTGGTTTGCATTGCCTGGTGACTCGTGGACTGAGCGTCGTTGCAGACGTGGGTGGATCATTCTGAGCTCGTCCTCCTGGCCGGGCTCACTGTCACGTTTTGCTGGGTTTCCGGTGAGGTCGATTATCGATGTCTCAGGGGTTCGTGCTCATTGTGTGTCCTCTTGACTGTGTCTCACTTGCCTCTGCGCTCTGCTTGTGACACGAAGTCGTTAATGTGACGTAGCTGAGTCTGTCGATTTCTCCTCTAGGGGACAAGTGTACTGTTTTGTACCTTATTTAAGAAATTATTGGGGCACCTGGTTGGCTCCGTTAGTTGAGCATCCAGTCAACTCAGGTCGTGACCATAGGGTCGTGGGATCAAGCCCCGCATTAGGCTCTGTGCTCAGTGGGGAGTCTGCTGGAGGGTCTCTCTCCCTCTGCCCCTCGCCCTTCTGTGCACGTTCTTGCTCTCAAATAAATAAATCTTGAAAGAAAGAAAGAAAGAAAGAAAGAAAGAAAGAAAGAAAGAAAGAAAGAAAGAAAGAAAGAGTTTTCTACCAAGAGTTCCTATTTTCCAACCTCGCTTTCTGAGACTTAATCATAAGTTCACCTTCCTCACGTGTTCGTCCTTAATCCGGGATGCATGTGTATGTATATGGTGTGAGGTCGGGATCCGGTCTCGTTCTGCCCACATGAGGAGAACCCATTCTCCCAGCGTAGTTTGTGAGGTAAGAGGCGTCTCTCCAAGACCTGCAAGGCTGGTGGCCCAGTCGTGAGCTATGCGTCCCCCCGGGTGCAGCCTGCTTCTTGGCTCGTCTTGGGTGGTCTCCTTGTCATCTGAACGAGTCCCACCACCCCCTCCCCCCCAAGCCTCCTCCAGGTTGTTTCAGCTGTTCTCAGGTCTTTCCTGCTCTGTATACATTTTTCATTTCACCAAGTCTCACACACACACACACGTTGGGATTTTTATCAGAATTGCTTTGACCCAGAAGAGACCCACCTGAAACGATCTGACTTCTTTACCGTGTCATCTTCCCACCCAAGAACGTGATCTATCTCTCCACTTATTTGGGTCATCTTTAATGTCTTTCAAACAGATTTTATAATTGTCTCCATAAAGAGCTTCTGCGACGTTTTTAGATGCATTCCTAGGTGGTTGAATTTTCATCGTTTTGGGGTATATTTTTCAACATTACATCTGCTGATCGTGGCTGGAAATGCAGCTGACTTCGGCATATCGATTTTTTTATCCCGCCAGCTTGTGAAATTCTCTTATTAATTCCCATCTCTTCTCCGTTGGCTGCATCTCTGCTCTCTCTGCACTGGTTAGGACCCGCTAATAAAATGTTCACTAGAAGCGAGGAAGGCGAGAATACGTGTCTCGTTCCTGATCTTAAGAGAAATGCTTTCAGAATTTCGGTTGACTCTAGATTTTTTTGGCACGCAGTTTATCAAGTTAAAGCATTTCATTCCCTTCCTAGTGTGCCGAGAGATTTCGGTTTAATTGCAAATGAATATTGAATTTTATCGAGGGCTTTTGTACATCACTTAAAACTGTGTGGCTTTTCTCCTTTGCTAATTAGTTACATCAACTGATTGTCTAGTAGATGAGCCTCGGGTTCCTAGGACAACCCCACGTGTCACGACATAGGAACCTCATTAGTGCTAAGGCTCACTCCCATTGGCTACTGTTCCAATTAGGGGTTTTGCGTCCAAGGTCATGAATAGGATTTGCTTCAAGTTCCCCGTCTAATACTTTCCTTTTCTTTTTCTTTTTTTTTAAAGATTTTATTTATTTGACAGAGAGAAACAGCGAGAGAGGGAACACTGCTGGGGGAGTGGGAGAGGAAGAAGCAGGCTTCCCTCAGGGCAGGGACCCCAACACGGGGCTCAATCCTGGGAGCCTGGGATCATGACTCGAGCCGAAGGCAGACGCTGAGTGACGGAGCCCCCAGGTGCCCCAGATGCTTTCCTCTCCTTGACCTGAGAACCGAGTTCACGCCAATCCCACAAAAGCTGGGAGGTGTTCCTCGTTCTCTTTCCTTTGGAGGACATCATTCAGGTTAGAATTTTCTGTTCCTTCCGTGAGGGGTCAACCCCACTCGGAAAGCCATCACGGACCTCACGTTGGCTTCCTGCAACGATTCATACCTTCTGGTGCAGTTTCTCTCGTGGTTATGGGACCTCTTTGGGTTTTTAGTTCTCCTCGAGTCGTTTGTGCTAACCCTGGATCCGTCCTAGGCCCCCTCCCCAGGCGTTTCGGGCCCTGCAGCTCGTGTTTCCGGACTCTCCCTGTGTCTTCTCCTCCGTCGCACACCCTACGCCCCGGCAGCACAGAACTGCACCGAGTTGTGCACGCGGGCCCCTCACTCACCCTACATGACCACACGGATCCTGATACACCCTAGACGTACCGTCACCCGCAGCTGGAAACGGGCTCTGCGGCCCCTCCCGGGGACCCCGTCCACAGCACAGCTCTACCAGCGGGGACTAGGAACCGGTTCCACACCTGTGTCCGGGATGCGGTCGGGGTCCTGGAGGGCCCCCCCAGGGCTTCCGGAGGGGCATCCCCAAGCTGTGCGCTGTGCAGACGGAATGGGTGGGCTTCTGGGAGAGCTGCTGGATGGCGGGTATGAGGAGGGCCTCGCTCGGGAGGCAGCGTCTCGGGGGGGACCTTGCCAGGTCAAGGGAAGTCACTAGTCCCACCTGTTGCAGGCCGCCGCTCACGGGGCTTTTCCAGTAAGCTCCGGAAGCACCGCGTAGTCGAGAGACAACTGGTCCTCGGGCTCCTGCTCCCCGCGTCCGCTAAGGGTCTGCAACTCTCATTTCTTGGGCTGGAGTCTTTGGAGTCCTGGGGATGAGGGGGGTGCCTGCGCCGTGGGGGAAGCAAGGTCAGATAGTATTAACGGGACAGGAGATGGGGCAGGGCCGGTGACCTCGTGCTCGGCATGTCCCACTCCTGCTACCGTCCGCCTGCTCCTGGACATGGACCCTGGGTGCCTTCGTCATCAGCTTTCCCCAGTGGTCCTGCAGGGGTCCAGAGTTTCCCAACCCGATACAAAATACAACAGATCTCAGTCATGGGGGGGAAGAGCTCGTATCCACACGCGGCCACAGACAGAAGAGAAGTCAGTCAAAACGTTTGCTGCGTGTCGTGGCTGAAAAGCCACGTCCCTAAAACTTAACGTGCACCCAGAACCTGTGAACGGGACCTTATTTGGAACAGGTGTCTGCCGTTATGTCGAGGTCTCAGGATGAGACCATCCCGGCTTCCCCGGGATCGGTCCTCATTCGGTCATCAGTGTCCTTGTAAGAGACCCGAGACAGACGTGCAGACACGGAGGGGCAAGGTGTATGGCCACGGTGGCTGGAGGGGGTGCCTGGAACCCCCGGAATGGGAAGAGGCAGGAAGGGCCCTCCCCCAGGGCCTTCAGGGAGTGCACAGCCCTGCAGACAGCTGGACTTTGGACTTCCTGCCACCCGACTAGGGTGATTTGCTGTGGCTGCCCGGGGACCCTGAAGTGCAGGGACGGTCTCTGGTGCCGGGATTCTGTGACTTGGGTTCCTGTCCACAAGGGCATGTTTTCCCATTTTACGGGTGGGGAGACTGAGGCTCAGAGCACTTTGAGGTGAGCCGGGTCATGGCAAGGCTGTGGCAGGTCGAGGACTTGAACCCGAGGCAGGCTGACGGTGGCGGTGGCTGGGGCAGCCGGACTGCTCACTGCAGGGCGATGGCGACTTCTCACCCCTCGTCCCCGTCAGGCCTCTCATCACTTGCGCGTGAGTCATGCCGTCCGTCCGCGGCAGGCTCAGCAAACAGCAGAGGGCAGCGGACAGGTGTCGGTCCCGGGCAGACACAGCCAGACAGGGGCACAAGCACTCTGCCCACCTCGGAGGGAGCAGACATGCCCAGTTCACTGCCCCGGGTGAGCCCGTGCCTGTGGAGGCATCACGTCTGTTCCCCGGTCTGCTCTCAGCCCCCTGCCCTCCACCTCGGGCCTTTGTCCATGTGGCACATTCAACCTGACACCCGGCCCTGGGTACCTCCGACCTGCTTCGTACAACCTTCAGGTCACAGCATGCACGCCTCCTCCAAGAAGCCTCCCTGATTCCCTGGACTCCCCAGTCCCCATGCGTGCCCCATCGGAGCACCCACCACCCCGGGGGAAGCAAATCTTAGGGTGTGGGCCCGAGGCCACGTCTCTCTGGTTCACAGCCCATCCCCCACCCCGCGAGCCGCAGGTGTTCAACAAACCCTGGGTAAGGGAGCGGCGGAGAAGCAGCCGGCGGCCAGCCCTCGGGCACCCCGGCCCCCACGGTCAGCCCCAGGCGGCACCTGCACCTCTGGCCCCCCGGACCCACGTTCGGGTTCGGCTCCCGGCATTGTCGTTCCCATGAAGTCCTGTCGTCCTCCGGACGGAGCAGGGCCCAGGGTCCCGGGCAGGACGAGGCCAGGTCCCTGGATCTCGGTGTCGCTCCTGCCCCCGATCCCCAGAGCCCCTTAGGCCACCGGGCCCCAGCCCATCCCTCAAAAGCACCACCCAGACACGCCCCTTCCCACTGATTCCCAGACACCGGGTGGGCCAGAGGGGGCTGCGGTGAGTGACTGGATACATGAATGCAAAGCGTCTGGACACAGCCAGGCACGCGCCGGGCCCTCCACACGTCTGTGCGAGCACGAACTACACGCCAGGCGCTTCTCAGAGCTAGCGGGACGGAGCTCACCGAGCCGGCGGACCTGGGGGAGCCGGACCGAAGGAGCGCGGACCGGGCAGCCAAAAACAACACACATTTATGCTCTTGCGCCTCTGGAGGCCAGATTCCAAACTCCAGGTGTCAGGGGAGGGTCCGTCCTGCCATTTCCAGGCTCTGGCGACCCCGGGCACCCCTAGGCTGTGGCTGAGCCCCTTCAGCCTCCACTCCCACGGCTGCCCCCCCTTATGGGGACACCAGTCATGGGAATGGGGCCCCCCAGACGGCGTTGTGACCCCATCTTAACTGTCACTTCTGCAGCGACCTCCTTGCAAAAAAAGTTCACGTTCTGAGGTTCTGGGGGCACGACCCAGCACAGCAAAGTCTTTGTCCTGGATGGGCCCGTGGGCCCCATCTGTCCTGGGACGGGGTGCAGGCTGCGCCCAGGGCCAGGGTGGTTCTCCTGCACCTTCTCAGAGGGCTCGTCCGGGGCAGCCGGGTCTGCAGGGCGAGTGGCCCCAGGGGGGGGGCACCCCGTGCCAGGTGAGCGACGGCCCCCGGGGCCCCAGCTTGGAGAGAAAAGCTCGCCTTTAAAACAAGCTCAGTCACATTATAAATAAATTTATTAAATTACATGTTGCTGCAGATGGTGCTGTGTATTTTTAACAAACACGGGCAGGCTGAGCTGGCGGCAGGGGAGCGCGGGGAGGGGCAGCTGGCAGCAGGGAGGGCTTCGGGGCGCCCACCCTGCCCCCAGGGCCTGGGGAAGGGGGCTTGGCTGGCGGTGTGGCCCGTGGGGGCCGTGGGAGGGTGGAGGGAGGGGCCATGGGGCCACCAGCCCCTTCCCCAGCCCCCGGGGGGGTAGGAAGGGTGACATCAGTGTCTCCACGTGTATGCCCCCCAGGGCTGGGTTCCAAAATGACAGCCCACCCCTTCCAGGCCTGAAACCCTCCTCGTTCATCATGTGTTTGATTGACTTTGTAAAATTCTAGTGAGGCAAAAAGTGACCATTTTAAGAGGGACAATGCAGTGGTGTTTCATGTGTCTGTGGTCTCGTTCTAGAACATTCTCACTACCGCCTCTGCTTGGTTCTAGAACATTCCCACCACAGCCTCTGTCTGGTTCTAGAATATTCCTGCTGCTGCCTCTGGTTCTAGAATGTTCCCGCCACGACCTCTGTCTAGTTCTAGAACATTCTTGCCGCTGCCTCTGTCTGGTTCTAGAACGTGGCCTCTATCCGGCTCTAGATCATTCCTGCCACCCCCTCTGTCTGGTTCTAGAATGTTCTCGCCGCCACCTCTGGTTCTAGAACATTCTTGCCTCCCCTCAAGGAACCCTGTGCCGGTCAGCAGTGGCTCCTATTCCCTGCTCCCCCTGCCTGGTGACCACCTGTCTGCTCTCTGTCCCCATGGAGTCACCTCCCCTGGACACGTGATGCAGACGGGGTCACATGACATATGCTCTATTCAGTCCAGCTTCCTTCACTGGGCCAGCAGGTCAGGGCCAGCCTCGCCGTGGCCGGGGTCCCTGCCTTGCTCCTGTTCATGGCCGAGCGATGGTCTACGTGCGGATAGAGCCCATGTGCATCCGGGTGTCCGTCGCTGGGCATCGGCTAGGCCTCACACTCACTCTGTAAAAGGACTGATTTCCCGCGGCTCTAAGGGCTTCGTCCCGTCTTGGTGGAAAGGGAGGCAGGACCAGGACTGTGAGGACAAGTGGACTTGGGTGGGGCAGCGCGCCATGGCCCTCCCTGGTCTTGACCTGCTGACGGCTGGGGCTAGGTGTGGCTGCATGGCGGGGGGCTGGGGATGTGCCCAGGGAAGGCCAGGGTGTGGCCTCTGCCCTCCCCTCCTGGGAGCTCTGGCGCCGCCCACCACGTGGGTCCACGCCAGCCTCCCACGAGCTGCAGGCCTGGTGCGTGTGCTGCCTGTCCTCCTGTCAGAGGGGCCGTGGCGTGTCCGTGGCTCGGTGAATGAGCGAGAGGAACGGGCATCGCGACAGCCCCCTCAGCATCAGTCTCGGACTCCAGTCCCACCTGACACCGTCGGGGGCTGGGAGACTGCACAGTCCGTCCAAGGGTCCTGGGGCACGTGGGTCTTTGGCGACTTCCCTCCGAGGAAGTCCTGTGGGGCAGGCAGAGGGGACGCCCCCCACTCCGCCCCCGGGAGACAGGCTCGGGTCATCAAAACGACACCCCCTGCCTTCCAGGACCCTTTTGGGCAAAGAGCTCGTCAGCTCCCCAAGAGCCTGAGAGATTCGAACGGCCCTATCAAGGGTCCAAAGTAAGGAGGTAACGGGGCCATTTACGTCAGGAAGCATCTAGTTACCAAACACCAGCTTCACCCGCTGCTCAACCGAGCGTTCACTTTAAAACCATTGACAGGTTGGGTTGGGGCGCCTGGGGGGCTCCGTCGGTCAAGCATCGTCTCTTGCTTTCGGCTCAGGTCATGATCTCGGGGTCCTGGGATCGAGCCCCGCCGTCAGGGGGTCTGCTCGGAGTCTCTCCCTTGCCTTCTGCCCCTCTGCCTGCTCTGGGTTGCTCGCGCCCTAAAATAAATAAATAAATAAAATCTTTAAAAACACACAAACCATTCAGAGGTTAGGTTTCCCCACTTGGCTGCACACCGAGCCCCGGGAAGGTAGAGTCCATCCCCGGAAAGGGGCCACACCGGCCAGCATTGCGGAGGCAGGGGTGTGCGGAGGTCGCCCGGATCCTGCCGCCAAAACGTCCGTCTTCTGGGACACGCACGCCGGGTGGAAGAGGCATGGGGAGGGCCCTCAGGGGTCAGCACAGGTGGCCTCGGGGCCCCCTGCCGAGCTAGGGGACATCACACGGTCTGTGACGGGGGCAAGAGCCCCACGCAGACAAGCGCGGCCACAGGACCGAGCGGTCGCGTGCATGACGCCTGCCGGGCGGGGGCATTGCACACGTCAGCCGTGGGGCGCTCGGGCTGGGGGTCGTGGAGGGAGCTGCGGGGCCAGAGCAACAGCGTGAGGAGCTCGGCCCGGAGCCTCGGCCAGACAGGAGAGACCCACGCGCTGCAGAGCCTCGATCCCCAGCCTCCGCGGCTGACCAGCCCTCGGAGGACCCGGGCTGTGCCCACGGACCCGGTCACCCTCCGACGAACCCGGGCCTCTGCTTCCGGCTCAGGCCTTGCCTCCGTTTTGAGGCGGGCAGAGCCCAAGGGCCCCACAGCCCAGCTCTTCCGAGGCAGCTGCCGAGCGGGTGGCAGGTGGACAGCGGGGCAGGTTGGCCCTTGACTCCTTAACAGGTGTTGACCGGAGTCCCCGTGGCCGGGCCAGGGCCCAGAGCTGGGGTGCGGGCTGCAGCTCACTCCCAGCAGGGGGACAGAGACCAGCCGACGAGCGCAGGACAGTGTCTTCAGACCAGAGCGTGTGATGTGTCCCCAGATGAGCTCTGAGGTGTCCAGGAGCTGAACTGTGTCCCAGAGACTCCAGTGTGGAGGCTGTCGCAGCGGGACGGCCGGTGGACGTGGGCCTTTGGGAAGGAACTCAGGGTGGGGCCCCGTGGTGGGACCACAAGGGAAACTGAGGCAGCATGCCGTCCTTCAACAGATAACACGTCGACAATATCCGAGATTTCGCAGATAATGGGGCCTCCCACCCCCCCCACACACCCCGTTTAAATTTACTTCATCCTTTCTGGGGTTTTTTGAACCGTTCTCGGGAGAGGGTCCACCCTCCGGAGAAAGGACAGTCGCGGGGAATCAGGGGATCTTCCTTCTCTCGGGAAGGACGCTCGGACGGAACCTTCCTCCGAGAAGATGCGGGCGGGGCTCTAAGATTCTTTGTTTCGGGGAAAGGAAAGCAGACGCGTCTCCAGAACCGGGGACAGTGCTCGGGAGCGTGTGCCTCTGACTCGCCCGTGCCAGGCTGCCCTGGGGGCTCGGGACCCTCCACCCGGCCTGGCTTCCTCCTCCCCGCCCCCGCCCCCGCCCCCGCCGGGCTCTAGACGTCCTCCTCCCTCCGGCTCTTTCTCCTTCCCTTTCCACGCGCCAGCGCAAGTCAGGGGCAGGCGCACCACTTCCCAAGGACACGAGGCCGCAGAGGTGCCGGCTTGCCTCGGGATGCGGGTCCACCAGCCCCTGGGCACCCCAGGAAACCGTGTTTTCTGGAGATGTTTCCTGCAAGTGCCTCTTTCCCTGGAAACTTGGACTCCCTGCCATGTGCGTTTGGTAACCTGCCTTTTTTAAGCAGCACGTGGAGACCAGCACGTGGGGACCGTTTTCCACATCAGTAAGTGCTGTCGTCCGTGATCTGAGGGCGCCCAGAAGGCCCCGAACGGAGTTCGTCTCTCCCTGGCTCACCCTGACCCACGATTCCGCAGGGACCCTGCCGCCATGGCTCCTGCCCTGGGGCCCCCTCCTCGCCCCGCGGCTCTGGCTTGGCTGGGCCTGCCTACTTGGGGTTCTCGGGGGCCAGTGTGCCTCCAGAGAGAGAGTGGAGAGGAGGGAGTGGGGACCCTGTCCGGTCACTTTCTTGGTGACTTGTGTGGCAGCGTGTCCCTGGGCAGAACGGCCTCCGGAAACCCTGGCGCGGCTCCCCACGGAATACTGCGCAGCCGTTGGAAGAGACGCTGGAAACCAGGTGGGCCCAGCGACAAGGGCAAGTGGCAGAAGGGGCCACGGACTCAAGCGGCCTCATTTCATCCGAAGGAACACCTACGTGTTTCTGAGACCACCCATCGGCCCGGAGATGCATACCGAAAAGTCTGGAATCCCACTCAAACCGATGTTCGCAGTCGCCCCTGCAAAGGAGGGTGACATTGGTGACTTTTCTGCATCGCCGATGGGGTCCGCAGCAGTGCGTTCCGGGACGATGCCCTGTGAGCATCCCCCGCTCCGGAAGGCAAGGGAGCAGCCGCAGCAGGACCCCTCCCCATACTCGGTGCCGGCTGCCCGCGGGGGAAGGGTCCAGAGAAGTAAATTTCTCGCCGCTGGGTTTCTGGGGAGACGCATGCCCCCTTGTTGCCCCGTCAGCCACACAGGTGCTGCCCCAGAATTATTGCCACCGAGATCCCCCCGGAGATCTGTGTGCTCACCCTGCCCAGCTCGGAGTGACCAGCTGAGCCCCAGGGCCACCCATGCCATCGGTTTCAGCTCCACCGTAAGAGAAGCAAAACCCCGAGATGAACACAGTGACCTCCAAGGTCCCCACACCTGCAGGGATCTCTCGGAGATGCGAAGTTTGTAGGATCCTGGCTTTCACATGCCCGGAGACTCACCCTGAGGACAAGCCGTACCACGGCCTCTTTGCTCTCTTGCCTTTGGGGTCCTGCCCCTTCCTGGGTGACTTGGGCACTAGCCAAGCCTTACAGTCATGTGTTCAAAGAAGCCTTCCCTGAGCCCCTCTTCACCAGAATAGCCCCCGCTGCCTTACCCGCAGGGCAGGCCCCCATGCAATCCTCCGGGATTCGCCACTGCACCGGGGTGGGTCTAGCCATTGTTTCCAGTCTGGGAGTTGTGTGGAGCCGGGGGCCAGTCTGTCTGGTTTCCTGCTGTCTCCCCAGGGCAGGCGCGCACTCGATGGTTCGGATCACCACTAGATGGATAGTTGAGTGGACGGATGCATCCACGGATAGAGAGAAGGATCGGGGGCTGCGTGGGCGGACAGACGGACAGACGGACAGATGGATGGATAAATGGAGGAGGGAGGGATGAAGGATGCATGGACGAGTGGGTGGAGAGACCGGGACGGAGGGACGGATGGACGGTGGTTGGAGGGACAGTCGGACGGTGGATGGTGGAGGGTGGATGGGTGGAGGGTGTATCCATGGATGGCAAGATGGAGGGTGATGAATGGGTTGGTAGTGGAAGGAGAGACGGATGAGGGAAAGCAAGCCTGCACGTACTAGAAACCAACAAGGACAAAATCGAGCCCATTTGTTAAAAATGACAGTTGAGTTGAGGATTATTGTCAGACAGTGAGCCTGAGAATCAGAGCAGCTCTCCAGACTGGCTGCTGTCGCTGTGCCTCCCCAGTGCTGTCCCGGCTCCTCTCTGCTAGTCGCTCTGTTATCACCGGCTTCTGGTTCTCGGCTTCTGGAAGCAGCCAGCCGGTCTGGCTCTGCCAAGGATCCCTGCCCCTTGGACAGTGCCCTCTGCGTCGGATCTTGGCATTAGCCACTGACCGCCCAGTGGATGACCTGCCCCTGGAGCACTTGGCCACTTATGGGTCAGTTGGGCTGCCAGAGCATGAAGCATGCTGGCCGTGGCCCAGGCAGTTCCAGTGTGGAGGGGCTGAGGGGAGGCACGGCTGTGCCTCCAGTGCAGAATCCAGTACTAGCTCATCCAGCCCCAGCTCAAGCCTCAGGCTCTGATGCTTCCCCTCAGGGTCCGGCAGCAGGGCTCGGGGGTTCGTCCTCCAGCCTCCCACCTCCGTATCTCTGTGGACCCTCAGGCCGCCCGGAGTCCGGCTGGGGAGCCCTTCCTCCTGGAGCCTCCACAGCTCCCACACACCCTTCCCCCAGGACCAGGCAGCATTCGGACTCACCCCACATCCCCACCAGCTTTCACACCCACCACCAGCGCTGACTGGCGAGGGGGGTCATTTCTCGGCACTCAGTGTCCGTTCATCAACATGGCAGCACCGTGAACCTTGTGGAACTGCCACCAAGGAGGGGAAGAGTGAGCTGTCCTGTGGGCGAGCTCTGGAAATGGCTCCTGGGATGTCTCCTGCTCCTTCCACGTGCACACCCAACTCACCCAGCCCATACCCACCCAGGCAGCTTAACTGGCCCTTAACTGGCAGCTTAAGAGGCCCAGGAAACACAGTGGCAGGTGTACCCAGAGCCCGCAAGGGACCCAGATGGCATCCAGTGCCAGGCTGGGTGTCCACAGGGACCAGTGTCTTAACTGGGAGCTCGGGAAAGCAACTGCCCAGCCTCCAACCACCCTGTACCCCAGACCCAAGTGAGTTCCTGTATATGTTGTCTCTGCCTCATCCGCGGCTAACCTCCTGGCACATCAGGATCCAAGACAAGGACAATGAGAAGCTGACGCGTCCCCTGTGCTGAGCGCTCCGAGCAGACGCGTCCCCTGTGCTGAGCAGACGTGGCCTCACCCAGCGCTCATGGTCCTGCTCAGACCCGTGTTCCTAAGCTAACTGGATCTGGGGCCAGACTCCGCGGACTCCAGCACGCTCAGTCAGTGCTAATGGAGTTAAGGGGCCTTGGAGGGACAGGAAGTTGACAATGCCACTTGGGAATGTAGGCGCTCCTCCCCACCGACCTCTCCAACCAGGCTCATTCCCACACGCTCTGGTGGGTTTTCCTTCTTCCTGTTCCGCTCCAGCTCTCCAGACAGCTCACGAAGCAGGCACGGGCCGCCCTTGACCCCACGTCCTGTCTCTATCCTCGCTCACTCGGGCTGAGCCCTGCCCCAGTCCCGGCCCTGTGGCTGGAAGGAGAGGCCGGGGCTGGCCAGGGAGCTCCCCACTCCCCGACCAACAGCTCCCAGGGAGAGAGGCGGGGCTGACGTGAGTGGGATCTGGGGCAGTAATTCGAGCCTTCCCTGCCTTCGCCTGACAGGTCGTTTTCAGACCTTCTCTGTACGGGAGGTTAACTAGAAAGAAGCCCAGAGAGGTCAAGTGGCCTCCCAGGGTCACACAGCTTGGAGATGGGTGAGTGGGCATGGAGGCAGGTTCCTTCCGTGGACCCGCCTTTAATACCCCACCTGCTGCCCTGAGCACCAGTTCCCAGCTTTGCCCTCAGTTTGTGTAAAAAACACATTGAAGTTGTGGTATCGGTTAGAGGTGAGAAATGACCATAAAATTCCCCAAGCGACCTTCATATAATGCAGAATATGCTCTTTCTTATTTTAGTGGAGTAACCGTCATGTTTGTGGTTTTGTTTCAGTGACCACAAAAGCTTTTCTTCCCATGCCCTCCAAAAAAAGAAAATTGATTTCCCCACCGTGCCCCCACCAGGTCCCCGTGGATGACTCCTCTGTGGTGGTGGGGGGGCAGGGCATGAGGCGTCTCTTTCCTCTAGTCGAGCACGTCACATCCCCCACTGATCACCAAGAGGATCTCCCGCGGGACAGGGGCGTGTTGATGGCAGAGAAGGGCTGGAGCTATGAGGCGCCCCTGGATGCAGTGGGCTCCTATTCCACGGACGGCTCCAAGGTTCCCAGGAGCACACAGGAAACCAGCAGGCTGCCCCCAGGCCATCCTGGCCACCAAGGGCCACCAAGGTGGCACCACAGGTCCCGCAGCCTCCGTCCCCACCAAGATAGTGGATGGAGACAGCCTGAAGGGTGGGGAAGTGCTCTTGGTCAAGCCTGGCTGGACGGCCACCAGGGAGCTGTCCTCGGTCCTGGCAGGACTCAGGAGTCCCTTGGCACCCATGCTGCTGACCCGGGGGGCACACCGGTGGCTCGACTTTATTTTGCATGTGGACAGTGGATGCAGTGGAGTGTTCCAGAGGCCACAGGTTCTGTGAAAATTAGGGGGTGCTGGAAATGAGGTGCTGGTGGCTGCGGGGGCCCGGCCCCCTGAGTGCAGGGCTGTGTGCTGCCTTGTGCCGTAAGCCATATTCAAGCACAAAGGGGAGCCTACTTATTCCCCCACTATTTTAACAACCAAGGAGACGGCTGGTCTGGGGAAGACCCCGTCTATCAGCCCTCGGCCATATCCTCCACGCTGGCGCTCCTCGCGGCTTTAAAGTTCTGCTGTGACAGACAGCCACATGCGTCGTGGCTTAAAACAGCCCCTGTCTGTTACCTTGGAGTTCTGAGGCCACGAGTCCAGAATGGACTCGCTCAAGGGACCACAGTCCAGGCGTCAGTAGGGCTGCGCTCCTTCTGGAGGCTCCACGGAGGGGTCATTCCTGCCCTTCACCTTCTAGAGGTACCTGTACTTCCTGGCTTGTGGCCCCCACGCCCGCATCCCCTGCCACGTCTCCCTCTCTGCCCCTGACCCCTCCCCTGTCTCCTCCAAAGCACTCTGCGGTCATAGTGAGCCCTGGAGCGTCCAGGATCGCCAGCCACTCACTCTACTGACTCAGTCACACCTGCCCTGTAAGGTCACACAATCTCGGGTCCCAGGGGTTAGCATCTGGGCGTGTTGGGGGCCTTGGTTGTTCTGACCTGCGGACGGCACGATCAGGGGGTCCTTATGGTCCTGGGATCCCACGCAGGCCCTGGAGATGCTGTTGGGGCTGGAACGTTCCCAGCAGCCAAGTCAGACCTCCATGAGGCATTTTGCCTCTCTGAGCTTCAGGGTCTGGGGAAGGCTTTGTGTTGAATTGCTGGTCTTGGGACAGGTGACATGTGGAGGGACCAGCAGCACAGCCCACGCCCAGTTTCCCCAGTGACTGCTCCTCCATCTCCAGAAGCTGCCCACAGAAACTCAGGTGTCCACCCTCCCCTTGGCTCTGGCTCCCACCCACCACTGGGCCTTTGCCCGTGCTTTTCCTCTGATCTGATGTGCCCTCTCCTCAGTAATCTGTGTCCCTCTCCCCGTGCCCAGCACTTATCACCAAGGACCTGTGGCCACGGTGGTCTGTGGTCCTCCAGCTTGGGCACAAGGCTGGCACAGAGGGGCTCATGGAAAATGTGTGGGGTGCACAGAGATGTCCAAGTGTCCTGGGCCCCAGGACAGCATGGGGAGACTAGGGAGACCAGGATGTGCTTCAGACAATCCTTGGGGTCTCCTCTGCCTGGCATGGTCTGGGGCTCGGGCTCCCAGATGCAAGCCTTTGCCTCTAGAACACCAGGGGTGCCCCAGACCCTTCCCTCCACATAGGGCCGTTGGCTCAGCAGCTGGTGTCCTGTCACAGCCACCCAGCCCCAGTAAGGGCTGGCCCAGGCTGACCCGAGCGGAGATGGGTCTGCAGCGACAGGCGGCCGATCTCCAGGCGGCGAGCAGGACCAGTCACGTTAGAGTTTACAGCCGCACGCCCAGCGCCCTGGCCGTGCCCCCCAGGTGCCCCGTACACACAGGCCTGTGCTCCCGGGTGGTTTACTGTCCTGCCCGGGCCTGGATGTCTCAGCGCTTCCTTAAGGAGTTCATGCCACCCTGACCCCAGCCTTGGACACACAAATGCAGTGGGTCCCTCCCCCGTCCTCTGCAGGCCCACCGGCAGCCACAGACACCCATGGGGGCCACCCCAAGGCCAGGTCCCAGCCCCTGCCCTGTCCCAGGGACCCCCACTCCACCTGGCAAGAAGCCCACGTTCACGCCTCCCGGTGGACCTCCCCTCCTCGCTGAGACGCTCCGCCCCAGCCGGTGAGCTCACACGCTGGAAAGGATGCTCAGAGTGTGGGGGTCCCCCACGGCCCACGGCGGGGCCGGGCAGCTGGGGTGACCGAAGGCCCTTGGGGCCCTCACGCACCGGGATGGGGTGGGTCGGAAGCGTGAGAGGATCCAAGTAAGAGGAAAATGGAGCCTCGTGTTCACACTCCGGTGTGTCCGAGGACAGACATCGCCCGCCCCAGGCTGAGGCAAGGAAAGGGCGGAGTGTCATCGCGCTGACGGCGTCCCGGGCTCTAAACCATCACGCAGGAGAAGCACCCTCGCGGTTATCCCCGGGCTGGAACCCTCCCCCTGGCTCAGGGGATCGCTCCCTGTTCTGGAAACAAGCAGCTGGACGTCAGGGACCGCATCGCTTGCCTTGGAGCACAAGGCCACCCCTTGTCCCCTGTGGGACAGTGCGTGGAGTGAAGGTCCCTCCCTGACCCATCCCGGGTCCCCGGCTGTGGCGGCCACACAGTCCCCGTGGTCACCAGCCCTGTGGACGGTCTCCGCACTCCGCGTCAGAGCGTCCGGGCTGGGCGCTGACCCCGCCCGCTGCAGGAGGTGGGGGTCCCACTGGAGATGGCAGCGTCGTCAGGGGCGCGGGCCGTGTCCTTCCTGAAAGCCCTCCCGTGTGCTGCGAGGACAGTCGAAGGCAGGACCGACTCCTGCTTCCTTCCGGGGGGAGGGGTCCCGGCTTCTTCAGCCTGTCGCGGTTCTGAGCAGCAGAGAGGCGCCCTGCGGGCAGAGGGAGGCAGAGCCCTGTGCTCACTGTGTGTGTCTGTCCGTCCGTCTGTCTGTGTGTTCGCTCAGGCTGCCGTCGGCGACCCTTTCCCGGTCCTGGAGGCCGACGTTCAGGATGCAGGCACGGGCAGGACGGGGTCCCCCGAGGCCTGTCCTCGTGTGTGGACGGCTGTGCTCTCCGTGTCCTCACGGGTCGTCCCTCCGTGTGTGTCTGTGTCCTGACCCCCCTCTTACTAGGGCCGTGCTGGCACTGGATCAGGGCCGCCCGGGGCCGCCCGGTGGCCCCGTCTCCCTTTGATCCCCTCTGGAAAGGCTCCAGATACGGTCAGGTTCTGAGGTGCGGGGGGGGCCGGGGTCAACGCCCGACCTTCAGGGAGCACGACGCAGCTCACGGCTGTGTGCTGGCCACCGTTCGAGCCCTTCCCGTCCTGGCCTTGAACCTCTGCCCCCCCCAGCCCTGGCAGGGTGACCCTGTTGTGGTAGCAAAGGCCCGGACAGCTGACCCCCGACCACGACTTCCCACCTGTTTGCTCTCCTCCTCCTGCAGGGGCCGGTCCTGAGCTCACCTGCCCCGGCCTTTCCCACCGCTTCCTGGGCACATGCACCGTCCCGATGACCTCGTCCCTGTGTCCCGCCCCCATGCCTTCCTCGCCCCCACTGGACGCTGCAGCGAGGTCACCCCTGCTGGCCTTACGAGCCGCAGGAACAGTCGCGACCCCAGCCGGAGCTCAGAATCCCAGTCCACTGGCAGCGTGTGCCTTCAGCCCCCACTGTGGGCTCCTGGTCCGTGCGCCGTCCACCCCCGGTGCCCCAAGGGCACGGCTCCACTCGAGGCTCAGTCCCGGCGGCAGATAGAAGAACAGGCCCCGCAGTGAGGGCTTCGCTCCCCGCAGTGGCTTGCAGTTCTCTTCCCTTTGGCCCGGATCTTTGCTGGCTTCGGGGAGAGGACCCTGGTGACACAGGCCACGTGGCAGCCTCAGCTGTGTCTCCAGAGGCCACCAAAGCAGCAGGTTCTACAGAGCTTTGGGGTATGGGTTGTGAAGAGAGCATTCTGGGAAGTGGAATGTTCCAGAGCAGAGGGGTGGTGAGTAAGTGGCTCGTGGACACGGCAGGCTGCCAAGGGGAGCTGGGCCCCAGGGCCACATCACGGTCCTTGCAGGCTACTGCTACAGGCTGTGGACATTGGTCGAGACCCCTTGGAGGCCGCAAGCGGCCAGGGCCGGGGACCCGCTTGGCTGCAGGGGGATCACAGCAGGGCGAGGAGCACGGGCTCAGTGCCGCCCTGTGGGGAAGCAGCGGCCGCCCGGGTCTGCTGGCGTCTGTACTTGCTGAGCACCACCCCCGGGTGCCCCATGCCTTTACCAGCCTGTGCACCTGTGAGCCCCATCTCTGGTGAAACTGAAGCTCTGCAAAGGTGTGGGACACCCTTCCCCTGCACCAGGCCCCAGCGTTGCTGCCCTGGGAGCCCCAGGGACTCCTGGCCTACAGCAGGCCACTGTGGACTGTCCTGCCAGCAACACAGGCCACCAAGGTCCCCTCACTCAGTGCATTCAGATTCGTCTTTCCCGTAGTCCCCCCGTGTACTAGAGCCTCTACCATTCCAGCCCAGAGCTCGGGGCTCTGGGACAGTGACATACTCTCATTCTGCTTCAAGGTGCCGGCACTCTCCAAAGGCGTGGTTTCCTGTCACTCTCCTGACCAACACAGGGGGGACTGTGAGTCCCCTGGAGGCTCCTGGGCTCTGTGGGGTCACGTCAGTGTCTCAGCTTCCCAAACCAAGGGAGGAGGATTCTTGGTGACACAGTACGGGGACGGGGTAGACGGGGGGCGGGGACACTCACTGCTCACACAATCCCCTGCAGGGAGGAGGGAGGTGGAGCTCAGGTCCGAGGCCTCTGCATGGCAGGTGCTGGGCCAGTGTCCACCAGCACCCAGTGTGTCCCACCAAGTGTTTCAGGCACCTACTTGCTAGTTCTAGGGGTGGACTTGGGGCTGGGAGTGCGGGTTCCCGGCTCGCTCACCGCCCCCGTCCCTTGGCTGGGTCATCCGGCCCGCCCCATGTGGTCAAAGCACTTAGAATAAGGAAGGGTCCCCGGGGTGCTGGGAGTAGACAGGCTCTCTCGGGTGCACGACTCCAGCATCTTTTCCAGACCCACCTGCAGGACACTCGGCCACCCGGCTGCTTTCATGAGCCCGGGGAGCACAGTGCACAGTGTCCCTCATCGGCTGTGGGTGGCTCAGTGCTCCGCTGACTCAGTCAGCAGTGACCGAGCACAGACACCGCCTGGCTGCGTGTGGCAGAGCCCCCGGGACCCACAGTCGATGCTGAGAAGCAGCCTCAGGCCCAGCTCCGAGGAGCCCGCGGGAACCCTGCCCTTCCCCCATGCTGCCCAGACCACCTCCCCAGACCGCTCCACCCACACAGTGCCCCAGAGCGCGGGTCAGGAAATGCTGTGAGGCCCCCCAGAATCTCGGCCCTTCTGGCCTCACACCCCTCCCAACACGTGTATGTCTATGTATATCCCGGAACACGTGCTCACACTATAAAACGCGGCATTATAAACCCAAGCGCCCCGCCTGGCGCGGCAGGTCTGCCTACGGAGTTGGGAGAGGCCCAGAGACCCTTCAAGCCAGGCCCCCTCGTGAGCAGAGGGAGGATGGCTGGAAATCCCGTCAGAGTGCAAACGTGTGAACGGGGGAGGGGCCAGGGGCGAGAACCCAAGTTGCAGTTTTGGGAATGGGGTGGAGGTGGGCATCAAGTGGCCTGTTCTCCTGCCGCCCAGCGTGGAGAAATAGGGATTCACAGCCTCTGACCTTCGCCCCATCGTGATGTGCGCAGAGTGCCCAACCGCGTACGCCAGGTCATTCGCAAGGGCCGCAGCAGCCCGGCGACAGGGCCCCGGCAGAAAGGCCCCAGACGAAACTTACACTGGAGCTGGAGCAGCTGGGGTAAACTGAGGCAGGATCTGGCAGGATTGGGCAGGAAGCACCTGTGAGCACGGTGGGCCATGGGGTCACAGACAAGAAGGCAAGGCCCAAGGTCTCCATCAGTGCTAAGCTGCCCGGACGTGGCTGCAACTGTGCTTGGGCCGGAGGAGACCAGACTCGTGTGGATTTGGAGATCTGGGCTGTGGGGAGGCCCAAGACAGGCAGAGTTGGTGGTGGGAGAGCCTGGAGCAGCAGGGTCGGCCCCAGGGAGGATGCAGCGAGCAGGGCACTACCCGGTGCCCTTAGATGTCGGCCCAGGCACTAGAGGGGTGGGAAGTGCTGCCCCGGGGGAGGGGGAGGCCCCACTGCCACCAGGGTGGGCGTGTGCCCCAGATCCCCGGAGGAAGGACCACTTCGCAGACACTAAGACAGAAGGCGGGACGGTCTTTCTTAGGTGATGGGTGTAGGCAGGAGGGGCCGTGCTCTGTTCCTGCCCCACAGCAGCAGGGGGGCTGGCAGGGGCCATGGACGTGGGCATGGCTCCTGGAAGGACAACCCCTCCTCAGCTTTCTGCACGGTCGTCCACGTTTTCAAGAATTTCCCAGGAGCGGAATCACACGGTCTAGACCGTCTTTGGTTTCTTTCGCTCAGAGTCGTTATTCCGGGATCGGAGCGTCCACATCCTTCCCGGGGTCGGAGGGTCGGTCCGTCGCAGGGCGTGCCGCGGTCTGGTTAATCAGGCGGGGCTGATGGGCTCCGCGCACCGGGAAAGGGGCTGCGAACGCTCGTGGCCGGGTCTTCCCGCGGACGTGGCTTTGTCCCTTGGGGAAACGGGGGTCCCCGTGGGTAACCGCGAACCCCTTCGCACTCGCGCACGGGTCGTCCCAGCAGCGCCCGTGGTTCCCGCTCCCCGCGGTGGACAGACGGGCTGACGCGCGGGCGGTCGCGTCCCCTGGGCTCCTCCGGGCCCGGTCGCGAGCGTCCGTCGGGCGCGTCCCCGCGCGTAGCTGGGAAGCTGTGCGGGACAGGCCAGGGCCGGTCTCCGTCCCCCGGTCCCCTCCCGCGCCGGCGACCTGCGGGGACGCGGCCGGGCAGCAGCGGCCGCCAGGGCCGCCCCGACAGCGCACGCCGACTCGCAGGGAGCGTGCCGGGCCCCACGGTGAGGGCTGGGCCGGACGCGGGCGGCAGGCAGGGCTCCCGCGGTGCGGGGCTCCCGCTCGCCCTTCGCAAGCCGGGACCCCGCCTGCCGCCCGCGCGGACTCCCGCGCCGCCGCTCCCCCAAGACGGGGGACCCCGGAGACAGCAAGAAAACCCAGGCAGCGTCCGGATTGGCCTGGCTTGCGTCACATGACCCACCATAAACCAATCACGGTGGCCCGGCAAACGGGAAGCTCCGACTGGCCCAGGCTGTATCACGTGGGTGTTCCCGTGACCGGGGAAGGCGTGTCCTTGTAAACTGGGAAATGGGAAGTTGGGACTGAGCGGGGTTGGGCTTGTGGAAATCATGTGACCAGGGAGGGCGTGTCCTCCGGGGACAGCGTCAGAGACCACGTGGTGAGGCTGCCGCAAGGAGGGGGCGTGGGTGGTGCTGCGCCGCTGGACGCGGGGCCCCGCTGTCCCTCCTGGGGGTCTCTCTGCGGGTCATTCCCACCGCCCACCCAAGGCCAGGAGCAGGGACCCCGCAGGCACCGCCCCCGAGCCTGGAGGAAGAGCCCGCCGGGGCACAGCACATCGTGGGGGGTCGGGGCCAGCGCCGGCCTTGACTCGGGGCCACCGGCCACCAATGGGGTGGGCACCCGGCCGTGTCCCCACCAGGGAGAAAATGAGGGAGGGAGGCCTTCTCTCGGGCCGGGGCGGCCTCAGGAGCAAGCCGTGGAGGCCGCAGCGGCCAGCCCCGCTGCCCTTCCTCACTGCGCCCCGGAGGAAGCGAGGCTGTCCCGCCTGCGGCGGGGCCGGCCCGGAAGCGGTGCCGCGAGCGACCCGGTCCTGAAGGCGCAGTGGTCATGCCACAGCGAGCTGGCCGGGCGGACCACGCGGGCTTCCCTTGCAGCCGGAGGTTCACTGACCCACGGGGTCGGGGTCTCGGCCGCTCCCGGGAATGCACGAGATGCCTTGTTCGGAACCACATTCACCGCGTCTCCCCGCCGAGGGCTCCCCGCACGGAGCCGTCGGGGCCGGAGGCAGCGTGGAGGGGGTGAGCTGGCCTTCCCCGGACTGCTGTCCGGAAGCTCCAGGCCAGGAGGAAGCAGGTCCACCCTGGGGCTGGAGACAGCGTCTCCTCCCAAGCATCCCCAGCCCCCGCCGCTGAGCATCCCCAGCCCTGGCCGCTCACGGTGCAGCCTGCAGGGAGAGGTGTCCGCTGGGCTGGGGGGAGGCTGACTTCCAGACTCCTCCTATGGGGAGGTCTCCTTGGACCCCTGAGCCGCAGCCATCCCAGCCAGGATGGGTCTCCTCCTCCGCCACCGCCACCGGTCCGTGGCCCCAGCCTTCAGGCCCCAGGAGCCGGCCACCTGGACCCAGACTCGGGGCTCACTCTTCGGTGCCCTGTCTCCTCACAGTGTTTTGGTTTGAACAGTGGGGTCCGTTTTAAAATGCAGGAGGGATGCCTGGGGGGTCAGCTGGTTGGGCGACTGCCTTCGGCTCAGGTCATGATCCCAGAGTCCGAGGATCGAGTCCTGCATTGGGCTCCCAGCTCCACAGGGAGTCTGCTTCTCCCTCTGACCTTCTCCCCTCTCATGCTCTCTCTCACTGTCTCTCTCAAATAAATAAAATCTTTTTAGAAAATAAAATAAGGGCGCCTGGGTGGCTCAGTGGGTTAAGCCACTGCCTTCGGCTCCGGTCATGATCTCAGGGTCCTGGGATCGAGTCCCGCATCAGGCTCTCTGCTCAGCAGGGAGCCTGCTTCCCTCTCTCTCTCTCTCTCTGCCTGCCTCTCCATCTACTTGTGATTTCTCTCTGTCAAATAAATAAATAAAATCTTAAAAAAAAAAGAAAATAAAATAAAAAGCTTGGCAGGAAACTACTACCCAACCTCTAGAGCCTCCGTGCCACCCCACAAGGGGCACAGACTCTGCCCTGGTCCTGTCAGCTCCAGCTGCCCTAACAATGGCCTCGAGTCCTTCCTCTCAGTCCTGGAGGCTGGAAGGGCTGGTTTCCGCAGAGGCTTCATTACCGGGCCCACAGATAGCCTCCCCACAGCACCCTCGTGCCCCTGCTGTCTCTGCCGCAGCCTCGGGGCAGTTTCTCCGAGTCTTGAAAGGCTTTGATCCAAGAGCAGTCATGTTCTGAGGGGCTGAGGGTGAGGTGTCAGCGATTCTCAGGGGGCAAGGGGAGGCACACCACCCAGCCCGGAACAGTGTCCCAGTCAAGGATGCTCTGCTGACCTCTTTCCACCAGTTGGAGCCATGTGTGCTGGGTGTTCTGTGGAAGGGCAGCAACCCCCTTGACAATGGTAGTGGTACTCAGCAGCTCCTGAGAAAGTTCCAGAAACACCCTGCCATCACGGAAGGAAAATGGTGCATCTGGCTGACCAGGGAACCAAGCCACATCTTGACTGTATTTGTTTGATTTGTATTAGCAGCTGTGTGGCCAAGTAGAGATACTCCCTTCTTTCTGCCCAGATAATTAATGAGGGGCTTCAAACGCTCTGGAAGCATGAGGCTTCCTGCTCCAATCAATTATTCAGACCGATGCGTCCAGGGGTATGTGAACAGGAAATAGAGAAGAGATTGCTAAGTGGGCATGACGGAGAGTAAATGAATTACTTGTTAGTGGCCTGCATCGGATCTCCCAACGTCCATGTGAGCTGGTGTCTTGCCAGGGACATGCTGTCCGTGAACGTGGGTGCGGGAGAACAGGGTGGGGTGAGGCTCCGTCTCTTGGAAACACCAGTCGTTTCTTCCTTTTCCAAGATCAGTGATCACCTGTGTCTTTGTCAATTGTGATTACAGACTTCACATTCAGGCTGTGGGGGCCACCCCGCCCCCATGAGCCTGGGTGGGGGGGCGTGCAGGAGTGAGTAGTCACTGTCCCAGGAGAGTGCTGCTTCTCCACTCACACTTGGGGTCAGCACCACGAGAAGCAAGGTAGTGTGGATTAAAAGCAGGGAAGTGTGATTTTTGTCTCAGAAGGAATAATGCCACAAAATGGACGATTCTGGAAATTTCAGGAAAGGGCCGTGGGGCTTATTGTAGTGTTTCTCTTTACTTCTGTTTATTTTTTAGATTTTCCATTAAAAAGAGACTTAAAAATGAAAAGGATGCCTACTCAAATTTGGGGCCATGATTGGAAAACAGAGGCTGCCTTTGCCTTAACACAGGAAGCAACTAAAACTCAGACAAAATGTGTGAAACCAGATGTGAAGACTAGTGGCCCCTGGGTAGTTCAGTCAAGCATCCAACTCTTGATTTTGGCTCAGGTCGTGATCCCAAGGTTGTGAGATCGAGCCCTATGTTGGGCTCCGTGCTAGGCATGGAATCTGCTTCAGGATTCTCTCTCTCCCTCTTCTTCTCCTACCCCTGCTTGCTCTCTCTCCCCCTCTAAAATAAATAAATCTTAAAAGAAAAAAGTATGAAGACTAGGCATTGGGTGACAAATGACAGTGACAGGGGACAGAGGAGACAAGCCCTATGATTGCCCGAGCCTCCCACGCTCAGAGCGTCCAGGCTACAGCACAGGGAGAGAGGATGCAAGCAGAGGCTGGGAGGATGCTCGGGTAGAAGAAACAGAGCTCAGAGACCAGAGCCCCAGAGCAGATAGTTCATGCCAGAGCTGCAGAGCAGGACATCATGCCAGACAGGAAGTTGCTGCACAGAAAGGGGCAGCATAGCCCAGACCAGTATGTTCATCAGCATGAAGCTAGAGAAAGTGTCCCCCAAAGGGACAGAGAACAGTGTGTGGAACTCACACGAGATGGAGAGGTCATGCCTCTTCCTACCCAGCCAGACTAAGTAAAAAGCAAAACAAAACCCAAAAAACCTTGTAATTCATGGAGTGTTGGGGAGAGTACTCCAGAGGGTCTTGCCTTCCCATGGGAGAGTCATCGGCTCTAGACTAATCCGTGGCTCTGGTCTGACCTTAAAGATCTTAACAATGAAACATCAAATCCTTTCCAGGTAATTTAGCTGCACCCAAAACAAAGCCAAGCAATATTATGAGAATACAGAGTCATCCAGCACTCAGCAAAGTGGAATTTGCAATGTCTGGTGTCCATTCAGAACTTCTCAGGGCTGCAGAGAAACAGAAAACACAACCCATAGACAGGAGAAAAATCATTAATCATTAATCAGCATTGACCAGGGATTGACGCAGACATTAGAGTTAGCAGATAAGGATATCAAAGAATCATTGTACCTGTATTCCACAAGTGAGTAGAGACATGGGAAAAAAAAATTTAACTCACTAAACTATACACTTAAAAATGGTTAAGATGACAAATTTTATGTTATGTTATGGGTATTTGACCACAATTTTAAATTTTTTAATTTTAAAACTCAAACTTTCAGAGATAAAAACTGCAGTGAAATGAAAAAATACATACTATGGGATTAATGGCAGATCGGACATTGCAGAAGAAAAGAACAGTGAACTTGAAGAAGTAACATTAGAAACTATCTCAAGGAAGGGGCACCTAGGTGGCTTAGTCGCTTCGAGTCCAACTCGTGGTTTCAGCTCAGGTCGTGATCTCAGGGTCATGAGATCAAGCCTATGTCGGGCTCCACACTTAGTGGGGAACCTGCTTGAGGATTCTTTTTCTCGCTCCCCCTCTGTTCCTCCACACCCCCTCAGCCTGCCCATGCACACTCTCTTTCAAATAAATCTTGAAAGAGAGAGAGGAAGGAAGGAAGGAAGGAAGGAAGGAAGGAAGGAGAGCGGAGGGGAGGAAGAACTATCCCAAAGGAGACACATTTTCTTAAGAAAATAAAAAAAGAACATCAGCGAGCTGTGGGACAACTTTAGGCAGCATAACATATACGTTCCTAAAGGTAATCACGTGGGGAGAAAGACAGAAAAAAATACTTAAAGAAATAATGATGAAAATGTTTCCAAACTGCGAGTGAAGTATGAACTCACAGATGCAAAAAACTCAAGACACTTTAGGGGGGGAAAGTACACCAAGACACATCATTTTCAAGTTGCTCAGAACTCATGATAAAGATAAAAATCTTAAAAGCCACCAGAGGGAGAAAAGATACATTCCATATGAAGAACAAAGATGAGGATGACAGCAGATCCAGTGTTAGAAACAGTGCAAGTGGGAAGGCACAGAGACGTGTCTTTAAACTACTAACAGGGAAGGAAAACAGAACTACTTCAAAAATAAAGACTTCTTCGAAGTGCAAAACTGGAAGACTTTGTCACTGGCAGACCACGCTATAAGGAATATTAAAAGACTTCCTTCAGGTAAAAGGAGAGGAAAGCAGACAGAAATACTCAGGAAGGCAGGCACCAGAGACAGTAACTACAAAACGATGTAAGGACATATTCTTATTATTTAAATCTCTTTAAAAGTCATTGACTTTAAAGAGAAAGGACAACAGTGTAGTTTAGGGATTATAACAGGGGAAGTAAACGTGCCTGCTGACCACAGCACAAAGGCTGGGAGGAGAGGGATGGACATATCCTCCTGCAAGGTTCTCACACTATATGTGAGGCAATAGACCATCCCTTGATTGTAAGTTGAGGACATACACTGTAAACCCTAGAGCAACTACTAAAATAACAAAAAATTATAGCTAGTGGGTGGGGCACCTTGCTGGCTCAGTCGGTTGAGCATCCCACTCTTGGTTTTGGCTCAGGTCATGATCTCAGGGTCCTGGGATCAAATCCCGCTTCTGGCTCCACACTGAGTAGGGAGTCTGCTTGAGATTCTCTCCCCCCCTTTCTCCTCCCCCATGGATTCGTATACTCTTTCTCTAAGTAAATAAATAAATATTTTTAAAAAATTATAGCTAATAAGGTGACAGGAGATAAATGGAATCATGAAAAATATTTAGCCCAAAAGAAGGCAGAAAAAGAGGGAAAGAAGGGGAGTCAAAATATATATAGGACAAATAAAAAATAAATAGAAGACAGAGTGAAACCTAACCATATCAGTAATCACATTAAATATAAGGGGTATAAACACACCCGCACTAAAAGGCAGAATTATCAGGTTGGATGAAAAAGCAAGATGCTTGCCTCCAAGGAACACACCTTAATTATAAAGACGTTAATATGTTAGAAGCAAGAGTGCAGAAATGCTATCCCATATTAACGCTAGTCGAAAGAAAATTGCAAGGGGCATATTAGTATTAAAGTGGGTTTCAGAATAAAGAATGTTAACAGAGATAAAGAAGGTAATTTCATAATGAAAAGAGTTCTTCGTAAAGCCTAAGAACCATAAACATGTATGCGACTAATAACAGAGCTTCAAAATACATGAAACAAGAACTGATAAAGCTGTAAGGAGAAACAGATCCACAACTATAATCAGCGATTCCAGCATCCCTCTCTCAAGAACCCATAGAGCAAATACACAGAAAATCAGTGTGGATATGGGGGGACTCAAACAGCACTGTCCAACAGTCTAACCTAGTTGACATTTATAGAACTCTGTGCTTTCTTTTCAAGTGCAATTAGTGTTTATCGAGATAAACCATATTCTGAGTCATAAAACAAGTGTCTGTATACTCAGAATTACGCAAGTTGTACATGTCTGTTCCCTAATAGAATCGTATTAGGAGCCAATAAGAGAAAGCTCTCTGGGAAATCCCCCAAATAATTAGAAACTAAATTATACCACTCTAAATTTTTCATGGGTCCAACTAAAACTCAAATGGGAAATTAGGTAGTATTTGAGCTGAATGAACATGATAACACTACCCACCCACACGTGTGGGACACCACAAAAGTAGTCCTTAAGGGAGATTTATAGCCCTCTGTGCCTTGCCTAGAGGACAACGTGCTCAAATCAGTAGCCTCAGCTTCCACTCTGAGAAGCAGGAAGACAAAGAGCCAATTAAACCCAGCGTAGGCAGAGGAACAGAAATAATGAAGATCACAGCAATCGAAATAGAAGGTAGAAAAATAATAGGGATGTGATGACATCTGAAGCTGGTTTTGAGAACACCAGTAAAATTGGTAAACTTCTAGCCAGGCTTGTCGAGGAGCAAAAGGGGGGGGTGGGGCACAAGCAGCCCCACCAGAAACAAGAGCCCAGACGTCAGTACCAGTCCTTCTCCATCCAGGTGTCTTTGCACCGTGTCGAAAACCAGCTCTTCACGGATGCTTGGGGCTGTAGTCCTGAGCTCGCGCTCCTGTCCCTGACCCACTGACTTGATGACTGTGTCTCCGTGATAGGTCTAGAGAAAGATCGAGTTGGTCCCCCAACTTCAGTCTTCTTTTTCTGAAAAAAGTTTTTGGCTATTCTGGATAGCTTACCTTTCCATAGGAACTTAACAGCCAGCTTGTCGTTTTCTGTAGGGAGCCTGCTGGTGTCCCGCTGAGTCCGTGATGACACAGAGGGTGGACATGTTCCCCAGCCAGGCTGAAGCTGTCCTCCTCAAAGTCAAGGGGAACTTCTGTTGCATTGGCTTGGCCGCTCGACTCAGCAGCGTTTGCATGTTTCTCGTGTACAGGTCTTGCTGGTCTTTGGCCAAATTTATCCCTAACTGTTTAACTCTCTCTGACGGTGTTGTGGGTGTGTTTCACATTTTCTGCATGCGATCGTCTGTTGCTATTGCCCAGAACAACAGGGGAGGTGGCCCGGTGGTCTCCATGAGGATGCCGTACGCTCCGTCCACTACCGGTGTGTAACTCCCCACGAGGAGGGGAGGCGCTCTCCTTTCTCATGCCCAACAGTCTGTTGTTTGGGCAGAAACGAGGTGGGCAGTGGGCGCTCCAATCTATGTCGGGGAGAGGCTGTGCTGGCACGTCTTCTGTGGCGGACAGCCCCTTGCTTCCTGCTAACACCATAAATGCCAGAACCTTCCACCCAGCAGGGACCACACCCAGCTTTGCTTACCCAGGGTCAAGCTCGTGGAAACACTGCATGCACCCCCGGGAGGGCATTAGTCAAACAGAACACGGAGCGTCTGATTGGCCTGTGCGATGGTGCCGTAGCACAGGCAAGGTGGCCCTGGTGTCCTGCTAGGGGACGGTCACCACGGAAGTGGCTCTGAGGGGAAGGAGCCCAGCGCAGAGCAGCAAGCCAATCACATTAAGAAAGGGATGGGCCGAGACGGGAACTCTGCATTGTGCTCCACTTTGCTGGGAACTTAAAAACCGATTTGAGAAACAGCCTGTGAAATGTAAGGAAAATATGCAAGGGGCGTGCACGCGCTCGTCGGCTCCCCTGTCCTGAGATGGGCGGGTGCTATGTTTCGGAGGGAGGCTGTGTGCCCGTGTTACTGTTTCTGTCACATCCTATACAACATCAGCCACCTCCTTGTTGACCTAGTGTCTCGCCGTTTGTCTCATGCTTGGGACAGGTGGACAGACCGCCTCTTGTCCATGCCCAGCGTAGAGCCCATCTCTCTGAAGGGCTGCAGGGACCCCAGGAGGGAGGCTGGGGACCGAGACACCCCCAGTGCCCAGCCCTGGGCTATGTTCTTCCTGGGACCCTCCTGAAGTTCCCTCAGGGGACACAGAGCCCATCCACCTGCTACAGATGAAGGTCCCAAGGCCCAGGGAGGATGAGGCATTTGTTGAAGGTCACCCCGTTGGGGGGTGGCGGGGCTGGGATTTGAACCGAAACAGTCCGGCTCAAGCCTGAGTCCTGCAGCCCGCCCAGCCAGCATCTCTATAGCAGCAGTAGGCCATACTGGGCTGGACATGTGTGCGCCAGGAGAGCCTGGTGCGGGTCCACAGGGGGCGCCCACCAGGAGCCCCCATGCCGTTGTCTGCGGGGCAGGTAGGCACAACCCTGTGGCTCCGAGCCGGCAGGTGCAGGTGTGCAGTAGGGAGCCGCCCTCGTGAGCAGGTCTCTGGATGGACGCCGCCTCTCCACCTACCCCAGAGAGACGCAGGCCGCCTCGGTGGACAGCTGTGCCCCACAGTCCAAGTGCCAGCGGGAGTGGACACAGCTCCCCCCACTCCCCCGCCGCTTTCAGCTTATTCCTAGTTCCCCGTGGCATTTCTTTGCTAGAGAGATGAAGGAGGATCAGACTTCCCGGTGGCATTTATTCTCAATTGGCATTTAATATATTTGCCAAGACTGTCATTTTGAAGAGGGAAAATGTTCAGATGGTAGCAGTGACTCAGACCCAAGGCTCAGCCCCTGGGGGTCTCTGGTGGTCTCAGTACCAGGGGTGGGGGTGCCCGGCTCCAGGACGGCCAGGCCGAGTGGCATGTTCTTGTCTTCTGGGGTGATGAGCGTGGGGTGGCCCAGCACGTGGTGTCTCGGGCACATGACCATGAAAGCAAGGGCCCCCCACTGCCACCCTGCCCTCCCCCTCAGTGCTAGTGTCCTGCCCTCTCTGGACAGAGCTTAGGAGCTTCCGGTACCATGTTGGGCCTCAAAGCCGGGGCTGCCTCATCCCTGCTCCACCATGGGACATGCTTCCAGAAGTTTCCACGTGGAACCCCTCTACCATCAGTCTCTCCTTTCAAGGTTATTAGCAGGGACTTTCAGGCGGATGGGCCCGGGTTGAGCCCTGACCCGGCGACTCGCTCTACAGCGTGCCGGTCCGCGTTCCGGCCATAGTGCCTGCAAGCCTGCGACCAGCGGATGGCTCCGTCTGCAGCCCCGGGACAGACCTACGTGCAGGAGGTACTCAGCAAATGTACAGTGAATGAGTCAAGCGTCTGGGGCCCTGCCTGTGCATAATGAGCCCTTGAGCTATGGAAGCAGTGAGGTCCGGGTGAGTCCTAACAGCAGTGCCAGGCTGGCTCTGGTCATGGCTTTGTGAAGACACGACCAGGTAGCCTGTGTGTGCGTGTAGCAGCTTTCTGCATCACTGCCGAAACGTGGACGCAACCAAGCTGTCCCTCGAGCAAACCGTGGTACATCCATTCAACAGAATATTATTTGGCTATAAAAGGAAATGAGCTAGCAAGCCCCAGAAAGACATGAAGGAACCCTAAATGCATATTGCTTTGTGAAAAAAGTCAATCTGGAAAAGCTGTAGGATTCCAACTGGATGACATTCTGGAAAAGGCAAAACCATGGAGACAGTAAAGAGATTGGGGCTGCCAGGGCAGGGAGGAAACGGAGGGGTGGCCGGGGGAGCACGGAGGCTCTCCAGGGGCAGGGAAATTGCTCCGTGTCACTGTAGTGGTGGGTGTGTGTCATCGTGCATTTGACGAAACCCTCAGTGTCTGGCCCAATGTGCGAGTAGAGTGTGCACTTCCGTTCGTAACCACACATCTGTGGGGTCGTCCACGCTGGCCAGCGGAGCGTCCCCGTACGAGTGTTCATCGTCGGGAAGGGGCTGTGTGGGAATTCGCTATACCGTGTGCCCAGATGTTCTTCCTGAAAACCTAAAATTGTTCCGAAGTATAAAGTCTTAATTAAAACGAAGTTCTCACTGACTGCCGAGCGTGGGCGTCTTAGGGAACCCGTCCCCCAAGGGATCAGAAGAGAGGCAGTTCCAGACCCTCTGCCAGTCTGCACAGAAGCCGTTATCAGGGCGAGCTGCGGACCTTCGAGGATGACGTGGGGAGGACTCCCCGGGGACACTATCAGACCTGAGGGCCCGGGGGGACCAGGACGCTCCCAGAAGCAGGTGGCAGGTTAGGATCGGAAACGAATGCAGACATGGCCTTTCCTCCTCCCGGTGCACCCAGAGTCCCACACGGCGACTTCCGCAGCCCGCGGCCCCCGGCCTCTCCGCGGCCGCCCCGGGCGGTTCCAGGTCCTCCTTCCCTTTCCTCCAATTGCAACTTCCCGGCACAAACCATGTCTTGCCGTCCACCAAGCCTGCAGCCTCTTCAAAAGCACACAGCGGGACACCATGGCCCGGGCACCTGAGCTCTAGCCACGGAACAGGAGCGTGGCCCGTTCCAAACCTCCACGAGCCACCTCCGCACCCGCCATCCATCCAGTGTGCGGATGCAGAGGAGCCCAAACCCGGAAGCTCTGTGTTGGAAACGGCAGCGCCTGGGACCCTGAATCGCCCCGTGGAAGCGAGCGGCCACTTCTCAGTATCTCACCGGGGTGAGAAATAGCCTCCCAGGGGAAGCTCCCAGTTGTAGGGGCATCGGTTCCAGCAGTCGGTTTCACAGATGCAAGGACACATCACAGGTGCTGAGTTTGGACCTCGTGTAAGTCACCCGATCGCTTGAAACCCAAGAGTGTAGAGGCCGAGGGGACCTTGGACAGTGCCCAGGTCAGCCCAGAGAGGGGACTTATTTGGCGAAAGATCACAAAGCCATCTGTAAAAGGACTGAGGCTGGTCACTGGGCCTCCCCACGCATCCCGTCCAGCAGCGGAGTCAGAAGGGGAATCTGGGCACGCAGCCAGGATGGGAAAGTGCTGGAAACTCTTACAGGCTGAGCTGGGCCCCCAGAATTCATACATTGGAGTCAACCCCCCAGCACCTCAGGATATCACTGTATCTGGACATGGGGCCTTTGAGGAGGTCTCCGGGGTGGCCCTGATCCAGTGTGACTTGGGTCCTTTTAAGAAGAGGGGATCAGGACACAGACACTCATGCCAGGACGACCCCGTGAGGACCCAGGGGGATCACGGCTGTCTGCACACGAGGAGAAAGGCCTCAGGAGGACCCTGCCCTGCCCACGCCAGCATCCTGGGCGGCAGCATCTGGGACCAGGGGACAGCGAGTGTCTGTCATGTGGGCCCCACATGTGGGACTGCATTAAGACAGCCGGAGCAGACCCCCAGATGTCGTGGGACCTGGGTCCCAGGGGAGGTTGGGTAATGCCCAGATCACTGTCTGCACTGACCCCTCCCGGAAGAGAGAACTCCGCAGTCCCACCGGACGGGGCTGGCCCCTGCTCCCATGGCACTGCGGGCTGTGTCCACTCTCCGGGCACTCTTCCGGGGAGAACCTTCGGTGCACAGGTTTGACTGACATCCAGGATGTGCCCTGGTAGCCATCCAAGCTGACGCACTGTCTGCCCCAGGGCAGCGGCCACCCACAAGGACCCAGGTGGAAGGTTGAAACCAAGAGCCCGGCACCCAAGAGCCCGGGGTCCGGTGCCTCAGAAAGGAGGCGTCTTATCCCCTCTGAGAGTTAATTGTTTGCTTTGAGGGTTAACCTGTCAGTTGTTGGCTTTGAGCTATTAATCTCCCCAGTTTTGGGTCAAAGCCTGAGCCTCTGTCCGAGCTCCCTCCAGGAGGGGCTCACGCACGAGCTCCGCTGGGAGACTGGCCCCCCCGGGACGCCTTCTCAGGGCTCCCCCGGGCCCTAACCAGGGGCAGATCTCCTGAGGCCAGGTCTGGGTCGGAGATTCTCCCAGTGGCTTCTAGTACGTTCCCTCCTCCCAGAAAGGCCAACCCGCTTCTCGCTCGTCTCTGCATCTTTCCCAGCCTGAGGGCTGCACCCTGGAGAGGCCCTCTGTGCCCCGTTCCCTGCCTTTGCCCGCCCCTCTCCACGGCGACACAGCCGGGTCAAGGTATCCTTCAAAACCAAAGTCAGTGCCCACCTCCCGGAGGACCCCCTGCCATCTCTCTGTCCTGGGGCTTCGAGCCGCTCCCTGTGACCTCAGAAGGGACACGGGAACATTCAGGGCTCCTCAGGTTGTGCAAGCCCCTCCAGGAAAGCCCGCAGAGTCTGGCAGGGAAGGAGGCCACGCACCTGCGGCCACCACCGGGTCTTGTGCGGGGAAGGCGTACAGCACGGGTGTGGCTCTCCTCCTGCCGGGGCTCGGGGGAGGGCATCGATACAGAAACCCTGAGTCGGTCTAGAAAAACAACCCCATCTAGGGCACCCAAGCGATGGGGTCAGAACTGAGGTCGAGGTGCCAAATGAGAAAGGCTGGGGAAATCACACTGCGGAGGCACGATTACCCTCAAAACCCAGGTGGTGTTTTGGGGCAAAAATTCACGTACAACGCCTGGGTGTCCACAAATTTAAAACAAGGGGCCGTGCCTCCCCACCCCATCTGTGCTCCGGGGGTGGGGGTCACACTGGCCGTCGGGGGAGCAGGGAGGGTTAAGGAGGACATGGGAGATGGACTCGGGGCTGGGCATGAACCAGACGCTGGGCTTAGGGCGCGAGTGGGGCTGTGGGACTCGTGCACCTGAGCCACCAGCCAAGGAAGAGGCCGGTGGCCTCGGGAGGGAAGGTTTCATTCGCTGTTCCCCCGCGGGAAGCCTTGCTGCGGCCAACACCAGAGTCAGTACAAGTTCAAAGTGCCACTAGCTGCTTCCCCGGTCCGTGGCTGAAGCCCCAGCCAACCAGGCACTTGGAGACACTGCAATGTCCTTGGAGGCCGAGGTCTGGGAGGCTGGAGGCAGGAGGGGGGTTTGGTATCTCGCCCGGGGCCTCTCGGGCCATGTCACCCTCCCAGGGTCCCACGGTGCACTGACTTGTGTCCGCCTGCGTGTCCTCGTCGGACTAAGTGACTGACCCGTCTCTCATTCACCGTCCGCTGCACAGAGGCTCCCCAGGCGCCGCCGGATGGCCAGGTCCTGCCCACGGCACCTGTTGGCCTTCCCCAGAGGCCTCTCCAGAGCCCCCGAGGTAGGGCACAGTCTCCTTTGCGGGCTCTGTTTCCCTGGGACTCCCCAGGGCCGCCGGGGTCTCTGCCCCACCAGAGGCCTCCTTAAGGGCTCAGCTCTGTCCTGCAGCCCCCTGGGCCCTGGACCAGCTGCACAGGAATCTCCTTGCTGTCTGGGGTCCCTCTCGGTGGGGGACAGAGTGTGAGTGTAGGAGCCAACCCAGCCCCCGCCAGCCCGCAGCCAGGCCGCTCTGCTGTGGGGCCTCTTGGAGCGGTGCCGCTGGGAACACATGGGCCCCTCCTAGAAACCCCAGCCCGTGCCGTTTAGACGAAAGAGGGCCCAGAGACGCGGTGTGGCCTGAGACCGTCTGACGCGGGGAGGGCGGGCTGGGGCAGGTGGCCCCCAGGCAGCCGGGGCCGCGGGGAGAGCCTCAGCCGTGGGCAAAATGCACTTCCTGTCAGCGATGCCCGTATCTCCACGCCTCGCTGGGGTCTTTCGGCTAAAGACTGTCCGTGTTTCTGCTGCTGTAGCTGCCCGTCTATGTGGGCATCCAGCCGATGGGGGGACGGCATGACCACCAGGCACCGATCCTGCTGCCTCCCTGGCCGGGATCGTGCGCGATTTCCCAATCCAGTGTCCTGGGGCCTTGGCGGGCGGACCGCCGGGCTGTGGGTCCAGTCTGCAGGTGCCGCTGGGAGGTGGCCGGCTGTGCTTTCAGGCGCCCGCGGATGAGGGGCGGACCAGGGCCCGTGTCTGCAAACCTGTCCCTGCTGGAAAGCCGGGACGTCAGCAGGCCCCGAGGATAGCGCAGGACGCACGGCCCTCCTTCCTCGCCCCCGACGTGTGGTGTAATGTGCTTGCAGAGAAGGGTGGCCTTCTGAGGGCGTGGTTTTCTGGGGGCCCCGTCCATGCTGAGAGTACCGCCTGCTCCCCGCCCCCCGGCCGAGGGAAGCAGCCCCAGCTCCCAGCAGAGCCCTGTGTGCGTCCTGGGCCACCGGGACCAAGCCCCGTCCACTGGCCGCTAATGGGGGAAGCTTTCCTCCTACCGTCTGGGGCCTGAAGTCCAAAATCAAGGCGTGGGCAGGGCTGTGCTCCCTTGAAGGTGGGGGGCGTCCTTCCTCCTTCCTCCTTCCTCCAGCTTCTGGCCCCAGGCCCTCCCGTCTCTGCCTCTGTCTTCACGTGGCCCCTCGTTTCATGAGGACGCCGGTCATAGGGCTGTCCCTTCGGAGCATTCTCTGTTGGCTTGTCTCCCGACAGCATCATGGGGAGCAAGGACCCCTCCCGTCAGCAGAGGCATCTGGGCTGGGAACCAGCTGCCTGGAGCCAGCGCTCAGTCCTTCAAGTCAGTTACACAGACATGGGTCACGGGCAGTTACTTTCTCCCCAGTGGCTCCGTCCCCTCCTGAAGGCAGAGAATAAAGGTCAGGGACCTGCCGCAGGAGGGGCCGTGTGAGAACGCAGCGGCCGGTGCAGCGCGGGCAGAGGCAGGATTCTGCCCAGAAGGTCCCCAGCTGGAGGGGCGCGGGGAGCATCCCAGGGCCGGCGGGAGGGTGCACATGCCCCAGCCCCCTGCCCCGAGGCCCGGATCCCGCAGGGGGCCGCACGGTGCCCACGGGAGTGAAGGGAGGGGTTCAGGGGAAGGCGAGTGAGGCAGGGCGTCTGGGCAGATGACAGGCATGACGGGATGACTATGAACAGAGGGCCCCTGGGTGGCTCAGTGGGTTAAGCGTCCAGCTCTTGGTGTGGGCTCAGGTCCTGACCTTGCAGGTATGAGATCGAGCCCAGGATCGGGTTGTGGGCTTAGTGCTGAGCCTGCCCCAGGTCACTCCCTGCCCTGTGTGCACTTGCTTGCTCTCTCACTCTAAAATAAATGAACAAATTGGACATCTGCGTGGCTCAGTGGGTGAAGCCTCTGCCTTCAGGTCAGGCCATGATCCCAGGGTCCTGGATCAAGCGCCGCATCGGGCTCTCTGTTCGGTGGGGAGCCTGCTTCCCCCTCTCTCTCTGTCTGCCTCTCCGCCTACTTCTGCCTACTTGTGATCTCTCTCTCTCTGTCAAATAAGTAAAATCCTTAAAAAAATAAAAAAAGAATTTTAAAATAAATGAACAAATAAAACCTTTAAAAATAAATAAGTATAAATACATATGTTATCAGTAAGTATTTGGCCTTTGTACTCAGATTCTGGCACAGAGCCCCTAAACCCCTTGGAACGTACTGTCTCTTGTTTGCTAACAAGCTGGCTTGTGGGGGCCCAAGACAGATCCGGGATGGGGACCAGTCACCCGAGTAAGGGACCTTTCAGCCCCGCCCTGGCCCCACCCCCAGCTCCCTCTGCAACTGGAGGCCGAGTCCAGGGGTCCGGTTCACCGTGCCCACCTACAGGAATCCCTCTGCATCTGAAACAGCAAAGCAAGGGGAGATTGGGGGCGGTGGTCCCACACAGGTGCGGGGAGGGGTGAAGCCGCAGAGTCAGGGAGGCTGCACCCCCGTACTTTGCCCCACGCGTCAGTTCCGCTGGCTGCTCCTGAGTTGTACCCTTGATAATAAACTGATGAGCATAAGGAAAGCACCTTGCTGTGTCTCAGGAACCCTTCCAGCAACTCACCCTACCGGAGAAAGGGACTCACAGCCGGCCGGGTGGGTCAGAACTATGGCTGGCCTGGACCTCGGAGGGCAGAAGTGGGGACTGAGCCCCGGCGCCGCGGGTCCACACTGACCGGAGCGGACGGTAGGACCCACACCAGCAGGGGTGGAAGGCGCGGGAGCACCAGTGCTGGAACGACCCATTTGGTGCCAGAAGAAACCACGTAAAGCCACCAGCGTGCCCGGCACCGTGCAGCGGGGTGTGTGGACGGCTCCAGCTAATCCCACCAACAGCCCAGTCATGAGGCGGCACTCCGGTCGGGAAACTGAGGCACGGGGTTGGACTCTTGTGCATGCGCCGGGCTTCGAGGTGGATGGCATCCCAGGAGAGGGGCGGCCCGCAGAGGCTGCAGGTGCAGAGGCAAGGCGGGCCGGGGCGAGGGAGCACGAGCGTGTGAAGGTGAGACGCACACACAGGTGGGTCCGCCCCGCACTGGCCAGACTCGGGGGTCAGACAGCGAGCTCAGGGGCTTCGGGAGCCACTCGCAGCCACGCCTCGGGGCAGAGGGTAATGCGGCAGCCCAGGCAGGGGCCGGAACAGACCACGGGGCTGCAGGCGCGGTGACACCCATTGTGGGCAGGTTCTGCTTGCAGGGGGCGTACGTGGGAGAAGCCTCCCCAGGCCAGGGGGCCTCCTTCCCCAGGGCACAGCCGCACTCGGAAGGGAGACGCGTCAGCTCCGCACCGAGGCCCCACAGCCCTGCAGCCCCATGACTTTGCCCCTTGGTGTCCACTGGCTGTGAAGGACACCGTCCCCGAAAGGCTCCCAGGCTGGGACACGGACAGGAGCCGAAGCTGGTGTCTCACCCTTGGCGGCCACCACGAGCTCCCCCAGCTTACACCTGGCAGGGTCCCTTCTCAACTCTGAATCTGGGCAGGGTCTTGGGGTGGCCCCTGTCCCATGCATGCACTACTTTGCGGCTGGACGTGCTGAGGGCAGGTGAGGGGCCGTCCTACCACCTTTTGTTTCCCCTTGAATGGAATCCCCAGGTCGCTCTGGTGAGTGGCCGGGCTCCTGCACCCAGGACCCTCCGGGGCGCGCGGCCCCCTCCCGCCCTCGCGCTGCCGAGAGCCCCCTCCTGGCTTGCGTCTGTGCCTGCCTCTGGCTGTGTGAGAGCCGCTCTCGGGGAGTCTCTTCTTAGAGGGACGCCCACCGCCCCCATGACTTCATCCGACCTCCTCCACTTCCCAAAGCCTTGCCCCAGAGAGCATCCCATTGGGGTGTTGGGCTTCGACATCAGAATTTGGGGGACCCCAGCCATTCAGGAGGACGCCACCTTTGGGAGCCTCTGTATCCTTGCACAGCTCTGAGCTGGGCACGGGGCACCCCACTTTACAGATGAGGACACTGAGGCATGGAACTGTACGGTGGCCCCAGGACGTGCAGAGCAGGGGTCTGAACCGTCCTGTCGTCCCCAGCCGGGGCGCCCTGCCTCGAAGACCTGCAGAGTGGGTGTGGGTGGCAAGGCTGCCCTCCCGGCGGGCTCGCTTCTCGGCCCCTCCCAGGGAGCGGTCCTGCCAAGCAGAGACTCCTCTGCTCGTCCCCTCTCGCTGACACCAAGCTGGGCGTGCAGCTCTTCGTGCGTTTTCCAAACAGGACCACCCCTGAACTCACGGTGGCCTGGCTGGAGCCCCTCCCGGGACGGTCGTGGGTTCTGGAAGCTTTCCCCGGGTTGCCCAGCACCAGGTACCCTGCCTTCCGCCTGCCCATCCCCCAGCCTGGCTCCAGTGCCCAAAAATGGATTGGTCGGCCCTCCTGGGGCCGTCCTGGAGAAGCCCCCGGGAGCGGCTCCAGCTCGTCCTGGCATCAGAGAGCCGTCCAGACGCTGGCGGAGTGGTGAGGGTCAGGGGGCCGACGGCCTCACCCAGAGGCCCGGCTGTGTGTGGTCTGCAGGAGTCTCCTGCGGCTGCTGTGACCAGGGCCCACCAGCTGGGCAGCTTGGGACAACAGGAATGTCTTCTCTCCCAATCCTGGGGCCGGAAGTCTGAGGCGAAGGCATCGCTCCCTCCAGAGGCTCTGTGGGAGGTCCCAGCCTCACTCCCTTGGACTCCCGAGGGCCCCCCTGTTCTCACATGGCCTCCTCGCCGTGTCCCCTCCAGGGACACCTGCCTTTGGAATAGGCGCCCCTCCCCCCGAAGACCAGCCAGGATGACCTCTTCTTGAGATTCTGAACAGAATCAGAATCACATCTGCAAAGAACCCGTTTCCAGATAAGGTCACATCCACAGATCACAGCGGGTAGGATCTTTCCACAGACCATGGTTCAGCTCACTGCCCGCCCGGTCATTCATAACCTCCGGCCTCTGCCGCTCACCCCAGACAAGGCACACAGTAGGTGCTCAGAATCACCCGGCAGGCTGCACGCAGTAGGTGCTCAGAATCACCCGGCAGGCTGCTGTGATGCTGCCAGCAACTCAGAGGCCTTGCTCAGAGGGGCTGGATGGATCCTTGTGTGCATGGTGGGCTGTTAGCAGCCCAGTCACTGCCCACCGGGTCCAGGAGTTCCCCTCCAGCTGGGACAACTGAATTGTCTCCAGGGGTCGCTCGTCACTTGACGGCTCGGGGGACAGAGGCGCCATCGCTCCCGGGTGAAAACCACTCCCCTTGACTGGGCACTGGGCTCTCAGAGCCACTTTGGGCGGCGAACCCAGAGCTCCCTCCAGGCATCAGCACCCGCCACCTCCCAGAGACCAGCCTGCTGAGCCCGTGCCTGCTCCCCGGGGACGTCCATCAGGCCTGGCACACCTGCCCAGCCCCCCAGCCCCAGTGCAGAGGCGGCCGGAACAGGGAGCACCCTGGGGGAGTCGCCAGGCTGAGCACAGCGGCCACCCCTGTTTTGGGGTTTTGTTGTTTACGAAGCCGAGGACAGGGTATCTGGGACAAGTGGATACTGAATCCCGTGCTTTGCCCTCGGCCGATGGAGGCCAGGAAACGCAGAGGCTGCGGTCTGGTGGGACGGAAGGAGATGCTCGCAGCTACGGAGCCCTGGAGGAGGGTGGTGGAAACGCGGTCCCTCCACACCGTGGAATATTACTCAGCCTTGAACAGGAAGAGCGCGCCGACACCTGCTACCGTGCAGACGGGTCCTGCACGACCCCACTTCCCTGAGGTTCCAGGAGGGGCCGGACCTTAGACAGAGGTCCAGACAGCGGGCGCCAGGGCCGGGGGAGGGGTGGGCATTCGTGTTTCTTGTGTTGGTTTGGGAGGAGGGAGCATTCGGGAGACCCCCGAATTCACGGAGGGCATTCATGGAGACCCACTGTGACAGGGACATCCTTTAACTCTGTGGAATGATACGTTTACAAATGGCTAAAGTGGTCCATTTTACGTCGCATGCATTTTACCACCATTACACATAAAAAGTCAAAGGGCCAGTCCCCAGGTGTGTCCAGAGGGGTGACCGAGAACATCTGGAGGTGTCAGCGGCATCTGCTTCTCCCCCGTGACCGAGCATAAAGCCACAGCTCCCGGCCGTCGGCCATGTGCCGGACGCCACAGTGAGTGTGTTATACCGGGCGCGTGCAGCCTCGTAAGGTCAGCGGTCTCACCCCGACTTCCCCGGCGAGAGGGGGGCGGATGGTCTGAACGCAGCAGGGCGGGATGTGAGTCGGTTCCCCTGAAGCCCGAGCCCCGTCGTGCCCTGGTGCGCGACCCAGCACAGCCCTTCCCCAAGGGCAGAGGTGGAGGACAGTAGCCATCGGGAGCGGCAACTCTGCCCCCCAATTCGTCCATCCAAGTCCCAACACCCCACCCAGGGCCTCAGAATGTCGCCTTATTTGGAACTGGGGTCGCTGCGGATGTGACGCCATCTGCTGAGGTCCTACTGGAGCGGGGGTCGGTGTTCCTGTGAAGTGGGGAGTTTGGACACAGGCGTGCAGGCAGGGCGAGGCCGTGTGAACATGGACGCAGCGGTAGGGGAGTCGTCCACAAACCGGAAGACCCCATACTTCGCCAGCAAAGCACCCGAGGCCGGGGCAGGGCCTGGAACAGAAGCTCCTCCGTCCCCCACCCACACTTTGATGTTGGATTCCGGCCTCCAAACCGAGACAGCCCAGCCCCGTTTCAAGCTCCCGCCAGTGTGTTTTGCTCCGGTGGCCCCAGGAAACGCGTACCGTCCCTGGAAACTGGCCTTCTGGGCCAGGGCTCCGACTTCTGGAGCCAGAGCCTGCCTTGGCCCCAGGCTGGCAGTTCTGGCTGTGGGACACGGTGGCAGCCGAGCCCTCTGTGCCTCCAACCTTCTGGGCTCCCTGTTCTCAGGTCGGCTCCGCTGTCCTCTGCCCTCCTGGCCGCCACCCGTGTGCTGGCCCGTGCAGCCGTTCCTGCTGCTTGACTTCCTGCCTCACGGCCCCGGCGAGCCTGCACCGCGTGTGGAGCAAGAGCGCGTGGGCTCCACAGGAGCGACGCGGCTGTGGGTGCAGGCTTTGTGTCGCCGGCCAACAGCTCAGGAACCTCCTCGATGACGGGCCCTTCTCCGCTGAGGGACCGGTGATGTGTTGCAGGGGGAGGGGCCGCAGACAGCGCCCAGGGTGGTCCCCCGCTCTCGGACAGACGGTCACTGCCATCGGGAGCTCCGCCCTTCTGCTCCAGAGCTGGGCTTTTCCCTGGAGGCTGGCTCTGCCCGTGGAGATGTTCCGACAGGAGGCTGTTGGGTCTCATCCACGAGGGGCCTCTGTCACCGGAACACAAGTGACGCGGCTTCCCGCTCCCCCGTTTGTTTCTTGCCGTAGAAATGTCACTCCTGCTCGCTCCCTCGGTCCTGACTCCGCGCTAAGCGAGGCCAAGACCCTGACGGATCATTCTGTGGGACAGTGAAGGGGCTGCTTCCCTGGTGTCAGCTCAAGGCCAGGACAGCTCCCCCAGAACGCTGCAGGAGCTGTCGGCTCTGACCTTGCTCCGTCCTGAGCCTGGGACAGAGGCCCCACATGCCATCCTGGGGGGGCAGGGGCCTGGGTGGGCAACTCTGCTCCGGGACAAAGGCTCAGGGAGCAGCCAAGCTGCCCAGGGAAGGAGTGAGAGGCCCTCTGGAGGGTGCATGTCCCCAGGGACCCATGGGGTCTGCTGGCTGGGGCGGGGGTGGCACACTGACCACCCCATGCGCCCGCATTCAGGGTTCCTGCTCCCCTGGCGTGGGTGTGCCGGACCAGGACCGGGTGGCTGAGTGAGGGCTGGGTTCGGCGCTGAGTGAGGGCTGGGTTCGGCGCAGCCCAAGGGGAGTCGGCCCCTTCAAGCCCCCTCGGCAGTCCCAGATGCCTGTAAATGCACAGTCCAGCCAGGCAGGTGACGGACCTGGGTGCCCCGTGCGATGGCTCCTAGAGGCCGAGGACGGCTGTCCCAGCTCCCAGCTCCGCACCCACCCAGTCGCTGTCGCCAAGGAGCCCCTGGGGACAGGAGCCGGGCCAGCCACGTGCCTGATGCTTCACTGCCTTGAGCAGTAGGAGTGTGTGAGTTCCTGCGCGGCCACGACGGAACACCACAGACCAGGGAGCTTAGAACAGGCCCAATTTATTCCCGCGTGGTTCCAGAAGCCGGAAGTCCAAACGTGGCACTGCGGGCTGCAACCAGGGTGTGAGCAGGGCCGCGCTTCCCCAGAGGCTCTCCCTGCCTCTTCCGGCTTCCGGATCCGAGCACCATTCCTGGCCGGCCGCGCCCCTCCACCCCTCCGCATCCGCCTCTGCATGGCCTCCCACTCCGCGCGTCCTCTCCTCTCCTGTTTCTCCTAAGGGCACCGGCGTTCAGGTTCGCAGCGCGCCCTAACTGAGCGCAGGGACGTCTCGTCTTGAGATCCTTACCTAGTTACATCTGCAAAGACTGTTCTTCTAGGTCACAGGTCATAGGTCACGTGTTCTAGGGTTAAGGCACGGACGTGGATTCTGGGGGAACATGAAGCCCTCCTCGGTCCATCAGGCCTAGATTCTGGGTGTCACTGGGGAGACCCCTGCAGGGGCTCCAGGGAGGGGAACATGAGGGACAGGCTCTGCCACTTGCTGATGTGCGGGAGAGTCGGACAGAGAAGCCGGCTCAGTTTTCCTCCCCTGGACTACTGCAACCGTCCTAGCTTCCCTCTCCCTCCCAGGGCCCCTCCTTACGCACTCTGTCTGCCCTGGAACCCTCCCAGTCTCCCACAGCCTCCCACAGCCCTCACTGGCCCCTCCCACTATTTCTGGCCTTCCTCAGGCTGCTCACGTCCCTGGGCTCGCTTCCTCACCATCCCCAGCACACACCTCTCCAAAGCCCACTCCCTGACGCCCAGCCACCCTCTGGGTCTTCCTCACCTTCCCCTGGCCCTGGACTACCTGGGCACACATCTTGTCTGCATGCCCCCTGTACCATGCTGCCCGCAGGACCCCCTGACTCCTGGGCCAGCTAGAACCCACACAGCAAACACATTCAGGGTGACGTCCTCAGGCCTAGCTGCGCCGGCCACACACTAGGGGCTGCAGACATGGGAAGTGTGCCTACACAGAGTCAAGAGGAAAGACCTGTGGAGAGCGGCCAGTCCTGTCTCAGAGGCTGGTTTCTTCTCTTGGCTGAGTTGGGGAGAGGGCCCAGCCTTCCCGAAGAGCTGGGGTCTATTAATGACTGATCTTCTGGATTCTTATGAGGAAAGTGGCACCCAAGGGCACAGGCGCATGAACCTCTGAGTTGGACAATACTTTGCCAAGTCTATCAATTACAGAGTAAAGATGACCAAAGTAAACAGATGCTTTAAAACAAACTGGAGGCTATTCAGTCTTTAAATCTGAAGGTCAGTAGCTAAAAGTATTCATTCAACAGGTTAAGGATACAGTAGCTTAAGTTCTCTGGGCCATTACCTCACTGTCACAAGACGGCTGCTGAAGGTCCAGCCGTGACATCCACATTCCAGGCCAGAAGGCCAAAGGAAGTGACAGATTGGCACCTATATTAGAAAAGCCCAACTTTCCTGGAAATTCCATACGGATTTGCACCTACATCTCATTGGCTAGAATGATGCTATGCATCTCCCCACAATTTCGGGAGAAGCCAGGAAATTATTCATTTTAGAACCTGGGGGTGTTGCTGCCCCAATCAGAAGCAGGCTTACAGCAGGACACAAGAACGGGAGGCTAGCTATCGGCGGGGTCCTGGCCGTCCCTGCCCCACCAGGCCCCTGCTGGCCAGGCACTGTCAAGCCAGAACCTGGAACCCCCGTGCGTGGGAGAGATCCCAGCGACGGAGGAGAGAACAGAAGGAGCAGGACATGCTCCAGCCCCCCCATCCTGGGGAGTGCCTCTTCTAGCTGGGGGGCAGTACGAGCCTGCCAGCCACTCAGGCGCTCGGGAAATGCTGCGTTCGTCTCCTTGGGGGAGAAAGCGCCTCTGCTTTGTTCTGCCCCCACAGCTCCCTGGCAGAAGAAGTCAGAGCCAAATTGGGGGTGCCTGCCTCCCCAGCCAAGCTGAGAACCCCCAGTGCTCGCGGCGGAAATGGAGCACGGCCACCCAGCGCTAGGCAGGGTGGGTCCTCGAGCCCCCCAGCATGGCACCTCCGAGCCAGGGCTGGCTTCTCTGCCCTTGGGCTCCCAGGAGGGGACAGTCCTGGGACCGCATGGCAGCAGGTGGCCCCCGGCCCCCACCCCCACCCGCTGTGGAGCCGGCCTCCAGCCTGCAGAGCCAGCCCACACACTGACGCACCTCCGGGTTTATTTTAGACCAAACCTCATGCTCAGCACAGTCCAACAGACTTGAACTTTAACAAAAAAAGAAGAAGCATGACAAGCCCAGCCGCACCCTGTCATTTACAGCTGGCCCAGCCCCCCGGCTTCCGGCCACGTGGGGACATCTCTGCAGGGAGCCGGGCAGAGGCACAGGGCGGAGGGGGATGATGACTGGGGTCTCCCAGGCCACTGTCCTGCAGCTGGTGTGGGCAGGATCCGGCCCAGGGGACCAGCCCTGGGAGGGCAGGTGTGGCGACGTGGGACGGCCTGAACCTGGGGGTGCCAGGCGTGTCCCCGTGGCCCGGGCCTCACCCTGCCCATCTCAGTCGTGCAGGGCCACACCCCTTTCCCCGGGTTCCCTGCCAGTATCCACGCCCTCGCCTGCTCTCCAGGGCCTGAGGTCCCCGCCGTGCTCCTTAGGTTCCCAAGGGCCGAGCCCTGCTCCCTGCCGGTGGGCCACTCCGCTGCCGTGCTGGACCAGCCTCCCCCCGCGGGCCATCCTCATGCCGAACCGCGTGTCCCTCCAAGGCAGGGCGCTGACATTACACAGTGCTTGATTTGACGGAGGTGGTGTCGCAGACTCCAGGTGGACGAGTGGACGGACGGACGGATGGACGGACGGACAGGTGGATGGATGAGAGCGGAGACTCTGAACAGGTGGGGGTGGGGAGCCAAGCACGGGGATGGGTGATGGGTCGAGTGGATAGAGGGACAGCTCGACCGACAGAAGACGGATGGCTGGGCGATGGCTGGGAGATGGCCAGACAGGAGGAGGGAGGGAGCGAGGAAGCGGGTCTGTAGCAACTTCCTCTGGCAGTGAGCGTCGCCCCCAGGGTCAGCCCTTCCCCCATTCACCAGCGGCAGGTGAGCTGTTCAGGGCACTGGAGTCGGGGTCTCCCAGCCAAGGCACACATCTACCTGCTGCCCTGATCCCCGGCACCCCTTGGGCAGGTGTGAAGCTGGCAGCCCGGCCCAGTTGGCTCAGAGCGGCTGAGGAGCGCCAGCCCCCAGAGCAAGCGACGGCCTGGGCTCAGGGGAGCAGTCAGAGCATCAGCCGACCACTGAGCCACAGGTTGCTAAAACCTGGGGCCGGGGGTGACACGCTGAAGTGGCCGTCACGCATCCAGGGCCCCCAGCAGCCCCAGCATGCGGTCCAGTCCTCTCATCCAGATGGCACAGATCCCAGGGGCAGTTGCCAGGCTGCGTCCTGCCCAGCCCCTCCCTGCGGCTCCCGTATGGTGAGGGGGGACAGTGACAGGACCTGCCTCCCGGTCCAGCAAGGATTCGGTGAACTCCTGCCCTGCTGCCGCGGCGCCCGGCAAATGCCGCTCCCACTCCCCTTTCCAGAGACGGAGCCTGGCGTGAGCCTGGAGAGGCGGAGCAGAGGGCCCACGGGAAGCCACGCAAGGGCCGGCGGTCGTCCAGAGGGGAGCGAAGCACTGACCTTCGCCAGCACGTGGACGAGCCTCAAAAACATGATACTGAGTGGAAACGAGCCAGACACAGAGACCCCGTATCGCATGACCTCGTCGCCCAGAGCAGGCAGAGCCACAGAGACAGAAAGTAGAGGAGCCGTTGCCAGGGCTGGGGGGCGGGGCGGGGCAGGGCAGCCCGTGGTACAAGATTCCTTCGGGCCAGTGAGCGTGTTCTGGAACTAGACGGAGGTGGTGGTTGTTCCGCACAGCGAGGCGTTAAATGCCACTGGTTGTGCACTTGGAGAGGATGCATTGTTCATTATATGAATTTCACCTCGATTTTTTAGAAAAGTACACATAACAACAACAACAACAAAAAATAGCTCGTGGGAGCAGGTCGTTGGGGAACGGGGAGGCGGCATGGCTGAGGCAGAGAATGCGTGGAGACAGGGCGGGCGGCGGGGACGTGGGACTGGATCCGGGGGGCCTCGGGCGGGGGGTGGGGGCCAGTCTGCCTCGGGCTGTCTCTCCAGCTCACACCGGCTTCAGGGGAGAAGACAGGCCACGGGAGAATGTGGCTTTTCTCCAGGTCTCCCCCGGGCAGCCGGTGCCATATGTGATGTCCGCACACGGCCCCGTCCCCAGCAGGCTGCTCTCCGCACCACGCCAGCTCCCGTCACGCCGCGCAGGGCCACGTGCCAGTGGAGAAAGGTGTCTGGGTTGGCGGTGGCTGCCACGTGGGGTCCAGCCGATGAGAGCAGGTGGCCAGCTGCTGCCCGCTCTGGGGGCCGGGGACGCCCCCTCTTACCACCTGATGGAAGCGGCCAGATCTGGGGGTGTTGAAAGCGCACGTTTTATTTTTTTTTACAAGCCCAAGTAAGCAGAGTTCCAGAGAGTTTGCTCATGTCCATGCCGCGCGCTCCTTCGTTGTCCTTCCCGTGGAGACGCCTCGGGGACCCTTGGAGGCCCACCACGTGCCGTCTGAGGAAGGACCGGGCCACAGCAGGGGTACCGGCACTGCACGCGCCCACGGGGCCATCTCAGCTGCAGAGCACTTGGCCGACGCCGTGTGAAAGGGTCATGGTACCGCCAAGTGCAGGGCGTCACGCAGACCCCTGCTCGGCCGGCACCTTCAGAGACCGAGCGAGAAAGGGGCGGAACCAGGTGCTTCCAGGCTGAGCTGTGTCCCCAGGAAAGATGTTGAAGGCCCGACCCCCAGAATGTGGCTGAGTCGGGAGCTAGGGTCTTTCAGTGGGTGATTAAGGTAACAGGGGGTCCCCGGGGTGGCCCGGATTCCGTGGGACTGGGGTGCTTACGAGAAGAGGACATCTGGACGCAGACACGCACGGAGGGACGACCCGTGGGGACGGAGGGGAGCACAGCCGTCTCCACAGCAGGAGGAGGCCTCGGGAGGACCCGCCCTGCTCTCGCCCACACCCAGGGCTCTGGCCTCCAGGACCCAGGGGACAGTGGGTGTCTGGTGTATGAGACCCATGTGTGGGACTGTGTCGTGGCCACAAGCACTGACTCACACACAGGCCTTGAACCCCAACTTCCGATGCTAGTCCCACAAAGGAGGCCAGGAGAGCTGCTGTGTCCGGCCCATGGAGCCCTGACCGCCCCAGGTCACCAGGCTCTGGCTTCCTGGGCTTCACAGAGGGACCCACTGGGGACATCCCCGGGCCCCCCCGCCAGAGCCGAGCTCCCCACCCCGACATCCACACCCAAAGCGTGCAGTCACACTGATACGGGATCTGGAGGTAGCTATGGCAACCACCCGCCAACAGGCCTGCGTCTTCCTGGCGGATTCCGGGGCGCCTTCACTAGGCCGGAAGCTGCATCTGCCGCCACCGGGCCTCCTCACCAGCAAGCATCTCCGAACACAGGGCGGCCCTCCGTTTTCAAGGATACCTGCTTCATAAGTTGAGGTGACATCCTTGTAGTGTAAAATTAACCATTTTAAAGTGAACAATTCAGTGGGGTGCTGGGCAACCATGCACCCCCTCTGGGCCCTCCCGCCATGGCAAGGGGGCAGCTGCCCCTTCCGGGGTGGGCTCCGCCTGGGGGAGAGGCAGCCCTAGGGCCGTCCACAGACAGCGTCCCCACCCCACGCCGGAGCCATACTGCCTGCCTGACCTCACCACCGCCCAGCGGGCACGCACAGAGCCAGCACAGCTCCATGGGCCTCAAGCCACACCTGCCCCCTTTTTCAAAATATTTATAATTATGGTAAAAACACCCAAATGAAACTGACCATCTCAGCCGTGTGTGAGTGCGGAGTTCGGGTCATTAACCTTACCCACGGAGTTCTGAGGCCTTGCCCACCGTCCGTCTCCAGAACGGCTTCGCCTTCCCAGATTTAAACTCGGCGCCTTTCCCTCCCCCAGCCCCGGCACCCATCACCATGGATCTGATGACTCCAGGGCCCTTACAGAAACAGAATGCTGCAGGATCTGTCCTTCTGTGACCGGTGTCCTTCTCTCGGTGTGACGTCGTGTCACAGCAGGTGTCAGATGTCTGTCCTTCTTGAGACTGGAGAGTAGCCCATCATGGGTAGACCATGTCTCCTCCCCGAACACGGACGGCTTCCACGCTGTTGGGACCAGAGACGTGCAAGAACCCGTTCAAGTCTCCACCTTCGGGTCGGGGAGTGAGGCACCCCAGGGTGGGACCAGCACATCGCGTGGTGACTCTGGGCACACTCTTCTCCCTCGTGGCCACACCGTTCCGTGTTCCCACCGAGACTTTTCCGTGTGCTGCCGAGGTCCCACGTGGACGGGAGGCTGGGTGTGGGGCGCGTCATCAGTGGACGGGGTGATGGGGCCCAAAGATGCATTTCTGGCCCCCAACCTGGAAATTGCGAACTTGAACCCCCAAACTCCAACCCTCCTGATACGCATAGGAATGTGAAGGCTCATACCTGCCCCACGTCCACGTCCGTGGTCCTTAGGGAAACAGAAACCACACATGGAGACGCCCGCTCATGCCCCACAGGATGGCTCTGGTCAGAGGACGGTGAATAGGGCTGCGGCGGACGCAGAGCAACGCCAGCCTTGTGCGCGGCCGGTGGGAATGTCGGACGGGGCGAACTTGGCAGGTGCTCAGGACTTAAACTCGGAGTCGGGGTCTCATCCAGCAGGTCCCACTCGAGCGCGCCCTGACGGCTTCCGCTGGGGATGTGGCAAACTGCTCACCGTCTCTGGTCTCCCACCTGCGAGATGGGAGGCTCTGCACATGACACACTGGCCCTGGGCCAGCTCCAAGCCCCTGCCAGTGACCACCCCCCCCCACGATGACCACCCAGAGGGGAGGGAGAGGGGAGGGGGCAGCAGAGGCGGGTCCGATCTCGGCTGCTTCCTTGGAAGGAGGGAATGAATCCCCAAGTGAATGGTTTCCGGCCCCGGCCCCACTTTGTGTGGCGTGTGGCCCAGAGGCCCCAAGCAGTGGTCCCAGCCCGGGCGCCCCTCCTCCTGCAGCACCCTGGTCCCCCCCGCCATGCTCCTCCCCTCTGTGCCAGGACATGGGGACCCCCTAAGAGGCAGGTTCGGGAGGGGCGGCAGCTGCTTAGGTTGGCAGCAACAGTGTCCTGACCGTGTCTGTGTGTCCGTCCCCGCTGTGTCTCACTGTCCAGCTAGTCTGCTGAGAAGGGACAGTCACGACGTGCGTTTCTGGAGTGTTTCTTTGTGCCGTGTTCAGCCCCAGGCTGGAACCTCCAGCCCCTCGGCAGTCCGTGGCCAACGAGGAGCCTATGGCCCACAGGGAAGCTCGGGCAAGCTCCGTGCCCGGGGTGGAGTGCAGCAGGATCCCAGGACCCGCCGCCTGGCCCAACCCCCACAGCCTCCTCCCTGACCTGCAGCCACAGTCCCTGAGTGGCCTCTGCAGGAGGCACCACTTCCCCAGGCAGCCTTGGCCTCTGTCGGGAGAGGCCGTGCATGTCCACGCTTCGCCGGGCTCCCCTTCCCTGCGGTGTCTGGGTCTGAGTCACCGAGTGCCCAGAACGGGGCTGTCCCTCCCTAATGACGCAGCCTGGGTGGCAGCAGGGACGCAGGAGGCCGTGCAGTCCTGGCCCAGGGGGGCCACACAGGGTCTCCAGCAAGGAGACACCCCCTCACAAGCCCAAGCTGACTTTAATTATACACATTAGTGCTGTTGGGCAAAGCTGCTGGAATCCTGTTTTAGCGACGGGCTTTCTGAGTTAGGAGCAAAACGACTATTTTAAACACACCAGGAAATAACCACTTTAGGATTCCCCGGCCGGAATCAGGCCCACCTGAGCCCACGCTGTTCCCCAGGCCCACGGGGGCTGTTCCAGAATGACGTCCAGGCTGTGCCCCAGAGGAAGGGGGCAGCCCGCGTCTGCCCTCAGGCCAACCACCAGCACCCTCTCGGGAGGGCTGAAGTCAGGGGGTCCTGGGAGCAGTGGCAGAACTTTCTGGAGAATGTGGTCCAGGAAAGGCAATGCTTGTGTCGAGGACCAGGCCTCAGTGGCCCTCTGCCCTGCAGGGGGCCTGCCCAGACCAAGGCTGCAGAGTTCAAGGCCATGTTGGAGAAGCCAGGCCAGATGCATGGAGGAGTCCAGAACGTTACGCAGAGAAGCACTGGGGGCATCTTGTCTGCAGTGAGGAGACTGGGTGGCCGGCACGTCCCTGGGAAGGGGTCAGGGTGCTCCCAGGGTAGAGGGCAGAACCAGCACAAAGGTGAGCTGGATCGGGTGGGGGTCCCACGGACAAATCCCCATCCGCAGGGCTGCCAGGAGGGAAGGAGGAAGGGTCTCGCTGCTGTTAGGGTAGGGGGGTATTAGGAAGCACTGCTGGGTGAGTCTTCCTTGGGGAGGGGCCCGACGCCCAGTGAGCCTCATGAGGGGCTATAGTGAGTGGGGCCGGTCTCCCTCCCGTGGGTAATCTGCCTTCCCCCGTCTGAGCCCAGCCCACAGCTGAGCCCGGTCCAGACCCCAGGCCCCTAATCACGCACCAGACAGGAAGCGCCACCTCAGCTGTGGGCTCACCGCAGGGTCCTGGTCCTAAACACGTGGTTCCTTTCCTTCCCCCCATTCTCGGTCGGAATGGCGCCCTTCACCCCACAAATATCAGCCCTGAGTGCAGGCTCCCCACTGAGTCATCTCCATCATCCAAGGGAAGGCAGGCTCCCCCAGCTGGGCCCCAGCACCTGCTCTGTGAGGACCGGGACCCTCCCGGGACCTGGGGGACCATTGTGCCACACACACACCTGGTGCCCTGCCCCCATGCCCACCCCAGGCTCCACCAGCTCCCCCACCCCCTTCCCTCCACACCTTCAGGTCCTCCTTGGTTTCCGGGGATGGGGGGCAGCGGAGCCAACCCTGGAGCCCACCCACTGTTCTCGGAGGGTCTGCCTCCCCGGGGCCGCAGCCGGCACATGGGGCAGCAGCCTGTCCACTCTCCCACAGTGGAGGAGATAGTCTTGTCCGACCCCCCCGGGCCTGCAGGCACCAGGCTCCCAGCATGATGTGGACTTCCTGATGCCCTCAAGTTGCACAGACAGGGACGAACTGGGCACCAGAACCAGGGCAGCTGGGGCCCCTCCCTGAGAGGGACCAGTCGGCCCGCTGCCCCAGCCGCGAGGTGGGGCGGGTGGGGCGGGGGCTCCGTCAGGGTGGGGTGCTGGGACAATGGCCTCCCGGGTAGCACCTCCCCCACCTCCACCTCAACACAACAGAAGGAGCCGCCCTGGGGCTAGGGGTGCTGGGAGCAGAGAATCCGTGCCTCGTCCTGACTCCCTCCCTGGCCGCACCTCACCCTGGGAGCTTGTTGGCTTTTGCTCCTTCATTTCACCAAATGCCGGGTTCTCCGGCCTCAGGTCCGGACATCCGTGTGTCCGGAGGTCCGCACTCCCGCAGGTGGAACACACCTGTGTACGCCCACGCGTGCCACGTGGTGGGGTGCGGTGAGGGCAGCAGCTTGTCTCCAGGTTGGAGGGGACCCTCTACCACGTTCCAGACCACCGAGCCCCTAGAAGCCTCCGTGAACTGAGATTCAGCTCCCTCCCTCCCATAGAAGGGGCCGGGACACATGTGCTTCCTGGCCATCGGGCACACGCACCGGACGGCCACCAGGGTTGTGCAGCGACAGGGCTTTCTGTGCGAGGTCGGGCTGACCAGGGGCTCAGCTGCATGTGCCGGCAGAGCCTGATACCCGCAGCACTGAGGCCAGGCCGGGCCGAAGTCTGTGCGCCGTGCATAGCACTGACGCCGTAACTACGTCGAGTCCTCAGCAGGGCACACATTGCAGGCGCTCACGTAACGTTCCCTCTTGATCTTGCTTCGCTAATCACGCTGCAGACTTGGCCGGGCCCCCCTCCTGTTATTCCAGGGGTAAGCCTGGGACCCTGGACCGGAAGATGTCCCGCGGGGCCATGCTGAGCCAGAGTGATGGGGAGGGAGAGCAGCTCTGTGAGATGGAGTTGGGGATGGGAGGGGACGCGGCCATGAAGTGATGCTCCTAAGCAGCTGGTCTTGAACTGAAATGACAGACACTCACCAGGGGAATGACAAGGTATTGGGCTGAGAGCCCCCGAGCCCCCCAGTTCGTGCCCAGATGAGCCCCATGGGAGCAGAGGAAATGACAGATGTCTGTGCTCACAAGACCCACCACCAGCAGGACAGAGACGAATGCTGCTCCAATCAGATCGGAAAGGCCAGTTTACAATCCCAACCATGGCTAAGGGAAGACCTTGGGGGGAAGCAGGGCTGGGGGTGCAGTGGCCCCTCCCCAGCAGAGCAGAGCCTCTAGCTTCACCTTTCTCCATGGGTGTCAGCCACCCATTTTCACCACTGCCTGTGGCACTGGCAGAGACCAGCGGGGGCTCCTCTCCCAGGGCTACAGATAGAACGGCTGGGGCTCAAAGCCCTAGTCCCAGGTCACTCACTCCCTTGGGAAATGGGGAGCATTGGACCCCCCAGCGTGTCTGTACATCCTGAGCACCCGCTGCGGTTCGGGATCTGCACTGGCCATCAGGATGCACGCTGATGTGCGAGGCCAACGTTCATGTGCTCTGCAGAGGACACGCCACCCATGCGTGCACGCGGCTCCGCGGCCAACACAAGTGAATGCAGAAACGCGCCCCACGGTGCCTGCACGGGCCCCTCAGGTCGGGCGGCACAGGAAGAAAGTGGCCACGCTCCGAGCCCTCACCAGGGGGTGTGCCCATGACTGGCTGGGGGCACACAAGCTTCCTTGAGGAAGGTCCCTGGGACGGATGTGAGCTGGCACAGGCCGGCAGGCAGAGGGCAGAGGAAACAGGATCGGGCTTGGAATGAACCATGCTCACAGTCCAGCTGAGAATCACAGTGTGAACTCCTGCGTCTCTTTTGCACAAGTCCCGAAGCACACGAGATCGCACTCACCGAGGCTGACCCCAGGAGGGTGGAAGTTTCCCCATTCGGCACCTTTTGAATCACGTCCCATGGGCACCACTTCCCATATGAAAGAGCCTGCGTATTTGATTGGAGAAATGTCCAGTAAGACAGGTTTGCAGCAATGCCTTGGGGCCGGCTTTCCCCCAGCTCAGCTCTGCTCTGCAGACGGAGGCCAGGGGACAGCCACCACACACAAACAGCAGGAGACAGCAACAACATGGTTTCTGGAAGCCTGGGGTTGAGTTGGACCCTTGGCTGTGGGAGGGGGAGCAGCAAGGGCCCACACAGCAAGCCGGGCTTGCACACGGGGCCCAGCACACGGGCCGACCAGACACCTGCCCAAGGAGCCCTGAGAGCCTGTATACAACCCCAGGCCCCGCACAGGCATCCCAGGGACATGCGGCTTCAGCACACGGCTGCCCACACCATGGAGGCGCCTTACGGTGGAAGACGGGGATGCTGTCAGGAGAGACAGACACCTCCGGGTGCAGCCCTGCCCTGCCTCCGGGATGCACCATCAAGTGGAAGAGGCAAGGTCAGAAAAGTGGGAGCAGCACACCCCCCTCTCCGCGGGGTGGGACGGATCTCACGCACGCAGACGCACACAGCGATCTGCTCATGTCTTCTTAATGGAAAGATCATTCACACGCCCCATTTTTTTCAAGTTCGTGCTGCCTCTGGGGCCGGGAGAGGAAGACAAAGGATTCTGAGTACTGACTGTCTTGTGGATCAGATTATGAAATTGGGTGAAAACTGCACATAATTGCAAAATGCCGATCAACATCTTAAAAGTCAAAAACAAAATAATGTAAACGACCATAACTGCTAATTAAATTAGTGGCATTCACAGAGAAATCATTCTGAGCGGCAGTTTGCGTACGGCGGCAAGCAGAAGGCAGGAAGTCCTCAGCTCTGCTCAGCAATTAGACCGTTGGGCCTGGCGCCGTGTTGTTATCCTGGAACTGACGATCCTAATGGCGGATGGCTAATTAACAGACAACGTGCATGCAGACAGATCGGGCGAGGAAACAAACCATTACCTTCACGTCAGTCACTGGGAGCCCAGGTTTTTAGCGAAAAGAGAAGAGTGTAAAATCAGAGACATACGAGTCCTATTCTTGGTGCAGGTGAGGTCCAGCAGATGTGCGCTGAGACCCCAAACACCCCGTCTCCCCAACAAGCTGCACGACGTCCCATAAAGACGCTGCCCCGAGCAAACGCAGGAGAACTGGAGCATGAAGGCAAGAGTGGGGGGGCCAGGAGGGACGTGGTAAAGCACGGGCGTGCGGGCAGGACCGGGGACAGCGTCACTCCAGTGACCAGCACTGGGACAGTATGAGCAGCAGAGTAAACACAGTGGTTCTGGGTTATGACCTGACGTGTAACACAAGGAAGACGCATGAGTGCTGCGGATGGGAAGAGACAGCCGCACGTGGATGAGGAAGAGACAAGTTCTCCCCTGCAGAAGAATCCCTAAACTTCATGAGGCTACCCAGCTCTTGGCGACGTGGGCCTTAACTGCCCACCCCAAGGTGCAGCTGTGCACGGTGACTTCCTGCCATAGGGGACAGTGCAGCCAGGACCTGAGCGCACCCCAGGCAAGTGAGCAAGGCCCGCATCACGGGGACGAGTTAGGGGCAGAGCACAAGCCTAGACGTGATGAAGTGGAAGGGGGGTGTTTCATCCTGGGTCCTTCTCCCAAACCCACAACCCAGTCTGACTGTGAGGGGCAAATCATGATTAAGAGATCATCTACAAAATTCCTGATGGGTACCCAGCATTGTCAAGGTCCTCAAAACCAAAGAAGAGCCTATACACAACCCCAGTCCCCACACTGGCATCCCAGGGACGACGGCTGTGACAGCTGTCACAGAGGAGAAGTGTCTAAGGAGACGCAGCTGACAGTAATGTGGGGTCCAAGATGGGGTCCTAGACACAAGAGGCACACTGGGCAACAATTAAGGAGGTCTGAATAGACATGGGCTTCAGTTAATATGATAACGTGTCAGTACTGGTTCCAGATGCACCACACTAACGTAGGGTGTAAACATAAGGAACAGCGGGTGTGGGGTCCGTGGAAGTCCTCTGTGCCACCTCCCTCCCAAGTTCTGTGCACATCTGAGACTGTCCTAAAATCCAAAGCTTGTTTGAAAACAAAGGATAGTCCCTGCAGTGGATTTAAATATATCAAAAATGGTTTTCCAACATCCCTAAATTCACAATGACACTCCTTAAGGAATGGATCGCTTCGGAAGGAACATTAATCTGAAAACTGGCCAAAAAAAAAAAAAAAAAAAAAAAAAGCAGCAGCAGCAACAGCAGCAAGCATTATCTCTCCCTTCTTAGTACCCAGAGGCAGTCGAGCTGTTAGGAAAGGCAAGTTGCTCTTTTAAAATTATTCCAAATAACAACTGGAGAAGGTCAGCAGAAGAGCATCACCATTTCACAGACCTCGGAGGCAGAGACTCTGGGAGCTGCTCCAGACAGGCGGTGGATCCGGCCAGACGCTCCTGAACAGCCCCTCTAACTAAATCTCAACATCACACAGAACTCCTGCCAACTCTTGGGGCACCTTGTGTGGGGGCAGAGGGCACCACTTGCCCTGATCAAACCCAAATGTGGTCCAGCTTCCAACCTCCACCCGACGGCAAGACAGAGGACACAGGAGCGTGATGCACAGAACAGAGGGTGCCACGCCTTCATTCCTCCAACACATGAGACCCACCGGGCCAAGAGAGGACTGAGGAGCCCATAGATTAAACGAGACAAGTGACATGCCGGCCAGATGTGACGGGTTGCTCTTGTGACTCCACTAAGCCGGCTCCGGCTTAGCCACAGGAGGGTGTTTATGTGACTATATTAGTTGCCTTTCAGGGTGATCATGGTATTGTGACTGTTACGTTTTTACCATAAGGCTGGGTCTTTAAAAAAGCAAGCGTGAACTGCCTTCAGGCAAGGTGACAGGAAGCCGGAATTCCCTCCACGAGGATCACGAAGGGCAGCGGTGCGTGGGGGAGGGAGGAGTCGGAACACCACGAGCTCGTCCTTGCTGCCACTAAGCAAACAAGACGGCAGTGGTCAGTCCAGTGTAACTGCCTCTCTGCTTTGCTATTTGCGGGACATTTTTCCATAACAGAAATGGAAGAAACTAGCTTCTTTTCCAGCCAGGAGACTCTGTGTGTTCACAGCTCTAACAGAGAGAGAGAACAGAGAATTCCCATATACTCTCTCACCCTTCCCCAGCCAACATTTCCCCTACTTGTAACATCTTGTTCTGGTGTGGTGCATGCTAGACAACTGAGGAACCAGCATGGATACATAATTATTAAGTCAAGTCCACCACTGACCTTAGGGTCCACTCTGCTTTGTATCATCTGTGGGTTTGGACAAATGACGTGGGTCCACACTATGCTAGCACAGCCCTGCCAGAATGACAAATTTGTCCATGCTCCACCTGTTCCTCCCTCCATCCTGCATCCTCTGGCAGCCCCTGGTCTTGACTATCTCCATGCTCCTAACTTTTCCAGCATCTTCTGCAGTTGGCATCACACAGTATGGAACCTTTTCAGATTGGCTTCTTTCAAGAAGATGCATGTAAATTTCCTTTGTGTCTTTTTGTGGCTTGAAAGCCTATTTCTTTTGATCCCTGAAACATACTTCTTGGTCTGGATGTCCCACAGCTTGTTCATCCATCCACCTGCAGGACATCTTGGTTGTGTCCAAGTTCTGGCAATTGTGGATAAAGCTGCTTTAAACTTTTATGTGCAGGTTTTTGTGTGGCCATAGGCTTTCCGGCTTATTTGGGGTAAACATGAAGGTGTGCAGTTGCTGGATTGTATGCAAGTGCATGTTTCGTTTTGTAAGAAATGGCCAGCCCATCTCCCAGAGTGGTTGCGCCATCTTGCCTTTCCGCTGGCAGTGAGCGAGAGCTCCTGGCACCCTGCGTTCTCACCGGCATTTGGCATCAGCGTTCTAGATTTGGGCCACTCTGAAAGGTGTGCACTGCTATGTCATTTTGATTTGCGATTCCCTGATGATATATGATGTGAAGAACCTTTTTACATGCTTATTTGCCATCTATATGTCTTCTTTGGTGAGGTGTCTGTTCAGATCTTCTGCCCATTTCTTAATCGGGTTGCTTATTCCTTATTGTTGACTTCTAAGAGTTCTTTGTGTCTTTGGAGGCCAGTCCTTTGATATGTGTTCTGCAAAGAATTTCTGTCACTCGGTGGCTGGTCTTCTCTTGACAGTGTCTCTTGCAGAGCAGGCGTTTTTGTGTTAATGAAGTCTTACTCAGTAATTTTTTAACAAATAGTCACCACCAGACTTGGGTCATGCAGACACTCTCTTGTATTACCTTCTAGGAGTTTCTTGGTTTTGTGTCTCACATTTAAGTCAATGACCCATTTTAGGTTAAGTCTTTGTGAAAGGTTGTAAGGTCTGGGTCTAGATTCTTGTGGTGGTGTTGTTTTGCAGGCGCATGTCCTATTATTCCAGCCCTTTGTTGAAAAGTATGTTTCCTGTCCACCAGATGGCCTTTGCTCATCTATCAAAGATCAAATGACTGCACTGGTGTGGGTCTGTTTCTGGGCTCTGTCTTCTGTTCTGCTGATCGATTTGTCTAGTCCCTCACCAGTACCCAATTACCATGGTCTTACAGGAAGTCCTAAAGTCCGGTAGTACCAGTCCTCTAGGAGTACAGGTTTCAATATTGAGTTGGCTCTTCTGGGGCTTTTACTTCCCTAGAAACTTGAGAGCTGGCTTGTCAGTAATCACTAAACAACAGACTCGGACAGGAATCCACTCCTTAGGTGCCACTCCTAAATACGCACTCCCTACCAGGGAGCTTTGCGCATGGATGAAGAAATCACTTCAGAAAGTGAGGTGGCAGGGTAGAGCTGGCAGCTCTGGTGGCACCCGTGGTATAAAGGGCCTCGCAGTGTCCCATGTCCTGGTGAGTGTGTTCTGGGGCTTCTTTGGCTTCTTGGTGCCCTGGTTCATCCCTAAGGGCCCCACTGGGGAGTTATCATCACCACACTGATGACCTGTTTGGTTTAATGCTCTCTTTTTTTAAATATTTTATTATTTATTTGGGAGAGTGAGAGCGCGAGGAGGGGCAGAAGGAGAGACAGAATCTCAAGCTGACTCCGCACTGAGCACAGAGCCCAATGCAGGGCCCGATCCCACGACTCTGATATCATGACCTGAGCCGAAATTGAGTCAGACGTCTAACCGACTGAGCCATCATGACCTGAGCCGAAATTGAGTCAGACGTCTAACCGACTGAGCCACCCAGGTGCCCTGGGTTTTTTTGTTTGGTTTTGTTTTTGTTTATTTCATTATTTATCTTAGAGAGCAGCTGTGCTGTCTTTTGGCGGATTGTAGTTCTGGCCTGACTCCACCCCCTCTTTGAACCATCTGGTACCTCAAGTAACAGTGGCTTGAGGAGGAAGCCCTGCTCCCTGGTGCTCACTCATTGTGGCCACAGAGAATTCTTCTAGATGCAAAATCACCTCCAAACCCATACCTTCTCTGACTCACCTCTTCTGGCCATCAGCTAGCTTACACGTCCACACTTGTGAATATCTTATTCTACAACATGGTATCCACTCCTGTCACTGTTTTACATTTTAATGATTTCTGTGCCTGCTTAACCTAAAGTATGCTGACTCTATAAAATGTTTGTGCACTCTTCTGATCTAGAGGGTGCTATTTGTTCAAGAAATACATTGCTCTCCCCCTTGGAACCTGGGGATTGACAAATGACTCTGGCCTTCCCGCAACACAGGAGTTAGGGAAGTGTCTAAAAACCATCCTGAGTCCGTGAGACTCCAGGGGCACAGTCAGTGGGAGGGCATGATCACAGGGAGTATTTGTCCCAAAGGAATTATGCTGAAGTGTATTTTCAGGATGCTTTTATTTCTGCCATCTTTTGGCCTAAAGTATTTTTCTGCTTCCTATGGAAAAAAAAAAGAATACAGAAGATGGACCCCCAAACAAACAGGCCATAGAAGAGATGGAGACAGATCATGCCGGGAGAATAGGAGTATGAAAAGGTACCATGAGTGTGCTCAGTGAGATAAGAGGAGATATTGCATCCTTTAAGTTAGAACAAAAAAATATTCCTTTTAAAAATCACATTCACAAAACAAAATCAGAGCTCTTGAATTTAGAAATACCAGAGCAGATATGAAAATTCTGACAGGTGAACTGTAAGATAAAACTGACAGGAATCTCCCAGAAAGAGAAGATATAGGAAATTAAAGAGGAAAGATAAATAAATTGGAGGAAGGAATAAGGTTGCCTCCAAGAGAAAAGTAAAGCAAGGGAATGAATGGCCAAGACACAGTTGAAGGAGGCATTCCAGAATGTAAGGGCAGGAGGGTCCCCATGGAAAAGCCCCCGCCCCAGCCTCCACCCAGGGACCCAGTGTGGGAGGTGAGGACAGAGCCACACACAGTGCATGTCAGCACACCTCAGCCTGAAGGAGAGAAGCAGTCTGACAGGGCTCTCCAGCCTCTGGGTGGAAAGCAGGGAGCATATGAAGGTTCCACAGACATGATCGGGTCATAGACCCCCCCCATAACAAACCTGGAAACTGAAGTAAGTGAAGCATACCCTTCAAACTCCTGAAGCAAAATTCTTTCCTAACTAGAACTATGTGGCCCAGAGAATGTGTGTTCTGGAGTTACTATCCCATAAATATCAATTAGTTCAAGATGTTTGTTCAGGTCATCTATGTCTCTATACCGATTTTCTTGTCCAGCTGAATACGAAGGCATAGTCAGTGTCCTGCTGTATTAAATGCAGAGATGCCCAGTTCTTTTATTCCATCAAACTTCCCTTCAGTATACTGAAGCCCTGTGAACAGGTGCGTAAATGTGTGACTGTTGTCCTTGTCTTGAATTCCCTCGTAGCATTACGAAGCATCCCTCATTTCTGGTAATACTCTTGTCCTGAAGTCTATCTTTTTTAATAACAGCTTTATCCAGATATAATCCATGTCCGTAAAATTCAACCATTTAAGGCACCCAATGTGGATTTTAGTATATCCACAGAATTTTGCAACCATGTGCACAGTCTAATTTTAGAACATTTTGTTACAGAAAGAGATCTCACTCCCATTGACAGTCATTCCTCACCCCCCCTTCCCCTTCTCTCTGCTGCTAGGAGTAACACCAGGAAATTGTGTGTGCAGGAACTGGTTTGAGCCTGTCTTCAGTTCTCTGGGGAATAGGCCTGGGAGGGGAGTTTCTGGGTCATCTCATATCTCTGTGTTGAACTTTCTGAGGAATTGCCAAACTATTATTCAAAGCGGCTGAAGTCTCCCTTGTGTGATATTAATATAGGCGCTCCACCCATGGGAAACTTTGTGTTTGCTTTCAGCCTCTGTGTCTTTGTACCTAAAGTGCACACACAGCGTATTAGATCTTTCTTTGTAACCCATTTGTATAATCGCTACTTTTTACCTAGTTTTATCCCGTTCACATTTAATGTAATTATTAGTGCCTTTCAGTGTAGGCCAACCAGTTTATTTCTGTTCATCTGTTCTCTTGTCCTCTGCTCTTCTTGGATTATTTGACTATTTTTATTGTTTTACGATTTATTTATTTGAGAGAGAGAGAGCATGTGCTTGCACATGCAGGGGGCGGTGGGGCAGAGGGAGCCACAGACTCCCTGCTGAGCAGGGAGCCCAATGCGAGGCTCGATCCCAGGACCCCTGAGATCATGACCTGAGCTGAAGGCAGGCGCTTAACCCACTGAGCCCCCCCCCCCAGTCACCCCTATTGACTACTTTTAGAACCCCATTGTAATATACCACCTTTTTGCCATACTTTACGTTCTCTTTAGTGGCGGGCTCTGGGACTACAATATACATCCTTCACTTTTCAGTGCACTTAGAATTCATACTGCACAGTTCACAGGAAATATAACAACCTTGCAACCATGTAGGCGTGTGTGTCTCACTCCTGCCTTCACGTATGCTAGTGTCATAGGCTTCACATCTACTGCCATTGTAAACCCCACAAGACATTATTTTTGCCTCAGTCACATCTATTTTTTAAATAAGAGGGAAAATTATCTTTAATACTTTACCTACGTATTTACCATTTCTGATATCCTCAGGCCTCTAAGATCTAATATCATTCCCATCCAGCTTGAAGAACTGCCTTTAACAGCAGGTCTGCTGGCAACAAATTCTCAAGGTTTTCGTTCATCTATAAATGTTTTATTTTACCTTCCACTCTTTGAAGATATGTTCACTGGATATAGAATTCTAGGTTGGCAGATGTTTTATTTATGCAGTTTAAAAGGATCCACAGTCTTGCCTCTGTGGTTTCTGATGTGAAGTTCATGGTCATCGAAATCACTGTTCTTCTTTAAGGAATGTGTCGTGCTTCTCTGGCTGCTTTAAGAGTTCCCCGTTTTACCTTTGGCTTTCAGCAGATTAGCTGTAATGTGCCTGGGTGAGATTTTCTTTATACTTACCCTGTTCAGGATTCAGTGAGTTGTTTTTGTTAATGTATTTTTTTAATGATTATATTTATTTATTTGACAGAGAGAAAGCACAAGGAGGCAGAGCAGCAGGCGGAGGGAGAGGAGAAGCAGGCTCTCCACTGAGCAGAGAGCCTGATGCAGGGCCCAATCCCAGGACCCCAAGATCATGACCCGAGCTGAAGGCAGAGGCTCAACCCACTGAGCCACCCAGGCGCCCCGAGGTTTTGGTTTTTTTTTTTTTTTTTAAGACTTTATTTGAGAGAGAGCGAGCAGGGCTGGGTGTGGGGGCAGAGGGATATGAAGACTCCCGGCTGAGCAGCGAGCCTGATGTGGGTCTCAATCCCAGGACCCTGGGATCCTGCAAGGCAGTTAACCTACTGAGCCACCAGGTACACCTTCACTTGGTTTATAAATCTGTAAATGTATGTCCTTCACCTGCTTGGGAAAGTTTTCAGCCATCATTTTTTTTTAAAGATTTTATTTATTTATTTGACAGACAGAGATCACAAGTAGGCAGAGAGGCAGGTGGCGGGGGGGGGGGGCGCGAGCAGGCTCCCTGCTGAGCAGAGAGCCCGATGTGGGACTCGATCCCAGGACCCTGAGATCATGACCTGAGCCGAAGGCAGAGGATTTAACCCACTGACCCACCCAGGTGCCCCTTAGCCATCATTTTTTTTTTTAATTCTCTTTCTGACCCACTTTCTCTCTTTGTTCTGGGATTCCAAATTCTTACCTTCTAGGACATGAAATATTAGACATTTTGACATTGTCCCACAAGTCATTAAGATTCTCTTCACTTTGGAAATCTTTCTCTCTTTCACTGTATTGGATAAATTCTGTTGATGTTTCTTCAAGTTCACTCTTTGCTCCACCATATCCATCTCACTATTAAGCACATCCAGTGCATTTCTTAACTTACAACATTGTCTTTTTCAGTTTTAACATTCTCACTTATTTTTACATTTTTGTGTCTTGGATATTTCCTACCTTTTATGCAATAAGAGTGTACTTTCCTATACTGAGATGAGTATTGTTATAATGCTGCTTTAAATCCTTGTCTGATAACTCCAACATCTTAGGCATGCCTGGGATCATCAAGTAGGTTTTCACCATATCCTGAATATTGTAAAGGTTATGCTGTGACAATCTGGATTCTATTACATTCCTTGGATGAGTGTTGATGTTTGCATTACCTTGGTTAATCTCAAACCAGAAAGTGTCCAGCCTGCAGTAAGAGCAGCTCAAATTTAGTTTCAGGCGCTTTAGCCTCATCTGCAAGCTGTATTGGTCAGGCCTGTGCAGGCACAGTTCATACATGCATCAGAGATCTGGAGTTTACACATAGCACATGGAGCTGCTGTTCTCTGGCTCTCTCTTTTTTGGGATTCTCCCCTCACTTTGACAGCTGTGGCCACCCCACATTCCGTCCTCTTGATTTCTTAAGCCAGAAAACCTGCCATTTTCCTTCAGAGCTTCAGGTGACCCGAATTACACTCTGTCCATGGCCCAAAGCTTCCAATTTTCCACTCCCATCCAAAATCTGCCTACCTCAGTTCACATCCCAGAGCTTTCATGGAGTTGTTGTTTGTTTGAGTTTCAGGGTGAGGAGATTATTTTTTCCCAGACTGTGTTGCCTACAGAGGAGATGACCTCAGGGGCTTTCTTTACCTTACCCCCCAACCTCCAATTTTGTACCCAGACTCCCAGTTAAGTGTGCACATAAAGCCATTTCCAGGGTGCCTGGGTGGCTCAGCCAGTTAAGCACCTGACTCTTGGTTTCAGCTCAGGTCTAATCTCAGGGTCATGAGATCGAGCCCCACACTGGGCTCCAAACTGGGTGTGGAGTCCACTTAAGAGTCTCTCTCTCTTCCTCCCCACACTTGCTCTCTCTCTCAAATAAATATATCTTTTAAATAGCCATTTTCCAATAAACAATGTCAACAACAAAAAAAAATCTCTGCCAAATTCCCTTCATTGGGAAGCAACTAGAGAATATCCTTTACCAAAAATGAGGCTTTTTACCAAGTAACAATCAATATGTCCAGGGGTTGTGGGATTCAGGTGAGCCCAACACAAGACCAGACGGAAAGGAATCCTGGGGCACAGGATTAAAGTATACCCAACCCACACTGTGCCGAGAAGAGCAGAAGTCTTTGGGAGTGATTTCTTCAAGAAGATAAACTTAGCAAAATACCCAACATAATCTGAAGATCTTGAAAAGAGATTTACATAATTAGGAAGCATTTGGATTGGAATTACTGTTAAGTACATAGAAAATTAAACCAACACACAAACAATAGAAAATGATTTCACTCCAGGGAAAACATGCTGTATGGGAAAAAACAAAGTAATCATAACACACTACATGGCTTAGCTACGAATAGCTATACCGCCTGGTCGTGAGCTACATCCCAAGTGTTGATCCAGTTGAAGTTCTGACAGAACTATAACCCGGGGGTGGAAGTCCTGGGGGAGGAGAGGGAGCAATGGAAGAAAAGACCTGAATTAGTGATTCCCAGCCGAGGGGGATTCTGACCTCCCCCTGGACGCTTGATGATGTCTGGAAACACATCCAGTGGTCACGTTTCGGGGGGAAGGGGATGTGGCCGGCAGCCAGCACGTGGAATCCAGGGATGCTCATCAATACACCCGCGTGTGCTTGCACAACAGAGAACTGGTCCATGACTACAGGGGCGCCACCGTTCAGAAACCCCGAGCAAGGTCATCGTTGGCCATAGTGGTGTGTCAGCAGACGACATCTAAAATGTAAACACCAAGGAGCAGCTACATAAGTGTGTTGAGAGACACAGGGCTAGAGCAGGAGGAGTGTGCTGACGGCGGTGGGAGTGAGAAGGGCCCTGGGTGGCGTGTCCTCTGGGTTTTGTAGCAAGCCTTGTAGACCCGTCTCTTTAAGCCGTGAGCATGTGAGTCTTCCATCTGGAATAACCATTTGAGTGGAAGAAGACAATGGTTTAGAAAAGCACAAAAGTGCAGAGGAAGGCTTGTCTTTGTGTTCTTCACAGAAGTTCTCTGAACTGTGGTGGACGCCGGGCTTGGCTTCTTGCCCTCCCCCAGGATGTGGCCCCACGTCTGTCTATAAGAATAATGAATGCCCTGCCATTAACCAGATCTGTGGTTTACAATGTTTCTTCGTAACTACAATCCCAGGAGCCTCCAGATTTGCGTTCACCTTCTCCAAATGTGGCAGGAGGTTGTGGCGCACACGTCCCCCAGGTGGCAGGGTACCGGCATTGCAGACCCAGGTGCTCTGTGCAATGTGCCAACCCAGGCATCTGAGGGAGCAGGGAACATTTCACCCTCTCAGTCTCTGTGGCTCTGGTCCCCACACACGCGGTTCACAGCATCTGTTAGGGCCGGTGGCTGGTTCCAAAGCCCCGTTATGGGATAAACTGAATTTCAAGTCTGTTTAAAGGCTGGGAAATTCTAAAGCAGGCTCTGCTCTTGCTCCCGTGCACACCCTGTGCTGGGGAGGAGACTGGAGCTGAGGATCCTGTCCTGCCTTTGGTCCTGGTCCCATGGGTTCCAAGTTGAACGGTGCTGCCTTGCATCTCTGCCTGCTCTTCCGGCAGGTGGGTAGTGGGAGGCATCACAGCACACGCATCGGGCACCGTGTGCCCTCCCTGTCAGAGGGCTCACTCGTGCACCTGTGACATCCACAAAAGCCCAGAGCCACACAGCCCATGGCCCTGACCTTGGTATGTTTCTCACTCCGGAGGAAGAACTCCATCCAGAGCAGGGTGGGAAGATGGGGCTGGTTGAGGGGCGGGGGCACGGGGAAAGGAGAGAATGAGAGGCCCACAGTCAGAGCAGGCTTGAGAAACCAGTCCTTCTGTCCCACAGTAGGTGCCACTCTTGTCCTCACTAGGAAGCAGAGGCGGCTGGGAGTGCAGTTCTGTTTTGGGGGGCCCCGCCTGAGGAGGAACACCTGGGACTTGCCAGACAGGACTGCCGAAGGCAAAGACACTCCCCTGCAGATGGACGGAGGCAGGGTCTGGGGCACTGCCGGCACCCATCCTCCTGTAGAGGGGCTCCCTCAGCCCGTGCCTGGGCGCTCCCACTCCCCGGCCCCTCCTGCCTGGACCAGTTGGCTCAGGCGGCACTCAGCACAGCCGGGGTCACACTTGTTCACGGACTCGGGTGTGGCCAACCCCCTGAGAACGTGAGCTGCAGAGAGGACAGGGACAGACCGCCCGCCAGGATCACCCCTTATGTCCTGGCTTTTAGTGGGTGCTCTGAGCAACAGTGGTGGATGACGGAACGAGCAACGTCACTTCCCTGGGGCACGTACAGGAAAGGTGGGGCGGGGAGGGGCGTCATTTGTCACCAAGAACAGCTGCGACATGCCCCCCACCATGAGTCCTCCTGCTGTGTGCTCCGAGGCGCTCCGGGAAGAGTGCGCCCCTCACTGGTGCGCAGACCTGGATACACAGGTGTGAGGACGGTGAGAAGTCACCCAGCCTGGTGAGGTCTCTGCCTGAGGCGACCTTGCACTTGAAAGGTTTTTAGGGAATCCGCAGCGGGAGCAAGCACAACACGGGGCTGTCGGTTGTGGGGTGGGCCAGGCACTGGGTTCTTCTCAATTGTTCTTTGCAGTGGGGGCTTTTCTTTCTCGGAGGACAGTGCATGGGGTGGCCACGAACTCCACCACCTGTGGGTTCACTCCCTGTGCTGCCCTCCTCCCACCCCGTGCCCGGCACACCTCCCGGGGCTGTGGGGACAGCAGGTGCCCGAGCCCCCTCAGGACAGGGCCAGTTCACCAGGCTGGGGGTGTGCAGCCCCAACACCTGAGATCTCCCTCCCTCTGTACTGGCCGTGGTCCGGCCTGTCTTCGTACCCGCCCCGGGGCAGTGGTGGGAGCAGACAAAGTAAGTCTGCCACGGGACCTAGCTCTGGGAGGTGCCGTCGTGGCTCTGCCTGCTGATGCCATGGGGACAGAGGGAGGTCAAGAGACGGGCCTCGGGGGGCGCCTGGGTGGCTCAGTGGGTTGGGCCGCTGCCTTCGGCTCAGGTCATGATCTCAGGGTCCTGGGATCGAGTCCCGCATCGGGCTCTCTGCTCAGCAGGGAGCCTGCTTCCTCCTACTTTCTCTGCCTGCCTCTCTGCCTGCTTGTGATCTCTCCCTGTCAAATAAATAAAAATAAAATCTTAAAAAAAAAAAAAAAAGAGAGACGGGCCTCAGGCAGGAGGTCAGCAAACACCTGAGTGGCCACGATGGGGGCCTCACCTTGAATCCCTGGATAAGCAGGGCAGGGACCTGGACCTGACAGTGCCTTGTCAGCCAAGCTTTTACGCCTTTTCCAGCCCCCGTGGTAACTGAGGAGGGAGGAGGACGCACCTGGAGGAGATGGGCCATTTTGTGTGTGTTCCCCAAATATGTGAGAAACAATTAGTGTTTCCCCTTAAGTGTGAAAATGGAAAGCTGTAGGGCCACACCCTGGACCCTGTAAATCTGTCTGGCGGCCAGGAATTTCATCCCAGCCCTGCCCAGAGTGAGCACCTCAGTGCCCTCGGGGGAGACCGGAGTCCGTCGGAGCCGCCAGCAGCTGGGAACTGCCCCACACGGCGCGATGCCCCCACCCAAGCCACGGTCAGGGGGCCTGCAACCCCCACGGCTTTGATTCCAAAGCCACAGTGGCTTCACGCTGTGAGTCTGCTGACCGTCCGTCCGTCCGTCCGTCCGGAGGCAGGTCTATTGCCGCCCAGGCGTGGGCGCTGTTCCCTTCAGCCCCCGCGGCCCCAGACCCACAGCCCCTGTCTTCCCGCAGGTGAACAACGAGAACGTTGTCAAGGTCGGCCACCGGCAAGTGGTGAACATGATCCGCCAAGGAGGGAACCACCTCGTGCTCAAGGTGGTCACGGTGACCAGGAATCTCGACCCAGACGACACCGCCAGGAAGAAAGGTGCCCGCCCTGCCCCGCCCCTGCGCTCCAGCCTCCTGTGCTTGGACACACTCAGGTGCCCCCCACACCTCCTCCCGCTGGGGGGCCAGCCCTCTCGGAGGAGGGGAAGCAGCCGCAAAGGGAGGTGCCTGTGGGCTTGCGTGCCGGACACAGGTGGCAGCACGCACGGCCGTGCTCAGCAGCGAGGGCCTGGGGGGCGTCCGCACACGTACGAAGCCCACGGCCTTGCCGTGATGAGGGGGTGGCAGCCAGGGAGGGGCTGCGAGGCTGCTGGAACTGTCAGTCCCGTTAGTCACTGGCAGGCACAGCGCAGACAGAGCTGAACCGGCCTCCCCTCCGCGGATTTCTCGCTCAGGGAGGGCAGGTGGTCCCAGCCCAAGTGGAGCCTCGCTGCGTGACCGCTGCTGCTCCCCAGCCTCGGCGGGACGCCCGCCTGCCCACCTTCCCTGCAGGCTCAGGGCCGCGGCTCCCAGACTGTGCAGGAAGCGTGGGGGAGGGGCAGGCAACAGCCTGGCCTGGTCCTCACACCTCTGTCTCTCCCGTCTGCCCCTCAAGCTCCCCCGCCTCCCAAGCGTGCTCCAACCACGGCCCTCACCCTGCGCTCCAAGTCCATGACCTCGGAGCTGGAGGAGCTCGGTAAGAGTCGCCCGTCTGGCCCGCCCCGCCCCGCGCTGTCGCCAGCACCTGGGACGCAGTGGGACCGGCCTCCGCGCAGCCTCAGGCCATGCATGGCCTTTGCTCGCTGCTTGCCCTGGTCTCTGCCCCTGAAACCCAGGAATGGCATCGGGTTCCTGTGTGTGGGCGGCTCCCACGTTGGCATCTCCGTGGGAATCCTGCTGGCTTCGGGGGTGGTTACTAGTTCCGCCTTTTCCTCTTTTCGGCTCATCTAACATTGTTTTGTTTTGAATTTTTGGGCCTCTCACTAGTGGACAAAGGTAAGCCGCTCTACAGTGTTGCCTAAACAGCCCCCCTGCTATCTAGGCTTCCCCCACCAGCCCCAACCGAACTCTGCCTCGCTGGTGCTCTGTGCACGGCTGGGTCAGAAAGCTCCGTCCCCAGGGTTTGACGTAGACAGTGGTGGGGCGGACAGGCTTGGCAAGCTGCACCGGGGGTAGGGAGCTCCTGGCGTCTTCTAGAAGGTCTGCAAAGAACAGGAAGGCTGTAGCCATTGTCCCCGCCGGATAGACAGGGACGGGCATGCAGAACCTCGTGGGCCCTGAGTCCAGAGGCACTGGTGGCTGCTGGGGGAGGGCGGGCCCTGGAGCCGGTGTGGGCTGCCTGGATGCTGGCTAAATGTCATGCTTGGGCGTCACCATGGAGCCCAGGGACACATTTGGAAGGAGGCTGGCTCTGACCACACGGAAGTGGCGAGTGGGCTGACAGGCTCACTCTGCAGAGAATGCGGAGAAGCCCTCGCTAGGTGCTAGAGTGAGCATCTGCGCACGGGACGTGCCCCTCAGGCCTGGCAGACCCAGCGGGGTGACATCTGAGCACCCCTCACTGGTGTTGAACCGGACACCAGTCCCACCTGATCCCAGCCTTCATGGAGGACATTCGGGACCCTCCCTCCCAGGAAGGACAGAGCAGCCCTTCTTCTTCGGAGCATTCTCAGGGCGGGGGAGGGGGTCTCCCCTGTCCACACTGGGTGCAGTACTGCAGCCAGACGGTCCTTCCCCGGCCCTGGCTGCCTCCCAGCCATCACCCCTCAGCAGTCACTGAGGCCTAGCCTTCCAGAAACGAGCACCCCTGCCATGGTGCTGCCCACCTCCGCCAGGAACGGGCGGCCTCCACAAGCCCCGCTTCTCCTGGCCCCCTTTCTGACCACATCCTGTCCTTCCGAGCCAAGCCGGCCGGGAAAGCCCGACCATCCCCACACAGCTGGCCTGCCCCGGGCAGGGGTGCCAGCAGAACCGCCGCCTGTCCGTTACAGCCAGACAGCACGTGCCGCCCCACCTCCTCCAAGGGGCCCCAGTGTCTCGTGGCCCGTGTCTCCCCCATGCGGGGTCGTGGGGCTCCTGAAGTCGGCTTCCGTGCTCACTCACATGCCACACTGGCACAGTGCGGGCAGAGGGCAGGGAGCTCAGTGTAAAGTATACCCCGAGACAGTGCCTCATCCGTGGCTAGGAAGCAGGTTTACCAGCTGGACGTGTCTGGTGGGGAAGGTCACCCCATCCCCGGGTTCCTGGGGAAGCCATGAATCGAGCTCTCCAGAAACCCCGGCCTTCTGAGTCTAACCCCTGAGCTGCGGGTGAGGGTCAGGCGCCCCCGAGCCAGGCCCCCGGGGAGCGCCGCCGTCTCCAGACTCATGCTCCGCTTTCTGTTTGCAAGCCTCCATCCGGAAGAAGAAGGGTAAGGGGCGAGCCCGGTGTCTGTCCCCAGCCCCCACCCGCATACCCTGTGGACAAGAACCCCTCTGTGGCTGTCGGCGTGGCGTTTAGACTGCCGTGACCTCGCGTTGTGTCCTCCCTGTGCCGGGGCCGCGGAGGGGCCCAGCTCCGGACCCTGTCCTGTTGCAGTCTGTCCTGTCTGCTTTGCTTCTCCCATTGTGGCTCCTCGCCCCTCCGCGTGTTGTGCGTCCCCCCAGAGCTGTGTCCTCACCATCATCACTGGGAAGGCCGTGGGACCCTCGGGCTGTCACGGCTGGGCCTGCCCTACCGGCCAGCAGCCTCTATGCTGTGTCCAGGCCACGGCCTCTCACCGCAAGCAGCCGAAAGCAGGCCAGCAGAGCCCCTGGCTCTCCCAGAGGGCCGCACCATGCTGTGCTTGAGCTGGCAAGAGGAGGGAGCCAACAGGCGTGGGGTGGGGCGCGGTCACCGTGCTGTGAACAGCAGAGACACCTGCCCCACGAGGGCCCCGATGGACTCGGGCCCCTCCTTCCCCAGCATCCCCAGTTTCTCACACGGCTGCCAGAGACAACCACCCCAACAACTAAAAGCAGAGTAATTTCAAAACTGCTTTTGGGGGTGGGGGAGGGTGCAGAGTGGACCCCGTCACGTGGCCCTAGGCACGGAGGCAAAGGCACAGGGCTGTATTCTGAAGGCTGGAATCAAGGGGTGTGTCTGAGAATCCAACAGGGCAGCATCTGGGGGCAGGATCGCAGGTCCTGGAGTGCCAAGACAGAGCGCCGCCTTTCTCCCCTCTCCGGCCTCCACCCCCCGCCCCCAGAGGCTGCCCTGGAAACTCCCAGGGTCACCGTGTCAGCCGTGCGGCAGGTGCCCAGGACACAGAAAGCATCCTGGGACTGCATCTGTCCCCGAGCGCCCCTTCGGTGCGGGCCATCACTTGCTGTCTGCCACACCATCCTAAAGAAGGCCCCCGGCTCCCAGGAGCCACACTGCGTGGCAGAGCCGGCCGAGGAAGTCCTCTGCGCCCTCCAGGCCCCGTCCACTTTGCTGCTCTTCTCCAGCAGCCAGACACTCCACACTGTGGGAAAAGACAAGTCACGGTCCTACGGCCAGCATGGCCCAGAGGAGAATCAACACCGAGGACAGGCAAGGGACCCACCTTGCTTTCCAGAGCAGAGAAGACTGGATGCAATTCAAGACTGAGTGCCCCGCCCCCTATTTCCTGACCCTGGCCAGAACAGGAGGCAAGTGTGCACACAAGACCCCAAAGGGCCCAGCGGCCATGGCCCACCCCGCTCCCAGGGCACTGTGGGGAGCAGTGCAGAGCTCTGGGGGCCCGTGCCCGCGGACAGTCCAGCCTCACGCAGCCGGGAGCATCAAATTTTGGTGGGCATGTAGAGAAGCTCCTGCCCCACTACATTCTTGTGGGGGATTGGGCTCACCTCCTGAGAAGCATTCTCCAGCCTCCAGAGGGGCCGTGTGCATCAGGGGAAAGCCAGGCCTTTACATCACACTGGTTGAATACTGTCCCCCAAATCCACATCCAGCTAGAACCCAGGAAAGGGACCCTATCTGGAAGCAGGCCCTTTGCAGATGTAGTCATGATGAGGCCATACTGGACTGTGACCTCAAAGGAGAGGCAGAGAGACGCACACAGGAGGCCGCAGAGGCCGAGCTCGGAGGGGCCAGGAACGAACACTCGGAGCCCCGGGACCTGGAAGAGGAGAGAAGGATCGTCCCCGGAGTCTCCAGGAGGAACCATCCTGCCGACACCTTGATTTAGGGATTCTGGCTTCCAGACGGATGGAGAATAAACTTTTGGTCCTGACCTGGGCACAGCAGTTCTAGGAAAGTGTCGCAGCTGTGAGAAGCCCCCAGCCCCTCCAGGCTGGCCTGCTGCTTCCGGCCCCTCGTCTCAAGAACCCCTAGCTTTTGTCCTCCGGTGTTTCCAGGACCTGCCCGAGTCCCCAGACAGCGTGACTGTGGGAACAAGGGTGAACGGGCCACCAGGAGAGTCCCCAGCCCCAAGCAGCTCCGGGTGAGAGCCAGGCTGGATAGTGGGACCGGCCTCACCGTGGCCTCCCAACCTACCGGCACCTCTGGCTGCACCCACAGACCCATCCCATGGAAGGCAAAAGATGCCTGGGGGCCCTCGGGCCAGGAACAGCCCAGCTGGGGTCAGAGCGGCCCTCCCCACGCCTCTACGCCTCCTGAGGAAACGGAGCCCGAGGGGGTCCGGCTGGCCGCGGCTGCTGTCAGCCTCAGGCTGGTGGGGTCTGCATTTCCTCTTGCAGACGATCTCCTGCCCAGGGTCTCACCCGAGGTCTAGCTCGTGGGGCGTGGGCTTCTGCAGTGGGAGGGCTCAGGGCCCACGGGGTGACTCATGGTAAAGCCTTCCTGCGCTTAAGGGTGTGCTCCAGGGCGAGGTGGCAGGGACCCCTGATGCTCTGGCCCTCCCTGCTCTGGTTCCCACGGCGCCCTCGTCACTGTGCTGCCAAACCCGCCCCTCCCCCCAGAGCACGCTCGTCCCCTCGCCGGGCAGCTTGCCCTTGATGGACGGTGAGCATCTCCCCGTCCTCTAAGCAGACCACAAATGTGCTTAGAAGGTTATAGTACAGCACCTCATCAGCACTCCCCCAGCCAGTTTTCTAAGATTTGCCAGTTTTCAGATGTGTCTGCAGGACTGTTTTCAGCCACAGAGTATCTCATTTTAGGACCGCAGGGGGCTGGACTCACTAATCCTTTTCATCCGGAGCCCCTGAATAGAGACCCAAACCCCAGCTTTTGTCACTGAAACACAATAATCCTGAGCCTCACAGCCCTGGCTCGTGGCCTGGTAGAAGAAGCCTCCAAAGACGCGGGGCCGAGTGGTCCCAAGTCGGGTCCTGAGCCAGGCGGGCAGCTCCCTCGGAGACCGGAGCCAGGAGGGGACCCAGGCCCCCCGGGGAAACATGTCTGCGCGAGTCACAAGCCACGCTAAGTGGCTCTCGCCGAAGCAGCAGTGACTCCCAGCCTTGCCCTGACAAGCCCACGTGCTCTGCTGTGCTGGCTCCAGAGGACACCTGGGCGGAGGGAGGAGGACCCGGCTCGCCACACAGACGAGGCTATCTGCTCAAGGTGGCCCTCGTCGCGGCTGAGTGTGGTGCGCACAGGGCCCTGACCGCCAGCAGCTCGACCAGGCAGACCATGATGGCGATCCTACATGTCCACTGCCCACCAGGGCTCGGCACCCCTGGCCGAAGGTGGGGGCATAGAGGCTGGATGACCCCAGCTAGAGCTCCAGCCCCCACCACCTGGTCGCTGGCTTTTACCTGCATGACCTTCAGCACCTCAGGTCCGGATTGTTCCAGGTTCTCATTAGGGTTAGAAGTGAGGCATTCAGAATTTCCACCAGGGACGATTCTTAACATGGGCCTGGCCTCACCTTGACGTGCCCAGCATCCAAGACTTATTTTTTAGGGTGACTGCCATGTGCCCGGAAGCTTCACGATCAGTCTGCCACCTGCATATTTGGGGCATGTGAAGATCCCAGGTGGCACCCCAATACCGCACAGGGGACCCGCAGCATGTGGGGGCAAGGGAGTTCAAACCAAAGCAAGAGCTAGAAACAGGAGGCTCACCAAGGTTCTGCCGGTTAGCTCTGCATCCCAGGACAGCGTCCTGCCCCAGGCTCCCTGCTCGATGCGGCCAGACGCACCGCCAGTGCCCCACCTGTGGGGCTGCCCACAGGAGGACTGTGGGGCTCCAGGTTCCAGAGGTCCAAGAGGGAACCTCAGTGAGCTGTGTGGGCTACGGTGACGGCGAGACCCGCAGACGGGCTCGCAGCTCCGAGGACACCCGAATCCCTGCACCTGAACGGAAGCAAACCGACAGCCATCACGAGGGCCGGCTTCCAGGCACAGGCCACGAGGATCAAGGAGGCTAACCAAGCACCACCAGACCACCGACCGTGAGCGGCCCGAGCCGTGGCCAAGGGCGCGCAGCGCGGCTGACAGGCCACAGAAGCGAGTTAGAGCCCAGCCGCAGAAGGAGTCCTGCCCCAGACCAGAGTGCGGACAGCTTCCGGAAGGAAGCAGCTTTCCAAGATTGTGGGGTGTGCACAGCACAGCAGAGGGAGGAGGGCAGGAGAGAAAGGAGAAGGGGCAGCAGCTGTGGGGGGCAGGGGATGAGAGGCATTTCTGTGGCCCTGAGCACTGGTGAGGAGGACAGGACAGCTCCAGGAACCATGAGGAGGAAGGTGGGCTGGGGACAGAATGACCCAGACGTGTGGGTGTCTCTGACCAACTCCCTAAAGGACCAAGGCTTACCAGCGTCCCCAGCACCCACGCAGAGCAGGAAATGCCCTCGGCAGGCCTGCCCAGACCACAGGGCAGGACAGAGGGAAGGAGCGGGTCTTCACACGGGAGACGCAGGCGTGAGTCTGTGTGTGTCGTGGGGGGGCCCTCCCTGAGGCTCCTCTGCCTGAACCCTGGGCTCGTGGCTCAGTGGCAGGTGACCTGGGGCAGGGTCCTGGCCAGGCACAGGCGTCTTCCAGACAGTGAGAGGTTCATGCTTTGCAGGCCCCAGACTCTCTGGCACATTCTCCTGCCCCTCCTTTTCACAGCCTCTTAAACATGTGAACAGCCTGCATGCACCGAGAGCAGTAGGCAGGGTTTGACCCCAAGGCCACAAAGTGCTAACCCAGGACACAGCTCCGGAGTCAGGAGCCTTGTGAGCAGCTACCCGCAGATGTCGGAGTCTCACCCGTGTGTGCTCTGGGTGGCTGGGCTGGCCCTGGTGGCTGCCTGCCAGGCCCCCAGGTACCCCCCCCTACATACCCACTCCCTGGTCTGGGGCTCTGAAAATGTTGGGGTTCTGGGGAAGTTTTCCAGGGGGCTAGCTCCTCTGGGAAGTCCCCATTACGAGTAGCTGTCCCACCCAATGGGAATGACTTGACGCCCAGAGATCCCGTCTGCTCCAACACTCACATGCTGACCTCACAGCTCAAGGCGGGGGCAAGGCCCCAGGGGCCTGGGTCTTTGCGATGGTATGCACTTTGTGGGGCATCACGAGGCCGCCAAAAAGGTTGAGGAGGCTAGGAGGCCTCAGACTGTGGCCTTGCTAGCCTTGGGGGAGCAAGGAGAGTGCTGTGCCTAACCAGGTTCAAAACAGGCTATTCCCACCAGGCGCCCCTCACACTGGCTTCGTGCTAACGTGGCCACAATCTTCCTGGAAGGGTGGCTGGGGTGGGCCCCACTGAAGACACTGCTCTCAGGCAGCCTCCAGATAAAACTGGGTGTCAGGGCAATTCTGGAATGTTTTCAAATCTGAAGCTTACAAGTTTAACCAAAACAGTTAAAAATTTTTTAGTTTATAGTTTTCTTAAGCTTTTAATTTGTAAAAATCACTTATAACTAATGCTTTACTTTCTTTTTCACAAAGAAATGAGCATGTGGTACTCTTGGGAAATCGGGTCTTGCCCAAGCAGCAAGGGCTCGGCCTCCGGAGCCGGCCCCCCAAGCAGCCCCTGAGCCGGCCCCCCGAGCAACCCCTGAGCCGCCCCCAGAGCCAGCCCCCCAAGCCCGCCAGTGTGGCCCGCCTGGCTACGCGGCCTACCTGGCTGCACCCACTGCCTCCAGCCCTGGGCCGTAGGGCTTACACCCCAGCAACTGCATCTTGCTACAGAGCAGCCTTGCCTCCGAGCTCTTAACAAGATTCCTGACACTGGTTTAGTTCACACGGTCAAGAGTAAGTCCCATCGGCACGAATCCAGGCGGCTCCAGTGAAGATGTGACTTTCAGGGAGTGTGGGGCCCCAGGGACTGAGGCTGCGTCCAGTCTGTGTGCGCCTCCCTGGGGTGACGGTGTGCGTGCATGAGGCAGACCGACGCGTGCGTGCCCCACGCCAGGGCGCTGTGCACCTGCTTGCATGGTCAAGGCCGGAGCAGGGAAACGGCTGCGCACGTGTGCAGGGCACCTTGCCAGAGGCAGGCCTGGTTGTTTCAGGGGCTCCCCACTGACTGCTGTTCCCACCACCATTTCCATTGCAGATAAACCCGAGGAGATAGTCCCGGCCTCCAAGCCATCCCGCGCTGCTGATAACGTGGCCATGGAGTCCAGGGTGGCCACCATCAAGCAGCGGCCCACCAGCCGGTGCTTCCCGTCCGTCTCGGACATGAACGTGAGTGGCCATGCCCCGGGGGATGGCGCTCATGCGCTCTGGGCTGTGTGGACAGGGCGCTCCTCAGTGTCTCCCGGACTCGGCCACCTGTACTCGGCCTCCGTGCCTCGTGGCAGGTCCGAGTGTCCCAGTCACAGCCCCTTAGTGCCTTCTCAGAACCCAACTCACAGTGAGTCACTCACTTTCCCCTAGTCTCGTCTTAGACCGTCACCCGCAAACACCACTCACCGGATAGGACAGCCTTGCACGGCGCACACTCAACTGCTAGTGAGGACAGCGGACACGCTCACCCCGGCACCCCCCTCATCTCCAGAACCCCACGGGGGCACTCCCAGGAGTTCCAGGCAACCTCCCCATGCAGGACGAGCCACCCCCCAGGATGTGCCCCATCCTTGCTGCCTACCTTGTTTGCAGCCTCGGATGTGTCTCAAGTGCCACCCCCCTCCCCCGGCCCCAATGCTCTCCAGCCCGGTCTTGGGCTCCAGAAAGCCAGGCAGATGCCCCGGGGGGTGGGGGGGTGGGACGCGGTGGGTAGGAAGACCTTCTGGGGCCCTGAGCACAAGATTTGCAAGAGCCCACAGCCGTTACCCCCAGGCTCAGAGTCGCCCTCCAATGCCGTGGGCTGGAGGCAGCCCTGTACAGACGGGTAAGGGGCAGGTGGGCTGGGAGCTGCTCAGGCACCTGCTCCCAAGTGAAGGAGGTAAGCCCTAGCTGCCTGCTGCGCCGGCCCAGCTGCTGCAGCCTCTGTGCCTGTGCGGCCCGGGAGCGCCGGGGCAGCCCAGCAGCTGGCTCAGTCACACCAGCCCCTGGCCGCCCCTCCCGTGCTGTGGAGAAAGACTGAGCTCCTGCGCTGGCCGCCACTGTGTGCATTCTGCTCTACGCAGCATCGGCCCGGGCCCCTTCTCTCGGGCTGGTTGGCCAGACCACAGCTCCACCGAGCACGCTGGCACTTAGAGAGCAGGAGCCGATGGGCAGTGTTCGGGGAGAGTCTCTCCGGGGTCCCTGAAGCTGGTGCATCCCATCAGCCTCCGCTGGACGCAGCCTGCTGCTGGGAGCGGCACACGAAGCCAGACGACAGCTGCCCACTGCCCGGGGCTGCTATGACACCCTCTGGGCCCGGCTGCCATGGGCGGAGCCGGGAGGGGCCCCCCTCACTCTGGGTTCTCTGGTTTGCAGTCCGTGTACGAACGACAGGGGATTGCTGTAATGACGCCCACGGTTCCCGGGAGCCCGAAAGGCCCGTTTCTGGGCCTCCCCCGAGGTACGATGCGAAGGCAGAAATCAATAGGTAAGAAGCGCAGCCTACACTCACAGAGGTTCCCCTTGGCTCTCAGAGAAGCCCTCGGAGCCCCCAGGGCAGAGCCGACCCCCAGGCCACCCCCAGGGCCACTCACCAGGGCCCTCCGAACGCCCCAGCAGACTGGAACCCTTCTACCTGCTGGAACAAAGTCCAACCTTGCAAATGCACGATCTGTGCTAACACCAGCAGGGTGAAGGGGCCCATGTCAGGAGGGAGGCAGGGGGCAGACTGGGGTGGTCTGGGAAGCCCCCTCCCTCATCCCACCGGGGTCAGCGGGAGGCGGAGGGGCCCTGCTCAGTGCAATCCTCACGTTCCCTGCGTTGTCTGGAACGAAACCGCCACGTTTCTCGGGGCGAGCTCGATGGAACACTTCCGGGGGTGGGGGGGGCCAGGTTCTAGAACTTGGATAAACCAGTGTACCTGTGTCATAGAAAGCCACCTACCTCCTTGTTAATGTCCCAGTGACACCTACTGATGCTTCCAGGCCAGGTGACTGTGACCCTGCCAGGCAGCCCCTTTGTGAGACAGTCCAGCACTGTCTTTACCACGTAAATTCTCAAAGGAGCTGCTACTGCTGGACACCAGTGGACACGGCCATCCCAGGCCAGCCCTTGGGGACGCCATGGGGTGGTTTCTGGGAGTACCCCTGCGCTTTTGTTTGGGGGCCTGGTTCCTTTGTCCCCAGTGTGCGGTGGCTCACAGGCAGTGATCCAGTAGTGACCATGGTGGCATCTGGCTCCTAAAACTCGCCCTCCCAGGTGCACAGGGCCACCGCCGAGTAGCACAGACGCCGTGTTTTGTACCTGGCTCTGTACCTGGTTAATAACAATTGATTTCCTCCTGTCAGACAGCAGAATCTTTCTATCAGGTCAGTGAACCTTACAGTTTGGAATCTGTGATCTGAATGCAACCCCTACACTTACTCTATAAGGCGTATTCTTAAATTATTACTCCTTGGGAACACCACTGTCAGGCAATCCATGTGTAGCAAATGGTCAAGAAGGCCTTTTAGCGATCCGTCTGTCCGATGCCAAAACACCCTCCCACAGGAGTACGTTAAATTGGGAATACCCTTATCGAATGGAAAAGTTCATTGGAATAAGTTATTGTAGTTTGTCCTAGAAGATTTTTTTTTTATTTGAAGTAATTCATTCTGTTACCTCTTTGAGCACCTGCATGCCGCCAGCGTGAGACCCGAGTCCCTCCCATCTGTGTGTGTGTCCCTTCCCGTCTCCGCGAGTGCGTTCTGTTGATGTTTCACTGTCTCAGACCGTGGGAGAGAGTCTGTAAGCCCTGCCCAGTTGACCCGCCCAGAGAAGCCAGACCCAATGAGGCCAGATGCCCGCCGGCACCACACCAGGCTCCCCGGCACACTCGTACCCAACAGGTGCTGCTCCACTACGTCAGGTCCTGGGGGCACCCTGACTTGCTGCCACGTCTGCCGAATGCTGACCCGGGTTAGCGGTGACGATGGAAAGTTCCTGGCCCCTCAGCCCAGCACAGAGGGTCTTAGGATGACCCAGAGGGGCTCCTGGGGCCAGTGGCCCAGGGTTTGCTCCAGAAGCAGCTCCTGGCTGGGGCTGGGGTCTTGAGTTAGAGAGGACTCCGGACCCCCTCCCCTCACAGGTGTGTCAAAGAGCCAGAAAGGACTTCTCTGCCTCACAGCTATCCTCCTAAGGGACCCCCAATGCCCTCAAGGCCCCAGGTGACAAGCGGGCTCCTGTCACTTGGTCAGGGCCAGCTTTTGGGCCCCTCAGCAGCAGCACCATCCACGTCACACGGGCCTGGCTAAGCCCAATGGGACAGATGCTTCCCGCCCCAGCCCAGCCCCCGCGTGTTCACGTGCACCCACGTGCTGGCACGTGGCTTGTGGCCCTGGGTACCTGCCCCGCCGTGCGCATCCCTCCCCGCGGCTGCTCTGGGCACCGCACACAGAACACCTCAACAGCACGCACTCAACGCCTCCCAGCACCTTTCTCTTGTTTTCTTTTCTTTCCCGGTTTCCTGTCTTTTCCTTGGGGGGCTCGGCTGGGCCACGTAAGCTCTTGACGTGTGGCTTGTGCTGTGCTCCGTGAACACGTGTGCACCGTGGTTCGTTGTGGTGTGCAGACGTATGCGTAGCACAAACCTAGGAGCTTGGTGGGGAGCCCGGCCATGGCTGCAAACTGAGCCTGCCTTCTCCCTGCAGGAATAACGGAGGAAGAGCGGCAGTTTCTGGCCCCTCCGATGCTGAAGTTCACCAGAAGCCTGTCCATGCCAGACACCTCCGAGGACATCCCGCCCCCACCGCAGTCTGTGCCCCCATCCCCCCCACCCCCATCCCCCACCACCTACAACTGCCCCAAGTCCCCAACCCCAAGAGTCTACGGGACCATCAAGCCAGCGTTCAATCAGAACCCCGCTGCCAAGGTGTCCCCCGCGGCTCGCTCGGACACAGTGGCCACGGTGATGAGGGACAAGGGGCTGTACTACCGGCGGGAGCTGGACCGCTACTCCTTGGACTCCGACGACCTCTACAGCCGCAGCGCCGCCGCCCAGGCCAACTTCCGCGCCAAGAGAGGCCAGATGCCAGAAAACCCGTACTCGGAGGTGGGAAGGATCGCGAGCAAAGCCGTGTACGTCCCCGCCAAGCCCGCTCGGCGGAAGGGCATGCTGGTGAAGCAGTCCAATGTGGAGGACAGCCCCGAGAAGACGTGCTCCATCCCCATCCCGACCATCATCGTGAAGGAGCCGTCCACCAGCAGCAGCGGGAAGAGCAGCCAGGGCAGCAGCACGGAGATCGACCCACAGGCGCCCGAGCCGCCGGGCCAGCTGCGGCCTGACGACAGCCTGACCGTCAGCAGCCCCTTCGCTGCCGCCATCGCTGGGGCCGTCCGCGACCGGGAGAAGCGGCTGGAAGCCAGGAGGAACTCCCCGGCCTTCCTCTCCACAGACCTGGGGGACGAGGACGTTGGGCTGGGGCCACCCGCTGCCCGGGCACACCCCTCCAACTTCCCCGAAGAGGTCGGCTTCAGCGAGGAGGATGGCGCCGAGCCGCTGTCATTGCCCACGCCGGTGGCACCGCCCAGGGAGCCCGAGAACCACTTTGTGGGTGGTGGTGAGGCTGCAGCTCAGGGGGAGGCCGGCAGGCCGCTGAATTCCACATCCAAAGCCAAGGGTCCCGAGGGCAGCCCCGCAGTGCCCCCCAAGAGCAGCAGCGCAGCCAGCCCCGAGAATTACGTCCACCCGCTCACGGGCCGGCTGCTGGACCCCAGCTCCCCGCTGGCCCTGGCGCTGTCTGCAAGGGACCGAGCCATGAAGGAGTCTCAACAGGGTCCCAAGGGGGAGGCCCCCAAGGCCGACCTCCACAAACCTCTCTACATCGATACCAAAATGCGGCCCAGCGTGGAAGCAGGCTTCCCTCCGGTCACCAGGCAGAACACACGGGGACCTCTGAGGCGGCAGGAGACCGAGAACAAGTTCGAGGCGGAGCTGGGCAAGGACCGCAAGGGCGAGGACAAGAAGCACGCGCTCATCAACATCGTGGACACGTCCCAGCAGAGGTCGGCCGGCCTGCTGATGGTCCACACTGTGGACGCGGCCACCACCGACCACCTGCTGCGGGAAGAGGACGAGAAAGCCGACGTGGAGGCCACGCCAGACCACTCGCTGCCCGAGGGGCCAGAAGGCGCTCCCGAAACCGAAGGTGCTTTACAGATCTCCGCCAGCCCCGAGCCCGCCGCCGCCGTGCCTGGCAGGACCATTGTGGCAGCGGGCTCTGTGGAAGAGGCGGTGATTTTGCCATTCCGCATCCCTCCTCCCCCTCTGGCATCCGTGGATCTGGACGAGGATTTCATTTTTACAGAGCCATTGCCTCCCCCCCTGGAATTCGCAAATAGTTTTGATATCCCCGATGACCGCATCGCTTCTGTCCCTGCTCTCACGGACCTGGTCAAGCAGAAGAAACAGGACGCCTCCCCGTCCCCTTCGTTGCACCCCGGCCAACCAGCCAACTGTGCGGACAGTAAGAAGCCGGCTGGCCTTTCCAACTGCCTGCCCGCCTCCTTCCTGCCGCCCCCCGAGAACTTTGACGTGGTCACGGACTCTGGGATTGAGGAGGTGGACAGCCGGAGCAGCAGCGACCACCATCTCGAGACAACCAGCACCATCTCCACGGTGTCCAGCATGTCCACCCTGTCCTCCGAAGGCGGGGAGAACGTGGACACCTGCACAGTCTATGCAGACGGGCAAGCATTTACGGTGGACAAGCCTCCAGTACCTCCGAAGCCAAAAGTGAAGCCCATAATTCCCAAAAGCAATGCACTTTATCAGGACGCGCTAGTGGAGGAGGACGTGGATAGCTTCGCCATCCCTCCCCCGGCACCCCCGCCGCCGCCGGGCAGCGCCCAGCCTGGGGCCACAAAGGTCACGCCACCAAGGACCTCCAAGTTGTGGGGGGACGTGTCCGAGGTCAGAAGCCCGATTCGCTCAGGCCCAAAGGCAAACGTGATCAGTGAACTGAACTCAATCCTGCAGCAAATGAACCGAGAGAAATCGGCAAAGCCGGGGGAAGGACTGGATTCGCCCACAGGAACCAAGCCTGCCAGCCTTGCTCCAAGGTAAGTCCCACAACTGGCTTAGGCGCAGACTGCCCCGTGCCGGCTTTCCTGTCTCGTCCAGTCAGGGCCGACCAGGAAAGGCCCTCGGGGAGCAGCCAGAGTGGACATGAAGCAGGGAATCCATCAGGCCTTGTGCTGGCCGCACCTGTTACGCACCGTCCACCCCACCCGCCCGGAGTCCAGCACGGCAGAGCACACACCTCGGCCATCCCGGGAGGACGCGGCACTCCCCGAGTCAAGACCTGTATTAAAATGCAGCCACACAGGGCCAGTCCCACCACGGCTCCCCAAGAGGAGCTCTGGTCCCTGTGGTTCCACGTCCTCCAGAGCCTTGCCAGGACCCCCTGCGAGGTCATTCTGGAGCCTCGCAGACGCTCAAACCGAGCTCCGCCAGCTGGCGGCAGGGAACAGCCTTGCCAAAGGAGAGCGCGTGGGGCGGCGGCCTGCGCGTGTGGTTAAGTGTGCGTGGATCCTTCTCGCTTCCTCCCATCAGACGGGTTGGAGAGCTGGGGAAGGTGCCAGGTGGTGGCTTCACAAGTGGGCTCAGAGGAGAATGCCTCCCCATCCCCACCAGCCCTGCCCTCAAGCAGGCATCACGGAAGAGGGCGTCCCCGTCTCCCCAGGGCGACCATTCATGGTTCACGCAGCGTTCAAGGTGCTGCTACCACAGGTGGGGGTTGGGGGGTGAGGGGTCACGTCTAAACGGAGCCAGAAGGCTCTGAGGAGGCAGGCCGTGCCCTACGGCAGGCCCCTCGCGCTCTGCCTAGAGCTCGGGGGTGATTCTCACCAGAGCCGTTCGCTCACCCAGAGCCTCCCCGTGCTGGGCGTTCCTCCCGGGACGCGCTCCGTGCCCTGCCCCGCGCCTCCCTGCCCCGCGCCTCTGTCCGCTCCAGGTCTCGTTGCTGTGACCACCGAGTCTCTCTTCATGCTCCCGCCGGACAGGCGTTTGCCTCAAATGTCTCACCCCATTGACCAGCGGCACCCCCTGCAGTTGGGCCGAGAGCCATAGTTCTCCTTCAGCGTGGGTGTAAATAAATGACTCAAATGGCTCACGTTACGCTCGGAGAAATACCGATGGGCCAGCCTTGGTAGAGAGAAGCAGGGCAACACTCCGTCTTTTAATGGACACTCTACCACGAACTGTGACGCCGAGTAACCCCGCCGGCGGAAGAGGCAGTCCGCAGAAAGTCCCTGTTTCTGGCAGACATCTGCACACACGTACCTACAAATACCACATGCTTGGAAGTTTGAAAGGAAAGTCTTAGAACTGGCCAGTGTTGCCCTTTCCCTGTGCGTGAGAATACAGTGCTTTGCTGCTACATCACGGGAGGCATAAGAATGAGCTCTCTTTAGTGCTTCCCATTCTTCCAGAACGCTGGCCCGCGAGTGCAGGGGACCGGGTACTGACTGTACCCATTCTCCAGAAGTGGGAAGTGGGAAGTGGGGCGCAGGGCAGCCGGGCCCCACGCACGGTGGGAGACCGAGCCAGGACTCAGGCTGAGGGCTTGGCCTGGCGCTTCCCCTCGTGGCCAGTGTCTGAGCTCGGAAGAGTCTGAGGGGGTGACCCAAGGGCTGCTCAGGGCCTAAGCCCCCCTGCCCCGAGCTCTCCCACCCCGATCCAGGGGCTTCGGGATTTCTCGCCACCTCCACTCCCTTCCCAACCGTGTGAGCCCCCAGGGGCAGGAGACAGAGCCCGTGTCAAGCCGCACGTGTCCCGAGGGCTTCCCCACCTGCATTTCCCTCAGCGGGAGGGGCCTCAGAGCACCCGTCACCTGGCAGAATCCTGTTGGATTTCTTGAGAACAGCTGCAGGACCACCTCCAAGCGATGCCAAGCACAGCTACCTCCGGTCTGCTCTGTTATTTATAACCCAGTTCCCTTACGACGAGAACATCAGCCGACATCTATCCAAGCCTCCCCAAACGCTGGGCGTCGCACAGCACGGGCACTGCTGACGCAGGGCCTGCCGTGATCTCCCAGGCACACAAGCAGACTGCAGGTCAGAGAAGCAGAGCGCGTGGCCGGGGCCACCCACCTGAAGGCAGAGACCCAACCTCCACCCAGGGAGCATCTCAGGGTTCCACTCGTGAGCTGTTGTGGGAGCCAGGGATCAGCCTGGAAGGAAGGGGTGGCTGCCCGAGCTGTCTGCAGGGCTGAGATCCACAAGCGCAGGCCATCACCTGAGCCCACCTGCTTGCCAGAGCCCTTCTCTTTGGTGACCCGGTGGCTGACGGCAGGCCAGGCAGTCGCGAGGCAGCCCCTGGCATTGCTGAGCACCAGGGCCGGCATCTTATTCTCGGCTCTCAGCCAAGGGTGGCACTGAGCTGGCCTGGGCATCTGATGGCCTTGAACCCCAAGGACAAAGAGGAAGGTCATCGCCTTCAAGGCACTACACGGGGCCTTCCACCAGCTATTTGTGGCTTAACTATTGCACAGCCTCACTGGGCAAAAGCCCTAAGCAGCCGTGAGGTGTGGTGGCTGTGAAGCTGCTGACAAGAGTGAGGTGGGTGACAACTGCTGGGCCGGGGGCAAGCCTTGGTTGACAGACCTGGATGTTTGCCTATTTGGAAGCCACCTGCCAAGGTGGCTCACCGCTACTTGTGGTCACATCTAGGACCTCAGGCTGGGAGTAGCCCCGGCGGCCAGGGCACGGACCAACACACGGGGCGGCCTCCTGAGAAGCAGGTTCTCCAGGGAGAGTGAGAAGCGAGCACGCGCACAAACCTTCTCCCCACAGGAACTGTTCTGCTCGCCCGAGAGCTCGAGTTTTGGGGCTCACCGCTTCGGGGTTACCAGCCCCCTTGGCTGCCTCTAGCTACTGAGGCAAGACGCTTCACTTCTCGGTAGAACCCAGGGTGGGACAGGACCCTTGCCCACCTGAGGGAGTGAGGCTCGACCTGAGCCACACAGCTCCTCCCCAGGACCAGAGAGGACACGGGATCTGGAGACGCCCTGCCTACGGCTGGGCTGGCGAGAGCGTGATCGAGAAGTCTTCTGAGCACCAAGGCTGGAGACCCCTCCTCGGCCCCTTGGAGATGCCCCACTGAGCGGGGAGCGCCCTGGCAGCTCTGGGGAAAGCAGTCCTTCCGCTGCCCAGCCCAATCTTTCCAGGAAGTGACCTCGTCTTGGAAGAGAAGCAAAGACAGCAGTGGTTTGAGGGCGTCTGCGAGCCCCAGCCCTTCCCAGGAAGCTCTGAGTCAGGAGGGTGGCCAGCCGCGCTCCCCGTAGAACAGGCGCCGGCGAACGTGCTACCCACGGCCGCGAGGATGTCCTTCCCGCGCGCGCTTTCTCCTCTTCAAAGCCCTTTGGCGATCTGCGTCCCCCGAGGATTTCATGGTGATGGTGGAGGCCTCTGCATCAGCGGCTTCCTTCCCCCTTCTGGAGCACTTGGTGTTATGCCTGAAGTCATGGGGCCCAGTGCAGCCCCGCCCACGGCCGGGGGAGCTGGGGGGCGGGGGTCAGAGCTGGGAAGCCGTTCCTGACACTCCGTTCCTGAGCCTGGAAGCCTGGCCCAGCCCAGGGCCTCCTGAATCCCCGGCCAGGAGTCCCCAAGTGCTGTTTTGTAGGGACCCAGGGCCAGCCCTGAGGGTGGAGAGTAGCGGGAGGGACACACTCCCACAGAGGCCTGGGCCCTCAGAAGCTGGGCAGCGGACACGAAGTTGGCAGTGCCTCTCCCACGCCAGGGGCCACGCTGAGCCTCGGGGCTCGTCCCTGCTCCGGAAGACATTCTAGGCCTCTCCTCCATGGGCAGCTGCACTCTCAAGGGGGAAGACGGACAGGAAGTAAGAAACAGGAGAAATCCAAGCACACCAGTGCGACGAAGGAACGGGGCTGATTCCCAAGTCCAAGTGAACATGGGCAGGAAGAAGGTGACAGTCTGTCCTTAAGAAAGTGACCTTGATCAAGTAAATAAATAAAATCTTTAAAAAAAAAAAAGAAAAGAAAAAAAAAGAAAGTGACCTTGGAATGACTGGAAATACAGAAAGGAGCCAGGTGTGTGGACAGCCAGGAGTGGGGCATCCCAGGCACAGGGACAGAGGCACAAAGCCTGGAGGCCAGAAGGTGCTTGCCCTGCCAAGGGAGGCCTGGCAGGTCTCGGAGGCAGGAGAGCAGGATTGTGTGCATCCTGCGAGAAGGTGGCCGCCCCAGGCTTATGTGACCTGACCGTGTCACAGTTACCGGCAGCCACCCAGCACAGCAGCTCTCAGGGTGGCACAGGGGCCCTTCGCCGGCTGGGCGGGGTCCGTGGGCAAGGCTGGGCGGCCTGCGCTCCGTAGACCAAGGGGCAGATTCAAAGGCCACGGGCCTCGGGAACCCGAACGGCAACTCCCTCTGCCCGACGCCCGCATCGTGACTGGCAGCCCAGACAACCCAGACGTCGTTTCCAGAGCAAGACAGATGCGCTGCTCTGCGTCCAGCGCTTCCGTGGCCACACAGAGTCAGCCTTGTTTTCATCCTGTGTGTGCGGGGGGAGAGAGCAGTGGACGTAAGCTAGTGGGGCCCCCCCTTCAGCTTCTCTCCAGAGGGTACAGGATCTGCCAGATCCCAAGGCCCCTCCGGCTCTTCCCGGCCTGGCCTCCACCTCCTGGGGGCCCAGATGGGCTCGGGGGAGGAAAGCCATCCTCCTCGGCCTCACAGAGCCAGACCCTGCATCCGCCCTCGCCTGGCTGGTGCCTCCAGCGCCTCCCCAGCTCTGCAGAATTATCATGAGAGCCTCTTGGCTTTAAAATCAATCAATTTGGGTTGTTAAAAAATTATCTCCGCCCAGCTGGTCCCAAAGCATGGACTTCAAAGCTAACTCAGTAATAGAAGCTGCGGAAGCACATTCCGTTAACCTCAACACCGTCACGGGGTTTTTACCATTTCACGGCCCCCAACCGATACGGGAACGTCTGTGAACGGAAGTGTAGATAATTGGGCGAGTGCTATGCACAGGACATCGTGAAATGGGCTCTCGGTGTGTTGCCTTGTAGACAGTGCTGGAGGAGGGTCATTCCAGTCCAGCCACAGCCTTTCCCAGTGCTCGCCCCATGGCCAATCGCAAGTGTGGCTCTTAGGTTCTCACTTCCCTGTCTGGATTTTAAGATTGGTCAGCGGGAGCATGTCAGGGTGCAGCTCCCTGAAAACAGGGTGCCTTCCTGACCGGCTTGGATGTGGACGTTCTGACAGGAGGACCCGGGCTCCTGATGGACCCAAGACACCCACCACACTCCCAGTCCCTTAAGGTGCCAATTGGGCCACAAGCTAAACAGTCCCCACCCCCCACTAAGGCAACACTGACGCCGCACACATCTGTGGGCCGAGGCCCCCGGCGGTGCTCAGGGCCCGTGGCAGCCGTGAGGACTGGGCAGCAGACACCAACACCACCCAGGCGAGGAGCCAGGGAGACACACTGGTGGCAGTGCTCAGGCCTCAGGCCGGCGTGGGAATGGCTCGGTTGCCCTCCGACCTCCCCTGTCCAGGGCCACTTCATAAGAGCACTTGAGCAGTAAGGACCATGTCCACACAAGAAACCCCTGGTAACTAAACCACAGTCTCGTGCCAGACGTGTTCAGAGCTGCTGCCCAGCGCGGGAGCAGAACAACAGACACATCCGGCCGGCGTCACCCAGCAGCCGCTGGCCCGCATTCAGGGGCCGTCCGAGAGCCAGAGGGGATCTGTAAACACTGAAAAAGCCACTGGAATCTGCCTGCCCCCACCGCAGTTAACTGCTTCTGGCTAATGAAATAACGAGCGTCTCTGAGAGTCAGTCAGCTCAATTCTTGCTTGAATTCTGTTTCCATATGGATTAGACTGAAAAGGCAGCACAGCGAGTGCTGATCCAAGACCGCGTGTGTGCGCGTGCGTGTGTCTGTGTCTAAATCAGGGCGACAGATTCCTGCACGTTCCACCCGGGGACCCAGTGGCTGCTTAGCAACGTCCCAATCTCTGGAGCCAGGAGGACCCGGTGAATAATGCCAGTGTGAGGAACCCAGGAAAGCGAGCTGCCGAGAAGGAGGGCAGCCCATGAGGGCCTTTGCTCTGCTTCTTAGGCTCTCTGGTGGTCCTTTTCCGTGGCGACTTCCCACCAGCCCCAAGGGCGTGGCCAGATCCGGGGTGTCCCCTCCCCACCCTGCCCCATGATTAGCTGCCAGGCGTTCAGGTATAGACCTGAAGCAGAGCACAGGGACCTGCGGGGCCCCTTCCCCCACCAGGAACGCTGACTTAGACTTGCCAGGCTGCAGAAGACAAAGGACGACTCGGGAGCCCTCAGCAAGGTCTCAGCGACGAGCTTGTCCTCTGAGGACTGGGGTCCTCACGCTCGCGCCAGGCTCTCCCTGGGTAATTTTCTTCTTTACGCTCACATTATCCCAAGCCAGGGAAGGCGGGGTCGGGAATTTCCCATTCTAAACCTGAGCGGGACGCCCGTATTCATCTCCCGGTCTGGCCAGCGAGGCGGACTGCCCTGTGCCTGCGTCCTCGGCCACAAAGGGACCAGCCTCGTAGGTTCTCAGCTGATGTCTGTAGCCCCGCTTTCATTTCATCCATCGAAAAAATCTTCTTTTTAAATTTTAATTAATTTTGCAGTGTTGTCTCAAGCCATTCCATTCTGTTATTTTCATGTGCTCTCGTGATGGGCGTTCACAGAAGAGGGTCATGCTGAACAGAAGTAAGTGCCACTCGCAAAAACGCCTTGATCTCTGGTGTGTGCTGCTGTCCCCCTCTGCTGCCCACCAGTGTGTTTGGAGAGCCTTCTCTTTTTTCCAACAACAAACACAGCTACCTGCAAGACTTTCCTTTCTAAATAAATAAACAAACAAACCATCCCAGCTACCTGGGGATGGTTGGGGTGTTTCCAGAGGGAGGACGGTGCTGACAGCCGTGCTCTGACTCAAAGATGCCCACTGTTCAGTATGGCCCGGGCTTGGGGGGCCGCTCCCCAACTGTGCTGCCCCGGGGGTCCACCCAGAGTCAAGGGCATGGGCACTGGCCCCATGCAGTATCACCTCCGGAAAAAGCACACCCGGACTCTGACAATAAAGCAAGACCTGAGCAAAGGTGCTCTTGTAATTTACGCGCTTTACAAAACACTCGTCTCTTCCCCAGAGCTTCTAGGCCCTAATTAACAGCTCAGATGCCTCCAGATGGAGTGGCTTTGTGCCTACTCATGGTTTCATTTCAGCCATCTTAACTTAATTGTTCTATCAAAGCAGAACCAATCAGTCTTCCCGAAACAGAGGTGCCCGAGTGCTGTGGAGTGGACAGAGAGGGCGCAGGCCACCACGCTGGGCGTCCCACAGCACTCCCTGCCAGCCTGCGCCTCGGCCCAAGCTGGAAGTGGATGGGGCTTCCCACCCAGCTTGAGCAGCAAAACACGCAGGTTTCTCCTTAAACCTTTGCTGCGCCCACCCCTCTCTCTCAAGAACCTGACTGAGATCCCAGAGGTGCTGGCTCCCCGCCCCTGCAGCTGGCACCACCGGGGCTCCTACTTCTAGATTCCGAGTAACCGACCCTGGCAGTGGTCGAGGGGCTGCCTTTAGCGGCCAGCATCAGCCGTCCACCAGAAACCAGCACCCACAGCCCGGAGGTTCCTGACGGAAGTCTCCTGCTCGTACCGGATCCCACAAGAGGCATGCGGCCCTCCGGGAAGCTGCATGAGGACACTCGGGGGGTGGCTGTCCCTGGCCCAGTCACATCCACCTGCCCCTGGAAGTGCCTGTGTCAGGACCGAAGCGCAAGTCCGCCCAAGTCCCTCCATCCACACTCACGTATCCCATCCTTGAAGCGGCCAGGCCTGCCATCGGGTGCAGAAGTGTCACAAGCTTGGGGACAGCCAGGTAGCCGGCTGGGGCTTGTACCCACTTGCCTGTCAGTGGCAGAGGAAACAAAGAGTGCCAAAGAAAAGCTAGGGCAGAGGAAGGGCCAACCGGGCCTGGTGCCCAGCTCGGCCCTCCATGTACAGAGACACCCCCCCACCACAGCCCCTGTCGCGCCCACCACGGCAGCACCCGTGTGGCTCTTCGCGTGCTCCCGAGCACAGCCTGCCCCCACCCTCCTCCCCTGGGAGGGAGAGGAGCCGTACCACGTGTGAAGACCAGGAGACCCACAGGCTAGAACGTGCCTTCGCTGGTACTGCCCAGAGCCAGGCCTGACGCTCCTCAAGTCCAGGTATCAGGGAGGAAGCACGGCAGGAGGGATCCTTCTGGAAGCGGGTAGGTGGTCTGTCCACATTCACATGAATGAGCCCACAAAGAAAACACAACGCCGACTCCTGCCACCCTCCCTCCCCGACTGGCTGGGGCTGCTTGGGCTGTGGTGCGGACGTGCTTTCAGTGCGCAGACAGCAGAGAAGAGCGCAAACCAGAACCCAGAGGTGTGGCTATTCCGTTTCGGTTGGAAAGCCTGCCGTGGGCCTTGGCCAGAACTAGGGAGGGAGCAGAGACCAGAGACGTCCCTGGCACCAAGACTCCGTCTCCTCCCTTCAGCCTTCTCCTGGGGGCCCGTCAAGGCCAAACCTCAGAGGCACAAGTGTACCCCCACTCTGACCGCTGGGGCTTCACCTGCCCTGCCGGAGCAGGAAGGACACGGGGGGCTCCAAGATCTCCCCTGGCCGCTTGGGAGAACGGCGGTCCTTTCAGATTCCTGCCTTCCGGTGAGGATCGTACACACTCACAGCTCCCACACCGCCTTCGTGCGGGGAGAGGAAGCGCGTTAGCGCGCCCGCTCCATTCCGCGACCCACGGCCCCGCCGACACCGGACAAATTCGCCGCAGGGCCGCGTTAGCCCTTTGGGTCAGTAGAGACTGCGCTCTGGCCAATTACTGCTCGTTCGCAGGGTCCGTGGATGGAAAGCTTCATCAAACCCCGAGTGCCCCCAAGTGGGTGTGGGCCTCCCCACTCACGGCAACTGGGCCGGCTGCAAGGGGCCCTTCCCTGCACTTGGCCTTTCAAGCCGAAAAGCCCAAGGCCTGACAGGCGGTTAAGAGGGAGGGTCTCTCTCCAAGGCTGCTCTGCCTTCTCCACCCCGAAATGGAGACAAAAGTAGTCCTTTCCTCTTACGGGTGATGTACTGGTGACGTCACCAGCCACAGCTCACCCCGGGAACAGAACCTCATGCAGGCCCCGTCCTCATGTCTTCGAGTGAGCCCTCAGCAGTGCCTCCCCGGCCGTGCCGGTCTGGCGCACCCTGCTCGCACGGCGCAGGCCCAGGCGCAGGCCCCCCCAACCCCGCCACCAACCCGGCCAGGTGGCGGCCCTTGCGTGGGGCCAGGTGAGTAGGTGGCCTTGGTGTGCTGTGGTGTCTTCTCCGAACTCTGGCTCCTGCTCCCCTCCTCACTGCCCTGGTCCTGGCATGGCAAGTCATCTGCTCACTGCCAGCGCAGCCGCCTTTAGAGTGTCCCCCTGCCCCCGCCCGCCCCCGCGCCCTTGGCGGTTGGCATCCCGCTGACCCGGACCGTGACCCGGCTTGTGACTGTTGTCTCTGTTGTTGCTGTTTCAGAAGTCCAGAGGTCATGAGCACCGTCTCAGGGACGCGGAGCACGACGGTGACCTTCACGGTTCGCCCGGGGACCTCGCAGCCCATCACTCTGCAGAGCCGGCCTACGGACTTTGAGAGCAGGACCTCAGGAACAAGACGTGCCCCAAGCCCTGTGGTGTCGCCAACAGAGCTGAGCAAAGAGATCCTGCCCGCCCCCCTCTCTGCTGCTGCTGCCACTCCTTCTCCCACTCTCTCAGAGGTCTTCAGCCTTCCAAGCCAGCCCCCATCTGGGGACCTGTTTGGCTTGAACCCGGCGGGCCGCAGCAGGTCGCCATCCCCCTCAATACTGCAACAGCCAATCTCAAATAAGCCTTTTACGACTAAGCCTGTGCACCTGTGGACTAAACCAGACGTGGCGGATTGGCTGGAAAGTCTAAACTTGGGTGAGCATAAAGAGACCTTCATGGACAATGAGATTGATGGCAGTCACCTACCAAACCTTCAGAAGGAAGACCTAATAGATCTCGGGGTGACTCGGGTCGGGCACAGGATGAACATAGAAAGGGCTTTGAAACAGCTGCTGGACAGATAAGGGTGGCTGCTCTGTACCTTCACAGACTCCTTGTTATAAGTAGAGATGGGCTTCTACTGAAATATTTGGGCAGCCAAGCATGGTCTGCGAGCACCAACCCCACTCCACGGGTGTGTCTCCTGGTACCCAAAGAAATGCCGAGTGTGTCCAGGTGTGGCTGAGCGAAGGCCTTGAAACGCCCCCAATCTCCATGTGGGCTTCCCGGGCTGTTTCTGTGCAGCAGGGGACACGGGGAGGGAGTTCTGCACCACAAGGGAGAGGCCCGGCTTGCCTCCCAGCATGCAGGTGACCTCACGATGCCACGCCCCGGGGACGCCCCCGTCGACTTAGCACGGGACCCTCGCTCTTGCAGACACCAGTGTCCTCTAGATGCCTCCTGAGACCTCCCTCTGCTTTCCGGGCAGCTGTCACCACCCCAGGCCCGCCGCAGTCTGTGGCCTCCGGGAGGGTTCTCAATGCTCACTTGCTCCTTTCTTTCCTCTACTTCGCTTGCGGTAAAACACCCCAGAGTAATCTGTCCGGTGCCCCTTCTTGGGCCCGAAAGGTAGAGAATCTTTTTTTCCTCTGGATTCATTACCCCATCTCCTCCTGCGAGGTGCGTCCGTGGTTCTTCGGCCATGAAGCTCTTGGCAGTGGTGGGGAGTCTAAATGGGATCGTGCCCAGCTTTGCATAGCTTGCTTGCTTTCTTTCTGCAAATCTATTAGCATAATTCCAAAGTGGCCAAACAGATGTCACATGGAGTTAGTCAAAGCACAAAGTCACGATTCCAAGGAGGAGGGGAGACCTGGCCACGGGAAGCAGCCAGTGTGCAGCGGCCTGGGTCCCAAGTCTCCTCGAGGGGAAGAGCAGTGAGTCATCTGCCAAGAGTGTCTCCAGGACGGTGAGAAAGGGATTCTCTGCCTTTCACGACATTTTTTTTTAACTGCAAGTGTGCTGCATTCTGCAAAGATCAGAGCAGGTGAGCGTCCACTTTTCACACGAGGGCGGGACACGAGGTGAACGGGGGGCTCGTGCCGCGGCAAAGGAGACCGCATCTTCCCCGGGAGCTGGTGAGGCGCCATGATGTCAGTTCCCAGCCCGGCCCGGGTGAGCATCTCTGCCGAGACAGCCCCTCTGCTCTCTGAGGCCAGGGAAGATGGTACTTGGGGGCCCTCCCCCTTTGTCTCCAACTGTCCGCACAGCCCACCAGTTTGTCCTACAACAGGCTTCTTGAGCACACGGAGGGTATGGCGTCTAGACCGGACTCAGGGTTTAGAACACACGGGGGGCTGCAGGGCGAGGGGGCAGGCAGACAAATGAACAAAGACCAGCCAGGGAGGCTTCCCCGGGCTGCACCAGGCCCCTCCCATGAGGCTTTTCTGGGCTGTGCCTGTTCTCCTCCCTGGAGTCCCCTCACCAGTAACATTACCTCCAGCTTCCAAGGGAGGTTGCCGCCTGCCCAGGGGCCACCAGACATCCAGCCAGGCTTCTAGCACATTCTCCCACACTTGGAAGGAACTCGAACCGCAGGTTTTGGCTTTTATTATGATTTCAGAACTAGTCTAGCCCATCTCTAATTATAAAAACATGATTTTTTTTTCCTTTCTTTTCTTTATGCTCACAATCAAGTGTCTGATTAGGTCTGGAACAGCTCTAGAATGAACACATAAAATTTAGCAATTTAAAATCTCTTTCTTTACTGCAAGTTTAAATAGTTGTACAGATAGTTTATAAGCACAATATTTTAAGAAAAAAAAAAGTGGCTGGTCTACTCGGCAGCCTTTGTGCCACTTCAGTGCTAGAAAGTTAAAGAAAAAAAAAACTTTTGTGATTTAATAATACTATTTCTGTGGGATTATAAAAGTATGACCTTTTTAAATCAACCTTATTTGGATGCATCTGAACCAGCAGAGCTGTGTTATATTTTCTATCTTTGCTAGAACTTCGTCATCGAAGGACAGTTACTTCTTCAAAAGTGGTTACGATTCACAACGCAGCAGTTTCTCCAAAAACAAACATGCATCACCCACACACACAACACACACACGCGCGCAAACTTTTTCCAGCCACATGCCCCTGAATTGGAAACTGAGTTTTGGACCTTCCTCTGTTCCACACCCTTCTGCAGGGCAATCTGTATCTGAGAATGCCCCGATCCAACGTGAAATCAATTGAATACGAAGACGATTCTGTCCCACACACCTGCGATCCCACGGTCGTGGGGTGCACCAGGGACGAACAGGTGGCCTGCTGAGGCCACCTGCGAGTGTTCAGAAAACGAAAAGGTGGTGGCTGGGCCATTATTTGTCTTCCATTTGGTGATAGAGCAAAATCCAGTCAGTGCACCGCTCACCCTGGCTTTTCCCTCCTCTGTCTACTGCTCGGCATTACCTCCACGCTCCGTGCCGGGCGACACCCAGCATGAGAGCAAGCGCAGGAAGGGAAGGCGCTGCTAGGATGCCACCTGGTGGCTTCAGGTTCACTGGACTCTGGCTGCCACGCCCTTTCTTAGAGAGCTGTCCAGCCACGGGCAACTTATCTGAAGCAAGCAGACTGCACGACAAAAAAAAAAAAAAAAAGCCAGGCAGTCACTTATTTTTGCCTTGTCTTATTCTAGAAAAGTCACAGGACCCCGCAGAACCTGCACTGACCAACAGAGTAACACATGTTGCCAAGATGAACCCATCTCTAGCCCTATTCGATGGTGTTGCTACAGAAAGCAATAGTTCCTCCCGAGACCGCCACCCGCTGCTCTCCCCCGCCCCCCCAGACAGGTTAGGACCAGGCCCTATCCCATGACCCCCTCAATGGTGGGAGGTGGGACACGAGTCAAACTGCTCATATAAAGATCATGTTAATACTATTCTGGGTTTTAAGATCAACTTTTGTTATCTACTGTAATTTAAATAAATTGCATTTCCATGCCTATTGTCTGTAACATTGTGTATGCGAAACCAAACTCTCCAACTGTAAGCCCTGTACCCCCCGCGGAGACGCCCGCTCCAGGGGCTCCGCCACATTCTAGGTCAGCTCATGTACTACAGACTGACGCAGTGTGACTGTTGACCTGCTGAACTCTACATATCACAAAGTGGGTTATTTGTGGTACTTCAGTTAGTAAAATGGGGATTTTTTTTTTTTTCTGAGTTAACTGAACAAGCAAGCATTACCAGGTGATCCGGCAATGACTTTGTGTGTGTGGGCCACAAATACGGATTTTTTTTTTCCCATTAACAAATTTTTTTTTTGTTTTTTTGGAAACTAATATGTTTCACACTATGGTTTGTGTAACTTGTGTTCGCATTATCTGTGTTGCTGTTACTTTTGTGCTTTTATTCCTTTTAAACTTTATTTTAAAAAACAAAACAAAACAAAACAAAAACCAAGCTCCTGTAACGTGCACTTCCTCCTGATCCTTCAATCTCTTGTACGGCAACCAAAATTACTGTAAGAAAAATAAACATGCGATTGCACTAAGGGTGTGGCTCTGATTGCACACAGTGAAAGCCGTCTGCGTGAGCCCGGAGTTGCCGACTTGCAATCTGACGCAGGCTCTTTGAACGTCATCACCTCTGTACCTCCGTGAGGCTGACCAGGTACCTCCCTTCTTCAAAGAGTAAGAGCCCTCCCTTCGTGGAGCCCGTCCGCCTGGGCTCCCTCCCCTCACGGCACGGACGGAAGCACGCACAATTTCAGAGCCGCGTCCGTGTCAGTGCGCACGTCTGCGCGCTCCTGGAAGAGCCCAGCTGAGGCCTGGCCTTCCTTTGGTTTGGGATGGAAGTGGGGGTGGCGCCGAGGGGGTCCCCTGCGCCCCCACCTGCTTGTCATCTTCCCGCCAGGCTGTGGGGTTGCAGAGCCGGGCGGCCTCTCTGGTTAACATGCAGCCAGCCACATTTTGGTCAGCAAGTAGGCACTGAGGCTTGGGGCAAGAGAATTTGCGTCTTTTGGCTGAGAACTGAGCCAGAAAGACATGGGCTATCCCTTTGTCTGTAGAGAAGTATGTTTTAAACACTGAACCTCATCTCTGGTCTCATCGATGAATACCTGATGTCCTTAGTTCCCGGCCAGTGGCCTCTATGTTGGCACACGCTCCACTCAAACAGCAGCTGCTGTGTTTCTGTGTCCATGAAAAGTCTGAATCCTCCTATCCGGCCTAGTTCACCCTCCCTTAGGCCTCCCGCCTCACTGTCCGGTGGTCTCTCCCAGACTTAACCACTTCCATCACCTCCAATGGTTTCTTCTAGACCGCTTCTGGGAAAATGTACCAGTCTGTCCTAAGGAAAAAGACGGAAGACTTTTTTTTTGACATGTACTTTCTTTGAGGCGTGTTACCAGCCAGGGCACTGGAGCATCTGTCTGTGCTTGTAGCTGTCCGTGTACCCAGGGAATAGGTGGAAATCCCACGGCACCTGGGGGAGCACAGCGCGACTGTGCTGGGGGCAGCCGCGCTCCGTGGGGACCCGGGTCATTCCCAAATCTGGCCCTCTGACGCCAGCAGGCCCGACCGCTTCAGTTTCCAGTCCACACTGTATCCATGATTTTCTTTCTTTACTGTTCTTGTAACATGTGTCTGCATTTCAGTCTTTATTGTTTCTGTGTTTAAAATGACAACAATCACTGTCCATTGCTTCTACTCTGGAACTCTGTTTATAGCAATTCTGAAACTTTAATATGAGCCTTCAAATAAATACAGAAATGAAAAAAAGGAAAAAAAAATAAAGTGTGTGCCTTGGGTGTTTTGAACCTAATCTGCATAAAACCATATTGTATTCAAATGCTGTATATTTAATGAAAGGATAAATATACCTTCACTGTATTAATGTAGCTGATAAAATAGTTCTAGTGCCTTGTTTTCTGAACTGAGAAGCCCATATCAATGCACAACGTAAAGTAAAAACCGATTCAAGAACTGAAATGTTGAGAAGAGTACACGTGATTCTGAGGCCTCCATCCTAAGACTGTGGAACACACACAGTCGCTTAAACAATAAAGAGAAAATTGAAATAAGACTGTGTTATCAGTTGATTTTCCATCAGAAGGGCTCTCTGCTCTACCACCAGCAGTGTTCTCGCTGACTTAACACACAGTGTGTGAGTCCCCACGTCGGAGAAGGGCATCCTGGCAGGCGTCCTGGGCAGCCGCCTGCCTCCCTGGTGGCGTGTTGCCCCGGCAGCACTTGGTGGGCGGCTTCTCAGAGTCAGCAGTGTTGACTGTTCTCAGATTTTGTTAAAAATTAACCAAATACTTGTTGCTAGTGACTGAGGTCTCTCATCCCAGAACTATTTGCAATGTTTACAAATGAAAGACACGCCAGTACACAGTCCATTTCTCTTGGAAAAGAAAAATGATATAGGAGTACCCGAATTCTGGCCCAACGGCGCTACATTCCCTGTGCCACAAGTTATGCGAGGGCCTTGGTCATCTTAGAAGCTGTCTGGGGTGTAGAGAGCATGGCAGGAGCCGCCACCCTGCCTTTGGGGCCACAGTCATCACAGCCCGAGTGGGAGTAGGGGACAGCTCAGCTAGTCGAGAGGCACAGAGGCACCCTGTGCCGTGTCCACTGCCATGTCTCTGGGCTCTCTGCCAAACACGTGTCTTGGGGAGAAGACCTTCACAGGCTGTATCTGCTTATTTCAGAAGACTAGCATCAGTGCTGCTGTGTACCCGGCCAAAGTCAATTGGAGATCCAAACTTACTCATTTCAGGCCACAAATGTAGCCAAGAATCTGAACAAGGTGGTTTGGGAGAGACAGTGGGGTTTCCTGGGGGTCTCCATTCCACATGGCGCTGCTGCCTTGGCTGGAAGCATGTATGTGTCCCGAGTCACAGGGGTGTGCCCAGTGCCAACTGTAGCCACCAGACAATGTGGACGGGCAGGCAAGTCCTGGGCCCCATAGGCGATGAGAACCAGAGCAATCTCGGGCTGGCCTTCAGGGCAGCCAGGAGAACGGGTCTGAGTGCAAAGACAGCTGATCTCAGCTACATCTGGTGGCAGCACACCTGTCCTCTGCTCCTAGCCATCGAGCCTTCCTGCCACTGCCTGCTTGTAGTCTGTCTTGCCAAGGAGCTTACAGGTACTTACGTGTGTTCTTCAAACCCCAGGGCCCAGAGAGCAGGAGGAAAGCACAGCAGAAGGCAGAGGTCAGATTATTTCCATGCATGGTCCCAAGAGGTATCCCAAGCTAGAAATAACAGTACATCTCCCAGGGGCACTTGACGAGGCATCCACTGAGTGTCCAACAGCCCTGCAGTAGACACGGAAAGCCCCGGTTTATAGGAAGTGAAGTCTTGCCAAGGTCCACGATGACAGCAGAACCGGGGTTTGCTGTGGAACCTCCAGGGCTACACCCATCGGCAGGGAAGAGAACCCCCATCAAGCGCCCTAGAACTGCTGGTGGGGTCAGGGTCTACGACTCATGACAACGACACACACCTGCTCTGCCCCTCCAAAGTCATCTGTGCAGGGCCAGGGGCCCAGGAGGCTGGGCAAGGTGGGGGTTCCTCCCAGCTCATTCACCGGGGTGTGGAGAGAGATTTAACTCAGAGGTAACCTGCTTATGCCACTGCCCTCAAGGGGGATCAGGGAAGCCAGGACCTCGGGATCACAGGGATTCTCAAAAACTAGATATCTGCAAGAGGCCCACAGCTCAGAGATGTGCGGCACCTGCTTAAATTCTCTCAGGACTCTGTGAGGCCAGTGTGGAAAACAGGACCATGTCCTTCGCTGGTGAGGAAGCGGAGGCTCTCAGCCGCGGCCTGCTGGCAGCTGGGACCGTTCATCCTGAGGCCTGGCAATCCTCCCCAGGGGAGCAGAGCCGCCCTGGGCCCTGTCCTTCCCAGCCCCCCATCCGCCCAGACTCTTCCTCCCACGGCCCCGAGCCACCCAGCAACCTCCCAGCAGGATCCTTTGTGGCTGAAGCCCGCCGGGCCTGCTCCTGTCCTCTAGCCCGAGCCGCTGGCGCTCGCGGGTGCCGCTCCCAACCCCAGCAGCGCGGTCCCTCCCACGCCCCACAGCCTCCTCCCGCCAGGCAGAACCGGGGCAGCCCTTCCTGCCCCTTCACAAGCGCCCCCGACGGCGGAGGACAAAGGCCAAGGAACGACAGGTAAGCAGTCAGCACACGGCTACACAAAGGGTCTGAACGCGGGACTCACGGGCCCACCCGGCTTTGAAGCTCAACGTGAAGCCCCCGGCGCAGAGCGGGGCCTCCTCCGGGGGCTGGAGCCTGCCACCTGCCCGAGCTAAAAATAAGGGCTCCGTTTGGCGGCGAGAGTGTACAAACGTGACTACAAAGGTCCTGATAAAGACATCAAGGCTCTGGGGGCACCGAGGGCGAAACCTTCAGCGCTGGGGATGGCGGGCCAGGAAAGCCCAGCCCCCGCCTCCCACACTGGCCCTGCTGGCCGCTGCGGGCAGCAGCAGGGAGGGCAGGCGGCCGCCTGAAGGCTCCTCCCGCGGGCGCGAGGGCGAGGGCGAGGGCGAAGTGCAGGCCGCGATGTAGTCGCACAAGCAGCACCGAAACAGCCGCGCGGACCCAGCTCCGCCGCCAGCCCCGGCCCCCAGCGCGGCGGCCACCTGCGCCCCGCCCGCCTGGCCGCCGGCCCCTGCTCGGCCCCACTCCCACAGCAGGACCGCCCCGCGGCTGGCACCCCCGGCTTCTGGAATGTTCCTCCGCGTGTGCGCGCCGCTTCCCGCCCCGCGGCACGCTGCCGGCTCTCCCGGGGCCGACGCCCTCGCTCGCGGCTGGCCCCGCCCGGACGCTCGCGCCCCTCCGGCAGGTCGCCCCAGGCAGACGGCGCCGTCCTGCCCAAGCTCGTGCGCGGCCAGTCCCGGGCCTCGCGGCCCCGGCGCTCCCGCGGCGGCCCCCTCCCAGCCACCCGCCCGCGCACCCCGGCGGAGGAAGGCCGCCTCGGCGACGCCCCCCGGGGACAGGGCTCCGCCCGCCCCGTGCGACCCTCCCCGTCCTGCCTGGACAGCTCCCTGGGACCCCCGCCCCCGGGGACCCCCGCCCGTGCCCCCCCGTGCCCCCCGCCCCGCCCTGCGATCCCAGGCCCCGCTCCCTCTAGAGCAACGGAGCTCCCAGGGCCGCTGCGGGAGCAGCAACGGGACCGGGCCCAGGCGGACGGGGCAGTGGGCGGCCGGGCGGGGAGAGGGGCTCAGCCGCGCCGCCCAGCTCTGGAGGACAGGGGTCTGGGGCGCCTACCTCAGGCCCGGCTTCTGGAGGACGCGGCCTTCGCCACGGCTCTGGCGGGACGAGGGCACAGACATGGCACAGACAGGGCACGAGGGGCCGCACGACCCTCGCTTCAAGGAGGCGGCCATGGCGGCGCCTCCCGACACCGCCACGGCGCGCCTCTTCCGCCGCAAAGGACGCTGGGCCGTCGGTCACGTGCCCCCCGTCACGGTCCACGCACGGGCCAATCAGGACAGACAGTGGGCCCCTGAGCACGTGCCCCGTGAGGACCAATCACAACTGGCAAAGGAGGGGGAATCGTGATTGGCCCAACGAGAGGAGGGGCGGCGTTTGGCCAATCCCTGGGGCCGGGAGGTGGGCGCCCCGCCCGCCGTGGGGGTGGGACTGCGCCGGCAGCTGCGGGGCGAGCGAGACACCTGCTCCGGGCGGGCGAGCCGCGTGCGCCGGGCAACCTGACGCCGCTGGGAGCGTGTTCACCGCAGCCCGGTAGCGGGTCAGTGTTCGTGAAAGACAGCGTTTGGCTGCAGGTCAAGGAAACTCGCGTGGAAAGTGGCTTAAGCCGGAAGTGCTTTATTCTTCCCATAGGACCCCAAAATGTAAGCTCCGGGAGGTCAGGAATTTTAGCCCCCCTGGTCGAGGTCCTGCGCCTGCATCAGGACGTTCCCGATACGGGAGTGCTGGAGGCTCCTCCGCCGACCCCGGCTTTGGTCCACAAGAAAGCCCAGCATGGCCGAGGCTGAGATCAGCCTCCCCCTCCAACGTGTCAGCCTCACAGCAACGAAGGGCTGCTGCCGCCCCACACGTCTCATTGTGATCCAGGCCAGGAAGAAGAGGGGAAGACCATGTCCGCTGGGTCTGCTTCGCCTCACCAGGCAAGCCAACGCGTTCCAGAAGCATCTACCAACATGTCATGGGCCACGTGGCTTCTAAGGCCGTCCCTAGAAGCAGGGCAGGCCGGGAAAGCGAGCAGTCAGGTTGGCACAGCACTGCCGGGAACAAAGCTGCGGCTGTGCTAAAAGGCAGAAGGCGAAAGAGAACGTATGGACAGGTGACAGTGGGGTCACCAGAGTGTCCAGCTAGATTTTCCTCACTGAGCATTTCAAAGTACATAATCCAGGGGCACCTGGGTGGCCTAGTCGATTGAGCGTCCGACGCTTGATGTCAGCTCAGGTCTTGATCTCAGGGTCGTGAGTTCAAGCCCCGTGTTGGGCTCCACAGTGGGCATGGAGCCCACTTAAAAAAAAAAAAAAAAAAAGGCAAGGAAAGAAAGTATAGTCCAGCGGCATTAAACACATTCACAACACTGTACGGCCATCAGCACCTCCCATTCCATCCTGCCAAAGAGAAGCCCTCTGTCCCTGATCCAGTCTCCACCACCGTCCTGGGTGCCAGGCACCGGGAGTCGGTCTCTGTGGAGCTGCCCATTCTGGACATTTCACGTAAATGGAATCACACAGTATGTGGTCTTTCGGGTCTGGTCTCTCCCACCATGCATGATTGTTTTCAGGGGTCATCCATGGGATAGCGGGTGACACCTCTCATGGCTGAAGAACATTCCATCGGAGGGGAAGACCACACTTGGGTTTTCCCTCTGTTGGTTGATGGACGTGTGGGCTGTCTCCACCTTCTGGCTGCTGTGGGTACTGCTGCTGCGAACATGCCTGTACATGGCAGTCCCTGTTTTCAGTTCTTTGGGGCGCCTGTCCTGGGAGTGGAATTGCTGGGTGGTGTGGGCACTCCATGCTGAAACTGTCAAGGAACCGCCAGACGGTTTCCTGCAGAGGCTGGACCATTTACACTCCCTGGAGCCCTCTGAGGTCCCGCTTCTGTAGGCTGCAATCCTTCAGGGGACGGAGCTCCATCTCCGGGCTCCACGTACAGCCCAGGCCCCCAGAACAGGTTGGGGCACGAAGTCGCTGCCCTTCCAGCAAGCCCCAGGCACTGCTGGGGAGACAGGTCTGGGCTGCTCACTTCACCCCGCTGCGGCTCCCAGGAGTGTCTGCCAGCACATTACCAGGCCTCCTCCCCGGCATCCGGTTTCAGTAGGACGCGTCAGCATTCCGAGAGCTCTACTCTATGAAGACTTGATGGAGGGAGAAACAACCTGTTCTCAAACAGGGCGATTTCCAATTTGAAAGTGGTAGGAAGCTCAGGCGTGTGGCGTTGCAGGCGGGCTTATAAAGCAAAAATGGTTACTAGCTGGGGGTTTCCAGGTAGCAGGGACAGGCAAATGGCATGTCTTACATCATTTGGGGGAGACGAGTACGGATTCATTTATGACGATCAGAGACATTCCCAGTAAATAGCCTGCTTTCTTGTTCACGAGATGAGCTCGATAAAGGTTTGCCCACCTAAGACGAAATGGGTCTGTCTGCTCAGGATCTTTTTTATTTTATTTTAAAACAGAGGAAGCCCCAAATCTGTGTGGTCAACACCCTCCTTGGGCGGGTCTTAAGGGAAGTCAGAGAAACTGCGCCTTGCGTCCGCCATCCGCATCCGACCGGAGCGGGTGAGGGATGGTTGACAGACCGCGGAGCTGATGCTGCCGCTTGTGGGGGTCCAGCCTGACACACGACTTTGGTGGGGGGCAGTCTGTACCTCTGCTGTCCGGGCTCGCCTCTGTGGCTCCATCAGTCTATAGCACACAGACAGGAAGCTCTAAGGCAGGGTCTTCAGTCAACATCTGGTCCCTGGACCAGCAGCAGTGGGCTCACCAGGGACCGGGTTAGAAATGCAGATTCTTGCCTCTTCCCCCATCAGCAGAATCAGCAGCTCTGGGGCAGGGTCCTCCGGGTGACCCCCATGCCTTCTCCAAAGCAAACCCTACAAGACAAACCTGCCCCAAACCTCCAGCGGAGCAGCATCAGGGGACAGCTGACACTCCCCCACGAGCGTGTCACACCCCACCCTCCCAGGGGCCGTGGCCCTCAGGTCACTGAGATCTCCATGGGGACACCTCGGAGAACAGCCTATCTAGCCATGCCGAATGCCCAGAGGGAGGGCACCATGGGCCTGAGACCGCTTCCGCCCTATGCCACGGAGCCGGCACACTAGCCCTGAATGACCCGCCCATCACGCTTCACTGCCCAAGGAGGGACCTCGCCTGGGCACCAGCCACTAGTCCACGAGGCGTGCAACCTCTGGTCCCCTTAGCGTCCTCATCTGAAATATGGACTGACGACCCCGGTGGCCCCAGGAACTCGTGGGGGCGAATGAGGTCTCAGGGGGAAATGGCTTGCGCATGCTGGCTTGCCCATGCCGAAAGGAATAAGCAAAGACAGCAAAGACAGATTGGGGCATCTTTTTAATGGAGTGGTAAAAATGCACGTGGTATGAAATCCAGAACAATGAGGAAAAAGTGTGTGTCCTTTCCCCCCTGGCTCCCCAGACCCCAGGGCACCTCCCCAGAACTTGTACCTATTAAGGATTCCCTGCGATTCTTTTCCCGGCCTGGTGCATACATCTGTAAGCATATGCGTATGAATCATTTTTAAAACCCAAATATAGCTCACTCTACACACTGCTCTGTACTAGTCTTGCTCTTGTTGAAATTATTAAGCATGCCGGGCACACTGAAAGGGTGGAGAATGACGGACACCCATAGCCAGCACCCACCTTGACGACATCACACATTACAGGGTCACTCAAAGCCCCTTGGGCCCCCTCCTAATCCCACCTCCCTCCCCCCACCTCAGAGGAAACCGCTGCCCTGGACAGCGGTTTCTCTGCCCTGGACGTAGCGTTTCTCATCTCTGCGCATGTTGGTACGTGCACCGCTTCACGCGCACCGCTTACGTATGTGTCCATAAACAATACATAGTATTACGCACATTTTCTTTTTATTGAGATTTATTTATTTATTTGAGAGAGAGAGAGAGAGAGCGAGCAAGTGAGCACGAGCAGGAGGGGCAGAGGGAGGAGAGAGAACCCAAGCAGACTCCACACGGTGAGAGGAGCCTGACTTGGAGACGGATCCCGGGACCCTGAGATCACGACCTGAGCTGAAACCAAGAGTCGGGCAGTCAACGGACTGCACCACCCAGCTGCCCCTTTAGTGTGTATTTTTAAAGATTTTATTTATTTATTTGACAGAGAGAGCAGAGGGGCAGAGGGAGAGGGAGAAGCAGGTTCCCTAAGCAGGGAGCCCGCTGCGGGGCTCGACCCGGGGACCCCGGGATCATGACCTGAGTCAAAGGCAGAGGCTTAACCGACTGAGCCACCCAGGCGCCCCAATACGGCACAGTTTAAAACCTTATAGAAATGATCTCTACTTCACGCATAATCAATTAGCAATCCTGAAAGAGAACAGCGCCCGGCACTTAACTCCGCTCAGTCAGGTGGCGGCCGTCACGGTCACCGGCGTGATCATCACCGGCAGTCGTGAATCCGCAGCTGGCTGATTCCAATATGACTTCGAGACCCATCAGAGAGGACAGATGTGGCTCTAAATCATTCACCTTCCCAGTGGAACACACGTCACTGTATGAATATACCAAAACTGATTTATCTGTTCGTCTGTCAATTTTTAGTCTTGGGGGTTTTTTGGCTATAAAAACAAAGCTTTCCAACATCGCCCAACCGCTGCCCCCGGGACTGCTCGCCTCTGTCAGGTCCCACACATCCTGGTGATGGTTCCCAGGCAGGCCGGGGGGTGGGCTGCTCTTCCCCGGCTGCCCAGCCCCTCGGCGGGGAGGGCCCACGCTCTCCGACGGGCCCCCGCGGACAGGTACGGAGGGCGTCGCCTTTAGGCACAGCTGCGCGTACAAGCAGGATGAGTCCTTACCAGCAGGGCTGTGGGAGTTAAAGGGCGTTCTCTGCATTTTCCTAAGTCTTTGCAGGGCCTGACTGCCGTCCCCTCACAGAGGGTGCCAGGCTATGCCCGTCAGCGCAGCAACGTTTTCTGAGCCCGAGCTGCTCTTCGCCGGATTCAAACAAGAAACCCAAACGTCTCCCTGGTGACACGTTGCTACTTTGTAAGTTACCCCAAAACTGAGTGGCCTAACACCGCAGGAAATGCGGATTTTCTCATCCTGTTTATGCAGGCCAGGAACCCGGGAGCTGCTCAGCGAGGCGAAGGGGCTCAGCCCCTCTCCTGAGGCTTCGGCTGAGATGCTGACGGAGGCTTTCTGGGGACAGACACCTTTCGTTTCCAAGGCGGCGCACTCGCACGGCTGTTGGCAGGAGGCCTGAGCTCCGCACCGCCCCGACCTCTCCAGAGGACTGTCTGAGCGTCCTCGAGACAGAGCCAGCTTCCCTGAAAGCCCATGACCTAAGACAGCAAGGCAGAAACCGCGGTGTCTCCTAGGACTCACAACTGGAGGTGACACCCCGCCATTTTCCCAGCATCCGATCACGACCCGGGCTGCCCTGTTCTATGGGGAGGGGCTGCACAGGGGCACAGTCCTGGAGCACTGGGTCCCCTCCGAGGCCGGCTGGGACACCATCACTGAAGGTTACAGATGAAGGGAGGCCCGGAAGACACGCCGAGTCAGTACTGTTATAAAGGGGTAAGGAGCATCTACCAGAAACCCACAAGTAACACTCCACTCAATGGGGAAACACTGAGGGTTTCCCCCAGACTGGGAACCAGGAAGTCTGTTGTCACCACTGTCAACCTACTGCTGGATGATGCAGCCAAGGCAGTATGACAAGAAAAGGCATACAGGTTGAGAAGGGAGAGACAAGACGGTCTCGTTCTGCAGGTGATACGCCTGCACAGAAAATCCCCCGGAATCTAGAAAACAACACCACTTTCTAGATTTATAAGGGAGCACAGCAGGGTCACAAGATGTAAGATGAACAGACAAAAATCAGTGGGGTTTCTTCTACAGACCAGCAGCGGATGTGCGTACGCTGAACACAGAAACAGCGTTTGTAACTGCCCGAAGTAAATTAAATGCTTAGATGGAGATCTGATAAAATCCATGTAAGACTCAGATGCTGAAAACTACAAACTGCTGATGCAATCGAGGAAACAAGATGCAAATCAACGGAAGGAAATTCCACGTTTCTATACCAAAGGCTCGCTGCATGGCGACCGTGACGCGCGCGCAGTGGAATCCCATCAAAATCCCAGCAAGATCTGTCGTGGATATAAACGACTATTCTAAACGTATGTGGAAAAGCAAAGACCTGGAAAAGCTAAGACAATTCTGAAAAGAAGAAGCAACTGAGAGAGATCAGTCTACCCAATTTCAAGACCCCCCCGGCATGGCCGCGGTAACCAAGACTGCTGGTATTGGTGGAAAGATAAACAGATCAACAGAACAGAATACAGAATCCAGGATCAACTTCAATCCCATATTCCCACCAGTTAAAAAAAAAAAAAAGGTTTTTAAAATTATTTATTTATTTTTAAGGATTTTACCTATTTATTTGACAGAGAGACAGGGAAAGAGAGGGAACACAAGCAGGGGGAGTGGGAGAGGGAGAAGCAGACTCCCTGCTGAGCAGGGCGCCCGAAGCAGGGGTTGATCCCAGAACCCTGGGATCATGACCGGAGCCGATGGCCGATACCCAACGACTGAGTCCCCTTGGGATCCCGAAAAAACATTTTTTTAAACAAGCATAAGTAATACTGTGTTTTCTTTGTTTTCAGTAAATGAAATGAGGCTTTTTCCCTCCTTCGCAATACACAAGGGCATAAGGGAATAACGACCCTTGAAATACAAAGGGTTCAATTCTGAAACTTTAGTTTGCTTTCTGACATCCGTCTTTAAGGACTTTGGTGCTGACATGACGCGGACAGCTCAGATGCCTAAACTGAACCTTCCAGAAAACAGGCGGGATCACTTCTGTGCGCTCAGAGTGAAGCCCGGGCCCCATCACTGGCTTGCACCCACCTGTGCCCAAGTGTCCAGCAACAGCGAGGCCCCGCTCGCACACAGTCTGTGCTTCTGCTCAGACCACCCTGCTCCCCGATCCCCGGCTGACTTGTACTTGCCCACCAAGCCCCAGCTCAAGCCTGGCCTCCTCCCTGAACCTGTCCCTGACTCCACCCAGCCGCCCTCCACTGATGCCTGTGGCACTCCTGCCTTTCGAATGGTATCAGAAATCTGTCCCCACACCCACAAAGTACAGGGTGGGGACCGCCTCTCCTTTCCTTAAACCATTTATCATGTCGGCATACGATTCAGTGACTTTTCGGGCGTTCACAATGTTGTGCAAGCAGCACCCGTTTCTAATGCTGAACATCACGGCCCCACAAAGAAACCTCAGAGCCACGAGCAGTCACTCCCTGCTTCCCCCGACCTCCAGCCCCCCGGAACCACAGTTTTGCTTTCTATCTCTCTCTCTCTCTCTCTACAGAGACGGTGTCCTTATCTCTGCATTCCCAATTCTTTTTTTTTTTTTCCTTAATATTTATGTATTTATTTGAGAGAGCAAGCATGAGTGGGGGGAAGGGGCAGGGGAGACACAGACTCCCTCCTAGGCAGGGAGCTTGATGCGGGGCTCCGGGGTCATGATCCGAACCAACAGCAGAGGCCGAAACGACTGAGCCACTCAGGTGCCCTCCGGGTCCCCAATTCCTAAGTAAAGAGATGGGGAAATAGTAGGAAATCGCTATTTGCTCAGTGAGCAGGCTACCAAGTGGTCCCGAGTTCAGGTCACCCTTTGAGCTAGTTTGGGAAAACATCTGGCCTAACCTCCTCCTCCATTCTTTCTGGGCCGCTCGGGGGTTCTGCCAAGCTCACCCTTTCCACTTCCTCAGTTTCAGTTAATCTCCTTTAATCAAGATCTTGACCAAACACCAAAACCTCCTTCTCCCTCCCCAGACCCGCGGGCGAGACAGACACATCATGGGGGTCTCTGGCTTTGCCAACGGGCAGACATGAAACACGAGCAACAATACGCATGTTTATGTATTAAATGGTCAGAGACCTGCAGTTTTTATAATCCTTGAATTTGGCCAAAGTGAAGAAATGTGCCATCACATGCAAACCTTTCACAAGGGAAATTTCATCCTCACTGACCAGCAAATTAGTTGGAAACTCTGCACTTACAGCAGATACTGGAAATAACGATGGTTTAGACAGAACAGGAATTTATGGGCATCTGGATGGCTCAGTGGGTTAAAACCTCTGCCTTCAGCTCAGGTCATGATCTCAGGGTCCTGGGATCGAGCCCCAAATCAGGTTCTCTGCTCAGCGGGAAGCCTGCTTCCCCCTCTCCCTGCCTCTCTGCTTGCTTGTGATCTCTGTCAAATAAATAAATAAAATCTTAAAAAAAAAAAAAAGAATTTATGTATCTGCCTCATTGAAGAAAAAAAGAAAGTACCAAAGCATGCCAGACTAGCATGGCAGTTCCTTGATGTTGTCACAAACCCAGGCTCTTTCTGTCTGTTCCACTACCCTCAGAAAGTACCTTCAAAGTGCCTCAGAGCCCAAAAGGGCTGGCAGAGCTCCAGCCATCACACCCATATTCCAGACAATAGAAAGGAGAAACGGAGGGAAGGAAGAGGTCAAAAGATACTTCTGCTGTCAGTCCTCTCCGTAGGGACCTTCTCAGAAATCCTCCCCACTGCAAGTCCACTTCCAAGCCAGTCACATGACCGCATCTAGTTGCAAGTGATGGAAAAACACGTTGTGGGCTGCAACTCTGAAGACAATGGAGGTCTACGACTAACAGGGAAGTGGAGCAAGGCAACCAGTCGTCGGCTGCTCTCAGACAGGCCACTTGTGAATGTTCCTCCTCTGCACACTTGTGCCCAAACGTGCAGTGATACCGAGGGGCGCCGTCCGCAACGGCTACGTGTCTACCCGTGGGGCTCAACTAATCGTCACATTCCTGAGTGAAATTCTACACAGAGGATACAAAAAGGGATGTGATCAAGATGGACAAAATCGACCTTTGTTTTAAAAAGCAAGCCACAGAAACCGAAGCACAGTACACAGCTCTCTGTGTGTGAAAAAGAAAAACTGTTAAAATGCATGTGCTTGTATATATAAACTTTTCCTTAAAAATCCCGTAAGTCACTCACAAAATCACCTTCAGGGAGTGAGGGAGAGGACAGTGGGGAAGAGGTTTCGCTTTGCACACCAGACCTTGTGACGCTGCGCTATTTTCAACGTGCGCTCATGGTGGTTTGATGATACGGAGTACGCAAGCCAGACCGAGCGAACGGTCCAATACGCAGTAGAACAGGGCCGCATGTGTGTGCGGGCCTCCTCGCCCCTCCACCGCCCCATCTTCCCACCCCTGGTCTACAGGAACCCGCCTCTCAGGCAACAGCACCCAAGATAAAGGTGGCTTCCGAACTGATGGGGGCTGGGTGTTGAAAGAGGCATTTTACAAATATTTTGGATGAAGCGTACACGGTGTTTGTCCTGAACAGTGAACTGAACAGGACGCCGTGAGTCGGGCTGGAAACCGAGCCACTCTCCAGATGCGGCTTCTGAGAGACGGCAACCCGCGCCCCGCTGAGGTTCAGGAAGCGCGTGCTGCCCTTCCCAGGTGAGGGTCCACGCTCCGCGGGCAGCCGCCAACGGTCCTCCATCAACAGCCCCGCGCAGAACCCGCTCCACACATAACTCGCCTGCAGTGATCCTACGAGGACCCCATGGATGCAGCTGCTGTTCCAGCAGCTGGAGACACATCTGCTTACAACACAGACCCCGCGTCCTCACGGCTGGCGGTCCAGACAGGAGACAGCACCTAGAGCCCATCCAGAAAGCGCAGCCCGTGTGTCCGGGATGCACGCGGGACGCTCCGAGTAGGCAGATTGGAGAGCGGGTGAAGGGGTGAGGGGTGCCTGGGCTTGCGGCAGGGGGTCAGGGACGGACCGCCACTGGGCACAGGACTTCTCTCCAGGGAGACGGGAGCATTCTAAGATGTGCTTACGGTGCACAACTCCAAACACACGGAGCACCACTGGATTATGTGCTAAATTAAAAGGGTCACTTATGGGATTTCTGAATTGTATCCCAATAAAGCAGTCTTAAAGATCATACAATGTGGGGCGCCTGGGTGGCTCAGTGGGTTAAGCCTCTGCCTTCAGCTCGGGTCATGATCTCAGGGTCCTGGGATCGAGTCCCGCATCGGGCTCTCTGCTCAGCCGGGAGCCTGCTTCCTCCTCTCTCTCTCTGCCTGCCTCTCTGCCTACTTGTGATCTCTCTCTGTCAAATAAATAAATAAAATCTTTTTAAAAATAAAATAAAAAAATAAATTAAAAAATAAGAAGCATACAATGTGACCTAAGCGATACCTGCTACAGAAAACAGAACAAGATAAAGGGCGTGAGGGCTGGGTTCAGGGGAGACCCACTGTTTTCTTAGGCGGAATCAGGGTAGCCCCTGAGAAGGCGCCAGCTGGAAGTGTGGGAGTAAGCCTGTGGGGCTCTCAGCAGAAGGAAGCACAAGTGCAAAGGCCCTGAGGCAGGGGCAGGTGCTGGCCCATCAGGCAGGAGAGCAGGAGGACCGCAACCTGACTCCCAGGGACACAGGAGCGGCTCCAGAGTTCACAGCCCAGGAGGGAACATCTTTAAAGGGCAGAGGAGGTAGGAAACCCAGGTGGGAGCTATCGGATAACCTAAGCAAGGGGTGAGGCACTCAGACTGGGGGAGCGCTGGAAGGCGGGCCACGCATCACAACGCAGTCAACAGGTCTTGCGAGCACGTGGGACAGAGGGAGAAGGAAGGTGTCAGGCGACTCCAAGGCTGGGGAGGGTCGTGAGGGAAGGATGCAGGCATTTTCCAGCTGAGCTGAGGGTCTGCAGGAAGCGCCAGCTTGGGTGAGACCGGTGTTCAGCCTGCATGAGCTAAGCCAAGAGGCCAGTCTGACGTGCTCGGGGAGGCCTGGTCTGCAGGGCCCTCCCCAGGTGTGGGTCCAACAGAACAGAAGCACGCTCAAGGACAAAGCCCTGGGACATCCTGACATTTGATGATCAGGAGAGGAGGCGCCTGGGTGGCTCAGTGGGTTAAGCCTCTGCCTCCGGCTCGGGTCATGATCTCAGGGTCCTGGGATCGAGCCCCGCATCGGGCTCTCTGCTCAGTGGGGGTCTGCTTCTCCCGCTCTCTCTGCCTGCCTCTCTGCCTATTTGTGCTCTCTGTAAAATAAATACATAAAATCTTTAAAAAAGTAATAATAAAGACCAGGAGAGAACATCCAGACCACAAAGGCGTAGGGGAACGGCACCGGGGCGGCCGCAGAGCACATTCTCCGGACGCAGGTGGTGGGAGGTTGGGGGCATGAGGTCAGCTCCAGTCCGCCGTGGTCCGAGGGGGCGGCAGCGGGGCGGGAGGGGTGGGCGGCTGGACACAGCGGGTGCGAGAGGAAGTGGGTCACCTGGCAGAGGCAAGCCGACCGTCCACAGATGGATAAGGGGTCCGTTGACACAATGGGACTGTCACAACCATAATAAACTCCAAGGACACACGGAAACCTGCAACAGCGGGGCCAGACCTGGAGGATGTGACGTGGAGTGCTGCAAGCCGGCCACCGAAGGAAAGCTCCTGCGGGACTCTGCCCACGCGGGGTCCCGGCAGAGCTGTGGCAGCAGTGGGCGACCCCCAGCTCCTGTACATGGAGGACAGCATGACTCCGGATTGTCTCCGGTCCACACTGTCCCCCACATCTCCCAGGGGCGGCGAGGGAGGCACTTCCAGAAGCCTCCAAGCCCCGTCCTGCCACACCACACGCCCACAAGGAGGCCTGCTGAGTGCCACGGTGTCTGGGGAGCTAGGTCTGAGCCCACGGCCCCTCCACCGCCATGCCGGGGGACCCTGATGCAGAGCCCCCATCAGCAGGAGCAGACGACCACCCCGCTGGGCGGCCCCACCTGCTCAGAGTCTGCCGGTCCCAAACCCCCACGCCTACCGGCTCCTCTGCCCGCGAACCTGCTGCTGTGAACCTCGTGTCCTGCCACCCAGAGAGCAGGCCCTTTGGCCTCACTGTCACCACCTCAAGATTTACCGCGAGAACCGCCATCCCAACTGATTTTTATTTTAAATAGGCGGTTTCCTGTTTGGCTTAGAATTCCTGCCTAAAATGATGGACAACATCACAGCATAAACCCATTTCCCTTCACGAAAAATGCCTTTTAAGGAGCATGTCTCTTAAAAGGGACTCTTTCGTATGTCTAAACCTGATAAACTAAAGGTCAAGGATCAGGAAGTCAACGTCCACGTGGAACAAAACGACCAATACCAGAGGGACACGAGCAAGCAAGTGGATCAAAAAAAGTTTATTCTGGATAATTAATTTAAAAAAAATCATACCTGTGATGTGTGCTACAGAAACTCAGATACAGTAATTGCATATAAAACCCGACCTAATTGTGGTAAAGCGAAGATTATGCAGAAACACGCTTCAGGAAGTAGATGCTCACGTCCCCAACACCTGAGACACCTCAACAGAATCTTCCAGAAAGACACTGCCCCCGTCCGTTGCCAGCCCCGCCCTGGCCTCCCCGACTCTCGGCGGGGCGACGTGCTCCCGGCGGCGCACACAGGGAGCGGGGAGAGCGCGCTCTGCTTCCCTCTTCATCCAACTCAGCGGACCGCAGCGGACTGCACGGGACACGGCACTTCGGCACGACGAATATGAGTGCCCCAGCGGGAAATCTGTGTCCGGCAGTGTCCGGCCGTGAAACACCTGCCTGCTGGCAGCAGAGGGCCATCCTCTTGCCCAGTGGACACAGGGTGCGGGGGCAGGAGGCCGCCCTGGGCCACCAGAGGGCAGTTGCACGGGATGGGAGAGGCTGGACTGGGAGACGCTGCTTCAGGGGCAGGAGCGGGGTCAGGAGCAGGGTCAGGAGCAGGGTCAGGAGCAGGGGCAGGAGCAGGGGCAGACGCAGTCCTCCTGGCGTCAGGCGTCAGGGGAGGGACGGGGCGAGGCGGAGCGCGCGGGTCTGGGGAATCTGGGGCAACAGGAAGACGCTCCCACCCAGAGCTAAAGCCGCCGCCTGTGGTGCTCCTGCCCTCAGTCCCAACCTCCCGCCAGACCTCCCTCTGCCGGGGCCAGGTCTGAGCACAGGCCGCGTGCGTCGGGGGCCCCGACCGCCGCCCGCGGGGCAAGGACAGCGCGCACTCAGGACCGCGGAGGGTCCCCAAGTGGCTCCCATGACCGTCGGTTTGGCAGAAACAAGGAAAATGCCTGAAATGCGTAGAATCGATTACCAAGTCCTCCTAAGGAGCGTGGTTACAATACGTTAGCACGTTCTGCGGCATGAGCGTCTCCAGAAGCGTCGGCAGGAGGGCCCCGCGGAAAGGCGCCGTGTCCAGCGGCCCCCGGTCCCGGCGCCTACGGCCGCAGCTCCACGTAGTTGGCCGGGAAGAGCCCGTACCGGCCCTTGCACAGCCCGCGCCACCAGCCGTCATCAATCATCTCTATGTTGGTGATGATGTCGTCGGGGTCGAAGGAGATTTCGTCGTCGCCCGCTAGGAGAGAGGGCAGAGAGAGGATGTGACGCTCCGACCCGCGGCACGGCCCGGTGTGCAGGAAAGAGCACCCTGGTAGCCGCCGGCGGCCCCCAGCCCGGCAGCAGAGCACAGAGAGCCTCCCCACGGGGCTCGGCCTTCCCTCCGCCAGCCCGGCCTTCCCTGTGCACACCGGCCCCGAGCACGAGACACAGAGCCTGTGCCCGGGCCCCCGCCGCTGGGCTTCCCCTGTTCTCCCACTGGAGAGTACTTATGAGGCGCCAAGGGGAGCCTAGGACGGAGGCGAGCCAGCAGCCGGGGAGGCAAGTTCGAGGGTAAGCGCACCACACTGTAGAAACTCCAGACGCCTCACTCCACAAAACCCACACCCGGATCAACAGAAGGCTTGAACAGACACCAGTCAATGGAAGGGGGAACGCTCTTCCCGGGGCAGGACGGCGGCACCACCAGCAGGGAAGGGACAAGGACACGCCCTGGCAAGGGCGGACAGGGGGCAGGGACACCACCAGCAGCCTGAGGAGGTGGCACAGGGTCTTGGGGACACCCCAAAATACCCCTCAGCAGCAGCAAAGAGAGGAAAGCTGGCTTTGCGGGGGGAACTGTGGCCCGCACACGGGCCCGGGGCGGCGGGGACCCCATGGGGTGGGACAGACAGAGGGACCCGTGCAGGCCCCACATGGCATGTGGTGAAGACCAGGAAGCTCTCCCAGGACCGCCCGTCCTCGGACCACGGCCGCGGGTCCCCCCAGGGCGAGAGGCCTCCGGGCAGATCGGAGGCGACAGGTGCCAATCCGACAGAGACGGCAGGGACAGACGGAACGACGGGACCAGCCGCCGACGCCATAGCGTCTCAGGGCGGACTCCCACTGGGGGACGGAGCATGCTCTGGGGTGGGCAGTGTCCTCAGTTTCGGGGAGTTGACACTGGGCCCTCTAGGGGCCCCAGGGCACCCCTGTGCCTAACTAAGAATAACCGAAGGTTTGGGGACGCCAAAAAATGGAGGGAAAAGTGGGAGACTCTGGAGCTCTGAGAGGATTTCAACACCAGTTCCTGCTTAACCATTGCAGTAAGGCCTGGGAGTGACTCTCCTGAGAGCAGCATCAGCAGGAAGAGGCAGCGAGTGGGAAGGTGGGTCCCTCACCGGCCTGGTAGTCGTACAGGGCGACGGCTGTGACCCCGAGGTCGTTCTCATACTCGTCGTAGGGGTTTTCCTCTAAAAATTAACCGAGACAAGAGCTGAGCGTTAACCAAGCGCCCCCGGCCTAGAGCAGCCAGGCCTTCCTGGAACCCCCGCGGGAACCCCTGCTGAGCCCTGGGGAGGGGGGTCTGGCGCCCTCCCACCCCGGGAGACAGGACCCCGCCGGCACACGCAGGGTGGGGCGGGCCAGGCAACGTGGAGACGGGCACCCCTTCTGCAGAGGAGCAGAAACAGAGGACGTGGTGGGGCGCCCCTGTACCAGTACCTGTTTGATAGTGGCCGGGGGCCTCTGTGGCCTCATAGACGGCGTCCGAGGCGTAGGCCGGGCCCTGCTGGCTGCTGGCCTCCTGGTAGCCGGCCGCTTCCATGCTGTACATAGGCTCAGGCTCAGCCCTGAATGAAGCCGCGTCCTGGGGAGAGGGAAGAGTGGAGGAGACGTGACTCGTGGCCCATGCTGGGTCCCCAACACATGACTCGTCAGACCCGGGGGGATCGCAGCACAGACACAGACGTCGCTAACGTCTGGAGCACGCTCGCGTCCTGGTCATGCGGCCCAGCGCTGTGAGGAGGCCCACATGCCACTTCCTCCTGAACAACCCCCTCCCGCCCACCGCCCCGTCCCAGCCCCTGACCCCCCGGAATCCTGTAGAGACAAAACCGCACAGCCCGTGGGGAACAGCACTGCCCCAAGCTGCCGAGGGAGGCCCCACCAGGCCTGCCATGCCCTGCCTGGCGGCTTCGCGGCATCACAACCCTCCCAGCCCGAGGGGCCGAGTCTGCCTGATCCCCCAGGGGAGGAAGAGTGACGGGCAAGGCGCGGGCAAGCACAGGCGCTCGGGAGGTCCACGCCAGGCTGCTCAGTCCAGCATGACTTCTGACGCGAATGGAAGGAAGTGGCTTTAGGGTCTTTCTGACCAGGGTCCATCCAAAGGTACCCTCAGGGAGGTCAGACAGAGAAGCGACACATAGAAAAGCCCCAGCAAGAACCAGTGGGATCAGGTACTGACTTTTGTTGGCCGATGACCATCTTGGCTTGGGCAGCCCGTGAGGGCCACCAGGGAGGCCACGGAGAGGGGACCCTGCATCCAGGCCAGGCCCTGTGCCCCTCAAGGATCCAGCCACAAAGGAGCGACAGGCCCAGAGGCCGTGGATGCGCGGCGAATGCCCTGGACGGCCAGAGGCTGGTCACGGTACGGGGGCACTGGGCCGGCTGCCCCGCGGACCCAGAGCAGCCCAGAGGCGCAAGGGACCCCATCCTGGGCTGCCAGCGGCCCCCCACTCCGTCTTCTGGCACCTGCTCCTCTGCCCCCAACATCTCATGTGGTTCTGACAGGGCTGCCAGTCACGGGACCCTCCTGCCCTCCGGCTAGGGACAGCAAGCCACGCCGCCTTCTCAGAGGACCAACTCCTCAGTGACCGGCCGGCAATGCAACAGGACGAGGGGAGATTGCTCAAGGCCCCTCTTGCCAGTGGGTTGTGAGCCCCAAGGTCATGCCCAATGCCTATGAGCTCCAAGAAGACACAAGCACCACGCAGAGGGAGCCCAGTGGCCACGTGATTTCCCCCGAGATGCAGGCCTGCTGCCTGGAGGTCTCTGGTCCTGAGCTAGCCGGGAGGCTCACCCCTTCAACTGTCAGCTGAGCTGAGCTGAGGCAGCTTCTGTTCCTCACCACACAACGGCCCTGATGTCCCAGTGAAAGAGGCAAGGGAACCAGAGCGGCAGCCGTGGGAACACTGGAGACAGGACGCGGGGCTCAGCCAGGTGGGCACTGAGGCAGTGGCAGCAACCTCCCGAGAGACCTTTGCCGAGGCAGGGCAGACACCCCGCGACGGAATGAGGAATGGTCAGGCAGGGAGCCCAGTCCACTCAGAGCCCAGGAAAGAAGACAGGACACGAGCCGGCGGCCACCGGTGACGGGAATGAGGATTACGGGCCAAGGACGGTCACCGGGGAACACAATGTTCAAGAAGCACTGGGAGGGCCAGCTGGCGAGGCCCGCTGGGGAAATCGCCTCACGTGCCAGGAGCAGATTTCTAGACTAAGGGACCGGTGTCCGTGTCAGGTGCAGCAGACGGTGAGCGAGACGAAGACTAGAATCGCCCACGAGGCGTCAGAAGAGCCGCCCGGGAGGCAGCAGGCTGGGCCAGGAAGGCCAGCGAGGCAGCCACACCCGCGGGGAGGGGCTGGACGTGCCAGCACAGGCCCTGCGGCACTCACAAGGGCCGTCCCCTCGGGTGGGACACCAAGCGGAGTGGGGGAGGGGACCCCTCTCCATGCACGTCACATCGAACCGGGAAGGGTGTCTCTGGGGCATCAGGCTCATCGGCAGGCCGAGCGAGAACACCAACCTCGTAGACGGGGCTTGGGGGCGGCCTCTCCTGAGCCGGCTGAGGAGTCGGGGAGGCTGGGGGCGTCGGCTTCTGGGCCTGGGCCTGCTCCTGGAATCAAAAGGCAAGGGGCAGTCAGGTGACCAGAGAAAGGTCCCCCCAGGCTCACGCCTCCACGGCTCAGCGTGGTGCTCTGCTCGCGGTGCTCTGAAGCAGAGCACAGGGAGGACTAAGCACAGAGACTTCAGCACAAGGTGAACTGAAGATCACGCATCATCAACACACAGGACCTAAGGGGCCCCCCGGTCCTCCTGCTGTCGCCACGCAAAGCACAGGGTGCAGGCAGGCGGCCACCCGGTCCCCAGCCCAGACCTCGCACAGGTGACCAGAGGAGGACCTCGAGCCTCTGGCTGCCGCTCTAGGACTGAGATTCTGCAGACCTATAAGCACGCGGGACAGATGGGAATCTTTGGGGGTCAGAGCAGGGGCCGGCATCTCAGAGACGCAGGCACCTCAGCCCCCAGATCCTGGGAAGAGGCGACCTCGCAGGCCAACGGGACAGAGGATGCAAGCAGCTGGGGACGGAGGTGGGAGACAATGCCGGGACCCCCAGGTGGGCCCGATGTACCCACAGGGTCCTTCCCACCAAGAGGGACGCAGGCACGTGGGAGACCCATCAGAAGGGGTCCCCACGGACGCAGAGGCCAGGAAGGGGCTACGGGCCAAGAACGCGGGTGTCTCTAGAAGCTGGAAAAGGCCCGGAAATGGGTGTCCTCGCAGCCTCCAGAGCTGAGAGAGGGTCCACGTGTGCTGCTCCGAGGCAGAGTCTGGGATCCTGTGGGATGACAGCCCCAGGAAACCTATGCCGACAGCCTGACGTCACAGCAGAAGAGACAGAAGACCAAGACGGTCGGTGCCAGGAAGGAGCAGAAGCAGGAACGGACCCTCCCTGGCCTCCGCCCTGCCGCCACCTGCCCGGTCAGGTTCCCACGCGGCCTGGAGCCAGCCCCGGCTGGAACATTGGGGGTGGGTGTTCCCGTGGAGGGGGCGTGTCCGGGCGGGCTCTGCGGGCTCTGCAGGCCCCGCCGGACACAGAGCTGCCCTTCACACCTGAGCTGCCATGGGGAGGGTCTGTGACCGCCCCCTCACAGCCGCTGGCCGCAGACAATAACTTGTCACAGCGAGCCAGCACGACCCGAGAGTCCAGTGCATGTGGATTCGTGAAGTCTTGCCCGCCTGCTGATGGGAGTGTCCTATGGCCCGGAGGATTCTGGAGTCCGAGCGGCTCCCCAGGACCAGCAGAAGCGAGGGGCAGCGGCTGCAAGCAGAGGACAGGACGGCAGAAGGGACAGCAAGACAAGGTAAAACAGAGATGCCCGACCGAACCACGGTGACAGCCGTCTGCAAGCCGTCCGCCCGCGCTGGGCCATCCAGATGCTGGCGGGACTCAGCGGTCCCAGCATGCAGGCTTAAGATGAGAAAAGCAGTAATTGCTCGATGAAACCACTACCAACCGCCCTGCAGCGTGTGTATCCATGAGCTGAACAGCCAAGAAAACCTAACCTGCAACCCCCTGGATTCAGAAGTTTCTAGCGACTGGGGGTACAGCTCAGTGGTAGAGCATCTGACTGCAAACCTGTCTAGCAATCCCGGAACAGAAACAAGCAGCAATTACACGATCTTGTTCTTACTCTGCCTGCGACGGAACAACCTCAGATTCTATGTATTCGTCTCTCTGGTGCTCACGGCACATTCATTTCCTCAACCCTCCGTTCCCTCTCGATGGGGGTTCTCTGGGCCGTAACTACTGATTTTGGGGAGGAGGCCTCTACAGAGTGCAACAAAGCTTTCCGGATTATGAAAGAACATCACAGGCTTCATCTGTGACTCCACCTCACAACTACCTGAGAAGAGAGGTGGTGAGCTCCCTGTCTCCGCGCCACAGGAGAGCGCGAGGCCACAGCACAGGGGGCGGCTGGGCTCAGGCTGCCTGGTCGGCCGCTGCTAACGTGGGGACCAGAGCCACCGACATGCAGGCCACGTGGAGAAGACCGAGGAAGAAACGGGCCCAGAAACGCTCCCAATCTCCTCCTGGCTCTGACAGCAGAACAAAGACGCACGCGCACACAGCCGACGCGGGTACAAACAGAAGAGAGTGGAGAGAGAGCAGAGAGGGCTCTGCTCCTCCACAAGGAGTCCCTCTGTATTCTCAGCCTCCTCCCCAGGAGGAAGGGGCTTCCAGAGGGACACGGGTCAGAACAGAGACTGCCAGGCCCACGTGGGGTCCGGGGCTCTGCAGGGGCGGCGGGCACGGGAGCAGCACGGCTGACTGGCTAGGACCTGGCGGTCAAAGGCTCCGCCGGCCTTGTGTGTGGCTGAGGGTACAGTTCCAAAGAGCAGAGCCTCGAAAGAGGGTTCTGAACGTTTTCCATAGAGCAGCTTCTGGACCACGGGCCCAGGAAGGCCCACTCACGTGCAGCCGCCTCCGGGCCTCCTCCTGCTCCTGCCTCTCCTTCGCCAGCCTCTGCGCCCTCTCGGCTTCCGCCTTCCGCCGGTCCTCCTGCTCCTTCTCCTTCGCCAGGTTTTCGAAATTTGCTCTGATGTTGCTGGTTCTGCTGTTCACTACAGAGGGGAGGAGAGACGCACGCCGGCGTCAGAGCGGCCGCGTGATCCCCGACCCCAGCCCCGCGCCAGAGCGGCCTGCCACGCGGGACCTGGCGTCACAGGCAGGTCTGAACTCAGACCTGCGGCCGGCTCAGCCCGCCCGTCCCAGGCCAGCCTCCACGCCCCCGTCTCCCGGACGTTCCTGGGGTCTGCCAGAGGGCGCAAGCCTGGCGTCGGGAGTATTTCCAAATCCCAACGGTGCTGGTTCTTTGGCAGCACACACTCAGGAGGGGACCAAAACGTTTTCCCTGAGGACGGGGCCTGATGACCCCACACAGAGCACTGCAATTCTGTAAAATCTCAAGCCCCGAGCGCATCTCCTTGGCGGGGGAGGGGCTGCAGACCACGTCCTGCCAGGGTCTCGGGCAAAACCATTCGTGTGCTGAGCTTACGGACCCCTCACAGAGCATCGTTTTTCCCTGACGTAACGGACGAGGTATGGGTGTGTGTCTTGTGCACCTCGCAGGCTTTCTCTCTAATATCAATCAACTCAGTCTGTCTCTCATCAATGGGAAAACTCAAGCTTCCAAGAAAAATTCAGAATTGTGGAAACCCTGTATCTACTCCGAGCACGACACCCCCAGGTTCACGTAAAAACTCTGTCTGGTAAGACTGGTCACAACACAAGTGTGCTTGGGACAACACTGCGGGACAGCAGAATGAGAAACACAACGCTTGGAAATTTGGCTTAACTCGATGGTCTAGTGCTCTGCAAACATCCACTGCCCGTTCCGGAACCACGCGCTCTGTCAGGGACACGACCCTCTGGGAGCACCAGGAACACATTGGCTATCCGAGGGCAGGGCCACGAGGGCATACCCACCATGACCCGAGACGCTAGGGTAATGCTCTTCTCTTTCCCAACGGGGTACCTGGGGGGTCCAGAGTTCCAGCCTAGACACCACTTACCACAACAGATGGAAGCAGTTACAGCTCCGAACAAAGGTCCCTGACTAAGAAGATTTACAGACACACAAAGCAATGCCACACTTCTGCACAGGTTTTGCTTCAAAAATGTGGTCATTTTTTCCATAAAAAGTATTATGATGTTGGGGCACCTGGATGGCTCACTGGGTTAAGCCTCTGCCTTCAGCTCAGGTCATGATCCCAGGGTGCTGGGATCGAGCCCCGCATCCGGCTCTCTGCTCAGCGGGGGGCCTGTCCCCCCCACCGCCCTCCCTCCGCCTGCCTCTCTGCCTGCTTGTGGGATCTCTCTCTCTCTGTCAAATAAATAAATAAAACCTATTAAAAAAAAGGTACTATGATGTCAACATGGGACGTTTCATCGTGTTTAAGGGAGTAAGGGAAACCTGAAACTCCTGGGTCTCAATCCCACTACAGCCGAGATTAAGAGACCCAAGACCCACCAACAATCGCCTTCCGTGGAGGCACGGCAGAACCCCATCCCCGCCGTGAGCAGGACCAGGGCACTCTCCAGTGCTCCCAGCCCGCACGGTGCCCACGACGGGAACACTGGGGCACCGGGGCCAGCCACGACTCACCCGCCTCGACGGGGACGGTCTTCTGATACGCCGGGGCCGCCTGGGCAACGTCATCGAACGTGGAAGCGTTCTACGGAGAAAAAAGTGGGAAAATCAGGGGCGCACTCTCCTGCCGCCTCCAGCCCGCCAGGCCTTCTACCTCGCCCCAAGGTGGGGGCCGGCCCTGCAACTCCCGAAAGCACCACCGGGGGAGCCCAGGGGTCTCACCCCCACCTCCCGGAGGACACTATGGCATCGGGGCAGGAAGAGTACCCCATGACACCACACCGGACCGGACGTGGCATCCGACATCTGCCCAAACCCACACGATATGCAAGGCCAGGGGCAAACCCCAACGTCAGCCAAGGACTCCGGGCAATGAGCGCATGTGCGTGCAGTACAAGCGCGTGCCCCTGGGGCTGCGGCGGCGGTGGGGTATCGGGAGAGCTAAGAACTGGTAGCGGGAGGGGCTGTGCACGAGGGAAAGCAGGGCTGTACCAGAAACCTGTCGCTTTGCCCCGTGTTTGCTGAAACTGCTCTAGAAACAGTCAACAAGCACCCCCCAACCCCGCAAAACACATTGGCATCAGTGCCAATAACCCTACTATGGGCTCTTCTCAAGCCTCCCACCCTCTCGGGCCCCGGAGGGAGCCTGTTGGCGGGGACCCCAAGCCTCTGCTCTGCCAGGGACGGAGCCCTGGGCCACGCCAGAGCCTCAGGGGGTCTCATCATCCAGTCCCCAACGCGTGAGGTCCCAGCCTCCCGTTCTGCAGAGGACCCCACTGTGTCACAGCGCAGTGACAGTGATGACCACCACCCAGAGCCGGACTCGGACGCATACGGACAGGCCCCGGCACCCCGGCCATCCCCGGTTTCCCCGGAAACACCTCCTGGAGGAACACTTCGGGAAGGAGGAGGTGGGCGCGGTGTTGGGGAGACAGCACAGCTGGGACAAAAGCCCCCAGGGAGGTGGCAGAGACAACCCCGAGCGGCGCCGGAGAACCGGTTGGACGAGGCTGTCACCCTGGGAGCTGCAGGGAGCGGTGTGAGGGTGCAGACGCCCTCTTCCCTCAAGGCTGCAGGGTAGGGTGAGGGACGGGCATTGGAGACCTTTCTGGAAAAAGGCGAGGCAGATGTGGGCAGTGTTTGTGGGGGCACCTGGAAGGGGCAGAGGGTTTGGTCAGGGCAGCCCAAGCAGCGGCATGTGGAGGAGAGGTGGGCGCTCAGGACACGGCTGCTTCCGACACACGAACGAGGAGGACCGGGGCCCGCAGGAAGAGAGGAGCTGAAGGTCACGGCCACGCGCGGCTGCTCTGCGGGGTGCAGCGCCGGCGGCTCAGGGACGCGGCTGCTCTGCGGGGTGCAGCGCCGGCGGCTCAGGGACGCGGCCCAGCTCCCCTCCCCCGGCACCACCTGCCCTTCCAGCCCAGCGGCATCCAGTCAGGCACCTGCGCACCCAGGGGACACTGCGCCTCGCCCACCTCTCCTCCACGTGCCGCTGCTGGGCTGCCCTGACCAAACCCTCTGCCCCTTCCAGGTGCCCCCACAAACACGGCCCACATCTGCCTCGCCTTTTTCCAGAAAGGTCTCCAATGCCCGTCCCTCACCCTACCCTGCAGCCTTGAGGGAAGAGGGCGTCTGCACCCTCACACCGCTCCCTGCAGCTCCCAGGGTGACAGCCTCGTCCAACCGGTTCTCGGGCACCGCTCGGGGTTGTCTCTGCCACCTCCCTGGGGGCTTTTGTCCCAGCTGTGCTGTCTCCCCAACACCGCGCCCACCTCCTCCTTCCCGACCAGAGCCCTCTCCCTCTGCTGCTACTCCCCGACACGGACACAGCTCCCTGTCCCCTGGCCCAGGACGCGGGACGGCTCTCACCGCTTCCACTATCCCAGGGACCACTACAGACCCAAGTCCCAGGGGCCCCACCTCTCTCGGGGACAACCTCATGCCCCCGCCTGGCTCTGAACCCCTTGGACACGTTTACTGGAACCTGGGTAGTTGCCACACCTTCTTTCCAAGCTGGGCCTGCCACTTGCTGCCGGGTCCCACACAGTCACGTGGTAGGGTCCACCGGGGTGACAACGTCCAAGGGGCCAGCTCTGAGCCTGACAGAGCAGGACTGCAGGAGGGCCAGCCCCGCCATCGGAGACAAGGGGCCAGGCACAGGACGGATCAGGGCAGCCTGCCTTTGTTCAGCAGACCTGAGGGGACATGGCTGCTCCCCGTCCCCAGCGCGCAGCTTCTAAGTCCACCCTGCTGACATAGTCGGGCCGCAACTGAGAAGAGCCACCCGACACATGCTTCAGACTGACCCGCCGAGACTCTGAAGCCAGCAGAAGGGACAAAGTCCCTGAGGAGAGGAACAGGGGTATCCCAGGGCGGCCGCTGTAAGAGGTGGCCCAGCACTTCAGCTCTGGCTCTAGACGAACACTGGGCCACGGGCCTTCCATAGCAACACAGACGCTCCAGATCTGGAGGCCCCAACGTGGCAGCCAGGACTCACGCGTGGCCAATGGGCTCTTCTACCATGGCCCGTGAGACCAAGGAACCCGGTTCCCAAAGTGGTTTCCTACTAAGCTGAATTCAGAGAGCGACACGCTCTTGGGCTGTCAGTCTCATTAGCCTACAGTCTCATGTCCAGGTTCCGACGGTGGTCCAGCCACACACCGACTACCAAATGAGCACGGACAGTATCTGCCTCAAAGCGCGGCTGTGCGCGGCCCCGGACAGGACACCCCCCACAAGTGAGGTGAGGCCTGGCACATGGGCAGCAGCACTCAAGGGTCTGTCCTTCCAGGCATGGGAGCCCCCATGTTTGGAGACCGGAGACCATCCCCAGAGCTACACCCAGCAGGACCTCCCTCAATTCCCGAACTATCCGCAGAAAAGACAGCCCTGGGTCGGGAACACTCACCTTATCCATGCGGTCCTTCTGCACCCCGTATTTTCCGCCGAATCCTTTGGAGTAGTCTGAAAAGAGGCGCAACACCAGGCTTACTTGCAGGTCGAGGAGCAGCACAGTGACACCACCAGAGCCATGCAGACCCAGCAACAGCCCAGGAAAATGCACCCAGCGCAGAAAGAATGAGAGCCACCACACGATGCGTCTACTTGCAAGGTGAGTCTGGAGTCTACCATGGTGTTCGGAAGGCAGGCAGGTGGCAGGCAGAGAAGAGGCGCGTGCATGCTTTCCCGCATTCTCCCGAGGGACGGAAAGGGTGCCAGGGGCGGGCGGGCAGTGAGGGCGAGGAGGCCACAGCGTGGGCCAGGGGGAGGGGGCACCGCTGCAAGAGCACAGTCTTCCTCCCAGCAACGGCTGACCGGCCGCGGCCCTTCCTGTGTCCTGCTCTGTACGTGCTACAAGGAGCTCAACTGTGGGCTTCTCTCGCTTTTCCAAAAGCAAAAATAACTCCATGGGAGAATTCTACGGGCCAAAGACTCATATCTCGGCGACATAGGTCTACGGGGCAGTCACGGCATCACGTAGCACTGCCATGGAGACCTGAGGCTGTCCCCACGCCGTCTCCAGGAGGGACCCAAGTGCGTGCTCCCACCCCGCCGGGACCCTGGCACCAGACACCTGAGCTCTGCCCCCAGATCTCAGGCCATCACTCCTCTCCCAGCCACACTCCCTGTTCTAACAACTTGGTTAAAGACTGAACGGTCACGGGCTTCCTGGGTGGCTCAGAGGGTTAAGCCTCTGCCTTCGGTTCAGGTCATGATATCAGGGTCCTGGGATCGAGTCCCGCATCGGGCTCTCTGCTCAGCGGGGAGCCTGCTTCCCACCCCCACCCCGCCTACTTGTGATCTATCAAAGAAATAAATAAAATCTTTAAAAAAAAAAAAAAGACTGGGGCGCCTGGGTGGCTCAGTGGGTTAAGCCACTGCCTTCGGCTCAGGTCATGATCTCGGGGTCCTGGGATCGAGTCCCGCATGGGGCTCTCTGCTCAGCAGGGAGCCTGCTTCCCTTCCTCTCTCTCTGCCTGCCTCTCTGCCTGCTTGTGATCTCTCTCTGTCAAATAAATAAATAAAATCTTAAAAAAAAAAAAAAATACTGAACGGTCACTAAAGAAGAAAACGCGCTGGCCAGAATCCTAATACCTACATCTAGAAATTTCATTTCTTTCCCGTTTTGAGGACATACCAGTGACTCTGTGCGAGGAAGTTACACGTAGATGGTGTCACCAAAAAACAAAAACAAAAAGACAACATCCCCACCCCAGCCAAGGACACCACCACAAGGGAAACACAGAGACCACACAGAACACGAAGGCTCGGGGCCAGGCGAAACCGAACAGCTCCTTGGGTGACTCCCAGAGGCCACGGTCAGCGGCAGGGGCTCCTGGGAGACCAAAGACGGCCCACCCCACCCATCGTCATGTTACAGGGTTAGGAGGACGTTACCCTAAGAATGACTCCTCTTACCAGATGCAAGTTCTAAAGGGCAGGGACAGAAAGGGCTGCAAGTCGGAATCGCCGCAGCCCCAAACCGGGCTAAAAGGGCCACGTGCCCCTGCCAGCGGCTAACTCGGAAGGCTGAGCCCCTGAAGTCCGTGCTAGAGGCAGCTGCACTGGGGGCGGGGGGCGGGGGGGGCTGGTGAGCAACTATGCCTTGCTGGGACTCGTGCTTGGCCAGTCTCTCCTTGTAATCAAACCCCACAGCACAGGAGTCCTGCCTCTCGGACTGAACACCAAATCTGCCTCCGAAACCAGCCTTATAATCTGAAAATCCACAAGCAACAGTGGGGAAAACCGAGAGAGGAAACACAGTCTGGTTAGGATCGAGTCAGCAAGTGCACGCGTCACACACGTCATCTAGAGAACGCAGAGCTTGTGCTCGCCTCGGCAGCACAGGTACTAAAGGCAGAGCTCCACGGAGCCCGGAGCCAGAGTCAGCTCCCAGGCTCATACACAGGCCCGAGTCGGTGCCGAGGCTACAGGACACACTGAAACTCGTGGCACCTCAGCCCGGGTCTGAAGAGAGGTTAGGAGCTGCAAATGAAAGAATTCTGGAAAAGCACTCCATGCTCTGAGGTCTCCTTCTGGGGTCCTACCTGCGCTACGGACCCGAGAGTGTATCTCTGTGCGTGTAAGGCAGAGACACACTGTGCACAGGTACCACAGGGCCCTGCAGGTCAGCCCCCCGCTCCCGCGTGCTGGCTTCAAGGGGGGGTGCCAGGCCGGCACACGTGGCAGGGCCGCACCCCAGCCTGCAGCCTGGGTCCCAGGGACGGTGCTCGTCCTGACGTGAACACGCTGCTGGGCGCAGGGGGCACCCGCGGCACACCTGGTCAGCGGGAACGCACACGCGGGCAGGAAACAGCGTTCCCAGGATGCTCCAGGAGCACAGGCGGGCACGGCGCCCCCTTATCATAGGCGCTCCCGGGGGAGGAGGGCTCACCACTACACTAGCTGGGGAGTTTTTCAAAAATGGGGCAGGCATGGGGCGCCTGGGTGGCTCAGTGGTTTGGGCTGCTGCCTTTGGCTCGGGTCATGATCTCAGAGTCCTGGGATCGAGCCCCGCATTGGGCTCTCTGCTCCGCAGGAAGCCTGCTTCCCTCTCTCTCTCTCTCTGCCTGCCTCTCTGCCTACTTGTGATCTCTGTCTTTCAAATAAATAAATAAAAAAAATTAAAAAAAAAAAAAAATGGGGCAGGCAGAGGCCAACCCCAAACGGTGGAGAGAAAAGGACACACAACAGAAATGCAGCAAGAACACGGCACACGGGAGGACCTGTGGACGGAAACAAACGAACTTCTGGAATGTTCTCAAGTAGGAGCCAGCATAACAAATGTTACCTTTTTGGGATTCGTGCAGCTGCAATTTCTCCTGGTGATCCCAGCCAAGAGCACATTTGTCTTGTCTGTCTGTCTGTACACCGAATTTTCCTCCAAACCCTTTCACATAGTCTACACACACAGAAAAGAGCACGGTCTGGTGTCAGCAGGGAGCACGGGCAGCAAGTTCCTGGTACAGGCAGACACACACAACCGGCTACACGCGCGCTCGCTCCTCTGCAGGAAGAGGGCCTCCTGGAGAGCATCCGGAAAGCAGCCTGACCTGTACTCTCGGCACCGTGAGCACAGAGGACCCCGCACACGAAGCTCCAAGACACATGGCCCAAAGCAGCCCCAGCGAGCCGCCACGCCTCCCCGTTTACAACCCAGACATGCGACACGCAGCCATTATCACAGGCAGCGGCTGGGGTGCCAGGGCTGAAGACGTGTCAGGATACGGTTTCCTCACTTAACAGCTGTGCTGGGACCTGCTCTCTCCAGACGCAGCACTCAGTTGCGAAGACGCATCTAACTTCAGGGGTTCCCTCCCCGTGACGCTGTCCCCCTCTGTTCTGGCCACCCTCATCAGGCCACCAGCTGCCGGCGAGAGAAGAGAAACCGGGACGCACCTTTCTGCGACTCGTGCTTCTCCGTCTTGCCCTGGTACTCGAAGCCCACGGCACTCTTGTCCACCTTGTCCCTGTCGATGCCATACTTGCCGCCGAAGCCCTTGGAGTAATCTGCACACGAGGAAGGTACTGTTTACACACCAGCAACACAATCAGCGAGCCGACCTGAGCAAATACTCCTCCCACCCAGTTTAAAACAACACAAGGACAAGTCAAAAGTCTTTCAGGCGCACTGTTGTAAGGTCCCTGACACGGGAGACGCAGGATGGCATTACTTGTGTACGTAAGAGAAAGGTGAACAGTAGCAAGGACAACAGATCCTAACAACGGTCGAATCTCTCCTCCGTTCCGAAGGAGATCACGAAATGAGCATGTCAGATGTCGGCGAGGAAGCGGAGAAGGGGGAACCCTCTTGTGCTGCTGGCGGGAATGCGAGCTGGCGGTCACTCTGGAAACGGTACGGAGGCTCCTCGAGAAGTTAAAAATAGAGCTGCCCTATGACCCAGCCATCGCACTACTGGGTACTTAGTGCAAAGATAAGATGTAGTGAGAAGAAGGGGCACGTGCAGCCCAACGTTCACAGCAGCAATGTCCACAACCGCTGAACTGTGGAAAGAGCCCAGAGGCCCATCGACTGCTGAACGTGGTCCATATACACAATGGAATACTACGCAGCCATCAAAAGGAATGCGATCTTGCCCTCTGCAACGACGTGCGAGGAACTAGAGGGTATCGTGCTCAGCGAAGTTAGATCAGAGAAAGACTATCATGTGATCTCACTCCTGTGGAATTTAAGAAACGAAACAAAGCAGCACAGGGAAGGGAGGACAAATAAAGACAAGATCACGGAGGGAGACGAATCATAACAGACTCTTAACTCGGAGACAAACCAAGGGCTGCTGGGGGGGAGGCAGGTGCGCGGCTGGGGCGACTGCTGAGGGGCACTGGGGTGGGCAGGAGATGGAATGAGCACTGGCGTGACAGGTTATCGATAAATCCCTGAGCTCTGCCCCCGAAACCAGCAAAACACTGTGTGTCAACTGACTCAATTTAAGTTTTAAAAAAACAAAACAAAAACCAAGCTTAAAAGAATTTAAGTATGCCAGCCAGATAAAACCAAGCGAAGCAGCGAGCACCCAGGGCCTCTGCGGGAGGGGCTGCACCGTAAATGCCTCACAGGGAGACCCCTCGCCAGGCAGGATCCCCCAAAACGGAGGGAAAACCAGCTGGCAGACGAGGCCAATCTGCAGTTGCCTGCAGAACTTTGAAGTCAACGGCCTCTGACCTGGCAGTTCCATTTCTCAAAACTTACTGTTAAATGATCACTACGGATGAGACAAATGGACAAAAACATTCACTGTGGTTGATTTTTGGCTTCAAAAATCACAAATGAGCTCAATTCCACGTTCCAAGGAGGCATGGCTGCATGCTTGTAGCTTCTCCACGCGACGGAGATAGAACGGTCGACACAGACAAACCCCTACACTGACCCGAGCCGGACAAGAGCGTCCCCACGCGTGCAGCGAACAAGGCCGAGCAAGGGTCGCACGAGCTGCCGGCACGGGGGAGGAAATTCCCCGGGGTGGACGGACACCGTGCGTGAGGGACGGGGTGGGGGGAGGGAGGCAGGCCCCGCGCTGGCCCGACCTTTCTGCGACTCGTGCTTCTCCGTCTTGCCCTGGTAGTCGAAGCCCACGGCACTCTTGTCCACGCGGTCGGCCTGCACGCCGTACTTGCCACCAAAGCCGCTCGAGTAGTCTGTGGAGACATGGCAGCGGTCAGTTGAGGAGCCCAGTAACAGCCTCAACTGTCACTTTGGCTCTTCGACCAAGCAAGACAAACACGTGTCGGAGTCAGGACTCGGCAAGAGATCAAGCGCACAGCTTAAAACACGCCCCACCCAGGATCACCCACGAGTAACCCCGACTCCGTCTCCAGTGCTGCCCCGGCACCCGCCAATGGCACACGGAAGCTGCAGTCCCACCTGGGAAAGAAGCCGTCGGAGCACGAGAGCCGCACAGCTCACACCTTCTGGAAGGGGCTGTGGAGGCCCGGGCCAGACCGAACGGACAGCGCGCCCGCTCCCGGGGCCGCCCGGTGACATGCAAGACACAGGTATAAGCCCGCACATGCGCGAAGACCGTATCAAGCACTTGGAGAAAGTGACGTGCTTCCGCTTTCAGAAAGAGGCTTTAGGAGGCGGCATGACTCGAAGGTCATAGGCGCCGTGTGAGGACCACACAGGGAGTAAAGCATCAGTGATCAGAGGGCTCCGGTTCCCACTGTTGGGGGCAGTGAGCTCGTCACCAGCCACGCCCAAGACAGACTCTCCCGGGACAACGGCACTCAGAAGGCAGAAGGCAGCCTCTGTCGCAGCCTGGGAGGCCCCATGATGACATTGGACACTCAGGGAGCACGGCCCTCCCCAAGAAACCTCCTCCAGTGACCGTGCCCTCCCCCGCTCCCTCCTGCCCGGCCGTCCACAGCGCGGCTTACCTCTCTGCGAGGCATGTTTCTCGGTCTTGCCCTGGTATTCGAAGCCGACAGCGGACTGCAGGTACCAAAGAAAGAGAAACACATTTTTAAATGCCTCCAAATCAATTCATCTGAACCCAACAATACATACGACATTTTTAAAAACATGAACCATGTTATTTTTTGGCCTCTGATTACTTAACCCAGGTGCAGATCTAACCAAAGCCCAAAGCTCTGGTGTCTGACATGTGTCGGGCCACGAAACGTGCACCGGGTCGCGTGGGCAAGTACCGCTTGTGGATTTCTGCCCGATGCCAGCCTCGAGCGACTCCCACGACTGCCCGTGGCCTTGCTTTCCACGGGAACTCTTCCAAGAGCAACAGAGACATCAGGCGTGAGAATGGGGGCGGAGGGGTCTGCACCTACAGCCCCGGGACAGGCAGGTACCATCACCCCATTTTACGGTTAACACAGACCCACGGCTCACGGAGCAAAGCCTGAATGCAGACTGAGGTGTGAGCCCACAGCCCAGGCTCTCCGACGCTACGACAGAGAGCACAGGTGCTCCCGGGGCTCAGTCAGAGAATCGGGGACGGGCCGAGGCCCTGGACAACAGCTGGACACCAGCCTTAGTTCTGGGTATGGGCGAGGGGGTTGGGGGCGGGGCTCTCCCGTGTCCCAGGGACGTCCGTGCAGTGTGGGTGGCTAGACAGGGTCCCAGCGACACCTTCTCAGGGAAACGTGAGGCTGTTCCTGGTCCATCTGATGACAAAATAGCAACACAGAGGACTGTCCCCACAAGAGCAACAACGATCCCTAAAGCGTTCCTGTCCTCCCGTGCTCAGCCCAGCGAGCCAACCATCTCCGAGCCCCGGGGGGGATGGGGGGGGCGCTGGGGGTTCTTCCAGGAATCCTGCTCTCAGGACGCCCACCTGGCAGTACGGAGTCGGAGCCACCTCGTGCTACAGTGACAGGCCCAGCGGATGCCACGGTCTGGAGAGAGTGGCCCGATCGCTGCGTGCTGGCTCCCACGCCCCCCACTCACCTGGTCAACTCTGTCCACCTGGACACCAAACTTGCCTCCAAAGCCGCGGACGGAGTCCACCTGGGAGCAGTGCTTGGAGAGTTTCGACTGGTACTCGTGGCCGACGGCCGACTGCAACAGGGTGCGGAGGGAGGCGGTAAGCTGCCGGCTCTACCAGTCCCCCACAGCCCGGACTGGGCTCCTCCCCAAAACACACACAGCACAAACACCGGCGGGGGGGGCGGGGGGGCAGAGCTGCCTGAGACCCTGCCAGGTGGGACCTCGGGATGCAGTGCGGACAAGGCAAGGACCCTGCTGTCAATTCCGCCCCAAACCCAGCCTGCGACCTCCGGCCTGCCCACGGAGACTGGTAGCGACAGTCACTTGCTCCACTAAAGCGTGACATGAGACCAGGAACCAAAAATACCCTAAGGGTCAGGGCTGCAGACAGCATGCTTCTGTTAGGACACACGTCCAGCCACTAGTACCGAGCGAGCGCCCCGCCCAGGCAAGGAGCAGCTGCCACTGCGTCCCTTCGTGGCCCTCGGGAAAGGAGGTGGACTCGGCCACCCTCTGCCTGCTGTGCCGTTTGCTACAGACCCTGTCAGTTGGGCTTCTGGGCCACACCGACCACCCAGCTCGCTGTAAACAAAGCTTCTGGAACACGGCCACATCTGCTCACTTATATCCTGAGACCACTTCTGAGACTCAGCCACCAAGTTCTGAAAACTGCCTGAGACCCCACAGCCTGCAAAGCTGAACACGTTTACTACTGAGCCCCGAGCACCGCCAGCCCCGCCCCCAGAATGGACAGGACCATGGACAGCGGGGCCCCCGGACACAGCACAGGGACAGCACATCTGAGCCCTCCTTCTAGCTCCGACCGTCACACCACCTGGGAACCACACCACAATCACCCGCCGCTCGTCTGTGGGGCTTCACAGGATGCCCTGGTTCAGGTGTCAGCCCCACCGCGGACCCTCCATGGGCAACTCAGGAGTCCATTCTCGCCATATCCCAGGGGAAGGAGCAGCGTCCTCCTGGAAGCTCCGGGGCTGCGCGACCACCGCCCGCAGCCCGTCTGCTCAACATCGGTACTGACCGACAAGCTCCGGGACACGCCGCAGCCTCCAGGGCCCCTGGCCAGAAAGAGGCCAGAAAGCGCTGACAGAGCAGCCCGGAGGGGCAGCCTTCCGAAGGGGTCCCCCAGCATGAATCGCACCAGAAAGAAGTGAAAGAGGTTTTAAGACTTTCCTAACAACGTGGCCGGGGTGACAGCCTGGCAACTTTCCTCAACCTCTCTATCCACACAGATGAACCTGGCTGACAACGTCCTGTTCATGACTAGAGCTCAGCACTGGGCAGGGCGCCGCCTGGACGCACACTCCAGGCCCCGGGGTGTGGCCATGGCCAGCTCGACCCCGAGCGAAGGGCAGGGGCCCGAGAGCCGAGCAGACGGGGCTGGCGGCTGCCCCACCGGTCCAGGCCACATGCCTCTGGCCAATCCGTGCCTGTCCGAGGTGGGTCTTACTCCCGAAAGTCTCTACTGCATCGTCCTCAACTGTTGACAGAGACCTTACGACTTAGGGCTTTTTCCAACTTCTGGAGAGAACAAGTTGCAAGTAGGAGTGACTGGGCTGGGGAATCTTCGTTCTTTCTGACAACAGGTCCAACTGTGCCCCCGGAGCCACAAGCGAGCCTCGTCGAAGTGCGCAGTGAGGCACGGGCGGAGGAACCCGAGCCCCATCAACATCCCCCACCGGCTCCTCTTTAAGGGGCCCCACACACTGCCCTGGCACGAAGGGGCTTCCCTGAGCCACCTAGGGATGGTTAGCACGTCGGCCACGGACATACAACCCAGGCACTCAGAAGATATCCCTGGACACCTTCACGGTGGCCACCAGCCAGGCACAAGGTGAGGACAGGCACCAGCCCCGAAGAGCCTCCGGGGAATGGAGGGTAACAGGGAGAAGGTACAGGAAAGGGTGCTGCGGGCTGGCCGGAGTGGGGAGGGGAACACTCCTTAGGGAAGCTTCTCAACTAGAAAGGCCTGAGGCCAAGGTGCTGAGCGGGCAGGAGGCGCAGTCCCTCAGCAGCACGGAAGCCGGAAGTGAACGCCAGGTTCTTCCCGCCATCAAGCTTCCTAGACACCTTGTTTTCCCCAGAGTCATTTTACCAACCCAGACCCGGGGCCCAAACTAATCGTTCATTTCTCTCCGACTGCCCACACCCCATGCGCACAGGCTTCGTTCGGGGTGAGAAAGGCTTCTACCGACTTGATTCTTTCACTGGCCTAAGCACATGGCAGTCCTGTGTGTCTGCGAAAAGCTCCCAGGCTTCTCTTTAGAATCTGAAGATTAGAGGCGCCTGGGGGGGCTCAGGCGTGACGCATCTGCCCAGAGTCCTGGGATCAAGCCCATCAGGCTCCCTGCTTCTCCCTCCCCCCCTCCCCCTGCTTGTGCTTCCTCTCTCGCAGTCTCTTTGTCAAATAAATACATAAAATCTTGAAAAAAAAAATCCAGGGGCGCCTGGGGGGCTCAGTGGGTTAAAGCCTCTGCCTTCGGCTCAGGTCATGATCCCAGGGTCCTGGGATCGAGCCCCACATTGGGCTCCCTGCTCTGCGGGGAGCCTGCTTCCTCCTCTCTCTCTCTGCCTGCCTCTCTGCCTATCTGTGATCTCGGTCTGTCAGATAAATAAATAAAATCTTTTAAAAAAAAATTTAAATTAAAAAAAAAAAAAAAATCCATAGATCCTTCTGCTGCTCACTTTCCCTGTCCAGACATCTCCAGGAATGAGTATCACACCAGGAAACGTCCGTGTCTTCCCTGCAGCTCACACTTGGTCCAACTCCAGCTTAGGTGCAGTTCGGACCTGGTTTGGGGTGCCCATAGGCGCCCCCCGCCCACCCACTCTGTGGTAACACGGTGCAGCGTGGTACACTGTGACCCAGCGGCGGCGTTTCATGTCCGCTCAGACACTGAATCCGATCCGTGCGTGCGGCGGCGGGCGGGAGGCAGGTCTGGAATTACAGACCAGAACCAGGACACGCTCCTGCCCACGGCCTCCCCTCTACACAGGATGCAGGCAGACACTTGCAAGTCAGAGCAATCTCACATTGTGGAGCCTAGGAAACTCGCGTCTACAGGGACGTCTGGAGAACATGAAGAACCGTCTCGGGGAGAAGCCTGCGACACACCAGCCCCTGCTCCGTCCTCTCCTGCGACACCAGCCGCCCAGAGCTCCCTGCTCCCTCTCGGGACACGGAAGATGCAAACTGCTGACAAAGACTGATCCGTTCAGTCAACAAGGCTGACAGCATGTCCCCAGGTTCCTGAACTCAACCGGTGACAGCTCAGGGGAAGCTCGGCCACTGTTCTCAGAGGGAGCGATCTTGCCTGGCCTCGTGGGCAGGGGCTCCGTGTTTCATAGAGCGCCAGACTCCCGTGTGCGGTTCATCACGCAAGGGGGACGTCAGCACACCTATGGGGTTCATCGCTCGCCTGCGGCGTGAAACCGGGGCGCCCCCAGATTTGGTGCCGGTCGGCAGGTTGGTCCGGGTTAGGCAGCAAGCTGAAGGGCGTGGGCGTGTAGCAGTCACGCCAACGCCGGCGGTCAAGAGGCTTCTGGGCTCTGTCTGAGTCCCAGGGCAGGCCGCCCTACGTGTCCCCACACCCCAGCAATCGTGAGACCCTCCAGCAGCTTCTGAAGAGCGGGAGTCAGGTCAGCCAACAGAGAATGACTTCTGGCAAATCCCAGCTCCGAGACACCGACTGCAAACGTTTAACCCAAGGAAGTCGGAGCCCCTTCTCGGCCGGCCACGTGCGAGCCGAGAACAGATACGCAGCGGCCGCACCTCACCTTGTCCATCCTGTCCTGCTCCACGCCGAACTTCCCGCCGTAGCCGTGAGAGGCTTTCGGTCCTGTTTCAAGCTCCTTCTCCTTGAGGGTCTGGTGTTCTTGAAAAACGTTCTCTCTCAGCTTGTGTATGCTTGGAGGGAAGAGAGAAAATGAGAGCGAACCACGGAACAGAAGTGCGCCCTCGCCCTCGAGGAGGACACACAAGGACAGAGACGTCACCTCGTACCCCTGTGATCTCGTGACTCTGCCCCCCAAGTCCCCGACTTCATCACACTTTCCTGACTCCTCTGCCAGCCGGCCCACCTGCTCCGGCAGCTTAAGCTTAAGGGGGAAAAGAAACCAAAGTGCGCACCCACAAGGCATCCCAACCCCCCCGAGTAGCTACCCCGAGACGTGGACCTTCTCTCAAACAGAGAAAAGGTTCTGCTTCCTCAGGTAACAGCACCAGGAGAAGCAGTTGTGTGAGCGCCACCCAAGCAGAAGGAGAAACAAAGTCAGCATCCCTGACCCCAGGCACACTGAGGACACCGGTCCAAGACAGTGAGGCAAGACATTTCGACAGTGTCCCTTTACTTGAAATACTCTAGCTTTGGAAATATTCAAAAGTGAAATGAAAGACGTTCAGATTTATCATCCAAAGTCACTTTTTTTACCGGAAAATACTGGGGATCGTGAAACAGATCCCAAGCTGTGGTCAAAGCCTGGCAGGTCAGGGAGTACCTGCAGCTGTCCCCATCAGACCACAAAGCGGCACAAGCCCACCCCCCACCCCCCGCAGGAGCAGGAGGAAGAACACTGCTCCTCACCCCCGGAAGGACCCCAGGCCCCCGAAGCGTCCGGAGGCTGCTCCACCAGAGAACGCCGGCAACGGCCGACACGTCTCCGAGCCACGGGAACGGACAGGAGGAGAGGAATGGGTGACCTAACCCGCCGGGGAGGCGGCCTGAAGCACGACGGCGCTGGCCCCTCTCCCCGCAGGCCCGGGGCCCTCCCTCGACGTCCTCCTGGGACTTCTGCGGAGGGGGCGGGCCCAGCAAGTCAGGGAGGAACGGACACTCGTGTCTAAACCGCCCACATCACAGGCCAAGCCTCTTCTATGGATGATTTACCGACTCTCTCGGCCAAGAGGGGCCTCATCTTCCTGAGAGACAGCGGGGCCGAGCAGGACCAATGTGCAAACGGTCCCAGGGGTCACTCGGTCAGGGACAGTCCTTCACGAACAGGGAGCGAGAGGGACGTTCTGAAGCCAGTCCGGCCTACTCAAAAGCCTGAGCACAACTTAAAGTCCGTTTTAGCTACACTCCCTGATAAGGAAACACCACCGAGAGAGGGGACAGGTCAAGACAGGGCCGAGTCGGGACCAAGGCCACGTTCTCCTACAACGGCGATCACTCAGTTCCTCTATTTTGGGCTTTATGCGAGAACACGGTGCTTAGAATCCAGGACCCAAAAGCCCATGATAAAATAGTAAGACTGTAACAGTCACGGCAGGGGCGGGCGGTGTTTCAGGTCTAAGGCTTTCAAGGACACTGTGCATGTCAGAGACGGGCCACTGGCAGAGGGGACGCAGGGGACCATGTCCCGCAAGGAGAGTGGACAGCAGAATTGCAAATGAAGGACTCGTCCGCAGCAGGAGCTTGAAGTCGCTGTATCTGTGAGCTCACACACACACACACACACACACACACACGCGCAGAAGTACATCGCCGTGTCCCACCCTCATCTCCCGCAGTGAACCAAGCAAGGGAGGGACTGCGTGAGGGACAGAGGCCAGGCCCCCGGCCCACCTGCTGTCGCTTTTCAGGGGACCGTTTTCACACCAACAGGCTCTTACTTGATGTGTTCCTGGTGCCCAGACCCCTTCACGGTTTTGGCCCCCCATCTCTGCTCTTTCTCGCTCACGTCGTTCTGAAAAGAAGAAGACACGATCAGCGGACTCCCCGCGACCCTGGGGACCCGCGGAGGGAAGCCGCTTTCGGGAGCAGCACAGCAGCGACAGGACGGAGGCTCGTACCACAAAGTCGGGGTCGGTCTCCCAGTCATCAGAGCCCCCGTCGTCCTGGGTGATGGACACGGCGTGGCCTGCCGAAGCCTTCCACATCTGGAAGAGCAGTGCGCAGAGTCATGGGGGCTGAGCGGGCGGCCCCCCCGCACCCCAACTGCAACCCAGGTCGGGGGTCGCCAGCCCCGCACGGACCCCGACACGAGAAAGGAATGAAAGAGAACGCTGCGTTTCTAGCCCTGTTCTCAGAGGGCATCCAGAACGCTGTCAGAATGTGCCGCCTCAGTTCAAGTGAGAACATCTTCGGGAAAATAAAAACATCACGCGTGCACTTACTTCGTGAAGACCCCGTCCCTCCCGCAAAAAAACAAAGGGAAACAGACTACCCGTTTTGCTTTCTAGTCTCAGTGGACATGCAAGTGCTTCCTTAGCTCGGACTCTGGCAAGTGAATAAGTGTTCCACGTGATTTACGAGGGTCCCTCACCATCCACCTGGGGACGCAGCCAGGACACCAACTGCCAACCTTTCCTGCCCCGGGCAGCCCAAGGACGGCAGGTGGCCGTTCCGCCCCAGCGATGGTTCCACCTGGCACAGAGGATGACGGCTTCACGGCGGGGCAGCAGTGGCTTTTCCTAACCACAAAGGTAAACTCTAACCTTTCAACTCTTAATGGTGTCAGGAGAAAACCAGGAGAACAGCGGGTCCGTCTTCCCCAGAAGCACTCAAACAATTCCCCCGAGCCAGGAAGCACCTGGGAGATGATTTTAACTCGATCAACCGAAAGCTTCTGTGGCTTGAACTCAGACAGGACCGAAGTCCCTCAGGAGCCTGAGAACCTCCCATCCGGATCCGCCCCTGACCCCAGCTCTGCTGGGCCTCAAGTCCAAACTCAAGGTGGTAGTGAGTGCTGTCATACGCCAGCACTCTCAAGTTCCCAGATGCGACTCCGGTCGCTGTGACCTGAGCCGGGAAGTTTGCTCCTGGGTAAGGCGGGACCAACACAGTCCCTTCAAGGCCACCGCGAACCCTGCTCTCTGTCCAGCTGTCCCAGGCACGGCCAGCACTTCCCAGATGTGATCTGCTTTTGACACGAGTTTAGCGAAAAAATAGACTAAATGCTCAGCCCTGGGAGGAGCAACCCGATGTGCCCCGTCCCCTGCGCCCACGTACAAACGCAAGGACAGCCGCCTGAAAATTCGTTTGCCCACAGTCTGCCTCTCCCAGTCAAATGTGCCCCGTATGTCACCACAGTAGAAAGGGGCCTCAACTGTGGGACGTCAGCTGCCCAGGGGTCCAGCCACTGAGGACACAGTCACGCAGAAGGACAGGGTCTCTGGGGAGGGCCAGTGCGGCCACCTTTCCCCCTCGGGCAAAGGTGAAAGGGGTCTTTGCTGCTGCTGTCCTTGACGCAGGCGGAGAACACAGCAGAGCCAACCTTCACGGGTCCTTCTGGAAGGCGGCCTCCTGCGGGCAGGGTGAGCACTGGCCCCTGCTTCCTGACGCCCTGCCTGGCAGCTCCTCCCACCCTCCACAGCACAGATCCAAGAGGCCAGATGGCTCCTCCCAGAACAGAGAGGCTTCCAGAGACTTCTGGAATCCCCTTCTCTTTCACCCGCAGGCAACACTGGAAACTGGGCTGACTCACTTTACTTATTTCTAAGTAATCTCCACACCCAACGTGGGGGTCCCAACTCATGACCCCAAGACCCCAAGTTCAAGAGTCGCATGCTATTCTGACGGAACCGGCCAGGCACCCCTTGACTTGACTTTTTAAGCAACATTTCCTCCAGAAAATGATGGTCCCCACCTCTGCAGACCCAAAGGGAGACCACCCACTCCCCCTCCTTGCCTGGGGATCCACCCCGACAGTCCGAGGCGAGACAAGGGGAGGCGCTCACGGGGCACAAACCTTTCTTTCCAGCTGGCGACCAAAGGCTGCTCAGGGGTCCCTGTGGAAAGCCAGTGCTCCTGCGAGGAACTTCCAGCATTTGGGAGTGACTCTGTCTGTGAAAACATGAAGGGCAGAGAGCTCAGAAGCGGCCAGTCTGGGCAGAGCCGGAGCACAGGTCCTTTCGGGAAACTCTGACATCGAGGCTTCGTGAGGAAGCCCGAGAGGAGGACGCTCGCAGCTGACGCACGTAAAGCTCGACTTTCAGACACACTGAGAAAATACAGAAAACAGCAAAGCTTCACAAGACTCACAGCCGCACGGAGCTGCTTCCCCGAGCGAACGGAGACCACCGCGGCCACCGCGCACAGACGGATCCTGTCCACCACGATCCGGACACGTCTCCGTTTTTCGCTCCTTCTAAATTATGACTGCTCAAAATCCTAAAATCCTATTACTGTGAGTTTAAGAAAATAACATAAGGAAAACTCTGAAGGGATCGTGCGTGGCTGGAGACAAAGGCCGCGTGGTGACGGTCACTGGCATGAGAAGGGGACGGCGCTTCCGATGGAGGGTGGGTTACCAGCAGCACCGGGATCAAGACTCCAGGGCCTCGGGCCACCGATGCACCACCTTCTCCACCACCCTCTCCCGAGACAACAACGCCCACCGGCACTGTACTGCCAGACGTCCCAGAGCCGAGGAATCTGGTCCCCTGTGCCCAGAACAAGTCCTTCAGAAGCACCAGCTGCTGCCTCGGCACCCAGCCTGGTCCACGTCAGGAACTGGACGGCTCATGCTAAGCCAGCCTTCCCTACACTCCCTGTTGTGTTCCTGACGCTACTACGCACCCCTCCTCTCTTTTCAGTCCCCTCTGGAGACCCTAACTTCTGTAGGCTGCTTAGTACGTGCTAAGGGCTGAGGTTATTACAGTAATTAGTGAACACGTGTAAAAATCCACCCAAGGGCGGCCAGGGACAGACCCAAGTCCACACTTACCACCCCCTCAAATTTTTCAATTAAAAAAAAAAATCACAACAGTAACTGAGAATGTAAAAGCCTGGGTCTTTTTTTGGACCCAAAGATAATCTCTCTGGCGCCCTACCTCACACCATATACAAACACTAACCCCAAAACAGGTCAGAGATCACAGAAATCTAAGCTTCCATTATTAAACTGTCACAAGAACACGTCAGAGTAGATTTTCATCACCTTCAGTTTGGCGACAGCTCTTAGATGTGACACCAGAAGCACAGGGGAGAAGAGGAAAGAACAGAGAAATTGGACAAAACTGAAAGGTTTTGCTTCAAGAGACACCGGCAAGAGACTCAGGACCATTCCCAGAACGGGAGGAAACAATGTTTCCAGATCATATACCCAAAATAAAGAACTCGGTGGACTCAACAGCAAACAGGACAATTAGCCATGTTGTAAAACCGGGTGGAAGTATCTCCAAAGAGGAGTAAATGGCTGCTGAGCTCACACAAGAGAGGATGGAGCATGGCAGGGCAGGAAATGCAAATCAAACCCCCAAGTGGGCTGAGGCTGAAACGAAACACCAGACAGAGTGAGGCAAGTGAGGCAGGCGGGGTGCAGGCCCCAGAGCCGCCCCGGAGTGCTGGTGCGAGGACAAACAAGTAACAGAGCCACGGGTCGGCGAAAGGTGACACAGAGTCACCACTGGCCCAGCAGTCCCCACCCCCAGAGGCAGGCCCAAGAGAAAGAAAAATTTATGGCCCCACAAAACCTCGCATGGGAACGGTCGGGCAGGATCCTTCTTTAGGGCCAGAAAGCACGAACAAGGCCAGCGCCCACGTGACGCAGCAGGTCCACGTGACCCACTCGTTCTGGAATGTTATCTGGCAACGCGGAGGGACCTGACCACCCGCTACAGCACAAGCGACTCTTGAGAACACGCGAAGGGCGAGAAGCCAGAGACAAAACCCCACGTATCAGCCAATCTCCTTCACATGAAACGTCCAGAACTGGCAAGTCTAGGGAGACAACAGTAGATCGGTGGTTACCTATACTGGAAGGAGGGAACAGGGATCCTTTTGAGGGGATAAAATTACTCTCAAGTGGACTGTGCTGATAGTTGCACAAGTCAATGTGTTACAAAACGACTGAACTGTTCCCTTTACCTGGGTGAATTATATGGTGTATGAATTGCACCTCAGTAAAACTGTTACCAAAATAACACCCCTCACCATCAACGGACCTTCCTTGCAAACGTCACACGTCACACGTACTCATCAAGACCACACAAGGGTGACATCACCATGCGCCACCATATAAACCGAGAGGAACACTGTATGGGACAAAGTTCTAGATGACGGGACAGAGTTGGCTTCCCATTAAGGTCACTATGGCCAGCGCAGCAGAGCAGTAGACTGAACCAGAAGGCCCTAGCTGTGTGCAGAGCCGGCCACTCCTCACACCGCACTCCCCAGAGAAAAGCCCCTGGCGCCTGGGCTTGCTTCCGCGCCCCCACAAACCTGAAAGACTAGGCCCGGGGCTGGAGCCCACATCCTGCGGCCACTGCGGATGCCTGGCATCCCGCACCACCAGGCCGTCCCGGTGCTCCCCAGCCAGTCCCAGTGCTCCCGAGGACTCAGGCCTTCCACCACGCCTTTTTTGAGCACCTCCCTGAGCACCTCCCTGGGCCGCCCCGCACCCAAGAAGTCTGAATCACCCATCCGAACCACTCCGACGGGCTTTAAAGATAAGCCCCTCAAAATGACCCACCCAGAAGTCAGCTGCAGCCACTGGGAGACAGAGGATCAGAAACAACCCTGCAGCCCTCTCGCTCTTCATCCTTATTCCAGAGCCCGGGAAAGCGGCCTTTAGGGCTCTTCCTGCTCCAGGGGAAATCTGGGATTGGTTTTCTAAGACAGACCCGGCTGCCTCCAAGCACTGGGGCAGTGACTCACCCCACGGTCAGAGGGAGTCAGGGACAACAGAGGCCTGGCCAAGGCACAGCCCGTCCCAGCCCTGGGCCCACCCGGCCAGACCAGACGCCAGAACGCAGGGGGTTAACCCCTGACAAAGCACAGCGCCGCCAAGTCCACGCAGCCCAAATGGGGCGCTGGCAGGGCGGTCTCTGGGAGGGACGCCCACTCAGGATGCCTCCCGAGCTGCGGTCAGCGGAAAATGGGATTCCTCCCCCAGAGGCCCCAGCCCCCCGCAGACTCCAGTCTCAGGAAGCCCTGTCCCCTCTTCTCCCGGCCCTCCAGCGGGGCGATCGAGCTCCCGGAATATTCAAGAGACGGAAACCCAACCACCAGCCCAAAAGAACCTTTCTGGGGACTTCCAACACCCCCAGAGGAGGGGCTGCTCCAAATTTAGAGCCTCTCGACCGGCCGCAGCTGCGCGAGTCGCTGCATTCCCACTGACCTGATTGCAGAACCTCCCGGTGGGTGCCCCCGGCTCCCGGGCCCTCCTCGCCCGACCCCGGCCCCTCCTCGCCCGACCCCGGCCCTCCTCGGGCTCCAGGACTCCCTCCCCGGCCCGACCTCGGCCCTTCCCCGGCCTCTCCCCAGCAGACCCCGCCCCTCGGAGCCCGACCCCGGCCGACCCGACCCCGGGCCCACCCGACCCCGGCCGACCCGACCCCGGGCCCACCCGACCCCGGCCGACCCGACCCCGGGCCCACCCGACCCCGGCCGACCCGACCCCGGGCCCACCCGACCCCGGCCGACCCCCGGTCTCCGTCCCTCGGCGCTCACCCCCCGGCCCGGGGGCCCAAGCACGCCGCACTCAGGCCGGCGACCCCCGCCCCTCCTCCCCGCAGCCCCAGCCGCTCGCGCTCAGGGCCCGCAGCCGTCCCCCGCGCCCCGGCCCAGCGACCCGCCCGCGCCCCCCGCCCCAGCCCGAAACCGCGAGCGGAAGCGCGGCGAGACCGCAGCGACCGCCGCTTCCTTCCCGTCCCGGAGCCGGCGGCGCCCAGGGCAGCCGGCAGAGGAGCCGGGCCCCGCCCTGCAGCCCGGCCGAGGACGCCGCGCTCGCTCACCGCGGCCCGGCGTCCGTCGCTCCCCGCCCGGCCCTGGCTCCGCCGCGCCCGCGGCTCCCGAGCGCCCGGCTCCACTTCCGGTGCCGCGGCGGGGGCGGGGCCGCATCCGGGTCCCGGCGAGGCCCCGCCCCGCGCCCTCCGGAGAAGTGGGGGGGGCGGCGGGCGCGCTGGGAGCGGGGCGCGGAGGAGCGCAGGGCCGGAGCCGCCTCCCGCGCCCACGTGGCACCGGCCGCGCCCTCCGCCGGCGGCCGCGCGAGCTCGGCCCGAGCGTGCGGGCGACTCCCTGCGGGGCGAGTGCGGGGCGCGCTCGGCCTGCGCCGGGATGGAAGCGCCCAGGGCGTGCGCTGGGATCCCGGGCACTGCCCCGGTGAGAAGGGGAGATGCGCCAGGCCAGGTGGACTCCCAGGAGGGGGCTGCAGGGGTCAGTCAGCGAGGGGACGCATCCTCGTCCAGCCGTCCACCCACCGTCCTTCCTTCCGCCCGCCCAGCCACGCGCCTCCATCCTCCACCCGCCCACCCATCTGCCCGCCTTCATCCACGACCCGCAGCTTCCGCCCACCCACCCACGCACCGGAGCATCCACGACCCGCAGCTTCCGCCCACCCACCCACGCACCGGAGCATCCACGACCCGCAGCTTCCACCCAGCCACCCACCCACCGGAGCATCCACGACCCGCAGCTTCCGCCCACCCACCCACGCACCGGAGCATCCACGACCCGCAGCTTCCACCCAGCCACCCACGCACCGGAGCATCCACGACCCGCAGCTTCCACCCAGCCACCCACGCACCGGAGCATCCACGACCCGCAGCTTCCACCCAGCCACCCACGCACCGGAGCATCCACGACCCGCAGCTTCCACCCAGCCACCCACGCACCGGAGCATCCACGACCCGCAGCTTCCACCCAGCCACCCACGCACCGGAGCATCCACGACCCGCAGCTTCCACCCAGCCACCCACGCACCGGAGCATCCACGACCCGCAGCTTCCACCCAGCCACCCACGCACCGGAGCATCCACGACCCGCAGCTTCCACCCAGCCACCCACGCACCGGAGCATCCACGACCCGCAGCTTCCACCCAGCCACCCACGCACCGAAGCATCCACGACCCGCAGCTTCCACCCACCCACGCACCGGAGCATCCACGACCCGCAGCTTCCACCCACCCACGCACCGGAGCATCCACGACCCGCAGCTTCCACCCAGCCACCCACGCACCGGAGCATCCACGACCCGCAGCTTCCACTCAGCCACCCACGCACTGGAGCATCCACGACCCACAGCTTCCGCCCACCCACCCACGCACCGGAGCATCCACGACCCGCAGCTTCCGCCCACCCACCCACGCACCGGAGCATCGTCCGTCGCCTCCGCCCCCTCCTTCCGCTCTCCATTCACCCACCCGTCCACCATCTGTCCACCCGGGGAAGGCCACATATGTCCCAAGCACAGAGAGTCAGCAGGATAAACATGGACCTTGTCCTCAGGGCCCTTCCAGCCTAGAAAGGAAGTCAGGCATCATCACACGGACACATAATTAGGAAACAAGATAAATGCTATGAGAAAGTCAAAACTGTTGTGAAATTGTACTCGGGAGGGGGGGGGGCGCCTGGGTGGCTCAGTCATTAAGTGCCTGCCTTCAGCTGGGATCATGATCCTAGGGTCGGGGATGGAGCCCGGCATAGGGAGTCCCTGCTGGGCGGGGAGTCTGCTTCTCCCTCTCCCACTCCCCCTGCTTGTGTTCCCTTTCTCTCTGTCTCTCTCTGTGTCAAATACATAAATAAAACATTTTAAAAAGAAAAAAAATTGTACTGGGGAGAATTTGGGACCTTAACTCACCCAGGAGATCAGAGAAGGATTCTTTTAGGCAATTAACATTTGCACCAAGATGTGAAGGTCAGTAGAAGTAAGGAGGTCAGGAGGGAAGAATTTTCCAGGCGCAGAAAACAACGTGGACGAAGGCCCTGAGGCAGAGGAACCAAAAAAAGTTGGGTAGAAAAAGTACAGGGATGAAGCACCGCAGTGGGATTGGCGGGGCACAGCAAGGACCTTGGTCTTTATTCTAAAATAAATGGGAAGTCCTTAGAGGAAGTTAAGCAGAGAAGAGACATCATAAAGTTTCGATTATAATGAGATCCCTCTAGCTTCTCTGTGGGGAATCGATGGAAAGACGGTCAGGTAAGAGCCTAGGACAACCAGTTAAGGCAAACCTGTGGTAGCAGGTAAGGTGGAGAGAGTGAGAGTAGATACAAGAGACTTTGAGAACGTTAAATTGTCAGGTTTGGATGGATTAGGGGTGGCAAAGGAGATGTCAGGTGTCAAAGGATAATTTTAAAACATAAAGTGACTTTCCTACACATATACCTGTACAATGAACACATGTCAAAGATGTTATGTAACTTCATAATGACTGAAGCAATAAGGCGTTCCAGCTTTTCAAGGAGAAGGCAGGGGACCGCTGAAATGAATATGCAAAACCAATCTATCCACAGGGCAAGAGTCAACTGTATTTCACTACATTCGGCTAAGTTGTATATCTACAGACAAGAATTACTTGCACTGCTGTCTGATTTCTTCAGAGGTATGAGAGAGTGTGAGCAAAAACTGTAGCCCATGGCATCAAGCGATTACCAGAGGCCCCTGAGTTCTGCTGAAACTTTTCCGATAATCACTTTTGTCATTCTGAAGTATGAAATCCTTCCTTACGAAAGGATGGCCCAGCCTCTTCGCAGATGCTCAGACAAGGAAGATGGAGGGAGGTGGGGTGGGGGAAAAGAGAAGCTCCCAGAGGAAGGGTCCCAGTCGCAATATGGATTTGGACTTGGCACATGGGAGGCACCATCAAGTTGAGGCTCAAGAGAAGAAGATGCGTCTTCAGCCAGGGGTTGGAAAGTAAGCAGGAGAATGACGTAAAAAATGCTGGGAAAGGGGTCCGAGGATCAGGGAGAGAGTCAAGCAGAGGTGCAGAGGTGGGAGAGAAGCAGACGTGCACGGGGAACAGCGGGGCTCAGAGAGAAAGGACTCAAGGGCTCCTCCCCTTCCATCATTACTGCAGCCCCGACGGCGCTGGGTGAGGTGCCCGCAAAGGGACTGGACTCCCGCCTGCGGCGTCTTCCCTGGAGGATTGCGCTCACTGAGGACAAGAATGGGTCCTTCCACGCAAAGACTGCGGAGGTCGTGGCCCCGACGACAACCCTAGCTCCCCCACCGACGAGCTGCCCGGCTGTGGACAGCCGCGGTGCGTGTCCCTGCCTCGGTCTCCCCAGCCGTGCAGCCAGCACCCGCGTCCCGACCTTGTAATAGGAGGACCGAGTGTCGTTCTCTGAGCCCCAGGCCGGGCATGCGGGTGCCTCGCGCGTGGGCCCCCAGGGGATAGCCACAGGCGGAGGGAGTCGGTGAGGCCCGGGAACAGAGTCTTAAGCAGAGATGGAGGCAAGCGTCTGCCTTGGGCTCAGGTCCTGATCGCCAGGCCCTGGGATGAGCGCCCGTGGGGCTCCCTGCTCGGCGGGGAGCCTGCTTCCCCCCTGCCCCGGCCCCACCCCGTGCTCATGCTCTCTCTCAAATGAGTAAGTAAAATCTTCTTAAGAAGGCAGAGACGGAGATGCTAGAGGCTGGCCGACACCCCAACGCCTGAGGCCTCACAGCGGGGGCGCCTGCGGGCCTGGGGCGACGGTCCCGCGCTCGGGAGCGCGCAGGTGCTCCGCTCCGCACCCGCCGTTCCAGCCCCGGGCCGCGCGCGCGCCTGGCCCGGGAGCCTCGCCGGGGAGCCGCCCACGACCTCGGGCTCAGCGGGTCAGCACTGCGCACACCGCAGCCGTCCGGCGCTGGTCGGCTCGCGCCGGGGCTTCAAGCTGGCCCGGTGGGGCTTCACCAGGGAATCCGGGCGCGCCCCCCGGGAAGGGCCGCCCCTGCGGACGTGAGGTCCCGGCCCGGGCGGCGGGGCGCCTGGGCCTCCGGCTCCGGTTCTCCGCGGCTGCGGTCCGGCGGCGGACGGGGCGCCCTTCTGCCGCAGCGCTCCGAGCCCGCACGCCCCCGCACGCCCCCCGGCCGCCCGTGGCGGTCCCCACCGGAGTGCGGCCGGGGGCCGGGGGCCCTCCCTGGAAGGCGCGGGGCGCCCCGAGCCGGCGCGCACCTGCTGGGGCTGCTGCGCCCTCGCGGCGGGCGGGGCCGCGCTCCAGAGACTCGCCGTCCGTCTCGGCCGCGGGGGAAGGCGAGCTGCGACCCCCCGCACCCCTTCGGGCTGCGCTGCAGAGCGGCCCTTCCTGCGCCTCCAGCTCGTGGCTGCGTCGCGCCGCTGGCCTCCGACCCCTGCCCCGGACCGCGGTCCCCGAGCCCCCGCTGCCCCGCTCGAGGAGGGGTGAGACTGCGTTTCAGGCCCCGCGGAGTACCCCGGGATAAGCTCTCCAGCCCTCGCCGAGCCCCACCTTTGCCGCAGGAGGGAAGATCCACGTGCCAAGGATTAGGGCAGGGACTTACAGGTTTGTCCCCTAAAGATTTTGTAAGATCTCGCCGCCCATGGTGGCGCTTGAACTCACAACCCGAAGGTGGGGAGTCGCTTCCTTCGGGGACTGAGGCAGCCAGGCGCCCCTGGATTTACTTCTTGGAGGCCACCATCCAGCCCACCACAAAGGCCCCTAAAAATGTTTTATTTTAAAGATTTACTTATTGGTGGGCGAGTTAGAGTGGGGGGAAGGGCAAAAGGAGAGAAGCCGACCGGGCTCTGCCAGAGCCCTAGCCGGGCTCCCATCTCAGGCCCCCCAAGAAGGTGACCTGAGCTGAAATCAAGAGTCAGACCCTTAGCCCGCTGAGCCACCCAGGGGGCCTGAAAAATGTTTTAAAATCAGAAGGAAAAAGATTGAAATTTTAAGTTGAAGAACATATTTGTAGTGGCTGTATTCATTTTGATACCAATATATTTGTAAAAATAAAATTTTCCCCCAGAGTTAAGAGCCTACAAAGTGTACAGAGCCCCTGAAAATGAGAATTCTGACCAGCTCACAAGGAGCCCAAGTCCCACAGTGAAGTGAGACCTCACCCTCACCGCTAGTGCTCCGTCCTTCCTGTGCGTCCTGGAGCGCCCGGGAGCAGCCGACTGCTGGCCTGGCTGGGTTCGACTCTTAGCGCACAAGTTGTTATTACCAAACCTGTGCACTTGAGTATTGTCTTCATGCTAAGGGCTCATGGCCAAGAAATTGTTTTTGCTAAATTAAGAACGGGTTACCTAGGGGCACCTGGTGGCTCAGTGGGTTAAAGCCTCTGCCTTCGGCTCAGGTCATGATCCCAAGGTCTTGGGATCTTCTTGGGATCAAGGCCTGCATCGACTTACTGCCCAGCAGGGAGACTGCTTCCTCCTCTCTCTGCCTGCCTCTGCCTACTTGTGATCTCTGCCTGTCAAATAAATAAAAATCTTAAAAAACAAAGAAACAAAACAAAACACCAGGTTATCCACAAAATAATTCATCTCTTATTCTCTCTGTTCCAGGGACAATAGTGATCGCGTGGAGGACCCAGGTGGGTCATGGGGGGGTGGTGGGAGGGGCAGTTTGCAGCTGAAGCTGACCGCTGAGACCTCCAGGAACCATGCTCTGCGCTTCTTTGCAAGGGGACTGGCCTGGTGTCTGGGTCTCTGTCCCAGAAAAGCGCGGAGGGAGTGGCTTACAAACAATAGAAACTTCCCTTCCCAGAGCTCTAGAGGCTGGAAGTCCGAGATAGGGCACCCGCAGAAGTGGTGTCAGGGGAAAGCCGGCTTCCTCATTCACAGAAGGACACCTTCCCAGTGGGCCCTCTCATGACACAGGGGCAAGGGAGCTCTCTGGGGCCCCTTTACAAGAGCAGCGGCATGAGGCCCCCCAGCCCACAGGACCTGAGCACCTCCCAAAGTTCCCACCACCAAACACCATCACGTCCTGCATTAGGTTCAGTATATGAGTTTCAGGGGGACACAAGCGTGCCATCCGCAAGGGCGACCTAGCTGTGTCTCCCGTAGAGACGGATGGTGGCTGCGTCTCTAGCCTCTTGCATCCTGGTTGGGCTTGGGACCTGCTGTCAGCATAAGGTGCCAGGAAACAACGGGGTATGAGTTCCGTGGACAGCATTCAAGGGCTCTAGCCCTGGGGCCCCCTTCGTTTCGGATCTTGCATTTCTGGAGCCGGAGGAGGCCCTGCAATGACGCACCCCGGTGGGCGGTGAGCAGGCCACGTGAGCAGGAACACGGGTCCCCTGGACCTGCAGGTCGCACGAGTCCGTGGTCCCCGGCACATGGGGGCAACCGGGAGAGACCAGCCAAGGGGCCACCCAGGTTGGCAATCCAGCAAATCAAGAGAAACAGTAAATTGTTGTTTCTTTACCATGAAGCTCTGGGGGGGGGGGGTACAGGGAAGAATTCACGGCAGATGGAAGTCTCGGGGGGGGGGGTTGGACGAAGACCACATACAGACAGACAGACAGAAGGCCGCAGAACATGTAACAGTCCATGTGGGACATGAGGTTCCAGTCATCTGCTGCCATGTAAGAAGGCACCCCACGAGTTCACGAGAAAAACCAACCCTCGTACCACGCTGGCACGTCGGGGATCATGAGTGTGGACGGGGTGCAGGGCAGCGGCTCATGTCCTTTCCAGTGGAGAGTTGGCGGGGCTGGCGCTGACACTCGGCCGGATGTCTGGGAACTTGGTTCTCCCTGTTGGGGGAGATTGTCATACCTTTTCTCCGGCCTGTCATTGGGGACTGGGCTGTCCAGTGTGGCTCCCTCACTTATGAGCCGGGCACATACCGTGGGGTGGGAGGAACCTCTGGGGTCTCACCGTTCACGGCGCCAACGTGGGGCTCTCTTGGGCTCCCTTACAGCGTGGGGGTTGGTCTCTGGGCGGTTGGATGTCTACTAGGGAGCTGGTTTCTAGAAGGCTGCTGATGGCCTCACTGCAGTGGTCCCCGAGTGTTCCCTCTGCACATTCCCGTGGTCAACCAGTGGCCCAGGCTTAAGGCCACCCCAGACGGGAGTTGTCACAAAGGACCTGTAGCCCATCGCACCCGGGACACACTTCTCCAAGTGTGGTATGTCGCCGCTCCCAGGACGCATCCCGCCTTCACCCGCCATCAACCCAGATGCCCCTTCACTGGTATTATCTCCCAGCCAGTCCCAGGCGCCATTTCGTCCATAAACCCTGGGGAGCACAGTGGTACCCCGTGCCCGCCGTGCTGTAAGCCCAGCAGTCCACTTGGCTGCCAGTAAATGATGCTAACTTCTCATCCCCCTCAAAGAGATGCCAGTAGCAGGTGAATCCTGACTGGTGGGCCGGGAGCCCCCACGAAGCACGTGTTTCTTAGGGGAAAGGCGGGAGGAGAGGGGCAGGGGTGGCCGCACCCGGGCAGGGAGGGAAGCAAGGACGGCGGCTGCTGCTGTTTTCCTTGGAATTGAAGGGGCGCCAGGGGGAGCTCAGTTGGTTAAGCATCTGCCTTGGGCTCGGGGCATGATCCCAACATCCTGTGTCAGGCTCCCGACTCGGCGGGGAGCCTGCTTCTGCCTCGGCCCTTCCCCTGCTTGTGCTGTCAAAAACAAAAACAAAAACAAAAACAAAAACAAAAAACAAAATCTTAAAACAAACAAAAGAAAAAAAAGAGGGGCACCTGGCTGGTCCATTGGTAAAGTGTGTGACTCGCTGATCTCAGGGTCATGAGTTCGAGCCCCACCTTGGGTGTAGAGATTGCTTAAAATCGTGAAAGAATAAAATTAAACATTGAACAGAAAATGGGGTGATGGAGAAGGGAGGACCCCGATCCCTTCAGCCTCGTAGCTTGTGTGATGTCACATGTCCTCGGCGACACTGCTTTTGTTCAATTAAAAAAATTCAATTTACTTTCCTTTTAATTTAAAAATTAAAAATTGGGGACGCCTGGGTGGCTCAGTTGGTTGGGCGACTGCCTCCGGCTCAGGTCATGATCCCGGAGTCCCGAGATCGGGTCCCGCATCGGGCTCCCAGCTCCACGGGGAGTCTGCTTCTCTCTCTGACCTTCTCCTTACTCATGCTCTCTCTCACTGTCTCTCTCTCAATAAATAAATAAAATCTTTATAAAAAAATTAAAAAATTTTTAATTTGAGGAGAGCATGCTGGGCTGTGGAGCTGAAGCCAGGAAGCCGCGGGGCTGGTGGCCGCCCCTCATGGCGAGGAGAGAACTGTGTTCTGTTGGCTTCCTCAGAAGAGGGCCGGCGAGACCCATTGAAAATAATGCACGATGGGCCCCCCCTTGGACCCGGCCGCGGGACAGCGGGCACGTGCGGGAAATCAGGACACCCCTGTACAGCTCCATCTGCACGGGTGCACCCCGAAATCTGTCCAGGGGTGCCCCCTCAACCATGTGGCAGCCACCTGCAGCCTCCCCTGCAGGACCCTGGTGCCCAGGCAGGCGCTGCCTCCTCCCACCAGCAGGCAGGACTGTTAGCTGTGGTCACGCTCTCCCTGGCACCTCCAAGTGGCTGCCCAGAGCAGGCCCTCCACAATAACCTCCAGGGGGTTATTGGAATAGCTTTTTAATAGGGCAGAGTCCTCCCAGGCCCCCAGCCCCGCTGTCACAAGTCTCTGGCCAGGTGATACTCGGCACACTCAAGTTCAAAGCTCAACCACTAGTAAATCTGTCTTGGTGCCAGAGGTGCCCCTTCATGATTTTGTGTCCTCTGCTATCCTCGGGCCAGACCCTGGGCTGCTCCCTCCCCAAATCTCAGCTCAGCAGCTCCTGGCTCTCGGCTCCTGTTCGCTGGGAGGGTGGGGCCCGTCCTCCCTACCCTGATGTCGCCATCAGAAACGTCCCGCAGTGAGGCGGGCGGACGGGTGGGCCCCCCAGCAGGCGGACGGGTGGGCCCCCCCAGCAGACCTCCTCCGTCCAGGCCTCCGGAACCTGTGAATGGGGCTTCCCCTGGAAAAGGGGTCTTTGTCGATGCAGCTACGTGAGGGAGCTTGAGCCCATCCTGGACCCCCAGGGAGGGCCCCTGACAGGTGTTCTAACGGGAGGCAGAAGGTACGAGAGGCCGGGAGAACCGCGCGGAGCTGAGAGCCCCGTCCACCTGCACACAGGCCGGAGTTAGCACGTTGTGAGGACTAGAACCCAACCCCACGGTGCTTCAGAACACACGATGCAAAACAGGGAGGAGGGCTTGGGCCCAGCCGCGGGGAGGGCAGCGGCGGGAGGAGCTCCGTGGGAGCAGGTGGGGCTAAGGGATGACGGAGCAGCCCTGGGACATCCATGTGGGAAGGGAGACCGCGACGGGCGGCCAGCGGGCTTCTCACAGCCGCGGGACGTCCCAGACACCTGCTCACGGCTCGGTCTCTTTCTCAGCGGACGTTTGCTTTTTCGGCATAAATGGAATTGGCAAGGGAAATTTTTTTTTTTTTATAAAGATTTCATTTATTTATCTGACAGACAGAGATCACAGGTAGGCAGAGAGGCAAGCAGAGAGAGAGGGAAGCAGGCTCCTCACTGAGCAGAGAGCCCGATGCGGGGCTCGATCTCAGAACCCTGAGATGACGACCTGAGCCGAAGGCAGGGGCTTTAACCCATGGAGCCACCCAGGTGCCCCGAAAAATGTCATTTTCATCCCCACCCCAATGGGGATCCAGTCTCCGGCATAGGGAGGGGGAACCATCGGAGTTGGCTAGCCCTAACCGCCCCCTCCCCTCTGCCCTGCACCACGCGGGTTCCCAGGGGCCACGAGAAGTAGAAGGATGCAGCCCTGGGTACGGTCTCTGGTCACACGAGGACAGCAGCGGGAGAGGAAAGCCCAGGCAGACGACCGCCGGGGGATGAGAAAGCAGTGGTGAGGACGCACACTTGCACAAGTACACGCTCCCCGGCCTCGTTGGGGCCCTGGAGGGGGCCAGGGAGATGTGAGTCTCTGTGCCTCCGGGACCCAGGGCACAAACACCGGGTCCCCCTCTGGGTGACACCCAGGGCCTGCACATGCACCCTTGGGCTGTTTGGGTCTCCGAGCTGCTGTGCACACTAGACCCCCCCGCACCACCGCGGGCCCACAGGGGAGGCGCACAGTGAGTCGGCGACGCCCGGCAGCTGGTTGTCAGTATTCTTTATTGGCAGTGGAAAACGCTTCAGTACTGTATTGAAAGACAGCAATAAATAATACTGTGATAAAAATAGCTCAAAGTAGACTGTACAGACTTTGTTACATAGTCAGGAAGTTTCACAAAAGATTAATAGAAAAACATAGCGGTAACAGTGAATTGTACGAGTAAATGAAAAGCAGAAACCAAATGTAGAAAGACATGCCGTTTCCAGCGCTATCAGCGGCATAATAAATAACGCACCGTGGTCGGACACATTTCTTGCTGGCTTTTTAATATGCCCAGGAGAAAGAAGAGTTACATTTGCTCCTTATACAATCCAAAAGGGCTATCTCATCAAAGTCTAAAAATGTACGAGTAGGTCCATTCTTTAAACATGTTTACAAACAAATGTAAAAAGATGATTTACATAAGAACAGTAAGGCCTTGTTAGAGTTGCACAACATTATTTCCAGGACGGCGCCCTCCTGCCCTGTGGGCACCCAGCTGGGGGGGGGGCAGTGCTTCCTGACTGGTCCTCTGAGAGTCCTCGCCAGCGAGCTCCGCACCAGGAGGGCGCCCAGGACCCCCCCCAGGCCCTCGGGATCCTCAGCTTGCCCCGAGCCCCCCCGGGGGGCGAGGCTATAGAGTCCAGGGGTCCTAAGAGATTCCCATAGTGTTCCAATAATCTTTCCAGTCCAAATTTTCCGAAACTGATACTTCACACCAGATAGTTTAAATCTGTTCAGGCTGTGGAATAAAGCATTTCTTGCTAGAAAAAGTAGACTTAAGCTCAGTCATTAAAATATAACAGTTGCTTGAAATCGAGTCTGCTTCTTTCAAAATGATTGTTGTGGAGCTGGGTTCCGTTTGACAGCACACGTTGTGTCATGATGACTTTACGAGCGTGGAAAAATCCTCTGTCAGGGTTTATTAATAACAAAGCAATGGTAATTACAATAAATGCACAATTTACAAAAGCCCTAGATTGGTTCTTGGGATTTATACATACAAGCATTACAGTACATTCATCTGAAAGACTAAAATCAGATAAAAGAACATGAATTGATTTGAAAGGATATTTATAGCCTGGATATACACGGAAAAGTCAGTAACTATGTGAATGAAGTCATAAGTTTACATAAATATAAGAAACATTAAATTCTAAAATATTTTCTCTATGGTATTCATGAATTTTTTGCGAATTAAAAACTCTGTAATAAAATATCTCACGGGTCAATATAACAAGTATTAACAGATTAAAGATTCCATTGAATTTTAAAATGTAGTCTTTGTTGGATTCAAAATGCTGCGTAATCATCTGTAGAAGTAGTGCGGGTAAACTGGAAAATAAAAACAGACAAAAGAATTATTAGCCTTTTAATCATTATTATTATTAACGTGTAACGTGTTATTTGTTTCAGGGAAAGAATCAGCCTTAAGACAAGCCGCGTGAGCAGCGGCTTCCAGGCCGGGCAGGTCCCAGCGCGCCTCCCTCCTGCAACCAGAGCTTCAGCCCCTCTGAGAAGTTCGAGAAAACATCGAGCTTTTTGCTTGTCAATGAGAATTCATTTTTGCTTATGTCTAAAAGTTACCAATTTTAAAAAAGGATGAAAAAACAGAATTTTGAAAAGGTTTTATTTTTAAGTAGCTCTACATCCAACACGGGGCTCTAACCCGAGCCTGAGACCCAGAGCCGCACGCCCCTCAGACTGAGCCAGCAGGGAGCCCCCAGCAACCACACCTCCGGGCTGAGGGAGGAAACCCAAGTAAGAGCAAACAAAGCCACCCCCCACCCAGGGCCCCCAGAGCAGGGGCAAGAGGCCGGGCTCCTGGGCCTGCACTGGAAATCTCAATCCACAAACTCAGCCCCTCTCAGGGCAACGCACTTGGCTTTTTGTTTCTTTGTGGTGTTTTTAGACCAGCCTCTTAGGGCACCCGGGGGGCTCAGTCAGTGAGGCGTCTGACTCCTGGTTTGGGCTCAGATCGGGCCCCCAGGGTCATGAGATCGAGCTCCGCATCAGGCTCCACAGGCAGCGCCAAGGCCGGGAGAGGCTCGTGCACGCGGCCCCTCCCCCACCGCTCACACGCGTGTGCGCACGCGCTCCCTGCGCTCTCTCAAACTGGTCTTTAAAGCAAACCCCAGTCTCTCAGTGGAGAGGTTCTCAGTGCCGCACGGTGGGGCTGCCTCACGAAGCTTCAAACTTGGGGCCTATTTCACTCAGGACCACGGGTCTCCAGGGGGCTGGGGGCAGCGGCCTGGGGGGTGACGGCAGGTGCAGGCAGCCACCCAGGCGCCAGAGACCTGCTGGGGACAGCCCGCCAAGGGTCGGGTTCCCTCTCCTGTGCTGTCCTGCCTCTCCCCGCCCTGCACCCCCGGGAAGACAGGAGCTGACACCGGAGCCAGCAAGGACAGAAGTGCGACACCCTGTGTCGCTCACGGACCGAGGACACGGCGGCCAGCGTGTGCGGCACGCACGGTGGGCACAGGGGTTCGTGCGCACACTCCTGCGTGGGGCCCTGAGCTCCTGGGGCCGCCTCTCCCGGCTACTCACCCGCAGGAGGCGTCAGCAGGAGTAAGTCCTGACCGTGGCGGAATCCAGCCTCTGCGGTCCTGACACGCTGCCTGCTCCGACGGCCACGAGGGGAGGCGTGCAAACACAGCATGCGGTTAGTCTCAGAGCGGCACACACACACGCACACGCACATTCACACCCATAGCAGCGCCTACGGAGGTGCTCCCAGGGGACCTCTGAGCGGGACTGGAGGAGCCGGAGGAGGGGAACTGAGTCACCAAGTGACCTTGTCTCCCCACCCCGCGCAGTCCAGGCCCCCCGGGGCAGCAGGGGACAGGAGAGCAATTCTGCCACACTCATCTGCATTAGTAACAATCACGAACACGGTGACTTCGTCTCTCCTTAAAGCCTCCAGATTTATAGACTTCTCTTTCAGCCCTAAGTATCCATCTGTCCAGGGAGAGTGGGAGGCAAAGAGCCCGGCAGTAAGCTGAGGTTCCCAGGCCGCTGCGGGCGCCCAGGGCCCGTCCCGAGGCCCGCTCTGGCCATCTGTCCGAGAAGGACGGCCCTGCCCTCCCGGCAGCAGGTGCGGGACTGCGCTCAGGAAACCCAAGCCCAGCGCCCCTTCCCGCGGCGGCGGCGGGCGTGCCTCCAGGTGCTCTGTGCTATGAAGAGCCCCCGTGTGGCTCGGCTGCGGGCCGCGGGCAGTCCCCAGCCCCAGCCCCGTCTCCCACAGGCGGCCCAGGAGCCCTGTTACTGACATGCGCCCTGGGGCCAGGAAGCACGTGCAGGGAGCTGGGGCCCCGGGCCCCACGCACCCCACGTTTCAGAAGCCAGGACGCCCACGGGACCCGAGTTACGCCTCCGGGCTATGAGGGTAAGGGTCCCCTCCCGGGGCTGTGCTCCCTGCGCCTTTCTCGAGGCTCATGTTTCGTTCACCCACGCTGCGATCCAAACGTCGCCAACGTTTCTAACAAGTCGGATGCGATTTGTGAAGTGAAGCTGTGAGGAAAGCAGGGGAGCAGGCCGACTGCCCCAGAAGCCGAAGGCCAAGTGACCACTAAAACCTAGAGAAATCATCTACAGGCTTCTTGAAGAAAAATGCTATTTTTTTCAAAAGGCTGGGTTTTCCCCCCGTTAAGCATGTTGCTGAAGTCTGGCGAAGACATGCAGTGTTTTAAATGAAAACACCGCCCGGTAAGCCTCCCTCACTCAAAGCTCAGCGAAGGCTTTCTGGAAACGGCTTTGCTCGGGGCTGCACGTGGGCAGCGGGAGCAGCACTCACAGCCCTCGGCACAGGCAGAGCGAGGGGCCGGGGAACCCGAACACCACGCTGTGCGTCTACACCTGCGCCCTTCCCTGCAGTTGCCTAGCCCGCCCACCAAGTGTCACACGGGCCGACGGGTCGGGGCACGCAGGACACTCGCCAACCGCTTCCCATGAAGGACTCACTGCCACAAGCCATCAGTGAGGAAGACGCTAGTGCAACAACCACTCTGCAGATGGGGACACTGAGGCACAGGGCTCAAGGTCATGCACCTCGCACAGGGCAGAGCCCGATTCCAGCCCAGGCCGGGAGTCTGGGCCTCCCTCTTGTCACTGAGTGGGACAGGGTCAGAGTGGAGCCGTCCCTCTGCAGGCCACAGCCACGTCCTCACTAGCAGAGGGACCGTCCGGGGACCATCCTGATGTGACACGACGACCGTCCAGCCAGAGGACCGACAGGACCAGCCGTACTCTGTGAGACCTCCCGAGGTCCCCGCTCCCTGCGCCACCCCCTCTTACAACATGTCACGGCCCGGACAAGTGCGAGCAGGGATGGAGGTGGAGACCACGCTGATGACAACGGACTAGTCGCTCCTCCCGCTCAGGACAGAGCTCCCCGGGCCGCACGGACACGTCTCTGCACGCGTACCGCTCAGCTTCCTCAGTCGGGAGAATGTGCTACTGTTCGACCAGGTGTGATCGGAAAACGTGTCTGTGTCTGAACTTTCTACACAGCCGTGAGGGTCAGTCTTAGAGCACGTGCGCGCTCTGCCTGTGCAGAAGGCTGCGAGTTCTGCTCTCACGGCCCACATACAGCTCTGAGGAAAGCACTTTCCAGAAAGCCTTCCCTGAGCGTGCACACAACCGCAGCCACACGCCCCCCAAACTCCCAGCCCGGACCGCTGTTCGTGCCCCCTCCAGAGCGCGGCTCATGCTGCCGGCCGTGGCCAGGGGAGCGTGGGGCGCCACGTACCGTCCAGCTGCATCTTCTTTGGCTGCACAGAGGGCGAGGACAGAGAAGTGACCCGGAAGTTTGCGGGGAGAGTCTCTGCTGACCCAGCAGCTAAGCCACGAACGTCTTTTGGTCTAAACTTTTTCCTCCAGGAAGGTGCCCTCCTAAAGCTTTTATCGTCATCCTGGTAAATTAAAGGGCAGAAAGCACGACTGCTTTTAAAATAAAGGACAAAATACACAGTAAAGTCACCATCCCTTTAAAATGTCCTTGTCACCGCAATTTTGTTCACGTGTATCTAACCCCATTCTTGATAACCTTTGGACTTCATGCCCGGACTGGGAACTTCTGGGAGCAAAAGGGAGCAGGGCCACCCTCATGCTGGGACCCCAGCTGGGCACAAATGAAGTCCTGGGCTTCCTGGGGGTGTGACTATCTGCCGCGTGTCGCTCCTTCTCCAGTAAAGATCACCTTCTAGCTCGGTAAGATACTATGTTATCGTCTTCAAAACAGTCTTCAGGCTGGGACAGGCCAGCGGGTCAGGTGTTCTGTTCCCGCCACACTCAAGTGCTCGCACGGAGTGTGAGCTATGAGGACATAACATGTCGTGGTGTGGGAGCACACGAGTCACGGGCTCGTACGATGAAACATGAACGTGTCCTGTGTCTCCAAATCAACTTCTGAAACCTTCCCCCAGAGCGCAAGGGGCCCTGGTGGGGTGAGGTACCCAGCTGTCCCAGAACAACAGCTCAGACTCTCTTCCTAGACTGCAACCAATGCTTTCTTTCTTTTTTTTTTTTTCCAACCAATGCTTTCTGATGTGAAAAACATTTCTGAAGGTTATCAAAAGTTAAATAGCAAAAATATAAAAAAAACCTCCCCATCTTAGTGAAAATACTGCTTTTGTATTAGCTCATTTGTTAATAAATTAAAAGCAAAGCTTAACTCTTAAAGTAAAACTATCTCCACATTTGGAAGAGTCACCCAGACTACCTGGCTGCTACAAATATGCAAATTTATGTTGGTTTCTTTATATTTACAGATTTTACTTTTAGGTTATTTCTGTATCCAGTGTGGGGCTCAATCCCACAACCCTGAGATCAAGAGGCTGGCGCACGACCGAGCTGAGCCAAAAGGGCCCCCCCAAATATGAAGTTCACATTTAATGCAAATTTAAAAATCATGAGGCTGAAAACTTACTTCATCGAACCTTCTGTCAGTCCCCATGACCAGAAGGTTGTTAAACTCTCTCTCCAAGACAGCGCGAGCCTGAAATCATAACAGAACAACGCCCCCAAACTCCCATCAGCCTCATCTGGAGGATGCCCGCGTACCACGGCTACTTTTAAATGGAGAATTTTTAAAAAACCAACAACAACTCAAGGGCTGAAAGCCTGGAACCACCCAGTGTACTTTAAGTCAGCGGTTTTAACGGGAAGTCATTTATGGGCCCTCGGAGGTGGGCATTCGTGGGCTCCTGGGACACCGGGTAACAAGTGTGCCGTGCGTGCTGCTGCTGGCGGGGAGGCGGAGGGACTGGGCAAGTACAACATTCTGTAGACAAACAGAAACATTCCTGATTCTCCAGTGAGCCCATGGGTCAAAACGGAGGACACAGGGAAATGAGAAAGTTCCCGAGACCTCCGTCTGGTGGCATACTCGAGGGACAGTGTCCCTCTCCTTGGCCACTCTACAAGTAGCCGGTGTGGATGCAGGTCTCCCGGACACCATCTACTCCAGGACTCCTGCGTGTCCCAGGCCCGGGAAGGGCAAGAGGACGCGAGGCGCAGCTGGGGAGCACTGTGCGCTCTGAGCCAGCACGTGGCGGACGAGGCAGGGGGAGAGGAAGGGCTGGCCGGTGGAGCCCAGCGGCGGCTGGAGGGCAGGGTGCGGGCACGGCCGCGTCACCTGCGTGTTCTGAGTTGGGATCTGCAGCAGGAGCGCCAGGGCGTTGGCGTCGAAGGTCTCGTCCAAGGCCATCAGCGCGCCGTGGACGCCGCTCTCAAGGAGATTGTTGGCGTATTCTTTGAGGCCGATCGACAGGATCCAGCGAATCACACGATCGTTGCTCCAAACCAGCACATCTGCAGACAAGTGCAAGCAAGGCTCCAGGCGCCGCAGGAAGCTCTTTCCCGCGTCTGCCCCGCAACATGGGATCGAGACGCCCCCGCAGGCCCCAAGCCTCCAGCGCCTGACACGAGACGTGAGCCGCAGGGGCCTGGGGCACGGCCAGGTGGGCGCATGGAGGGCTTCTGCCGCGCTCGCGCACTGCTGTCCTGGCCTGTGGCTTGTCCAGTGGAGACCGTCCTACTGAAACTCACTCTGACTCGACCTGGGGGCAAGGAACTTAACACACACACCGAGTTTCCAGGGAATAAAAAGCGACAGGGGCCCAGGCTTCAGAAACCAAAAGGACAAAAGAATCCGAACACCCACTAGGTAGGCACGAGCTTGCCCTACAGACCCCGGATCTGCTGAAATACTGTCCTCCCATCAGAGGCGTGGGCCCCGGGCACTGTGCCTGGGCAGCTTGTGAATTCGACACAAACCCCTCATAATCTCAAAGGCTTTTTAATTGTTGCATTTTAAAAACAGAGAACCTGGAAGATATTCTCCAGCATATTAGAAACTGTGGGGAAAGATCTTATATTTATGCAAAGTAATAAACTATCACTTTTGCTCTAGCAGAGATCTAAAAATAGCCACCCTGTAAAAAAATACACCCAGAAGATCACCAGTTCCTTTCAAAGACCGCTTCCGTCAACTGTGAAAAGATTTAAGACGGAAATACAAAACACGTGAAACAGATCCACATCTCTCATCTCCCACCTCCTTTTCTAGGTAAAAGGGCAGATACACACACACAGGCACAGCTGGTAAAATATTTAGAGATCATAACTGTATTTATATGTTAAATGCATTGGATTGCATGTGTTTAGGAGACAGACTGCAAATGTTAGCTAAAGGTTTTTCCTGTGATTCACAGTAACTCAATCATGGCTAGACTAGCCTTCCAATGGGCCACCTCCCCAACCATATCATCATCTTTAATTTCTGTCTTACTAAAGACAGGGGACGAAAACCGCACTTATGGGGACTGTGGTAGTAAGGATGACGTAAATCAAGCTCCACGCTTAGAGCTGGTCAACACGGCTCACCTGCTATTACCATTCTTAGTGATTCCTTTATACTGAAAATTGGGGGAGCCTTTACTTGGGAGCTTAACCGTTGCCACCTTATTTCCAAGCAAACAACTAGAGGTGCCCTGGGTGGGTAAGCTTCCCAGCAGAGGGGAGCACCTGCCGCCTCCCAGCCGAGTACCCTTGTCCCCGGAACACCCCTCGGCCTATTTTCTACCCAAAATGCCTCTGCCCACGGCTGGCCCCAAGAAGAGGCTCTCCATCCCGTCTTTAGGGCCTGACTACCACAGTAACTCCACGCCGCCCCCTCAGCAAATGGAGCAGAGCCACGCTATTGTTCTCTTCCGGGCCCCTCAGGCCCTGGCTAGACAGCGGTGTTCGTCACGCTTGCACCAAGCAGCACGCAGCACCCGCCCATCTGCCTCTGCTCGGTTGCTATCTGGCCTCACGTTGCAGCCTTTCTGGACGAAGGAGGACATGTGTCCTCACAACGGGAGAGGTCTGAGGTCACAGGAAAAATGCTCACCTTGAGACCCCGACCTTACAGACCGATGTGAGCACAAGGCAACAGGCACAGAGGAGGGTCTTAGAGGCGCCCAGTCACCCCTCCTTTCTCTGTCATGATGCTGGACTAGCCTTCTCCACTTAGACCCTTTCCTTACTTTTTTTAATTTCTTATTTTATTTATTTTCAGTCTCTTTTTAAAGTTTTGTTTTTGAGTAATCTCCACATCCATCGTGGGACTTGAACTCACAACCCCGAGATCAAGAGTCGCACACTCCGCTGACGGAGCCTGCTCGGTGCCCTTGTAATTTTTTAACTTCTTTTTCTTTTTTTTTTCTTTCTGTTTTTGTTTTTCAATAGGCAGTCACCAGCTGTTAGCACCACGGGAAGCAGCAGTTACCCACATCCACGACACACGATACACTTGCCTTTTATTTCATTCTGGCTTTCTTCTCTTTTCTTCTCCAGTTCTTTTCGGTCATAATTTAATCTCCGCAGGCACATGATTCCACACTGGAAACTGTTTCTATTGGGGGGAAAAAAAAGTGAGCCATGCCTGCAGCGTGAGCTCCCGGAGCTAACGGGCAGGACTCCCCGCGGGCGCACCTGTGGAGGCTGTCCACCATCTTCAGCTGCCCCCGCAGGTCCTTCTTGGTCAGGTGGTCCAGCATGCGCGCGTCCACCAGGCACTCCATGAAGTAGCTCCGGTACTGCGCCAGGCCCAGGCTGGGCAGCCACTCATTGCCTATCCACTCATGGTTCATGTCCCCGTAGGCCAGGGTCTGGTTGCAATAATTAAGCACATCAGTTCAGAAGAAAAGCCCCAGAAGAGGTCATAGGGTCATTCAAATAATCTTTAAATTGGATTTTCAATCTGTTACAGGTTCTCAAAGGCTAAACTGATAACATTTTTTTTATAATTTCAGAATAACTTGATCTCCTATTTACTCTTAAATTGTTAGTAACATTTTGCACAAAAGAAATTGTACCCTGAAAATTCTATGACTTGTGCTAATGAATTTAACATATTTACCAAAGTACAATAAAATGGTGACTATTGCATGCTGTCTCTCTGAGCTCGTCTTCATGTATAATGATACAACGACAAAGAACGATCACGGCTCATGAACAAGTTTGAAGGATCAATCCAAGTCTACTCAGTAAAAATCTCTCTGGCTGGCTTTCATTTTATTTTTAACACTTTGCTTTCTGTATTTCTTTAATAAAATAGGTTAATTTCAAAATCAACTTTTAAAACCACAGATTTGAATTAAAACACAGATGGAAAGGAGAGAGGAACATGGTAAGGCTGAGATGAGAGAGAGTCAGGAGACACCCCCTCACCTCGACGCCTAATTTGGTATGTAAGACCCCGAGTCAATGGACTGGCTCATGCGGACAGAGAAGCCTGGAAGCAGCAGTGTCACCCAATCCAACCAACATGAGAGGCCGTTCCACCCAAAAGCAGCACACACAGAACATTCTCCGACACAGAACAATCTCCACGTGTTCGGAGAGACTGAAATCATAACAAGTATATTTCCTCTGACCGCAAGTGAATTACATTAGAACTCCATAATAAAAAGACATCTAGAAAAGTCCCAAATATTTGGAACTAGCATACTTCCAAATAACCCATGTGTCAAAAGAAGAAATCACAAGGGAAACGGGAAAATATTTTGAACTAAATGAAAGTGAACGTGCAAGGAACACCTGGTTGGCCTTGGTCAGTGGAGTGTGCGACTTGATGTCGGGGTTGTAAGTTCAAGCCCCACACTGGGTGTATATAAAATGAAGAAGGTAAAACCTGGATCTTCATAAACATCACTGAGTGTGATTGAGAAGAAAGATATAAATCACTAACATCAAGAATGAAAGAGGGGGCATCAGTATAGACCCTACAGACACTGAAATGATAATATGGGAAAACTGTGGACAGCTGTAAGAAACCTGGATAAAACAGGCAAATTTCATGAAAGACATATCTATGAGAGCCACTCAGTAAGAAACAGGTGACCCGTACCTGAATTGAACTTGTAGCTATAGACCACACACAAACACACACGCGCACGCGCACACATGCACATACTATGCCCATATGCTCGATCCCTACTCTAAATGCCTTCACTGGTGAACTCTACCAAACATTTATGAAAAAACTACCAATTCCACACAAACTATTACAAAAATGTGAAGAAGGAATATCTAATTCATTCTATAAAAGCGGCATTATCCTGACACTAAAATACACCAGACACACTTCAAGAAAACTACAGACCAATAAATATCCCTCAAAGACACAGATGCAAATGTTTGTTAACAAAATGTTAGCAAAACAAATCAGTAATAAATGAAAAGAATAAGATATCATGACAAGTGGGGTTTATCCCAGGAACATAAGTTGGACCAATATTTGAAAAAATCAGAGAAATTCACTGTATCAAAGGACTAACATGAAGAACCACAGAAATGTGAGAAAGGTACGTGATCAAATCATCATTCATTCACGGAAACCTCTGCAACCCAGGTTTGGACGACAACAGCCTCAACTTGACAAAGGCTTCTAAAAAAATACAGAGCTGTCAGTATACTCAGTAGTAAAAGACTGAATGCATCTTCCCTACATTCAGGAACAAAGTTAAGGAGGTCTACTCCCACCACTTTCACTCAACACTGTACTAGAACTCTCAGCCACTGTGATAAGGCAAGAAAGAGAAATCAGAAGCATATGGGTTGGAAAAGAAATAAAACTGTCTTTATTTGCAGATGACTTGATGAGCAGTATTAGAAAAATACAGAGCAGGGGCACCTGGGTGGCGCAGGGGGTTAAGCCTCTGCCTTCATCTTGGGTCATGATCTCAGGGTCCTGGGATCGAACCCCGCATCGGGCTCTCTGCTCAGCGGGGAGCCTGCTTCCTCCTCCCTCTCTGCCTGCCTCTCTGCCTACCTGTGATCTCTCTCTGTCAGATAAATAAATAAAATCTTAAAAAAAAAATACAGAGCAGCTATCTGAACTAAAGTGAGTTTAGCCAAGTTGCAGGATACAAGGTTAATATATGAAAGTGAACTGTATTTCTAAATACTAGAAATGAGGTAGAAATGGAGATTTAAAAATGTGATCAAAACTCACGAAATCCTTTGGAATAAATCTAACAGGCTTATGTGCAAGATTTGTGCCATGAAAAAGAAACTGATACATCGTAAGTATCCGCATCCACATCAGACAAAGGTACTGGGTGTTCTTCAGTCCTAGAAGACTAAGTGACCATCAGAATTCTGTAGTGCCTTACGGAATCCTTGGAAATGGTAACTCTCAACTACCACGGTGTCCTGGCTTGAAAATACAGCCTCTAATCTATTATTTACACCAAACAAGCTAAAAGAAACTAGTCAAATTACAACAGGAATTCTCAAATTCAGTAGGAAAAAACCTGTTTCACTACTGTCTAAATAACCATGAGCGAGAAAACCAGTAAACATTTTTGGAAAGTTGTCACAGTGTCATGCGTTTTCAGACCCGAGTTTTAGAGTGTGAATACTCCTCACTGCTTTCTCGCCTCTGTTTACGTATTCCTAATTGGACACAAAATGCAGAGAAATTTCTAAACAGACAATCCACGGGAGCAGAGCCTCCTTAATGTCGTTCCCCACTCCTCTAGCTCCACTTCTTCAGTGCTCAATGACACGAGCTCCCGGGGGAACCAGGCTCAAAGCCAGGGCGACCCACACCTCCCGGGTTGCCGTCACGTGTGCTGAAGAAGCAGGTGACAGGAATCTCTCTCGTGGTCAGGGACCACCTGGACTCAAGAGACTGTCCCGGCACAGGCTTTGTGTTTCCCAGCCCTGACATGACCACAAATACGGTTCAGCTTTGTAACCTCTGTGAAACGTGAGGGGCGATGCAGCTGTCCCCAGCAAGCAGCTCAGTTTCGCACAGAGAGCACACTGATGCCACCTGCTAAGTGAAGGCGTCGATGACTTGACCACACCTTGGGTATTTTCCTGCCCTGGGTGCCAAGGGCATCTCAAACTGCCCCTGGGCTTTGGAGCTGGTGACTATGTAACAGCATGCGGAGGGCGCACTGTACGACTTCTGCCCTTGGCAGCAGGTGGCAGGTGCACCCAGGACGCCTCTTGGTCCTCCTCCCATCTAGACGAGGGACGGAGCGGAAACCGTCCTTGGTTATGCTGAAGACTGACGCTGGCTAATTCTGGCGTCACTGGCATGGCCCATCCTTGCTTATGTTTCCACTGCAAAGAGCAAATGTTCAGCTGGTTTAACTCACAAGTCACGCCCCAGTACAGAGAATCGCATACCGAGGTGCTGTCAAAGTCCTTCTAACGAAAAACACTGACGTTTAAGCAATTACGAAATGCACCCTTTTTAATTCACTCATGGTCACTGCTGGCCCCGTGAAGGGACGTTTGAGCGGGCTAAATGATTAACGAAGATACTCATGGGGTAGCGGCCCAGAGTGCCCGACTCAAGCGGCTGGAGAGGGAGCGCACAGAGTACGCTAGCCACTCTCCTCTTCTGCTTTTTACAAAAGTAACATCGGCTTGATTTTAGGAGCACAGCTAGAGGAAAACAGATGTTTCAACCACCAACTGGAAATGAGGAAAATTCAGATTTAGGATTAGTTCAATTTTTTTCAGATATACCAGTATCCTTTTGAGATCCTCGAATATGACGCCATTAGTAAGAGCCCTGGGCAGAGCCGCCCGGCCGCACCCTCGCAGCCTCCCACGTGGCCCTACGATGGAACAGCCAGTCGGGCAGCCACAGTGCTAGAATCCCAGGCAGGGATCCACTGCTTTTACTCAAGCTGTCTCAGCTCAGGGCTGCCGGACAGTCGCGCGAGAGATTTACGTGAGCCGAAGAACCAGAAAGCTGAAACTCCGAATGCATGTTTTGCAGGGAGAGGCTTGATTTCTGAGAATCCCATGAGTGAGACAGCCTCTTGACCAGCACAGCAGCAGGACAGCCCAGACCAGCACCCTGAGACACAGACAGGCGGGGATGGTCCCCGTGCCAAGTCTCATGCTGGGAACGCATCCCAGGGGCCGCCGAAGCCGCGGCACCCCGTCCGTGAGCCGCGTGCTCAACGGAGTCATCTAGGTTACAGAGTGAAACACCATGGTGCCACACGGGAAAGGTTCAAATTTGTCCATGAGACGTACTCTTTAAACCTATGCTTCACTCTGACTAACGCTTCTAAGTCAGCAACAATATTCCGCACAAATTAAGATGTTAAAAATGTCAAGAAAAGTCAATTACAAGCTTTCACACTCCAGCTCTTTTGCTGCGGTACATATAGTGAAGAGGATATTATAGAGAGTCTCCAACCTGAGCCCAGCTTCCCTCCTCATCCTCCTGGTGTTACGAGGTTAGGAATGCAAAAGAACAGAACTATTAGTATTGGTGAGCTTAGCGATGCAGGCACATCGACGCTGTAGGGAAGGTGCGGAGTGACGTGAGAGAAAAAGTTAAAAAAAAGATCAAAGCATCATGCAAAACTCATGCAAAACCAACAATTCCAATTTCTCATGCAAAGAGCCAATTTCCCACTGTAAGCACCTCCATATAAGGAGAAAACTAGGGCCAGAACATGAAGACCGAGCGCCAAACTGAGGTCTCTCCTTAAAGGAGACGGGAATCACATCTAAAGAGGGCGCGTCTACTAATTTTACGTTCCTGAAAAAAAATCTAAAATAGAATTCCATTTCACACATTTAACTAATACCTAGTGGAAATACTTATCGGAACAATTTAATGTGAAATGACAGCTTTGTTTCCCAAGGAAAAGCCAAGAACCGCGCCGTTCTTAGGTGGGGAGCCCTGAGGGGGGGCGAGCTCGGGGCTGTGACTGACCGTGTGTGGCGCGGCTGCGAGCGTTTCCATCTCCTCATGCGTTAGCCAGACATTTCCCGTGGTCTAGGGTGACCCCAGTGACCAACCACATCCAGGGCAAGGGAAGCAGTGACAAAGAGGAAAGGTGGCAGACAGGTAAGCCTCAGGCAGGTAAGAGGAGCAGGCAGAGGCCAAGGCCATTCTTCTCACCTTCTCCTCTTAGATGCCCGCATGGAACACGACAGAGCGTGACAACAAGCTCGCCCCGTCCATGAAGACTAACCACACTGTCCCAACACTGAGTTGTCAGCAACCCAAGAACAGCCTACCGTTCCCTGAGCTTCGTCTGCCATGCCTCCTGCCTGAGGCGTGTCAACTGTGACAACGGTACATTCTGCACTTCTGAAAACTGTGCATTCTCAACTAAGTCTCACTCGATACATCCACCATTTTGCCCAAAGCACAACTGAGAGCCCGGTCTCCAGGTCTAGCTTTGGACTGTGGGACAATGGCCCCCAGCATGTGCTCCGCAGTGACTGGGCCACGTGGACGGGACCACCTCATCTGGGGAACCCGGGAGGCAGGGCCCAGGGCTGAGTGTGTTAAACGGTATGTCCCAGGACTTCACGGAGCCAAAATACCGGCCCCACTGAAGCACCACAGCAGACCCGAGGCCTGTCAAAGTGCTGTGCCAGCCGCCAGGCCCCTCCAGAGCAGGCTGTACCCCGTCTCACGGTGCGGTCCCTCCCCAAGGGGGCTCGTCATCCCTGTGCACTGCCTCCGTCCGCGGCCTTCACTGGGCAATTCATAGACTCCAGGAAAACCTCCCTACACCTTCCTTTCTAGAAAGGGCACTCTAACTGGAAACAAGTGGCCATGGGGTCCCGGTCAGACGCTGTGACAGAGCGTCCCCGGCATGAAGCTCTCGGGGCCTCAGGGAGGGGCACAGGCCAACAGTTCATTCTGACTCAACCCCTAAGAGACAAGAGAAAACTTGCCAGCTGCAGCCCCTTCGGGTGCAAGGCGGGCACCAGCCCCAAATCGGGCGCTAAGCTGCTGCGCGGAGAAGTCCGTCCGCGAGGCTCTTCTGTCTCCCGTCGGGTTTCCCCGCAGAGCAGACCAAGAGCCGAGCGGATGTGGAGAACCCGCACTTTACAGATGGGGATGGCTGCTCTGTGCCCCAGCAGCTGTCCGGCTTTTCGTTAGAGGACTGTTGCCCACGCCACGAGGAGCCTCTGGTAGGACACTCGCAGGCTTCCCACGGGGAGCAGAAGCGCGAGCAGACAATGCTCGGCACCTGCACAGTCCCTGGCTGCCGCGAGCCCGGGGCCCCCGCGCCTACAGCTCCCTGGGCGGGCCAGTAAACCGGGGCTCGCAGGGCACATGGGGAATCGAAGCTCTGTCCCCTTCACTTTTGGTCAATTTATATTGAATTAGAGATAGTTACTCTCCTATGCTTTTAAAAATTCCTATTTCTGTATGGGAAAGCACAACAGCCAAGTGCTGTGAGAACGTTCTGTGAAGGACCCGTGAGCCACCCACCCGTCACCCATCAGAAATTGCCGTGTTTGGGGAATGATAAGCCTTTAAGTCGGACCGTGGGGTCCGTCTGTGGGAGCTGGAGAGGCCACAGAAACAGCGGGGCTGCCCCGTCTACAGACACGTACCGTTCTCGAGGTGGGAGGGGCTGACGGACTGGTCAGGGACATGATCTCCTGGATGGCCAGCCGCAGCTTGAGCCGGTGCAGCGGGTTGCTGATGCCGATCTCCCGCTGGATCTCTGTGTCCGACAGCGCCGACATGATGGCGCCGCTCTTCACGTTGGCTCGGCAGGCGGCCACGTACCAGGCGGGCATCCCGACCCACAGCTGGAGGCGAGACGCATTCGGGCCGCAAGGTCAGGCAGGGTGCACGGTCATGCGGGGAAAGGGCTCCACCCCGGATTAAAGGGAAGCCGTACCTCCAGCCAAACCACCACGGTCGGTCCATCCCACTGTGCGAAAGGCAAACCCTGTCTCCGGGCTTCCTCGAGCAATTCATGCCTGCGAATGACAAGAGATCCCGCATGAACGACTCAGCGTGCACACACCGGCTGCGCCGACGCGTCTGCAAGGATCCCCGGGCCACCTCCCGCGGAACGGAGGACTTTCCACCAGCGCTAGCCACGCCAGCAGTCCTCGGGTCCAAGGGAGGACAGTCAAAGGAATACCTGAATAAGGAGGAAAACTGGGTAGGAGAGGAAGCTACAGGCAGGTTGGAGCCCAGGATCCCGTGGGAGGGCCCAAGGGCTCGGCAGGGACAGCATCACAGAGTCTCGCGGGAACAGTCAGATGTGGCCCGTAAGTTGCTGCTGCTTCTTCTTCTTTTTTTTTTTTTTTAAAGATTTTATTTATTTGACAGAGAGAGATCACAAGCAAATGGAGAGGCAGGCAGAGAGAGAGAGAGGGGAGGAAGCAAGCTCCCCGCTGAGCAGAGAGGCCGACGCAGGACTTGATCCCAGGACCCCGAGATCATGACCTGAGCGAAGGCAGCGGCTTAATCCACTGAGCCACCCAGGCACACCCCGGTAAGTTGCTTCTTCAGTCCACCCTGCTGTTTAGGCTCACCGGGTGCTTGTAGGTTAAGGTGCCGGGTAACCCCAGGGTTTCACCCGCAGGCTTCGCAACCCAGAAAGCTGAAATCCCGAGCACGTGCACCGGCACACACAGGGCAGACCGTGAGACTCCCGGAGCGTCAGGAGCCACGTCCTCCCGTGTCCCTGCAGCACCAGTTCTACGGCCCCCAACCGTGCCTTGCCCTTCCTAGCGTCTTTACAAAGGGCTGTCTAGTGATAACCTAGTTATGTAAGAGCCAACACAGCAATCTTAAGAATCTTATCTTACTTTTTTTGTGTTGTGTACTTCCAAGGCTTTCTGAAAGACACAGATTCTTCCTAAAAATGAAAAGCCTTGCAGAGAAGGTGGGGCTGGCCTGGGGCAGTTTACCCCACGTGCCTGCTCAGCTGGAGGCACTTTCAATCCCTAGGTCACTTTCAGTGTTATTTTTCTTTAATAATTTCTGCAGTCCATATCAGTGAATCATTTATTTCTAAAGATACAGACGGACTCTTTGATATATTTAGTAGTATTAAACTTTCCCTGAGACTGTGAAATCCATGTAAAATTAAAGCTCAAAACGTTTCACATAAAATCTCAAGTATGCGTTTGGCCCTTAGTCAACCGCGGGTCTCCTTGGAGTAGCAGGTACTGTAATTCCGCAGGAATGATCACCCCAGAGAATGCAACAGATCTTTTTTTCTTTCTTTAAAGTAAGCTCTGTGCCCAGCGTGGGGCTCGCTCGAACTCACCACCCGATCAAGAGCCATGCCCACTGAGCCAGCCAGAGGCCCTAGAAGGCAACAAATCTTAACAGCATGGGGGGTGGGGAAGCAGGGCAACGCTTTCTAATTAGAATGAGCAAAGCCGTTCATGAAAGAAGAAATGCAGCCCCCCCCCCCCCCCCGGCTGGGGTCACCCTGCCACACAGAGTCTCCCTAAAGAGGTCGGGGAGGGCCTCGCGGGGTGGGCCAGTCAGCAATGTGCTCAGTTAAATGCTGATTTCCATGTCCTAAGGACAAATCCTCACAGACAGGGGCTGTGTTTTACGTGATCTCTTACAGAAGCCAAGCGAGCCCTCCAAGCAACACGTGCAGGTCCCTTCTGGCCGGTGGGAGCCCTTTCAGATGCCTGCCCACTCACGAAACCCACGGGACAGCGACCGCACCGGGGCACTTGGCCACACTTTGTCTTTTAATAAGAAACGGATACTCGGAGCACCCGGATAGGTCAGTCCACGGAGCATGCGACTCCGGATCTCAGGGTGGTGACTTCAAGCGCCACACTGGACGTGGAGTCTCTTTTGGGGAAAAAAAAAAAAAAAATCAGAAATAGATATTCATTGTCGACAAAGACTGCAGGGTTGACAACGGTCCGTGAGTCCCACGAGCCGGAGGCCGGCGCCCGTGACTCTGACTCTGCCGGCACCTTCGTCCTGGCAGCGGCCATTCGTGCAGGCAAAGCCCTTTCTAGTACGGACGTGCTTCGAGCTCAGCCCCATGGTCTTGCTGAGACTGCGATGAGGCAGGGCAGGCAGGACCGTGCAGCAAAGGGATGCAGAGGCCAGCAGGAAGGCGGGGCTCCTGCCGGGTGGCTGGGCCAGGCCTCCCCAACACCGCACGGCCCAGAAGACTAAACTCCAAGCAGACCCAGGCGGGACACTTGTGCCCCGTCCTTCTTGCCGGGGTGAGTGCTCCCCCACCACGTGAAGCAGGCCTCCCACCCGCCCGAGGAGGACACGTCCCCCAGACGCCAGGACGCCTGGGCCAGCTCCACTACCGCCTGCCACACACCTCGGTGAGCAGGCACACCCCTTCCCTGCCAGCCCTAGGAGCTGTGCTTCTCTCACGGGCCACCAAGAAAGGCCTACCGCCCACTGTGCACACTGCCCACCTCCGCCCTTTGTGGCCGCTGTAAATTCAGTGGCCGTGTGGACCCTACGGACTTGCGTGTCGCTCTACTAAGCAGCGGAACCCGCTGGTGTTCTCCTCTACTGCGGCTAGAGAGAAGCACGATCGGTAAGAGTCCACTGGAGGGAAACCAGGGACTCTTATACAGGTCAGTTTCCCAGAACATGAAACTCTTCTGCCTTGAGTTCCGGAGCCTCAAACACAACATTGGAGGCGGTGGGACTCCGGAGTGATCAGGGCTTCTCTGCACCGGACTCTGCTGAAGACACCGGCTTACGAGCCTGTCTCCTGGAGCCGGGAGAAAGCTCGTCTGGCTTCTGCTGTCAGTTCCTTCCTAAACTTTCTGACACCGCCTTCCCTGCTGCTGCTGTGTCCTCCTCCGTGTACAGCCTGGGAGCCCAGCCGCGGGGGAAAGGGGGCCTGCCTCCGCCGCGGAGGAAGACGGGAGGCGCGCTGTGCCCACCACCGATCCGTCGGGCCGCGTGGTGCGGGGGGACTTAGTTGGGACCGCATTTCCCTGAGGGACCAAACTCTAGACCCACACTGATTTTCCAAACGCCTGCTCTCAGTAAACTGAGACCGAACGCAGCCCAACCTTATGAGAGTTGCAAGAGAAAGACATGCAGAAATCTGCTCACTTCTACGGGGAGCAGGCGCAAGTATGAGAGAAGTCACATAACCTGGGGTAGAGGACACATGTTTTTAGACATAAACACAACAGTAAAGTCACCTTTCCTACCAAGACGTGTGTGAGCCTTTGCTCAGCAGACACCGCATGACAGCAGGCGTCGTGCTTCACCTTCCAGAGCCCGGCGCCCTGGCCGCTCGGGCACCTCGGATGCAGGCCCATGGGGCCCTGCCCTCCCGCCACGGCCCCCCCAGCCCGCAGAGCACCACTCTCGAAAATCCACGGATAACTTCTCCCTAAAAACTACTCCCAGCCTACAGCTGCCCAGGAGCTTTACCAACGACCTAAACAGTTAACACATATTTTATGCGCCATGTATTGTAGGTGGCATTCTCTGATAAACCAAGCTTAAGAAAAGGTTAAGAATCAATGAAGAAAATATATCTACAGGGGTGCTGGGCTGGCTCAGTCATTAGGCCTCTGCCTTTGACTCAGGTCATGATCCTAGAATCCTGGGACTGAGTCCCCCACAGGGCTCCCTGCTTGGCACGAAGCCTGCTTCTGCCTCTCCCACTTCCCTGCTTGTTCCCTCTCACCCTGTCTCTGTTAAATAAATAGTATCTTCAAAAAAAAAAAAAAAATAGAAAAGAAAAAAAATACACGTACAGTGCTACACTGTATTTAAAAAAAAAGTCTGCATATAAGTGGACCTGCACAATTCAAAACTATGTTGTTCGAGCGTCTACTGTACATTCTAGAACTTGCCATGAGTGACAACAGAGTATGGACAATGACCCACTTTTCAATACTCAGTTGCAGCTATGACAGCACAGAACCAAGTCCATCAACCACAACATCTCGACTCCAGAGAAGCCTGCACACACACGCACACACTTGCACACACAGCGCGTGCCACGTATTTGGCCACACCTCCTGACAGCGACAAAATAAATGCGGGAAACAGAGGAACCGGCCAGCTCAGGCTCCTTCTGATCTATGTGAAATACACATTCCCGGGAGCCGTGGGTGGGACAGCAGAGGGCACGGCCACAAATCTTGCTGTTTTCATTACGGAAAGTGTAAGGACGTGAAATCAAACACATCAGCAAAATCTAAGGGACAGAATTTTCCTAGCATGGTTCCAGGAGCAAAAGGCCTTGTTTCAATATTAAATTTCACAGCGCCAAGTGGCAACTACCCAAGTTATTTTAAAACATTTTTATACAGTTCAAACATAGCAACATTCAGATCAGACCACTGGTAAGCGGTTTCTACAGAGTTCCATTCCCAGAGAACCAAGACTGAGTATTCCTATAGTATGATGAGCAGTAACAAAATACAGCATTTCACCTGAAATACAGTCCACAGTGTGTCAGTCAAGGTCACTATTATGATTTCTGAAAAGAAAACTAAAATGAAGTGCATGTCACCAATGAGAAGCCGCCTGACAGCTCCAGGACTGAAGGGGAGCCAGCTGCGGTGGAAGGGTCCCATGGGCTCCGGCGGGACCGTGCAGCCGCAGGCTCCGGACCGGCGCTGGCTCTCAGGGGGGCCGAGGGCGGCCAGACGCCTCTCCTGCTGTCAAGCTCACCACAGAGCCTGCCGAGTCCTGCCTCTCACCGTCAGCTCTGTCTTCCTCCTGGGCTCCCGCCCTTTCCGCCCGGCTACACTACACTCTCCCTCTGCCTGTGAGGAGTGCGGCTTCGGTTTTCAGGCGTGACGTGCTCCCGCCCTGTGGTTCATCCACTTAGCTCTGGTCTGGGACACTGTGAGCCCGACACAACCTGCTCTGGATGGGAAAGTCCCAGAGGAGCGAGCTCACGCCGTGCCTCCGCGCCCCCTTCTGCGGCCACAGCTCCCTGGCAGGACACTGTCCCCGCTCTTATCACCTGGTCCCAGAATCGAGACAATTTAGAACTGACATGTGACAATAAACTACAAAACCGAGAGTCTATTCAGGATAAAAATTCAGACTCTCTTGGGGAAGGAAGAAGGTCAGCACGGCGAGGACCTTCCGACAGATGACAAGTGCGGACAGTGAATTCTGAGGGCCGGAGCCACTCGCACGGTCACGTGTGTCTTGGCTGAGACCGCCCCGTGGAGAGTCACGGAGACGCAGACGGTGTGCCCTGGGAGCACGGGAGGTGAGCGCTCCCCTCGCTTGCATGGAGGGGGACGACGTGGAGGCACAAGACAGACGCCCCACGGCTCTCCCAGAGCCCCCGACCGACGTGAGCCAGAGCTGCGGTTCACAGTCCAGGGCTGCGAGGCCGAGCCCCAGGTGCACAGCACGAGACGCCCCGGCCAGAGAGTTCCAGAGGTGGTCTGGGAGTCCACGCGGGTCCTTCCCCAACTCCGTCCAAGCTCTACCACCTCCAGGAAGGACTGTCTGAGAGAGGCCTTCGGGGCACCTTCTTGGACAGAACACGCACAGCTGGCCGGTACATCTAACAAACAACCAGTGGTTAAAAAGCAGGCACAAGTGCAAGCGGCTCAGTGAGGTGGCGGACTGGGGGCGCCCGGGTGGCTCAGTCGTCAAATGTCTGCCTTCGGCTCAGGTCATGATCCCAGGGTCTTAAGGATCGAGCCCCACATCGGGCTCCCTGCTGGGCGGGGTGGGGGTGGGGGCCTGACTTTCCCTCTCCCACTCCCCCTGCTTGTGTTCCCTCTCTTGCTGTGTCTGTCAAATAAATAAATAAGATCTTTAAAGAAAGAGAGACGACAGATTGCAAACTACTTACTTTTTTTGAAGTTTACGGTTTTTTTCAGCCTGTCCTCCCAGTTTGCCGAGTCCCAGGGCGTCCTGAGAGGAGTTTTCCGTCTCCGAAGCAGCAGCTGTGGGGAAGCAGAGGGACTGAAACACCGAGAGGAACCAACGTGGCCACGTGCGGGCCCTTCCCGGCGCGGGGAGCGCGGCAGCAGGCAGGGTGTACGCGGCTCCAAGGGCGCCTCCAACGGGCCAGACGCCAGAGCCGTCGAGGCCCAAACCCACAAGCACACGCCATGAGCCACCGGCTCCCGTGACAGGCACCGCAAGGAGCGCCCCGGCCACCCACCTGGTCCCGTGGGCTCCTTGCCGGCGTGGCCGAGACGGCCCTTCTCCTTCTTGCCGAACAGCCGGCCGATGGAAGACTTGATGCCCTTCTTCCTGGGGGCCTTGTGCAGCGAGTCCTGGCTGCTGCTGCTGCTGCTGGGGTTGCTCACAGGCCCGTCCTGGGAGCCCGTGGAGCTGGGGACAGGAAAGGGTCTGTGACAAGCGCTCAGCACAGCACACCACTGCATGCACAACCTACACACCCCGCATTTTCAACACTCCTTCAAGCGTCATGACAGCACCTGCAGCGCCGCGTTCACAAGTGTGAGGAGCACGAGCTCCCGTGAACGCTCCCCGGGAGGCTGGCACGCGAGTCCCTGGGAGGCGACGGCCCCAAGCCACAGGGGCTCAAGAAGGTGCTTCCTGCAGACGCCAGCCCCGCCACCCCTCGGGAGCCCCCAGCACCTCCCCGAGCAGGCCCTTCCTGGTGGCAAGCGAAGTGGGGGAGCGGGCCGGGGCAGGGGGCAGCGCACAGAGGTGTGCGCAGCGCTCCCCGACACCACCTGGCATAGAACGGAAACACACCCAGGCTCATCGGGGACGGGGAGCACGAGCAGCGGAGCAGCAGCTATCGGAGAGGCCCAGGGGCAAGGACAGTGCGGGGCTCTTGGCGGCCCAGAAGGGCCCAGAGCACCACCGACAAAAGGGCCTGTCGGGAGCGTGCCGTGTGCTGGCACAGGCCCCATCCGAAACAGAAGGTTCTCCAGGGCCGGTGGGCGGACTCTGAAGAAATGAAGTCGTCCTCCAAGTTTAGCCCCTTTCTTTCTAAACAGACTTGGGCACAAACAGCCACGTGTCCCCGGCCCGATGTCCACACGGCTCTCCAAGCTCCCACAGGGGTCCCAAGGACATCATTTACACAAACTCCACTTGATTCACTGATATTTCTTTAAAATCATCATTCTGACCTTTTTTTCTCCCCCAGGAAAAGATGAAAGATTTCTTAAAACTGCAAACTAAGGCCCGAGAGTGCTTCCCACAGGGAGAGCGGCGCCCGCGCGCGTCTTACTTTCTAACGTCCCTGATGTCCTCGTGGCTGGCCGTGTGCGGTGCTCCTCTGTGCAGCCTGTCTAGGCGGACGGATCTCGGGGAGGAGGGGGGGGATGTTTCACATTTTATCGTTGCCTTGTCGTCTCGTACCTCTTCCCGGGAAGCCGGCACCTGCGGGGGAGACGGGGGAGACCAGTGAGTGAGAACCCGCCGCGAGCCATCGCGCAGGCCGCACGTGTGCCCATGACCTTCCGTGCCAACCGGGGCTGTGCTGTGGAGTGGTCCTGCTTACGAGCAGCCCCGGGACGCGCCCTGCCTGCCTGCGAGTGCCGCGTGCAGCACGGGCCGGGCCGGGCGCTCCTCTCCCTGAGGCCTCTGCGGCTTGCGCCCTCCCTCCCCCGAACCCTGCACTGCCACAAGGTCAGCCACCGACAGGGATGGCGGAGATGGAGCCACGCCCCGGACCAGGTCCGTATGAACCGTGGCCAGCCGGGGCGGGGGGGCTCTCCCTGACGGAGTGCTGAGGAGCAACAGCATTCATCCCAGTGCCAGTCAAACCAAGAACGCTGCCATGCAGCACTGACCAGAGCTTCCCGTTGTGGGGGTAAAGGAAATAGCCCGTACCATAATCCATCATTTCTAGTAATGACGAAAACCTCAGAGTCCCTAAGGTCAAGTTCAAGGTGAACAGGCACCCACCCTCCCCGCCACATGGGCCTGGCCCCTGTCTTTGGAGGACTAGGTTGTAACCTGAACGTATGCGCAGCTTAGAGACAGCCTGTTCCGCCCAGCGGGGACGCTAGGCTGCTGTCATGACAAGAAGAACCCCTTCAGACTTCCCGTGTGTCTTTCTGAGCTGCACCTGTGCGGCCTCAGGCAGGAAGGCAGGGCTGCAGTCTGACCAGCACTCTAGCCCCACCGGGGTCCTGGCAGGGCTCACACAGATCTGGGCTTTGGGACTGGCTAAGGCACGGCTGGGTCTCATGAGACACGCGTGGCAAACCCCTGTGTGAGACTGGGGCAGCAGGGGGTGCCTTGTAACAGGACCTCTGCAGCCGCAGGGGCTCAGGGACACCCACGGGCGCCGGCGCCGAGCAGAGCTGAGCTCAGGGAAGACACAGCCGTGATGAACAGCTGGATGAGCCCCGTGCCCTCTCCTGAGTTCCCATCACAGTCATCAGACAACAAAAAGCGGTCTTAACTGGTTAGATATGAACAACATAAAACTTAGCAGGGACAGATGGCAGGAACAGGGAAAGATTTCAATTCAGGTTAAAGCAGTGATTTGTAAAAAACGAAAACAAAAACAAAACAACAACAACAAAAAAGAACAGGATCGGGAGAGAGACATTTTGGGCTGTGCGGACGATGCGGCCAGTGGAGACACAGTTCCGAGTGCCAGCCCACGCCGTGCCACGGTCGGGGCCACACGGCAAGCCCCGGCTGGGCCTGCCCTCCCTCAGCACCCCCAGAGGAAGCACACCCTGCCCGCCACTGGGGTCCAGCACACTTGCACCTCCAGGCCGCTGCAGCGTCACCTAGAACGGAGAGGTTCCAGGAGAGCCGGAGGTCAGCCCGGCATGCACCAACCACGAGCAGCAGCAGGAGGGCCCCGGGCACAGTGCACGCTGGCCCTGTCTGTGTGACCCAGCACTCTGCATGTAACACCCTCCCAAACCCTCTGAATAAGGCCCTCCAAGAAGCAGTGTGTGGGCTCGAGGGACCACAAGCAACAGGAGCCACTGCCCTGCCTGAGGGTCCACTGGAAAGTCTTGCTCCCAAGAAAACTGCGAAGGCAAGCTGGCAGACTCAGGCTGTGCTGGGCTTGGCTCCGGTGTGGGCCCCCCATCTCTGCAGACCGCGCTCACACGGGCCCAGTCTGTGGCTGGGTCAGGGAGCAGGATCCATCGGCATCCTCGCGTTAACAGGAGAGAGAGCAGGGCACCCACACCACACCTGAGTCACAAGCCATCATGACAGAACCTGCCCTTGAACCCAGGAGTGTCACTAAATGGCCACATTTGTCCGCCCAGCAGAGAGGCTCCCCTGGCTGCTGCCCAGCTCCCAACACTGAGCCCCCAACCCTGCAGAGGCGTGGCCCTGGCAGCGCACGGCCCGGCGGGTTTGGGGTCGGGGTGCACACAGTCCAGGGAGCAAAGCACGACAGTTACAAGGAAGACACTCTGGTCAAGGGATCTGTCCCCTGATGCGCTGTACCTTTTCTGAGACTGGGGAGACACAATCTGCGGTCCCCTGTACATAGAAGCCCTAAAGCCCCGTGCGGGCCGGGTGGTGGGCAAACCCGTTCGGCACCGCGGCCCCAGCTCGGGACTCCACACCTGGGAAGTGGGGTCATGATACAACCTATGCCTCGCGGGGCTTTGTGTGAGGGCGGCAGGCTCGCGGAGCTCCCGGTGCAGCCTGGCACACGGCGGGGGCTCCCTGAGTGCTGCAGCCACAGTCGCGGATGCCAGCGGCGTGAGTCTAAAGCCTATGGCTCTGCTTCACTCGTTTCTTTTTGAAAACTATCATGTCCGGGGCGCCTGGGGGCTCCGTCGGTGAAGCGCGTGCCTCTGCCCCAGGTCATAATCTCGGAGTCCCAGGATCGAGGCGCGCATCGGGCTCCTTGCTCAGCGGGGAGCCTACCGCTCCCCCGGCCTGCTGCTCCCCCTGTGCGCGAGCTCTCTCTCTCTCTGATGAATAAGTAAGTAAAATCTTCACAAACCAAACCATCATGTCTGGTGGAGCTAAGTACGCAGTGAGCAGGAGACACCCACGCGGCACCGGCGACCACCCCGGTCTGGTGCGGTGCCCTGTGAGAACCAGCTGGGCCCCCGAGGGCGAACCGCAGCAGGCTGCAGCGCTGTGGGCCCCACGGTCTCTGGGACACGCGCTGTTTCACGGGTCACAGACAAACAGAGGAACGTTCAACTACTAAAAATTTTACCTTTCTACGATGTTTCCTTAAATCACTAGGCTGACAGAGGCATGCAAAGAAATGAAGAGAAATCAGATTTACTGCACACGCTGAAGCTAAAAATTCAAGGACCAGAACAGGCAAACATATTAAAAAAATAACAGATCAGATATAAGCGAGTTGAGACTTGTTTAGATCAATGTAACTGGAAATAGAACTTCTTTTCACCATAAATTTAAACATAATAGGTTATTCAAGATTTACTAGAGAAACGCTATAAATTCTTCCACGGTAACTTACCGTGGAAGAATTTCACGGTAACACACACCCCTGATTAAAGTATGGCACCTTGTGTAACACGGGGACTGCCCTGCCATCTGTTCTAAACTGGTCTTGAGTCCGTTTTCCTTACTGAAAAGCGCGCTGCACTTCTACAGTGTGAACCCCACGGCGCAGCTCCTGCCCACCTCCTCCAGCACCTGGCGAACCCACTCTCCGGAAGCACCTGCGGGACCTTCACGTAGAATCCTCACCTAGCACTGATTTCAAGCTTCTCGAAAGTGAGAGCGTTGTTTAGAGCAGGGTGCCCTGTGCCGAGAAACACCGGCGTAACAGCAGGGGGCCCGCTGCCTTCTGTGATTCCGTATCCAATGTGGACAACAGCCTACGAAGGCAGAACGCACGCTGCTCGGGAAGCTGACGAGACTTGTAGTCACATATGAGCATCAAAACAGGACTGCGTGCCATTCGGGTCAGGCTGCCAATCAATCATTCCCTGCTTATTGCCTTAGTTCTTTATATAAGAAACACTTCGTTTACGAGTGCTTGCGTTTACGAGGCAGCTCTGAGTAAAACACTCCAGATTCACCTGCATTGTGCTCTTTCCCACATCTACTGTGCAGTGACATGCTAAGGAAAATGTATCCCTGTTGCGGGAAAGAAAAACCCCACTATCTCATGAGAAATGACGACAAAGAAGAAACCACACCCATGAGCCATGACTGAGCGCGTGTATACACACACACACACACACACACACACACACACACACTGTGGACCGCAGGGTCACTGCCACCCGAGCATGCTGGGGAGGGCGTTACGGCACGGGGCTGGGTGGACCGAACCCCGGCTGAGGTGGGAGACCGAGGTCTGCCCTCACAGTGAAAACCAAACCAAAGGATGGTACCGGACATCAAAACCAGCCACGGACTGTCAGCCTGCATACAAAAGCACAAAAATGGGGGCAAAAGAAGCAGAACTATTTTCTACAACCACTCTTACAAATGCCCTGGAAGGAAGCATGAAACCACAAATAAAACCCTCAGAGAGTTTAAGATCTGAGCTAATCAGCTAACGATGTGAATGGTAAAGACAGCAGGTGAGACACCACGAGGTGGACTCGTTACCACGGCAGACACCGCTACAGGGATTCACGGCTCATTCAGTTACACGCTGGTAACGATGCAGCTAAAAAAAAAAACGGACAGGAGAGTCTGACAGACAGAAGTGCGATCGAAGAGCAGAACGCTGTGAACGTGATTTCATGTGGGAAAGAGGCACGCGCTCATGAAACCTAAGCCACACAGGAAAGTTATCAAAGGTACTTCAGAGCTGCACACTTGTCACCAAAAACCGTAGGGTCACAGTGTTTCCAGACCCTGATGAGCACAGATGCCCTGGGACCTCCCAAGGGCACCGCGGTGTGTGGCTCGTGGTGTGGCCGTCCCTGCCTCGTGCACAGAGCTGGCATCAAGCACGCGGTCCAGTGCATCATTGAAAGAACCAATTTAAGGTTTCTTTTTTGACTGAATGTCCTATACTCTCCATTTAGGCACCTCTAATGCAAAGGACAGCAGTGACCTCTCTGTAAGTGAGCTACACGCTATGGGGACTATCCACACTACTGCTGTAAAACTGTCTATTCCTAGAAAATAATAATTTTCCCCTTGGAGCTGCTGCGCCCGGCACAGGCCTACGTTGTCCAAAGTTGCACCAGTAAAAGCCCTGATGGGCTCACGACAACACGCTAGGCCGGTCATCGAAACGCCACAATTAACGGGTCTCTGTGCTGAGTGATTACATACTGGCCAGTCTAAAATGTCTCGAGCCTCTGAACGTAACAAGTGAACCTGATTTCCCTCTGGGACAAGACGCCCAACCAAGGCACCTCTGCCGAGTCTGAGGCTGAACTCGGGGGCTGGGGCGGGGGGGGGGGCGCAGCCGGCAGAAGGGTCGGCAAATACTCACCAGCGTCATGACCCCCAGTCTGTCCACCTCCCTGGCGGGGCTGTGTGGGCCCCTTCGCGGAGTGGAGCGCCCGCTGTGCGGAGGGGACGGTCCTGTGAGTGTGGATGTGGGGTGTGGGGGGGCGGCACCCCCAGACCGGAACCGGCCCGGGCTGTCTGAAGTGCTGCTGCCCACCTGGCTCGCAATCTCTTCCGCCCGCTGCTCGGTGCTCTCCTTCTCTTCCTGGATCAGCCTGGAACGAAAGCGGAAGCGCGTGGTCAGCCCCTCGCTGACAGGGAGGGCACCCTGGCCGAGACTGGGGCCCCATGTGACACGGAGCAGCATCGTGGCACACACCGGGCACCTCTGCGGTTCTCTGGCTGTGCTGTTGGCTTCTGGGGGAAGGGACCGAACACCTTCTGCTCCTCCCCCAGATGTCACAAGGACATGCTGAGACCGCGACCCTGGAGAGAACGCCCTGGCTAACGGATGTCACAGTGAAGGGCAGTCTCAGAACTCAATTCCTAGGGTAGAATGGAGTAGTTCCATCATCGTGGGACATGTAGGAAGCCCTCACGGGATGTGTCCCCGACCTTCCGAGTGCGACAGCTCTCTTCAGAGACACTCCCGTCTCCAGGGGCCGGGTACCTAATCTCTTTGTTGATGGCGTCCAGCTGCTCCTGAAGCATCATGGCCAGCGTCTGGGCATCGGCCTGCCCACCGGGTGACAGCAGAGCAGCCGAACTGAAGAGAGTGTCCCTGTCATCTTCGCCATCAGACACATCAACATCACTCTCGAATGCCTGGGCCACGTTTGCCAGCACGCTGGCTTGCTGGGCGCGCTCCCAGTCCTGCTCATTTAGAGTCTGTACCTAAGAAGAGGAAAACGGAATCTCACTGAAGATGGAAAGTAACAGCAGCAGTTATAGGAACTTCAGAGAACTCATCAGAAACTCCACAAGTTTCCAAACAGGAGCCCCAGAGGAACATGGAACAGGCCATGCTTCCAAGCTGCTGGCATCTGCAGGGCAAGAAGCAGAATTTTAGGCGCCGGGCGAAGTGGCAGCCTACGGCCGGGAGGGCCCCCACGCGTACCCGAGGTGGACACGTTTCTGTGATATCGTTTATGTGGTGGGACAACCGGCTCAGATACAAAGTCTGGAAATTAGAGCAGCATCTCGTGGCCAGTCAGCCACGCCGGCAGGAAGTAAAAACGCAGGAGGTCCACGGAGGTTGGGTGCATCTCAATGACCCTGACGCTCACCCGTGTCCTCAGCGACCCTGACGCTCACCCGTGTCCTCAGCGACCCTGACGCCTCCCCTGTGTCCTCAGCGACCCTGACGCTCACCCGTGTCCTCAGCGACCCTGACGCTCACCCGTGTCCTCAGCGACCCTGACGCTCACCCGTGGCCTCAGCGACCCTGACACCTCACCTGTGTCCTCAGCGACCCTGACGCCTCCCCTGTGTCCTCAGCGACCCTGACGCCTCACCTGTGTGCTCAGCGACCCTGACGCCTCCCCTGTGTCCTCAGCGACCCTGACGCCTCACCTGTGTCCCCATGCAGGGACCTGGGAACGGCTGCAGTTTCCCGCCCCACTCCCTGAGGCACCTGCCCCGGGCACCAGGGGCCCCACCGTGCTGTCTGCGGGAGCGGGCGCTTGCAGGCACCGCACCCGGGACCGAGTGCGCGCAGTCCCGAGCGCGTGCAGTCCCGAGCGCGCGCAGTCCCGAGCGCAGGCGCCAGCAGAGGCTCTTCCTGCCCTCTTCCCTCCATACCAACACTCGTTCCCCCTCTTCAGTCTCGGGGGGTGCTGCGCCCCCCACCCCCGGGGACAGCCCCACCTGTAGGCACGAGGCCTGGCCCTCAGTGTACTCAAGGACATCCTTCTGCCCTCTCTCTGCATAAATCAACTTTCTACCGGTTTCTTCACATCAGGCTAAAATGAGTTCTCCCTTCTCCCTCCAAACTAACGGGACAGAAACCACAGAATTCTTACCGCAGGGGTCCTTCCAGCTGCCACTGTGACTTTGCTCCCAGCCAGAGTACAGGCTCCCCGGAAGGCGGGCCTGCTCCGTCTACACATCCTCGCCTCGCAGTGGAGCCTGTCGCAAGCAGGCTCCCCCAGAACTGGTCTCGGCTCGTCAGCTGCCCTTGACCTGTCCCCTCCCCTGAGCACTTGGGGGTTTCCCCCACCTGATGTCATTGCTCTGTCTCTGCCTGTTCTGTCTCCGTCTCCCCAGCTTGTGCACTGGGAGCGCCCAGAGCTCTATTCTTGGACCTCGGGTCTATCCACAGGTGCCCACTTGGTGACTTTACCTTGCCTGTGCCTCTAGATGCCACAAGCGGCCCTGGTCTCAATCCTTCTCCCCAGTTAAAGCCTCCTCAGGCCCAGACTGGCATATCCAACTGCTCAGCAGACCTGTCCCCTTGGGTGTCCGCTGGGCTTGCTGACCCGTGAGCCAGGCGGAGGCCCCACGCTAGCCTCCACGACCCTGTGGTTCTTACCACCTCAGGAGACAGACTTCCTGTCAAGAGGTCACGTTGCGAGGAACTGAGGCCTCCACCACAGCCAGGCAAGGGCACCAACCCCAGGTGGGTGTTCCAGTGGCCCAAACTCTGGAGACCTGAAGCCAGAAGCACCCTGCTCAACCCTCCTAATTTCAAGGACACTGTGAACTACTGAATGTTCATTTCAAGCCACTAGGCACCACAGCAGTGTGTTAAACAGCGGCAGATGATGGACACACGTGCCGCATCTGACTCCACTGGCCGCCCCTCGCCACACCGTGCGCGCAGAGGATTCTGCCTCTCGTCCGTCCGTCCGTCCGTCCACACTGCTGCAGCGCCGGGGCTCCAGTACGCCAGGTTGAAACCCGCTCAGGGAGGACGCGGACTCAGAATACAGACCCGTCTACAAAGACACATGCTGCCGACCACGGATGTCTGTAAGCTTCCGAATGTGAATTCTTTGTGCTTAAGGATGAACGTATGTGTTTACCCTTAACGGTTCAGGCCTGTACTAACTGGCGCTGTGCTGTGCTTCACCATAAGTCACACTTCACCCGCTTTCCCACTCTTTAAAAAGAAAAGAAGCCCTAAGAGTAGACTCTGAGCCGGCAAAAGAAGAACAGGGACCAGGGGTGGGGGGCCAGAGACTGTGACCTGTCAGCACTGTCGCTCTGGAAGGGCGTGCCAGTCAGAGGACACGGCAGGTGACACTCAGGGAGGTGTGGGGGTGCTGGGAGCCCACGGGGGACGGAGGTCCTTGCCTTGGAAGGCTCATCTCGCAGAGCAGCCAGACGGCCCTTCTGGGGGCGCCGTAACACTGCACCGCTGCTGTAGGAGTCCGTGGGGCCATCTGCCACAGGGAACCGGAAATCGGGGACACTGCCCAAGTGCGGCCGGCTGAGACAAGGGAGAAGAAGAAAAGGTCGTCACTGGAGGAAAAGTAAACCGTGAGCTCTGTCAGCCAAGCTGGAACCTGTCAGTCGGAAGATGATTTCACCAAAAAAGGCCTCTCCAAGGAGGGTATCTGTTCCCCGTCTCCCCAACAGCCCGCTGCCCATGCCCCGCAGAGGGTGCCCCAGCAGGCGCGACACCTGGACGCCCAGGAAAGCAGGGCGGACGCCCCGCACGGGCAGGTGAGCGCGCCACGGCCCGGCGGTCTGAGAGCCGGAGGACAGGTGCGCTCTCCGGCTCAGAACCCGCCGCCAGGCCCGCTGTCCTGCATTCCCGCGCCCCCGTCCCCCGAATGATGAGCAAGCGCACCGACCCGTCACGCCGGCCTTCAACTGCCATCGTCCCACTTGTGCCAAGGCCCACGGTGTGAGGCCTAGCGACCACAGGGACTCCCCCAGCTGCTACTAGCAGCCGTCTTAGGGCGCCGGGGGCAGAAGCGTTCCGAGCCCCCACTCGCGGCTTATGTGCACAGGGTGTGGCGGCCACCCGGTGTTTCTGGTCAGAAGCACAGGCGTGTGTGCAGTCGGGCCGACAGACAGCCCGCGCCCTGGAATGAGCAGTCCCGAGGAAAGGCCGACGGAGCCCGGGGCACCAGAGAGCAGAGCTGCAGCGGGCCGTCAGCGGCTCCCCTCGGCAAAGGCTCTGGAGAGAAACTGGCGAGCAGAGATGAAGGAGTGTGGCAGCCCAGAGCCCGCACGCTTGGCCTTGGCCACGGGTTCACCCCTGTGCCCGGATGCTAGCCCGGAGTCCAGTGGCTCCTTGTTCTCTAGGAGAGGAGTGGCTGCCTGCGCTTTCAGAAACCTCAAGATCCTGGGAGACAGGACCCACCTGTGATCAACCCACCTGTGATCAACCCACCTGTGATCAGCCCACCCTGTGATCAGGGTCAACTCAGGAGGGGCCGCCGGCACCTCCCCCCCGTCTGCAGATGGGGCCGCTCGGACGGGCCGCCTCCTCCACTTGTGCTCCACGCACCTCCCTCTGGTTTTTATTTTTTATTTTTTTAAGATTTTATTTCTTTATTTGACAAAGAGAGATCACAAGTAGGCAGAGAGGCAGGCAGAGAGAGAAGGGAGAAAGCAGGCTCCCTGCTGAGCAGAGAGCCCGATGCGGGGCTTGATCCCAGGACCCTGGGATCATGACCTGAGCCGAAGGCAGTGGCTTAACCCACTGAGCCCCCCATGCACCTCCCTCTGGTTTGTAAAGGAATGCCTGCGTTCAGTGTGGCCTGAGGATCCTGCTGGCCACAACCTCCCTTCTCTTCCTCTAGTCCCTGCTTCCCGAAGCTGCCCGCTTACATCCGGCAGTTCGAGGACGGCTCTCTGGGGCCACGGCACGTCACGAGATCGGTGGGAGCTACACGCACGAAACCCTGCGTGTGATGTGGGGTGGCACACGGACCCTCCAGGGGTCACGAGTGTCACCTAATTCCGATCCCCTTCTGCGGCTCACTTCCTCCCAAGCCCGCCACCCTGCATCAGGTTGTATCCCTAAACTGTGTCTCATTGGCCCCAACTGTGTGTGGGAGCCTGTCTGTCACCTCTCTCCTGCTCTGCAACCTAGACATCTCCTTCTGCTGGAGAAGATCACGTGGACAAGACGGGGGGGGGGGCTGCACCTGCTGGCCCCCAGCCATCTTTCCAACCCCATCCTCCACGTCCCGCCTGTGCTTTCCGCGACACGTCTGTCCCACAGCGCCTACCAGCCTCTCGTCGGCCACGGGGGGGGGGGGGGGGGCCTCTCCACGAGACCACTGGAAACACACCCTCCGCCGCACCCATCCCCGGACCACACAGCCGCCTGGGATCCTGGCCACTCCTCCCGCCCTCCATCCTTCACGTTTGCTAACACACCCAGAACAGGCAGACACACACAGACTCCTGTCGTCCCACCGTCCCACGGTGCCACCCCTCAGGTTTCCACAAGGCCCCTTCCCTTCATACTCCAACTTCCGCCAGCGCGGCGGGCGCCGTGTCCGCCTCCTCACACACACACCTTCAAGCGGGAGCAGCGCCACTCGTAACCCTGGCCTCCCACTGGCGAGGCTCTCCGTCAGCAAACCAAGAGCCTGCTCTGCGTCCCGATCCTCCGGCGCTCTGCCCCATCTGCATCCACTCCTGCTCCTCCTCGAAGCTCTCCCTCCGGGGCTTCCCCACACAGGGACAGCTTCCGGCTCTGCCTCTCTGGGACTCCACCTTCCCTGAAGCGTCCCCCCCTTCCTACATGCAGGCCCCAAGGGGACAGCCACAAGATACCCCCGACCTTCCCGAGAGCCCACGCCTGTGATCGCGGAAACACCGGAGCGGCCTGCGTGCGCCCGCTTCCCGCAGACTGAGGAGGCTCACTCAGCCACCCAGCAGCTCTCGGTCCAGGGCGACTTTCACGTGATGACTTTTTGCCACAATGGGGCAAACAAACCCCCAACACCTTCGTGGGACTGACAGCCTGCAGGATACAGGGCGACCTGCTCGGCTCCGGGGCCAGCTGACCCCCTCCCACAGCCGCTGACTCCAAGCTGTCCCAGGAGACTTAAGGCAACCACACATCATTCTCCTTCAATCCCTTAAAGAACGTGAAAAGCTACAAGCACTAAGCCAAGCCCAGGAACTCAAGGCACCCCTCACAATTCTGGCTGTGCGGCCGCTCCCCAGCAACCCCACCGGCCTTGCGGGGGGCTCACTGCTCCCAGGGGCACAGGGACCTCCTCTGACACACTAGGCTTAGGCTCCGTCCTCCGGGACCCACACCGTCAGTGCTACACTCTGGGGGCCTGCAAATTCACCCGCCCATGCACAGACTGATCATTCCCTACCTTCTGAACCCCCTCCCACAGCTGGGAGCTTGGCCAAGGACAGGACTCCCAGTCCCTCAGGTGCCCAAACCCAACCCTCTGCTCCCGTCTGCCACTAAGCGAGCTTCCAGCTCCGCATGACCCAGGAACACTCTTGTGGATGCACATCAGGTCCTAAAACAGGGATGTGTGAACTGGTTCACGTGAGGCCCGTGGCTCCTCCAGCCCGTATTTGCGGTCTGGTTCAGGTCGGACACGCAGTGAGGGGAAGCGACCCTCGCCTCACCCAGAACATCCCCGTGAACTGGTCCGTGTCATACCCGTGATGAAGGGACGCGCCTCTCAGCCGCGTCTGGTCTAACTCCGCTCTCAGCGCCTCCACGTTGAGGACAAGCTGATCCTACAAGAGAGCAGAGGACATCGACTGTGGCCACCTCTTGTGGGACTCGAAATGACAAGAGACTGTGACAACAGACTCTTAACCCGGAGCCCACGCTGCTGGTCGCCAGAGGGGAGGCAGCCGGGCAGGTGTGGCATCGATGAACGGGGTGCGGAGGGGACACGCAGGAGCTTCCAGTTCGCGATCGTACGTCACGGGGGTGGAAAGTGTGGCCCAGGACACACGGCCAGTGATCCCACAGACACTCGTGGGGATGGGACATGACCGCAGCGGTGGTGCGCACCGAGTGACGTACAGACTCGAGAGTCTGTGCGCTGTATACCCGCAACTGTCCGAACCCTGCAGGTTAATGAGGCGCCAATTAAAAAGTAGAGAAAAGTGACTTGTGTCACGCGTGGTCACACGGGCTCACGACCACAGCAGGGTGTCTATAGCGGTCATAAACACCCAACGTTTAATTTCAAGCAAGTGTTCTCCAAGAGTCCTTAGGTCAACAGGAACACTCGGGTCACCAAATTACCTTCAACCCTGGCAGACAGAGCAGTGAGCTCTCAGTCACAGCCAGCCTTTAGAGGAGAAACACCAGACCGTGAACGATGACTAACTTTGCAGCAAGAAGTGGAACTTTCTGGGTGGTGGGGAGAGCTGGGCCCGCGCTCTACTGCGCAGTCTCCTGTTCTTGTCTTGCTTGGGGCGTCCGGAGCCCAGCCTTGCTTCTGTCCACGCAGAACAGTGCGGGAAGCCGACAGAAGTCTCAGGGCACCCAAGAGCTCACTAGCCGCGCTGTCCCCCCGCATCGGCCGCACCGCCCGCATTGCTTCTCCTTATGGCTGTAAACGCGGCTGCGAGCAAACGTTAGGTGACCCCAGTGCCTCCCGCTGACCTCCCATTGGCCAGCACCGCACCACATGAGAGGTTTACGGGAACATTTCCACTTCTAAATGGACCAGAAAGGACTGGAAACCTTCACTGAGCTGTAGAGCTCAGGGCAGTGGCCCCAGTAGCAGCCCCCAGATCGGCTCTGCTCCTAGCCCGGTGGACCCCCAAAGAAGTCAGAGAGGAAAGTACCTTATCGTGTTGTGCCTCTTCTAACTGCTTCTTCGCAGTTTCAACTTCTCGCAACAGAGAATTCTGAAAAAGATGCAGACGGAGCTTTGGTGCTGGTTCTTGAAAATGTCCCATGCGATATAGTATGGCCACACTTTTGTGTAAAATAATACGGTACCACAGAAAAGGAACGGGCCACAGGACCACGCCTATCAGCAGGCCACATGCCCACAGAGCAAAGCGGACAATGACGTTGTCATTGTAACAATATGTTCGCATCAAATCTCTACACTGATCGATTCTCTAAACGGACAAGCTCGTGGAGTAAGTTTTTTAATCAGTTGAAGCAGTTTGTACTAGCTTCTAGGCTTTGTAATTCATCAGTCACTTGGGAATCCTGACGTTAAGGGTCAAATGTATAATTCAATCTCAGATAAAAATATTCCTACACGAGGGTTGGCCCATAGGTGTGGTAACTGCCCTACACAGTAATAATGAGTTTCATTATGGGTTCTACGTAGAACAAATGTGTCATGTAATCAGCCGTGATCACTGGTGTCTCCGAGATGAGCGTGATCCAAGTGCCAACCTTAGGAAAGATTCTGGGCCCAACCTGAGGGAGGTGGCTGTAGCCAGAATAGGCTTTATCAAGCCGGAATCCAAGTGTCGCCACCAGAGTTTCTCTGACATAGGTTCTAGGACGCGCCTGCATCCAGTTACAGCTCGAGCACTTCCATGATGACAGTAAGAGCCCAGGCTCAGACTTTTTCCAAACCAGATGAAAAGAGAGAAGGCAGGAGATGAAAAAGGAGAATGTCTGTCTTTGGTGGATTAAAGCCCTTACGGAACACTGGGCTCCTACAGTGTCATCTTCCCAAGCGGGACAGAAATTCGTCCCTGAGCAAGAGCATCACGGCTGAGGGCAGAACACAAAGTTTCGTGCAGGGCTGGTGGATGAGGCCACATCTGGCCACTGCCCGGTGCGAGAAATCAAGGGTCCCTGGCACACGGCACACCCACTTGTCCCCTACAGTCCGTGGCTGCTTTTGTGCTAATTACTGACAGCAGGTGGTTATTTTACACAAGTCTACACAAGTATTTGCAATTAGTAAAAGCCTCCGATCCCTACAATTCTGGCCCTTTACAGACCCAGTTTACAGACTCCTGCTCTGGATGGAGAGTTAATACCCATGGCAGGCGAGGACAGGACGCTGACAAGTCCGTTCAGTGAGTGGGTCAAGTCTGTCCTGTTTCCACGTCAGAGAATAACTCCTGCCTCCGCTACCGGCTGTCACCTGCCATTCTGCACTAGTCCCCAGGAGCAGAATGGGAGCGCTCTCCTGTGGAGGGCGGGGGCCCCCCGGCCATGCTCGTGATGTCCCACCTTGTCCTCCAGAGCAGCCATTCTCTCCTTGAGATGGAGCTGAAGCCTCTCGTTGGATTCCGAAAGAAGCTTGTCCACCGTGTCTGACAGACGCTTGTTATGCTCCTCATTCATTTTTTCTCTCTGTCTCGCCTAAGACCGAGGAAACAAAAGATTACAAACTCCAAGGAAAGGTAGGCCCCATAGTTTGGCTACTGCAGACACTGCTGCTCTAAATACCGGGTGCAGGTGCCCCTTCGAGTCACTATGTTTGTAGCTTTTGGATGAACACCTAGTAGTGCAACGGCTGGGGCGCAGGGCAGCCCTGTTTTAAACTTCCTTTTAATTTACTGTTTCCCAGAGTGGCAGCGCCAGTTTGCATTCCCAACATCGACAGACAAATGAACAGAGAAGATGTGCTGTGTGTGTAGACAATGGAACGGTACTCAGCCACCAAAATGAATGCAATCTCGTCCCTTGCAATGACGTGGACGGAACTAGACAGAGGGTATTATGCTAAAGGAAATAAGTCAATCAGAGAAAGACAAATACCATATGATGTTACTCACGTGGAATCTAAGAAACAAAACAGATAAACACAGGGAAGGGAGGGAAACACAAGACGAAATCAGAGAGGGCGACAAATCACGAGAGACTCCTAACTCTAGGGAACAAACTGATGGCTGCTGGGGGGGTGGGGGGTGCTGGGGTGACTGGGGGACAGGCATTACGGAGGACAGGAGATGGAGAGCGCACTGGGTGTTACATGCAACTGATGAATCACTGACCTCCACCTCTGACACTAATAATGCACTATAGTGTTAACTAAACTGAATTTACATTGAAACATTTTTAAAGAAGAATAAAGCGTGTGATCAGTGTTTCCAAAATGCCACAGACTAATGGCGTGACTCACTCGCGTGCGGCCCTGTACGGGTCCGTCCCACTGCCACCCTCGGGGCACTCGGCACCAGCACGGACATATCAGTGCAGAGAAACGCAGGGACAAGTCCCCAAGACCATTAATTAGAAGGTTTCTGTTAAAGCACTCACAGGGCTGCAGGCCCGTCAGGAGTTACTAACAGATGACTCGGGAGGCAGATTTACATGCAAGAACTGGCGTATTTTTAAGGGGATCAGCTTATCTACACACGCGGGAAGGAATTTTCCTGTGTGTAAACAGAAGCTTGGGTCTGGATTTGGGGTAGGGGGGAGGTTGAACCAATTTACAAAGCAAAAGTTTAAAAAAAACCCACTTTGGAGAAAACTTCAGCGGCAGCAGAGACTTGCAGCTGCTTTTCTGTCTGTTCGTACTTCCCCTGAATGTTCTATAATGAAAATTTATGTTCAAAGATTATGACTAATTACCTCAAGGAATTTAAGAACGTAGTAACAAAGTTGATAGTCTGTGTTTGCCAAACCATCACCCATTTCCTGGTTTACAGAGCTTGTGCTGGCCCCTATCCTGAAGGAAGACAAGACCTAAGGCGTGGGAACAGGAAGTGCTCAGGGCGGCAGTCGGGACGGTGTCCGAGAGCATCACCTGAGTTGGGGACAGGGCTCAGCAGGTTCTCCCGGGCAGAGGGGACAGGGTGGAGAGGGGCTGTCCAGGCGTGTCGCCCATGTAGGAGGAGTGGGCCCACAGAGACTGGACAACCGCGTCAAGTCCTCTGTGCTGGCCTCCTCCTCTCTACAACATGGGTGCTGGCACCTCTCTTCTTGCAAGGATGAAACAGCACAGAGAACCCCGCCGCGCACACAGCAACTACGAAATGACCCACCCCACCCCACCCCACAGAAAGGAAGCGGTGGTTGAGGATTTTTAAAGCAAAACAGCAGAAAAGTTGGCTTTGAACGGCCTGAGCTATGAAAGAACCCCCATCTCCACACGTGTCCGTTCCGACGACAACCCAGGCCCAAGAAGCAGTGAGTCCATCCCCGAACAGCTAAAGTCTAACCCTCTACCAGGCGAGCGTCTGCCCGTGTGCACGTGTGTGTGTGTGATATGCCGGCCAGGGCTGCCTAAGCGGCGGTCCTGTGGCCAGAGGCAGAATTCTCACTTCAGGGGGCGCCTGGGGGGCTCAGCTGGTTAAGCCTCTGCTTTTGGGTCAGGTCATGATCTCAGGGTCCTGGGATCGAGCCCTGCATCGGGCTCTCTGCTCAGCAGGGAGCCTGCTTCCTCCTCTCTCTCTGCCTGCTTCTGTGCCAACTTGTGATCTCTGTCAAATAAATAAAATCTTAAAAAAAAAAGAATCCTCACTTCCCATGAGCTTGTGTGTGATCTTTGGCAGCCCCTGGCCAGGCACATATGCTTCTGGTGAAAACAAAATCTGATGGCCTTGAACTGCAGGCCTACGGCTAGGGGCCAGCTGACTGGGGCCGTGGCCTGGTTGGCTTGAGTTTCTCCACACGGACACATGAGCAACTCCTCCAGTGAAAACTCTCTGGGGATTCAGCAGATGCGCTCCCCCTCCCTACCACAGCTCAAGGACGGTCGTCCTCTTCTCAGGAGAGCTATCCTGGCCGGTGCCTTTATGTCTTGAGCGAGACTTCAGGACTTGAGGATCAAGGTCAGGCCCGTGACCTGACTTCAGGACCTCAATGTCATGGCCTAGGCGAGCAGACTAATCCTCTAGGAGCCCCAGCCAGCACCTGCAGTTTGGCTGAGGGGCACCTGTGAGATCCCACCTGCACGCGGAGCAGCTCTCCTGATGAGCCAGCGAGAGCGGTGGGACATGGGGTCCCTGCACCCCAGCAGCACTGCCCCGGGGCACCGGTCTCGTCCCCCACCACCAATGCTGACGTGACATGGTCTGTGTGAGGGGTGCACCCACCAGCAGACAGCTGGCAGAGGAGGCCACAAACTCTACACCTGATGGAGTCAAGAAGGGGACCAGTGTCTGGGTGGGGAGAAGCGGGAAACAAGGCGCCCCCTCCCCCAGCAGCGCCCGGCGCGCAGCCCGTGTGCCCAGACACGCACCCGCTGCAGCTCCTGGTTCTTCTCCTCCAATTGGGCCTCCATCTGCCGGAGCCTCTCCTCGATGTTGCCGTGCCTCTCCTCGGCCTGTTGGCAAAGACACCGTCAGCCCCACGCGCGGCCCCATCCGTGCCACATGCTGCGCACCAGCCGGAACAGCCACAAGCGCGACATGCTCTGTGCGGGGCTCACATACCGCCGGGCGGGGTGGCCTCTCCTCCCGCCCGGATCGCACTCTGTGCGGCCGTACGCGCTGCAGCGCCAAGCACCAGGCCACTGAGGCCCAGCCGGGCCACTGCCAGCCTCTTCCCGTGCAGAGAGGCCTCCCCGCAGCCCGGCCCGGCCGGGGGCTGTCTCCCGGGCTCGCTCAGCACAGACAGCAGGAAGCGGCAAGCAGCAAGGAGCCGCGCACGCGCTACCTTCCTAAGCTGGGAAGTGAGTTCGAACAGTCTAGCTTCCTTAGCGGCACAGCTTCCCGAAGACAAGAGGTCAGGCTACAAGGCCGACCAGGGACAGAAGCGATGACAGGGGGAGAAAAGAAACGGAGACTTAACACGCAGATCACAGAGGAGAGGAAAGGAGAGGCTGTTACAAGCTGGTAGCCACGAGCCTGCTCTTAGGCACGGTCCTGTAAGCCCCTGATACCGTCTGCCCGAGCCAAGGGCAGCCTTCGAGAACAGCACCTGGGACCGTCCTGCCCCCTTTTCCCCGGGGCCCCCACAAACCGGAGCCAGGCGAGACGTGAGGACTGGCGGGCGCTCCCTGCGGGCTCCCTCGCCAGGGGGCACGCGACCGCGCTCTGCCTGCTGGGTGCCTGCGCCCTGGGAGGCTGGGCTGCTCTCTGGGATTTGTGCTTCCTCTTCCCACGCGGACCCCCCGACCTCAGCAGCCACCACATCACAGCTGGACACTGCGTCCTTGCCTGCTGGCGCCCACCTCCCACCACCCCGTGGATGCCGAGGACTGGGAGGCAGGGCTGTGTCGCCCACATGCTGGCCCGTTCTCTCTCAAACCCGTGAATGAGTTAAAGAGTTCGGTATTATATACTTATTTGGATCACCTTCAAAAGAGAACAGGATTTCCATTTTTCTGGGAAAAATCGATCCTTTCTTTTTAAAATAATCTCTCCACCCCACGTGCGGCTTCCCCTGACAGCGGCGAGACCGAGAGGCGCACGCTCTGGCGGCCGAGCCAGCCAGGCGCCCCGACCCTTGCTTTAGCCAAAGCTCGTGTCTCGAGCTCTGAGGTATGGACTCGAATCCCCGAGCAGCAGTGAGCGTCGGAACGAGCCCTCCGGAACCAGTGCAGTTCGCATCTGACAAAACGGGGGAAATCAACGCAGGGAGAACGAAAACCAGGACGGCTGCTGACGCTGAAAAAGCACGCGACCTCAGACAGAAGCGCGCGGGACACGGCCCCGAACTCCTTCCTGGGCTCGGACACGCCGACACGAGGAACAACGGTGACTAGGGCTCGCGAACCCAGCACCATCCAACTCCAAGTCCCGGCCCGGGCCCCGAGGGACAGGCAGCCCACCTTGGAGAGCGCGGCCACCCTCTGCGCCAGCTCGGCCTCCACCTCGGGGAGCGTCTCAGCCTTCCGCAGGGTCTGCTGCAGCTTCTGCTCGGCGAGCTCCAGGCGCTCCTGCAGCTGCCGGTTCCTGTCCTCGGTCTAGGAGGGAAGCAAAGTGTCACAGCGCAGCCCGTCTGCCGGCCGCTCCTACGTTTGATGCAACGAAACGAGACCTAAGCGTGAGAGCTACTGAATGAGCTGACAGAAGCCCACTGTTTTGGTAGCTGCTTCCGAGTACGATTTTTCTTCCTGCGAGGAACATACACCAACTTTCTTGGGCCTGATTTCAACGTGCAAAACACCTGTTGCCAAAGCACTGCTCTTCCTAAACATCTTCAACCAAGTCTCTAAATAGAGATTTTATTTATTTATTTGACAGAGAGAGATCACAGGTAGGTAGAGAGGCTGGCAGAGAGAGAGAGAAAGAGAGAGAGGAGGAAGCAGGCTCCCTGCTGAGCAGAGAGCCCGATGTGGGACTCGATCCCAGGACCCTGAGATCATGACCTGAGCCGAAGGCAGCGGCTTAACCCACTGAGCCACCCAGCACCCCCAAGCCTCTAAATAGAAAAAAGCTCCCAGGCATTAAAGAGAACCCGCGTTCTGTAGAAGCTGGCTCGTTCTTCTGGACAACTTAAGGAAAGAAGGTTCGGTCCTAAACCTGCTTAAAAAATGCGAAGGCCTCGCCCTTCACAGACCGTGGGAGTGTAAGCCACACGCAGCTCACACGACCTCAGAAGCGCAGGCCTTCTAAGAGCTCACCTAATGAAATGCTAGTCATGTTATTTTCGTAACTGAGTATTCCTTAAAAACACTCTCGTTCTAAGAAACATTTTTTTAATGAAGAAAATTCAAACAAGACTGCTCCTTTAAAGAAATTTTAAGAGGCTCCTGGGTGGCTCAGTGGGTTAAAGCCTCTGCTTTCGGTTCAGGTCATGATCTCAGGATCCCGGGATTGAGCCCCGCACTGGGCGCTCTGCTTAGCAGGGAGCCTGCTTCCCCCTCTCTCTGCCTGCTGCTCTGCCTACTTGTGATCTCTGTCTGTCAAATAAATAAATAACATTAAAAAAAATTTTTTTTAAATCATGGATAAGCCAAGGTTCCTGAGAGCCCAACACCTGCTCGCGTGCGGGCTCCTTCTTTCTCCTGTGCATGCGTGTCTGTGTTTATCTGTACGCGCCCTCGGAAGACATAGCACACTATACGCAGTGTTTTGTCGTCTACCTTTTACTGTCTTACATGCTCTGGAAGAGCACCGCACAATGTAATGCTGAATGGTTTCCTAGTATCTTACTTTTTATTACTATCTTGGACCTAACGATACACTTTACAACATACCAGACAAGCTCACTTTGTTTCCAAGAGGCTGGCTTTGGCTCTCCTGCTAACTCCGGATGACCTGAGCAGGGCAGAGAAGCCAGTGTGGCTTCCCAATCACGGGAGGGACCCATTTCTGCACCTGCCATTCACCCCCATTCCAAGTACCAACAAAAGGGGCCAAGGGCCTCCACACTCTCCGCCGTTCCCTCCTCCTCTGATAGAAATGCTAACATGCACCAGATTAATGTGCAATGAAAAAACAAAGCAGAGCAAAGAATGGAGGTTGCGTAAAATCCTAAATAAGTAAAAAGTTACAAGTTGAGGTAACCAAGTTCTTAAACTTGGTTTATTTCCTAAGATTATAAAATTTCCTAAGATCATAAAAACTTTACACTGAGACTTGATTTCCAACACAAAAGTCACAGGAAAAAGGTCTTTAACTTCATCAGTAATAGACGAAAGTCGAATGAAGTTCGACGAAAGCCAGTACCTGCCGATGCATAGAGTCCTTATTTGCAATCTCATTTTCAAGTTTATCGTTGAGGTCATGCACAGAGGTGGCTTCGCGCTGTGCTGCGAGGTAGCGTTTCTCGAGAGTAGTGATCCTTTCCTCCATGTCCTCCTTCTGGGCCAGGGCCTACGTCAAGTATTTCAAAGGGAAAAAAGGCAAATAATTAACGTATGCACATTAATATACTCCACACACAAAAACCAGACTCAATCTTGATTTTCAAAGTCAAATATAAAACCAGTGTCCTCAAAACTGAGAGGTGCCAATGCCTCCAATACAAATGAAAACATACTTACCTCAAACATCCCAAGCCCCTACATGACCAATGAAGACTCAGCTGTCGTAAGACTACATCTGGCCACTAAGTGTACCAAGCTTACTCTTTCCTACATGACGCTATAAAGGAAACGCAGAATCAAATCTCCCCACACGGCAAGAATGCCGGGCGCTGAAGGTGCGAGCAATGAGGCACGGCCTCTACCGGCCCCGGCACCAGCGGGCTTTCCACGGAGCAGGCGGCGGCCTCTCCCAGACAGATCAGGGGATGCAGCCGTCATTCCCCTGCATAAAGGCTGGATGAAACGGCAGCCAATCACCCCAGAACTGGAGCACTGCTATCGATCAACGGAAGCAAAACGCCACGTCTGCCGTCACTGGAAGCCACCGTCTGAGGCCCATCCCGCAGCGAAGTTCACCCTGGGGGGGTCTGACGCAGGAAGTGGGCCCAGAACCTTCCGCCCCGCCTTCCTGTCCCCCACCCTAAAGATTCATCTTAGGTCCCTCCCTGTTTACTGAGGAACTTACGTCAGCGAAGTCTTAGTATTTCAAGTGAGGAGTCTTAAAAAGAGAATTTCACAATTCTCTGCATACTAAACTCAGCTACAGAATCTCCTACCTTTGCTAAAGAAAAATACAACTAGGTAGGCTGTATGACCCCCACAAATATCTTTCTTTGTTTTAATTAAACTCTTGGGTGAAGTGAGGCCGGCTCTGCTACTGCGCAGAAAGGAAGCCCGTGCGACCACGTCCGAGGGTGTGACAGGTCCTCCTGCAGCCCGGGGGGTGGGGGTCGGCGGGGTGTCGGGGAGAGATGACTGTCTGTCTACAGGGACAGCGTAGAGGGAGCGACAGGTGGGGGCGCCAGAGAAAGCATCCTGCCCTCTACCTGTTTTGTAAACATGATCCGATTCCCATAAATCACTGCACACGTGGAAACCAGTACCCATCTACCGGGTCTGACAGCAGGACCCTGGGGACCCCAGTGTGAGCAAGGCCCACTGCCCAGTGGGTCTGACCACCGACGTCTGAGAGCACATGAGCCCTCTGGGCGCTGCAGGTCGGAAAGCTCGGACGGCGGCCAGCGCGCGCCCTCCACCGTGTGAGGCCCACATCAGTGCACGGACTAGCAGCACGGCAGACACGGACGCCTGCACCAGAGTGAAACACAAGCGTGACGGAGAAGAGATCCAGACGGCCGACTCTGCCGAGGGGAGACGTGCACACACAAGGGTCCCCCCGAGCACCCGCGTTCAGCTGGACCACGGCGCGGCGATGCCCCGTCACTCACTTCGCGGACATCGCGCTGTAGCTTGGTGTTGGCTTCCTCAGACTTGATGAGGTCCTTCCTGGCGGTGTCCAGGTCCTCCTCCAGCTCCGCCACGTGACCGGAGAGCGCGGCCAGGCGCTCCTTCATCCGGCTCTGCTCCTCTGACTGCTTGTCTATGATTTCCTGGAGCTCGAGGACTTTGGCAAGGTCTTCCTCGTGGCTTAAAGAACCGTCAGAAGATCTCTGGGGGGGGAAAAAATCCTTGAATAGCCTTGTTTGGTGAGTTAAGGGACAGAGCCCTTCCCGGAAAGAGTCAAGTGGCCCAATCTATGCCAGGGTCGGCTCCCACGGCCCTCGGGAGCACACAGAGGACATCGGGGAAAGACACAGACACTAAGGACTTGCCTTTCCGTTTGTGCTTGGCGTATTTTCTTGCTCGTGGTTCATGTCAAGCACTCCGTCGGTTAACGTTTTTTTCTGATTATTCTGTTCTTTAAGAATCATTAGCTAAAAGCAAAGAATTGAACACAGAGTGAGGAAATAAAGAGAAATTCCTCTCGGAAAGATGCAACTACAAACTGTAAACATGGGACTGGGCAGCACACACGGTGATGTTGTCTAGCCTGAACACAACTGGGTCAGCAACTAGGTCAGTGCTCTCGACTGGACGATGGGGACATAAGGGACCGTGTGACCCAGCGCTAAGAGCCTAGTGCTGGTCACTGCAGTGGCCCAAGAGGCTGGCTCGCTGGTCAGAAAGAGCAGTGACGCCTGATGGCCAGCACTGCAGGCTTCCTGCTTCTTATGAAAACAAGGGATAAAAATTAGAGTCCCTCTAATCAAATTCCCTGGTGATTGACGCAGCTTACCTCTTTGTGTGTGGCCCCGAGTTCTTCTTCTAACAAGCTACACCTTTCAAGAGCTACTCGTAACCGCTCCCTCACCTGGAAACAGAGGGTTGAGTGTGTACGTGTTCTTGTGGAATTGCTTCTTAACGTAAAGTCACCCTTGGGACCCATTTGCGTAAGGAAACATGACAGAATGGCTTCAATGTCTTTCACTGATGTTAATGTCAAGAAAACTGGCTTGCTGGGGCGCCTGGGTGGCTCAGTCAGTGAAGCATCTGCCTTGGGCTCAGGTCATAATCCCTGGGTCCTGGGATCGAGTCCTGCATCTGGCTCTCCGGTCAGCGGGAAGCCTGCTCCTCCCTCTCCCGCTACCCCACCCAGCTCATCTGTTCTAATAAATAAGATCGTGGGGAGGAAAAAAAAAAAAAAAAAAACTTACTTTGTAACAGCTTTAAATTTTGCATTTGAGAGAAATCTTCCCCTAAATAAGTTACATTACCCATGACAAATCAATATACAGCATATGGTAAGTCTTAAGACATTTCTACCAACCACCACGCTGTAACCGTACAGAAGTCTGTCCTCTCACAGAAAAGGTGTGTACAGGAGCTCGAGGGTAGAAGTGAACTGCAGTCACACACGCACGAAGCGTATCCCTGACGCAGGGCACACGCACACCGGGAGCCGCGGGAGCTCGGGCACCTTTTCGTCCAGGGCCTTGTGGTGCTCGAACAAGGACTTGAGGGCTTTGAGCACCTCCACCTCGCTGGACACGCCCGCCGGGGACTGCGCCTGCCGCTTCACCACCGTCATGCGCAGCGACCGCTCGTGCCGGGACACGAGGCACTCCAAGTGCTCCAGCAGCAGCTGGTGGGACAGGCCAAGGCAAAAGCAAGTTGAAAGAGCACTTGTGATTTCACACTTCCCTTGGGGGCAAAAACCCCTTTTAACCGCAAGCCAGGCCAAACACGAATCCCTTCAATTCAGTCTAAAATGAGGGAGCCCCCCCACCCCCAGAATGAGTTAAAACCGCATTAGTTCTCATCACGACCCAAACATGGTCTGAGCGTGCTGAGCTCATCCGTCAGGGTTGACTCCACGGGGAAATGTTGACAGAGAGTTCAAAGCAGGTCGAGCGGAAGCACCCTGAGTCTACAGGCAGCAGCCGTGCCCCCCAGGCAACCCCTGCCAGCGTGTGGACGGCGAGCGCGCGCCTACTGACCCTGGTGTTGTTCCGCTCCGCCTTCAGTTCTGCGATCTCTTCCTCTCTCTCCAGGAGCTGCTCCCTGCAGACGTTGAGCTCCTTGGTAAGTGTCGCGAACTCCTGGGGGGGCGGGGCAGCAAAATGGGAGGGGGGCAAGGGGTCATTAGCCTCCGCACCCGCCCACCACCCCCAGAGTCCTGCAGGCACACAAGCTCCCTCCTTGTGACCCGCCCGAGTCCCATGTGTTTTCGAGCACGGGGTCTGACACCCAAGGGGCCAGGGAGGTTTTCTGGCGCCTCGCAGATATGCAGCTCAGAACCTTGGCTGAGGGGAGAACGCCAGGCCGCGGAGGCCACTGCTCGCCTCCAGCCTCCTGTCCTGCCTCAGCCAGCTCCTGGAGCCTGTGAAGACCACGGGCTTCGGGCAGCCCCAGGAAGGGGCTGACAGCCCCCAAAGCTGGTCCGTTAGCCTCAACTGGCTCAAAGTCAACCCAGTGAAACGGACCTCTCACAACTGCTGGCAGGCCCGTGAGGCCAGGGATGCGGAAGATTTATGTCTGTACTCAGAGAACTTTCTGGGGCAAGTGTCCCTGAGGGGATGCGGTTCCCCTCCCTGCTGTGGGGTCGCTCCCCACAGTACTGAGCACCGCCCTGGGGCCCGACGCACGGGCAGGCTCCAAGAAGTGGACACACACTCTCTGGTCAGTTTCTCAATAGGCAAAACTCTTCGGAAATAAGTAACGTCTTCTGTCCACAAATCTCCGTATTTCTAAGAGTTTTCTCTTCAAAGGACAAAGGAGGGAATAAAGGTTCACTTAACAATCTGACATTCAAAGTCCAGAGAGTGGTTGATTTAAGCAACTCTAGAAAATTAACTAACAAGTGGCATACTTGAAGTCCATTTGTAAATTAACCCTTTGCAACTCAGAGGGAACTTGACCGCGGAACGCACAGCATTTCCGGCGATCCGACTTCGCAAGGCTGGCGCACAAAAGCCTACAGAGCCACGACAGAACCGAAACGGGCTGACCCGCCAACGCCAGGGCTTCAACTGTGCAGTTCCACCTCTACCTGCATTTATTCCAGTAAACGCATTGGAAAATCTTCTGGAGATGTGCAACAATTTGAAAAAACTGACAGATGAACTGAGTAGCCTAGAAAATGTCAAGAAATTAAGAAAGGGGCGCCTGGGTGGCTCAGTCGGTGAAGTGTCTGCCTTTGGCTCAGGTCACGATCCTGGGGTACCAGGACTGAGCCCCATGTGGGCTCCTTGCTCAGCAGGGAGCCTGCTTGTTCCTCTCCCTCTGCCCCCTGCTCCTGCTCCTGCTCTCTCTCTCACTCACACTCTCTCAAATAAAATCTTTTCAAAAATTTAAGAAAAAGGGGCGCCTGGGTGGCTCAGTGGGTTAAAGCCTCTGCCTTCCGCTCGGGTCATGATCCCAGGGTCCTGGGATCGAGCCCCGCATGGGGCTCTCTGCTCAGTGGGGAGCCTGCTTCCTCCTCTCTGTCTGCCTCTCTGCCTACTTGTGATCTCTGTCTGTCAAATAAATAAATAAAATCTTTAACAACAACAACAACAACAAAACATTTTTAAGAAAAAGGCATGTCATAAATGTATAAAATATATATAGGTACTAGCCTTTTTTATCATTTGCGGCCATAAAATGTGCAAATCTACTACAAAAAGTTAAATTTTATGAGAGTGCACGCGTGCAAGCACTCCCCGTCCCATGCCCGGAGCCGCCCGCAGCCGAGAGCCACGCGAGCCCATGCTGGCCGCGGTCTTCAGTCACGTGCGCGTGGGCGGCTGCGGTCCACGCGGTGCTCGCGCGCAGATCCCGTGCCACCTCCTGCGGCTACCACGGCGGCTGCGAGAGCGGCAGGAATCTGCCGGACACTCGTCCTCTCCCGTAAGCAGCTCTGTCCTCCAGTAACTTGTGCGTCGCAGTCAGAGGCGACGGCCTATGCTTCCAGCCAGTCTGTTGTTTACTGCAATCCCAGAAGCCCGACCACCACCCCACGGCCCGTACGAAGTGCCAGTCACTAGTGCTGCTGGGCGCGCTCCCAAGAGGCAGAGCAAGTCGAGACGCCCCAGGAACGAGCAGAGCGTGCGACCCGCACCGCACGCTATGGCCTGCCCTGCAAGCGAAGATGAGCCTGGGGGTCCATGAGGTCTTCACTGCAGCGGCGCTGGCCGGCACAGAAAGCTCGCACTTTCCGCGAAATACGTTCTGGTCCTGCAGAGCAGATGCAGCCGAGCCGCAGAAAGCGCACCCACACCCTCCAGTACCCGTCTTCAAAACAGGGGGAAGTCATTAGGGGACACCTTCAAGCCGAAGGAAGGGGATCACAACGTGATTGTCTCTCTCACACACACACACACACACACACACGGCTCTCTACAGACGAGGCTGCTCCTGCTCCAGAACCCTGACAACTCTTTACTTCCGTGTGTCAAGGCAGAGCCACAAAGAAAGGACAGTAAAACTAAATGAGAACAATCCAAACATGTCCTCAGACCTGCCCCGGGTGGCGTGGAGAGCCGCCCCGTCCCAGAGAGCCAGCGGGCACCGGGGGAGAAGGCCTGGCCGGGAAGCGGCGTGGAGGGGGCCCTGCTCTCCCGTCGGCTCCTGCTCTCTCCCGAGCCGCAGACACTCCTTTCCTATGTGCCAAAGTGAATTAGGCCAAATACTCTGATTTCCATCTCCTGCTGTAAATAACCAGCGACCTTCAATGCCTAACACCGAGAGATCTGCATCTAGTCACCGAGATCTCGCATCAGAAAATACCGCTCGTGTTTAGGTGAAAGAGAACCTGATCCAAACCAGTCCTGGTGAGATCCGAGATCACTCACGTGGCGGGCAAGTCCAAGGGCGGGGGCAGCGGGGGGGGGGGGTGTCGGGGTGGGCTCGCCGGGCCGGGGCCTGGTGCCGCGATCTGGGTCAGTTCACTGCTTTGCTGTCCGACGACGTCGGGGGCAAGGTTTATCGTGCTAGCCGATCCCTCTCTCGGTCACTGAACTAGGATGTTTTCTCGTGCCCGCCTTCCCTGCTTCCCTTCTGCTCCTGTTTTACCACTTCCTGTTTCTCTCCGCGATGTTCGTGTGTCTGTTCAAGCATTTACACAGACTCACTCTGGCCGTTGCTGGCCTGCAGATGGAGGAAACGCATACTTGCGTAGGTGCGGACTCGGAGCGTCGGATCTGGTTTCCAGCTCAGCCTGAGCAGCTTTTCTTGCTGGCGCGTCCCTCCCTGCCTGGTGTCCAGCGGCTGCCCCTCTAGGCGTCCCAAGGCCCAGAGGCCAGAGCTAGGTTTCCACGGTGACTGAGGGTTCCTGCTGCCTGTTCCTTACAGACGATGTGGATCCCATGAGAGAGTCACCAACAGTGTGGCCCAGCCCAGGCAGTGCTTCCCACCCTCCCGAGGCCCACGACTTCCTATAAAGCCCCAGTATACCAGGGACAGAGACCTTCCGTGGGGAGCCTCATCTGAATCCAGCGCCAAACAGCGAGTCTGATTTTAGTTCTAGTTCCTCTGGACACATTAGTCCCTGCTACCCCCCAGTGCAGGAGCCAAGTTTCCCACTGTCCCTGCACGCTTGGTGCTTGGAGCGCCGCAGGCCAGGAAACCAGGCCAACTCACGCTGACCACACACTGGGTTTCTCTTCTGTTTCTGCACTGAAGGGTATTTTTCTCTCGTGGGGGCCTGGCTATATATTTGGGCTGATTTCTTTCTATATTTAAATTTTACCTTTGCACTGCTGTTTGCGGATGAGCCCAGTCAAAGAGTGAGTTTGGGCTGCACAAGGACAGGCAGCCACTGTCCATTCCAGAGCTGGCCGCTCGTCCGCTCTAGTGCAACACAGGACAGGCGTGCCTGGCCCCTTCAGGGTGCTCCTCGCAGTGACCCCAGTGTGGTCAGCGCTCCAAGCGGGAAACGCCCTGGCTACCATGGGAGCGGCGTCGGGTCATCTGTGACGGGAGGTGGCCATGTGGCCCCAGAGGGCCGCCGGAGGAGAGGGCGGCACGGTGAATCCCAGACAGGAGCCGCTGTCTGGCAGGGGAGAGCCTCTTCACAGAAGCACAAAGGTGTCTGGTAGTGGAAAAGGGTGTCCGTGGGCTGCGACCCAGGCGCTAAGCAGGACAGGGTGAGGGAGGCTGGGTGGGGGCAGAGGTGACACGGAAGGCCCCCGCGCACCACAGTGAGGAGTCCGATTTTATCCCGAAGGCGCTGGGAGTCGTCCATCTACAGACTCTGAGGGCCCTGAACAGGGAGCCCAGGCAGTGCCCGACACAGAGGGCGGGCTCAGAAGGGTCGGAGGAAGCCCTGAGAGCCGCGCTGGAGCGGGGCCGGAGGAGGAGGAGAACAGCGGGAAGCCGGCTCCAGGCCCACAGCTGGAGAGCTGCCACGGCCCTAGGAGACACGAGGGTCTGAATCAAGACCCGTGTCAGAGAACCTGAGACCAAGACAGAGTTTTCAAAATGGAACACAAGTAAGCAACACACCACTTGTCGTGCCCTTCACCAGTTTAAAGGATTCCCTGTATGGGGCAAGGAGGGGAGGGGGCACCCATCAGGCACGGCCCTAATGCAGGCAGGCCAGGGCGCAGGCGCTGGCTGGTTCCAGACAGGCTGCACAGGACAGCCAATGGGTCCGAGAGCGAGCAAGGCCCGGGAGGGCTCCTGAGCTGCGGCCGGAGCAAGGGACGGACAGGCAGCATTTCCTGAGGACGGCAGGGCTCTGGGCCGGGCGTGTGTGGAAGGGAGCTCGGACAGTCCAGTCCAGGTTGTGTCCCGTGTGGGGCATTAAAGACAGGCCGTGGCAGCATCAGGTAGACAGTGTAGCTGCTGGGGTTCCTGGGGATGGCGGCGGAGGCGGGAGGGCAGTCGCACTGCGGGCAAACCACGCGGTGCTGAGCGCAGGGACATAGAGGTGAGGCTCAAGGAGGTGTGTGATGCCGATCACGTGGGACATGAGGCGCAGCGGGAGCGGCCGGCGAGCAGGAGGAAACCAGGAAGGGCCCGAGTCAGGCGTCCAGTGCTCCCCGGAGGACAGTCGCCGGGGCCGCTGATGCTCACCGAGAGGCGGGCCCGCTGAGGCGGAGGGCAGCAGGGGCCGTGGGCGGCTGTCCCGGAGCAACGGCGGCTGGAGGCCTGACTTGCACAGGAGTCAGCAGAGCATGGGAGGAGCAGCAAAGCCTTGAGTCAGGGGTGGGGGGTGAGAGAAAGAAGAAGATCTGGGTCCAGAAAAGCCCTCTGTGGTAAGAACCCAGGGGAGAGGAGGACTGACCGGGCGGCCACTCTGAGCCCCTGGGAGCAGAGCACGGGGGTGGCGCAGAGGGCGGCCCGTCCTGGGAGTGCACGGCTCCTCCCCGGGGAGAGGAAAGGCCGCCCAGCAGAGACCCAGACCAGTAGGAGACGTGCGGTGGGCGTTTATGGGTGTCCTCTGATCTGTCCCAGCCTCGCTGAAGTGAAATGCAGACAGGACGGGCAAGGACTACTGGGGAGGCGGCGGGAGAACTGCCTGGGGGAGCGGGGCCCGGGACCAGCGAATGTGCACAGAGAAGGCAGCACTGGGCACAGCATCCTGCCCACTGAGGACAGTGAAGTGAAAGCCGCCAGGGGCTAGCCAGGCTGTGCTGGGATTTCAGGCAGGAGAGGAAGGAGGGCCACGAGAAGGGCAGAGGGCCACTACGCAGACACCCTGGTAGGGTCCTGGACTGTGGGTCCAGGAGAGTTGAATATCACTGTTTTATTTTTAAAAGCCTTTCGATTACGAACAAATCTCACTGGCTTTGAATGAAATACCTAGTCAAATCATAGCAAGCGGACATGGGATACTGAGAAGGAGTGAAACGGTGCTCCAAAATTCTGACATGCTCTAGCCACGAGGAGCTGACCACCACAGAGCCTCCCAGGTGAGTCCTGTGTCCCCGCCTAGCTAGGAGGGGCCCATCACTCCCACGGCCCCTGGCTAGAGAAGCTGGTCACTCCCGAGCCCCCGGCTAAGAGGAGCCCACCATTCCCATGCGCGCGAGTTAGGAGGAGCCGGTCACTCCTGAGTCCCCAGTAAGGAAGAGGCGGTCACTCCTGAGTCCCTGGTTAGGAGGAGCCGGTCACCGCAGAGCCTCCTGGATCATGGCCGTGGGGGGATCACCTACCTGCCTTACCTGCACTTAGCTACAAGCCCCTCACTGCAGACCCCCACTGGCTCACTTTTCCTGTAACTCCTCCTTCATCAAAGCAAGTCTGAGTCTGAAGTCCCTGATGTTTTTCATAGATCCCAAACTGTCTTTTGTTCACCTATGAAGAGAATGTATTTATTTCGCATCATTTTGGTTCAATGTAAGTGTTTCTTACAATTAATTCAACAGCCCAAACCACTCTACAATACACTGCTTTGGCGATGGTAGAAAATGAATTTCTAAGATTTCACAATTATGCTTACTCAAAGAAAAACCTTTCTCTTTGGACAAAAGAATTCAAGTGAAAAAGTATCAACCAAATTTAAACTTAGGAGTTCAGATAAACATTCGACAGGAAATTCCAAAGTTTAAGATTCCAAAAGCATGTTCGTATGTGGACCATGTTTGCGCTCCCACTGTCGGCAGCACCAAAGGCAGCAGAACCGGCCCCAAACGCAGTCCACGAGTGACCCGCCTGGTCAGCACCACTTTCTCCTCTTTAGAAAACAGGTTTACTTAAGAAACATGGCAAGCTGAACATAGGAAAGTGACTTCTAGTTACTAGGATCAAAGTCTGAAGTATTTCTTGGAAGGGAACAGATACGCCCATCCCCGGAGTTCTCTCACTGTAATAAAACAGAAGTCCGAGCAAAACAGATTCGTGCTTCTGTTTGACATTCCTCGGACTGTGAACCCGAAAAGCAACATTTAACCATGAGAATCAGGTTAAGAACCGGGTTTCACATAGTGCGTGAAAATGCTGGTGAAATGGTAGAAATGCTAGAAAGGGCGAATCCTTTCCGGACAAGAGGCTCAGACCTGGGGAACAGGTTCGGGTCATACAAGTCAGACACTACTGATCAAGATCCACACTCAGTCCAATTTTAAATGAAGTCCCCTGGCTCAGATGCGACACTCAGCTCCCAAAGTGACGAACATGGTCGTCCCAGTGGTTGCAGGAGGAGGACTCTGGGTAGAAAGCAGCTGTGAAGCCTCACCCCGCCCCCCAAGGTCCTGACCCCGCCCCCTTCTCCTGCCCTGGTCCCCTGGTCATCACGAGTTAGGAGTTAGTTACGTTTCCACAGCCTTTGGTATTGATCTCCACCACTGGCTCCATTTTATTTTTTCCTGAGTTTTTACTATTCTGCTAACCTGCTGAGACAAGAACAAAGCTTCACGGAAGGCAGGTAACACCATGTCCTTCACACGCAGGAGCAGAGCGCGCGACAGACAGAAACAGCTGATTTTGAGTAATCAGAAAGGAATACCTGAAAAACGGACTTGCCGAGTGGGCTTGGATTATTTTCTGTCGGTAGAAGCTAAAAGCATGCCAAATTTTGAAAAGAAAACTGGAAATTTATATACCAAAATGAATGAGCAAATCATAAGTTCTGAAACCCCAGTGTCTTATTAAAGGTATTAAAGGTATGCTCAGAAAGGTCATAGAGGGGGTGCCAGGGTGGCTCAGTTGGTTGTGTCCAACTCTTGATTTCGGCTCCGGTCCTGATCTCAGGGTCATGCGCTCGAGCCCCACGTCAGGCTCTGCGCTCAGCAGGGGGTCTGCTTCTCTCCTCTGCCCCTTCTCTCACTCACTCTCTCTCTAAAATAAATCTTTTTAAGATCTTACTTTATTTTTGAAAGGGTGAGAGAGTGCGCCCAAGCAGGGGGAGGAGAGGGAGAAGCAGACTCCCTGCTGAGCAGGGAACCCAACATGGGGCTCAATCCCAGAACTCTGGGATCATGGCCCAAGCCGAAGGCAGACACTCAACCAACTGAGCCACCCAGGCGCCCCCACCCCCGCTTTCTAAAAGGAAGGTTACATACCGTTGCTCATCCATGCACGTGAGGAAGCGGGAACACTGGGAGAGAAAGCAGGACTGTAGGATGGGGCTCACGGGCTCACTAGACTTACTTGGAGCCACATCTCAGTGCAGCGGCACTGGCTTTTCAAACACTGACTTGTACTTGCAAGCATCAAAATAAAATTCACAAGCAGTTAAAAAATTCCAATATATATAATTTATGTTTCCTTGTCAGTTTCTTTCAGCAACAAACACTGACAAAACTTCTGCTCATACTGAGTATTTAGTGATGAAATAATCAAGACTATATGCTTTGAATCCAAAAAAACATGGTGCAGAACAGTATTTCAAGCTGATCTCAATCTGGGTAAAAGCAACACGTGTTAGTACTTTCCGTATGAACACAAGACAACTGCAGACGGACACTCACCTAATGAAGGTCACCCACTGTGGCTGGGAAAGGGGGCTGGAAATGAGACTTTCAACTTACACTTTCTATTCAATTTTAAGTATGCATTTTCATCGTGGTGTTTTTTTTTTTTTAAATCCCTTCCGTGCTCCTCTCCTAAACTCGGGAGACTACAGGACCCAAGCGTAGCACTCACAGCCACGCAGACGCACGGCTCTCCCGGGAGTCGCTGGTTCTTTCTCTCGCTCTCCTACCAGTCCCTGCACCGCGGCTCCCGACCCCGTCACTTCACAGCAAGAGCTCTGGCTGAGACCCCAGCGATGGCCTCATCTTGGCTGGTCCCAGGCCGGTTCCAGTAACGCTGCCACCTGCCCCATGGGGAGCCCCGGCCTCCTCCCTCCCACTCTCCTGCCTCATCCCGCTCCCCTGTTCTCTGCTCACCGCACACTTGCTGGTGCTGCCATGGCTCCATCCTAGGTCCCCTGCCCGTCCGACACACCATGCCTGCCTGACCGGTGTCCGAGGCTGCCCCCGCCACCGCCACGCCCCGCCCCACTACTCTGGGCAACTGCCCACCTGCCCGCGGCACATCTCCATGTCTTCCAGGAGGCTCAAATGATCTTCCCCAAACTGAGGTCGTCCGTGCTCCGGTCCCTAGCGTGCTGTCCGCCCTGGCGCAGTGCAGGCCCGCTTCCCTCCAGCCGTCCGGGCCGGACACCTGGGCACATGGCCTCCTTCCTCGCCCCCCATGCTGACTGACGGCTGGCTGCCCCGACGCTACTCCACACGGCGTCTTCTGGAACGTGTCCTTGCTCTGGAGGGGCGGCTCCCAAGGCCCCCTCTGCAGGCTCTGCCGGCTTCTCTCTCCAGCCTCCTTGCTTACCACTTTGTGCCTCGGGCACAGCATATGGTCCCAACTCCCCCATGGTTCCCTGAACACGTTTTGTTCCTGTGCTGCTTCTGGACCCACGGTTGTCCCCCGCCGCAGACCTGTCAATCGACCAGTCTTCCCCTGACCTGCTCCCGCCACCGGGCCAAATGCCCGTCCGCCCTGGAGGTTTAATTTCTGGCAGGAGGGGGGGGATATTTATTTTGTCTTTTGGTTTTTTCTGCCCCCTCTACAGGCCCCTTCAGTGCTCAGTGCCCAGCAGCGAGGAGGCCGGGCGACGGTTCACCGGCACGGGGCCGCTCCGAGGGGCCTTGGGAAAGGGCCCCCGGCAGGGCGCACGAGGACACACGCTCAGAGGAGCATCCTCGGGTCAGTCGCCATGACTCCGTGCTGGGCAGCAACTCACCTCTCCGACCACACACCGGTCTCCACGTCCTCCATCTCCGATGTGGGGGGGCAGCACCGGTGCCCCACCCCAGCGCACAGGCCAGACAACTGAACGAGCACCCCGTCCCCGTGCCGCCCCCGAGGGTGCGCCCTGCTCTCGGCAGAAGCCAGCTGCTCCACAGACGCGGGCGGGAGGGGCTTCGGGGCTCCGACTCCCTCAATTGGCCACACGGCCGAAAGGAAGTCCCTGGGACACATTCAAACGTGAATCCGGATCCCCACAGCATCCACACGCGAGAGATGGGAGAAGAGCACAGCGCGCTCAGCGCGTCCGTCCAGAGGGCGCCCTGGGCTCCCAGCCGCCCCCCACGCCCCACCCCCCACACAGACTTTTCCCGAACAGCGTCAGCTCTCCAGTCGCGCTTCCTGCGTATCTCGCCCTCAAGTTCTTGGAGCCTGTGACCCCCTCTCCTCACAGCACCCCACGGACTCTTGGGGACCCCGAAGCCGAGCAGCACGGAGCTCCTGCTTCTCGCCCGCACTGCGTCCTGGGCTTCGTTGGTGGGGACAGAGGTACGGCTCCTCGCCTACCCATGGCTTTTGGATGCACGTTCCTTTGCCCCTTACTTCCCTTGATTAAGGACGGGAGTGCAGAGGGTTCGGAGCCGGTTCTGGGGACGCCGTCCTGTCTGCGGCCGCTCGGACGTGCGCGCCTGTGAGCGCAAAGGCCACCCGCCGCGGGCCGGCTGCGTCCGCGCTGCCCGCGCTCTGCCCTTGCAAACGACGCGGCTACGGGGGCGCTCCCCGCCACCTGCCCATTCTGACCCTGCGCCTGGTCCACCTGCGGGACAGACCCTTGGAGCGGCCTCCTGGGGCCCGCTCCCCCCACCCCTGGGCAAAGTGAATAAATAAATCTCAAGGAAAACAACGCTGTGAACCTCGGCAGCTTATAAACCACCAGGGATACAGATCGCAGAGGCCGCGGACTCCGGCTCCGGCCGCTCTGTTTACTAAAGTAAACGTTATTCCGGCTGGGGCTACACTCCTCTAACAGGCTTCTTTTCTACGTCCGGTTACATCACACGGATGTAAAACATCTCCAGGAGATTCCTCGACTATGTTCTCCGCCCTTCTTTGCTGTGACAGCTGCTCACCTGTGCTGAGCCATCTGGGAACCCCAGACACCAACCACCATGTGGGCACCCCTCGTGCCTCCCGAGTGCCCTCACTGCAGGACGCCAGGCAGATGGCGGCTCCCTCGCTCTCACGCCGCCAGGCTCGAGAACCACCTGTGCCAGGATGCTGGTCGTCTCCCTCCCCGCTGCGGCAACGCCACCAAAACCTGGACCAAATAAACATATGGAAGTGACAGCAAGTGTCCTTCCCCCACAAATGGCCCTGCTCCTCCAGTCACCTGCTGTTCCACTGGCCCCCGATGCACCCAGGCACTGCCCCGTGGTTCACAGGCTCACGGAGCTGCTGTGAGTCAAGGTGGGCCGGGGTGCCCTGAGCTGGCGACACCTCCAGCACAAGGCAGCCATGTCCTCGCTTCCCGTAAGCACTTCAGCTGTGCAAAGAAAGCCTTGATCGACTCTTCCATATGTGATCAGACACTCTGAGATGCTTTGGGGACCTTCATTAAGTTAGGTTCTAGATGAGGAGCAATGTTCAGACACAGGCCCTCACAGCAACCCACAGGCACAAGTGCACAGCCAGGGCTGTGAGACAGGACCCCGTCAGCAGTGCCATGAGGCTGCTCAACTGACAGATGAGAAATTCTGACCCAGTTCTGGCAGGTGCGCTGCATGCAACAGGGTCCCCTCACCCTGCCTGTGACCACGGGGGCCCTGAGGACAGAATCCACAAGACAGTGATGGAGAGCGTTGGCCAGCATCTCCCAAGAGCCAGAGGCGACGGCAGAAAGCCCAAGGACAATGCATGGGAGGTGGGGGCGGCTAGCAGGCCGCCTGCTCCCCTCTGTGGACGGGGTGAGGCCCAGACACCAAGCTGGAACGGCCAGTGCTTTACCAGGGACTGCCGTCTGGGGCTCAGCAGAGCTGCCAGGGGGAGGACAAGCCCGCGGCGAGCCCCACGGCCACACAGGCAGCAGCACCCGGTGCCCGGCGGCCCGGCCAGCACACAAGCACTGTGCGGGGCAGGGCCGCAGAGCGAAGGCTGCTGGCATCAAGGACAGGGAACTGGAAACACCTTCTGATTCTCTCTCATGTACTTCTCAGAACAGGAACGACACTGCCTCCGAGAAAACCACATAGCCGGGCTGCTGGAAGTGACCCAAATAAAGCATCTGCTGCCCAAGGAAGCATCTCTTCCGCCTGCACAGCGCCTGCCCCTCCACACCTGTCCCTGTCCTGAGTGCCCTGTCCCAACACGATGGCCCTCCGCCAGTGCCATGGGTGCGCTGACTCCAGCCCTTGGTAGCCTCCGTCCGGTGAGCTCCCGCCCTCAACGCCGAGACTGTCGGCCATGCGGCTCCACAACCCCACGCCTCCTGCATCTGCGGCCCCAGCCCCACGGCCTCCGGGACACGGCCCGCGAGGTCTCACCCTGAGCTCAGTCACCCCCCCTCCATGGCGGGCTCTTCCAGCCCGCGATCCCTCCGCGGACAGCACACTCAGTTTACCCCCCTGCCCCTCGCGGCGCCCCCCGCGTCTGCTCGGGGGGAAGGAGCTGCTCCCCACACCCTGGCAAAGCGGCGGGCAGAGTGCAGGTGTCCCACCAGCCGGCGTGCGGGCACGGAGTCAGGGACATGCCACCGCCAGCAGCCGCTACTGCTTCGTGACTCTGCTCAGACTCTCGCGGCTCTGAGGTTCCCGCCCCACGAGCCTCGGGCACAGACAGTAGCTGAGAATAAATCCGAGGTCTTGGCACGAAACTCTGACCAAAGGGACCTCACTGGGGAACTTCTCTGTGGCTCTGTTATGCTTCGTCGATAGAAATACACGGACCTGAGAACGAGCAGCCCTTTGAGCGAGGACAAGGAAGGTCCCGAGCAAGATCAAGAAGCCTGAGACGCTGCGCCGGGGGCTCGGGCGACGCGAATACTCGTTTCCGTAACGTTAGATCTGCCCCCTGCTTTATGGCTTCCAAGACCTTCTCCTACCTTCTCCCACACGTTCTGCTCGGCCACCCTGCTAGACCCACACGCTACCTCAGTTTACAAATCAGAACACAGGCCCAGGCGGGTCAGGGATGGACAGAGGTCACCAGCTTACCAGGTGGCTCGGCGTTCACAACTCTGCACAGATGTTCTCTTCAGGGCCTGGCGAGACCCCAGGCCAAGTTCCCCCGCCGGCCGAGGCGCCCGAGCCCCAAGTGTGTGCGGGCTGCGAAGCGGCTTGCACAGACGCCTTGCGCCTCCGGAGCCCCCACTCGCTGCTGGCCGGGACCACCGCGGTGCTCACAGATCAGCACGCACTCCTGACACAGTAATGGCACCCCGCGCTCACGCAAGACCAGACAGTCTCAGGAGTGAAGGCCTCTGGCCGAGAGGCCATTCTGCAGGGCCCCAAGGCTTGATGTGAGGGGCGGGAGGGAAGCATGCTTAGCAGTGAGGGGTACAGAGGGGCTGGTCGTGACCCACCACTGGGACCCACCACCTTCCTCACACAGGCGCATGAAGCCCCAAGAGCTCTCCGTGGCTCCTTCTGTCAATCAAGGGTGACCTTGATACACAGTCAATACAGTTTTTTTGAAGATTTTATTTATTTGAGAGGGAGAGAGCGAGAGCAAGAGAGAGAGCAGGAGCTGGAGGGAGAGGGAGAAGCAGACTCCCCGCTGAGCAGGGAGCCTGACGTGGGGCTCGATCCCAGGAGCCTGGGATCACGACCCAGGCCAAAGGCAGACGCTTAGCCCCCCTACCAGGCTCCCCACATCCAATACTATTTCATCTCTGTTTTTCTTGAAACTGATAGCATTTTTATTTTTAAAAAAATTTTTAGGGGCGCCTGGGTGGCTCAGTGGGTTAAAGCCTCTGCCTTTGGCTCGGGTCATGATCCCAGGGTCCTGGGACCGAGCCCCACATCAGGCTCTCTGCTCAGCGGGGAGCCTGCTTCCTCCTTTCTCTCTGTCTGCCTCTCTGCCTACTTGTGATCTCTGTCAAATAATAAATAAAAACCTTTAACAAAAATTTTTTTTAAAGATTTTATTTATTTGACAGAGAGGATGAGAGATCACAAGCAGTAGAGGGAGGGAGAAGCAGGCTCCCCACTGAGCAGGGAGTCCCCAAACCACCCGTTTCAATCCTTATTTGCTAAGTGTCCTTTCTTTCTGCCCAGGGGAGTCGGGGCAGAGGGCGGACGGCCGTGACAATTCTCCCTGATCACCCAGCCAGGCAGTGCCAACACCGGCCGCGGCGCTAAACGACACTGCATCCTTCAGTTTAACAGGCACGACTGTCACTCCTCTTAGTCCCGCTGTTGCCATGTCACTGAGTTTGGCCATCCAGCCCATGGGCCCCCTTCCCGCCTCTTAGGAGCAGCGCGTGGCCCGGGGAAGCCGAGAGCAGCCGGCGCCGGCCCTCCCAGCCTCTCCTGGAGGTCAGGACGTCGCGGGCCAGCCCTGGGCCGGGTTACACGCTCGGAGCCTGACTGTGGACGGGAAGGAGCACGCGCCGGGCGCACAGGAAGCTTCCCCAGAGCCTCCCACAGACAGGCTGGGCTCTCCCGCCTTCCCGGAAACGCTGCCGGCTGCCCCGTCCTGCACACGTCGCCCGGGCAGCGCGCGGCGAGGCCGGCTCGCTATGCGACGCCGTCTATGCCCGCAGCGTGGAGTGTTACCCACTGGCGCATCGCAGGTCACACCGCCTCTGGGGCGGTGCCGCACACGGTGGGCACTCGGGACGCCGAGGACCGCGTGCATCGTAAGCATCCCTACCGCTGGGACCCTCTCGCCTACTGGCCGCAGCCCCCGCAGGGAAGCAGGAGGAGAAGCACTCTTCACCACAAGCAAACTCCGTGATGCGGCCCAGTGGTGACCAGCAGAACAGCGGCTGGCGGTCACTGCTGCGACACCATCACAGGGATGCTCACGTCGCCGTCCCCACAGCCCGTGAGGCTGCTCTGATGGCGGGCGGCCAGAGTCCAGGCCCCGAGCACGACGTGTGGGTCACAGCGCACGGGAAAGCCCTTCTGTGTGCATTAGCAACGCCGTGGCCCCCGTGCAGGCGGCACCAGAGGGAGGACCCCGGCGGACAGCCCAGCGCAGGACCACCTCACGGCCCGGGCAAAGCAGGGGGCAGAGGCCCTGCAGCGCCCAGACCTCTCTGCGCCCCGTTTCCTCCCCTGTAACACAGGGTGCCAGCTCTCCGGACGGTCTACCGTCTGCAGTACACGTTCCAGGACGCAGACGAGGCTTCGCGGAGGCGATCCCGATGCAGAGGCTGCGGCTGCCGCGCGGGCTATCGTCCTACTGCGTCTCCCAGGCAGCCGGCCCCCGGCCCCCGGCCCCCCGGCCCCCCGCACGAGGCAGACGCGCACGACGTCTGCTCAGTGAACGCGGAGCTGGTGCCCCCCACCCCCGGGACGGACGAGGACACTGGATGCTCAGGGCTGAGGTCACGAGGGAGACCCCGCACGCAAGCCCTGGGCTCAGCTGAAGAGACTGCGGGGCCGCCCGGAGCTCGGGGGCGTCGGGGCGCGTGGGGCACGGGCGGGAGCGGCCCGCAGACTCGGCGGGCGCGACAGTGACGCGCTGGGCGCCCCCGCGTGCCTGCTGTCAGCGGCCCGTCGGCGCGACGAGGGAGCCGCGCCGCCCGACAGCAGGACGCCGGGGGCACCAGCTTGCCCGCGGCCGCCCTGCAGCGCGTGTGGGCGGTGGCGGTGCGGGCACGGAGCGAGCTCGGGACGCCGCACAGCGTGTCTGGGCCATTAGCGTCCACGGGTGTCAGCAGTGGAGCCCTCCACGGCATACCACACGGCTCAGGGAACACTCAGGCTCGTCACAACCATCTTCCCCGCCACTTCTCTGTTTACTTCAGGGCACACAGGACACCCGGACCTGACCTGCCATCCCTGCTCCCCCACAAACTTCCCGCAGGGGCGTGAAGAGGTGCCCTAGCTTCGTAACGGCGCCTGACGATTTCAAGAGAAATCAATGCCTCGGGATACAGATGAGCCTCAAGGAGACCGCAACTGTCTTTCTTTCTTTTTTTTTTTTTTTTTAAGATTTTATTTATTTATTTGTCAGACAGAGAGAGACAGCACAAGGAGGCAAAGTGGCAGGCAGAGCGCGAGGGAGAAGCAGGTTCCCCGCCAAGCAAGGAGCCCGATGTGGAACTCGATCCCAGGACCCCTCAGCCCCTTAACCGACTGAGCCACCCAGGCCGCCCAGACTTCAGCTTTCATACACACATTCAACTTCAGCATGCCACTGCCCAAAATCAATTTTTATATTTCTGTTGGCAACAGTTTCAAACTACACAGCAGGAGGGATAATTAGCCCATTTGCAAAGCACAAAAACTTGAAAATGCAAGACATGCTTCAAGCTCCCAAATTTCTTTTCAGAGCAAAATGTCATTTCCTCCTCAGAATGAGAATGAGACCCTGACAGCCAAGAGTAAGAAGGCATGGGCGGACCTCGCCTGCCAGATGAACCACAATCTCAGCCTGCAGAATTCAGCCAAAAGCCGGCTTCCTAGCTACAGGGAGAAAACCTACAGAGTGGAAACATTTTGTCCACATCTCTGAACGAGCAGAGCCAGTGGTGACAAAGCTTAGCTGGGCCCCATCTCTGAGGGTGAAACAGGCACAGTTACCAAAGGCTCCAGGAGCACAGGCGAAACCAGGGCGGCCGCTCCACCCGCTGGAGGGGGGTGACTCGGGTGGGGGGGGGGGCAAGACTCCCGACAGTGCCTTTTTCTGGAGTTCTGACTGTTCAATCATGTACATGCTTCAGGTATTTGAAAACGACTCCAAAAGAATAAATCCAAACCCTAAAATTAGGAATAAACAGAAGCAAATGAACCTAATGGAATATCAAATTTCATACAATTATGTGACCAATTACTTTGCTTTCAACCCCATTATTCTAACTGTATAGTTTGTTTTTTTTTTTTTTTTAAAGATTATGTATTTATTTAAGGCGGGGGGAATGAGAGAGAGCGAGAGAGAGCATTGGAGGAGAGAGGCCAGCTGGGAAAGCAGACTCCCTGCCAAGCAGGGAGCCAGATGTGGGACGCGATCCCGGGACTCCGGGATTATGACCTGAGCCGAAGGGGGAAGCAGGCTCCCCACTGAGCAGAGAGCCTGATTCGGGGCTTGATCCCAGGACCCGAGGATCATGACCTGAGATGAAGCAGAAGCTTAACCCACTGAGGCACCCAGGGGCCCCAACCTGAGCAAGTTCTTAGGGAAAAATAGGCCTTCTCTAAATAGACACAAGAAGAAATATAAAGTCAGAAGAATCCTATTTCCGCATAAAAAAAATGAATCTGAGATTGAAAACCTTCTCACAAGGAAAGCCCTATACCAGCTGGTTTTGCCAAACAACTCTTCCAAACACTGAAGGAAGAAAACATCAGGCTCACACAAACCCTTCTGGGAACACACAAGGAACACTTCTACCTTGTTTTATGAGACCAGCACGAACTTTAACACGGAAACCTAACAAGGACAATACAAGAAAGTACCACTATAGACCAACCTCCCTCATGAATTAATCCTAAGCAAAATATTAACGAATAAAATCCAGCAAAAAGAGAATACACAGAGATCAAGTCGGGATTATCATCATGTGGCAAAAAAATTTTAAATTAAATCACCACACTAACAACAACAACAACAAAGTCACTTATCCCAAAAATGCAGAGAACACATTTAAAAAAACTTAATGTAATTAATTCATGATTTAAAAGAAAACCTTAGCAAACTAAAAACAGAGGAGAACTTTCATATTTTGATAACAAACATCCCAGTAAAGCCACAGCCGGTGTCACAGGCGATGGTCAGCCACTGCAAGTTCTCTCTCCGGTCCTGGGAGGGACACAAGGACACCTACTCTGCTCGCTTCTGCCCAACACTGCACTGAAGATCCGAGCCAAGGCAAGAAACCAGAAAAATAGAAATGGTTGTTGCACTGGAAAGGAAAAAACTTATCAAATGACAGCCCTGAGAGAATGAAAGGCAAACCCACAAGACTATTAAAAAAAGTCTGCCATTCATATATGTATTCAAAATAATACAAAGAACTCCTTCAAACCAATAAAGAACAAAGCAGACAACCCCATCGAAACATGGGCAAGAGGTAATTATTTCAAGAAGAAGATATCCAAGCAGCCCACAAGCGCACACAGAAGACCTGCCCCTGCGCATTCACCTGACGTCGGGCAGCAGCGAGCACAGCCCACAGCACACTCAGCCTCCCGCCCCGTAACGCCCACCAGACAGCTAAAATGCAGGAACTGACACCACCAAGGGTCGGACGGCCACGAGCACGCACACACCGTGGGTGGGGGACAAACACGCACTCACTCAGCGACACCGCCCCTCGGAGCACACGCACCGGCACCAACAAGCACCTGGGACTGCCCACGCCCAGCGGGAGGAAGAAACTGGTGTACGTCTGCGCCAGGGACTAGACCGCGGCGAGAATGAGCAAAGCTACAAGGGGCCAGACAGACACACGGCACAAGCACAGTGCTCAATGACTGTCTCATTTACAAGAGATCAGAGCACACCAACGCCATCGATGGCGCAAAGTCAAGACCACGGGTAAGCTTTGGGGCCCAAGTGCTGCGAGAGGGTCGGAGGGGGCTTCCAGGAAACTTGGCCACGTTCTGTCTCTCCGTCCAGGTGCCGCCTGCCTCAAGGCCTGAGCACCTGAGAGCAGCATTTGAGAAAGAGGAACCATTTAGTAAACGGTTCGGGGAACTTTGCTTGCTGCAGCGTTTGACGCAAGTCTGGTGGCGTAGTGCGGCGGACAGCTCTGTGAGCAAAGGCACCTGGACTGCCAGCACAGTCTGTGAGCAAGTAATAACATCCGTTAACAAACTTCGACGACAACACACTCAGAGAAAGTCACAGCGGGGAGTGTACATTTCAGAAAACTTTTTTTCACTTAGCGAACACGTGCTTGTGACCAGCACCTGGTTTCCTGGCGTGAACGTACCACAGTTTATTCTTCCTGCTGGGCAGGGGTAGTCCCAGGTGCTCTCAGGTGCTCAGGCCTTGAGGCAGGCAGTGGGGAGGGGAGGCAGGGAGCTGGGCAGGTGGGCAGGTGGGGAGGGGCTTAGTGGGTGTGGCCAGTGTTGCACTCTCCACTGAACGAAGAGCTTCCAGGCTACAGCACACTGAGCAGTAGCTAAAAACAAATCACGGAGCAGTCGTGGCAACCGGGGACAACATGGAACTCCTGTCCCTTCTGGCAGGTCACGTATGCTCCGTCTTCCAAAAATCGACCTGATCAAATACTTAAGTGTTTGATATGCACTTCAGTGCACGGCCTCAAATTACACTAAGACACATAACAATCATGAAACAAGAAAGCAAAATCTACTGAAAAGTTGACAAAGACACTAAAATCCGGTGGCGCATCATCTGGCCCATGCTTTCGAGCTCGCGGTAATAAAACCCAACCTGTGCAAACCACAGAACTGGTGAGGCTCGCACGAGAAGAACTGTGATGGTCCTCCGAGCCCACGGAGAGGGAGCACGGCAGCCCTACCGCCAGGCTATTACTGCTGAGGAGGAAATGCAAGCGTTTGGCTTATCAATCTTTCAGGAGAACCGACTGCAGCCAAGAAACGCATTCGGGCTAGCAAGTACTCATTCACCAACCGAGCACGGCAGCCGGACGGCGGGAGCACGAACGTGCGCTTCGGCAGGCCCACCTGGAAGGGCCACAAAGGCGCGGACTACGGCTGAGTCAAGTGGCACCCGGGCAGCTGCGAGCACCCAAGCACCCGGTGCCACTCGCCTTACGCTTTCGTGGGTGATGTTCTCTCCTCCCTGTCGTGACGTCCTCGCTCGGCTCCTCAAGAAGAGGCTTTGAAACACCAGTCAAACGTCACAGACTCAGAGGAACCATAAAAACACACAAGACACAAGAGAGGAAAAGCAGAATCTGTGGAGCTCCAGGTGCAAAGCATCCATACCTGTGGGAGCGCAGTGTTGAGCTGCCGCTGCAAGGAGTCTCGCTCGTGACCAACCTCGTGCAACTTCCCCTGGGTCAATGCCAGCGTTTCCTGAGTCTCTCTCAGCGTGTCCAGAAGACGGTCCTTCTCTTCCAGCATGGACACCATCAGTTGTTCGAAATGTGAATCCGTGTCGGGCTGTGATGGAGAGCGGGACCCATGACTTCCTCCTGGGGAGCCTTCGGCTTCGCTGATGGTCGGCATCACCTCGCACATCATCTTGAAATAAAAGACCCAGGCTCTAGTCATTAAGTGCAAAACAGGGGCTCCCGCAAACCTGCAAGTCTGTGTGACTAATACACCGAAGGCTGACAGGCAGCCTCTTTCTTCTCAGCTCTGGCTTTACTCTGAATATAAATAAGTGGGGGCAAAGGTACACCGGAGTGTGGAGTCCGCAACCCACAAGAGGAGCACATCACGGCGGGCAGTAATCCGGGGAAGGAGTAAAGACCCCGGAGAGTCCGCTCCCATGAAGAACAAACCCTGTGGCATGTTGTTTGCGAAGCCCTACTTCCCAGTTGCTGGAAACAAGTGTGCTTCTGTAACCCTTTTTTTTTTTTTTTTCCCTATTTCCCGGTGCGGGAGAGAGAGGTCGAAGCACATGCCGCCCAATCCTTTTTCGGGAAAAGCCCAGAAGGAGCAGAGAGCCCGGGAAACTGACCATACGAAACCCACCAGGCACCCTACAGGAATGTGTGCGGTCCGCTCCCGGAGGACGGACGGCTCCCTGAACCCTCGGGCCCCACCGGCCGAGCGCTAAAAGGAACCGGGCTCGTTCCGCGCCGGGAAAGGTGTTTTCCAGCGGCTGCAAGGTGCGGCGGTGCGGCACCCCAACTACGTGAGTTCACAGCCCAAAAGAGGGAAAGAAAGGAAACTCCGACGACGGACACGGAGCCGGTCGCTGCGGCCGCGGACGGCCAGGAAGGAAGGAAAAGTGAAAGGGGAGCACGGGGACGCTGCCAAGGCCGGCCCGAGAGGAAGGGGCGCCGGGCCGGAGGCTGGACCCCCGAGGAGCCGCTGCCGAGCACGGCGCGCCGGGCGGCGACACCACGACCTCGGTCCCCCTCGCACCCGCGCCGGGCGCCGCACAGTCCCCGGACCCCGAGGCGGGGAGGACCGCGGACAACGGGAGCGCAGCCCGGGTCGCGGCTTCTCTCGGGCACAGGTCCTCGGCCCCCGCGCCCGGCGCCGGGCTGACCGGGGCTGACCCGGCCACCCGGGTGACCGGGGCGCCGCGGTCAGCGGAGGGGGCGGCGCGCGGCCCCAGAGCCGGTCCCCCGGGGCGCGTCGGCCAGGGGTCCCGCCGGGCTCCCGCCCCCGCGCCCGGGGGCGCTGACAGCGAGCGCCGCGCACCCGCCGCGGGGAGGGGGCCGGCGCCCCGGGCGACCTCGGCCGCGCTCCGCCCCGAGCCTGCCTCGGTCTCCCGCTCCTTTACCTTGCTCGCCGGCGGGAGCGGGCGAGGAGGCTCCGCGGCGGCTCGCGGGCGGCTGCTCGCTCCGGGCGAGCTCGGGGCCCGACGACGGCAGCCCGCGCCCGCGCCCGCCGGCCCCGGGCCCGCAGCGCCGCAAGTACTAAGGCCGGCCCGCGGCCGGACACTGGCTGAGCGCGGCAGGAGCGGGCCCGGCTGCGCGTCGCCGGCGTCAACGTGCCCGACGTCGGGCGCGTCGGCGCAGCGTCAGCGCCGAGCGCCGCCGACCGGCCCCGCCCCCCCGGGAGGAGCGCCCCGGAGGCTGAGTGCGCAAGCGCCGCCCTCTCAGGTGGGCGGGCCGGGCCCCTCGAGCGACGATTGGCTAGGTGCGAGGGGGGAGCCACGCCCACTCCCGCGCCCTGGCCCCGCCCCCAGCCCCGCCCCGTCCAGGTGGGGGTCGTCTCGCTGTTGCCGAAGCTTGGCGAAGGCATCCGACCCCGGATCTCCCCTTCCAGCCGCGGGGCAAGCCAAAGGCCGTTATCGAACGTCTACTGTGCATCAGGTTCTGAGCCAGACCCTTACCAGACGCACGTCCGCACACCTTACAGGAGGGCGCGCCCAGGTGCGGGTCACCTGCGGGTGACCTGCGGGCTGCCTCCTCGGGGACCGGAGTCTCCTCGGGACCAAACCTTACAGGGCTCCGAAGGACGCGGTTCTGCGCGGGGCCCGCTCACCGAGGCTTACCTGCCGTACCTGCGGAGGCCCAGGTGGGCCGCGTTTGCTGTGGAGGCCCGTGGGCGCCGTGTGGGGAGAGCAGGCTTGGGAACCGGGAACGGCGGGTTCGACTCCCAGCACATGCTTGTCCCCGAGTGTGGAGCTGGGCAGCTCGGGGAGCCCACGGCCGCCTGTGCCCCATCTGCAGGGTGCGGAAATGACAAAGACCTACCCCGGGGATGTTGTAACGGGTGGGGTCCTACAGTGGTTGGGGTCTTCGTCCTTATTCATACTTCTAGTTTGTACTTAAGTTTTAAAAACGCCTGTTCTGGGCCAAGTGCCGTGCTGGCTCTTGCAGACACAGAGATGATAAACACGCCTTTAATAAATCAAAGCAGATGCTGGCCCCTCACGGTGACACCTGCCGCACAAACTCTCGACAGGCCGAAGGGCCAGGGCCTTGCTGCCAGGACCACTGGCTCCTGTGCCGGTGGTGAGGGAGCCAGGAGCCCCCGAAGTCACCCGAGCCTAAGTGAAGGTCGTGTGGGGAGTGCGTGGATTCCTGACTCCCACTGAGAGCTCCCTGCCAACAGGCCTGGCTCTGACTGGCTTTCTCTCCTAGGGCCCAGGACCTCTTTCATTCATGGGTCCGTTCGTCCAATAAATAATGGTGCACAAAAATAGGGATTTGTGCCCCTGGCCCAGGGTCTGGAACGAAGGAAAATTTCTAACTCTCCTCAAGTGTTACAAACTGTGAGTCCAAGTTCAAAGGAGAAAATGTCTGTCTTTAGAGGAAGAGCATATCATGTAAAATTTCTTACCTTGTATCTGAAAAACTCTGGAACGTTATTAACCAAAGTGATAACATTTTACAAAAAAAGAGTTTTACATGAAATAAAATATTTTTGAAAAGCAAAGTTACATTTTAAGTCTCAGAGTTACAAAAGACAAACATCTATGTTTCTATTTGACCGTAGTCAATCAGTCCTCCACATTTCCATGTGTACACGTACACTTATATATTCCAGAAAGAGATCTGTCAGAACGTGGCAGTGGTCTTTGCGGGGAACGGTGGGCATTTTTCATTTCCTTCTCTGTGCTTTTGTGCTTTCCAGACGCTTCATCATAAATGTACATTATTTCTATCATTAAGCAAGACTCCCCCCCCCCGCCCCCCGCCGCTGCGAAATGTTCTTTTAGTATAACCTAGCCAAGCATGAATCATGAAAACTGGCTTTAGGGAAGCAAAAATGCCTTTTCTACGTATCCGTCTATACCGCCCAACTAAACTCTTTCCCCAAAGTAACTATCCAAAAAATACTTTAGAGAATGGGTGGCATCCTTGTAAGTTTCAATCAGGAAAACGATGAGCAAGGGAAATATTTTGCACATTATTTCTAACACTCCTGTTGAAGGTTTGATAAAGAAAACCCGGGCACCTGGGTGGCTCAGTTGGTTAAGCGACTGCCTTTGGCTTGGGCCATAGGTCCTGGGTCCTGGGATTGAGTCCCGTGTCAGACTCCCCCCACCCTGTGGGAAGCCTGATTCTCCCTCTCCCTCTGCCTGCCACTCCCCTTGCTTGAGCTCTCCCTCCCTTTCAAATAAAGAAATAAAATCTTAGAGAAAGAAAGAAAGAAAGAAAGAAAGAAAGAAAGAAAGAAAGAAAGAAAGAAAGAAGAAAAAGAAAACCCAGTAACACGGGAGGGGAGGGGATACATAGTTCAGTATTACGCCCAGGGTTGTGTTTTTTACAAACGTGCCCACCAGCTCAGCTCTCAATGATGTAGTTGTCAGCCTTGAACCTGACCCGAGCCACCTCTCCTTTCTAGAGACTTAAGCAGCTCAGAAGTGTTCCTGTAAGATCAGAGTATATAGCCTAGCCTGTGTCCTGGTCGCCCACAGGCACCTGCTTAGTTCACAGCAGACCTGGAACCGGAGCCGCAAGTGAACTGGGGACTTTGGATTCCTGGTCCAGCCGCTATGCTATTGTGACCAAGGAGTGGTCTCTTTTAAGGGACCCCTGAAGAGCTATCTATCAGTGGGTCTCCAGTGCTGCCCAAGTAGTCCAGTCCCCTGTGGAAGAGGTGGGGGGGCCGGGCTTGGTGACTTCAGCTGCTAGTGTCAACCCAGCTTGGGTTTCCCGTGTGTCCCCGCTGAGGTGGGAGGCAAGAAAGGGAGAGAGGGAAGGAAAGACCCCTCGTACTTGCTTTTCTTCTTCCATTCTCGAAGTAATTCACAATCTGTCCTGTAGCTTTCCTACTCCACGGAGGAGGAAACAATGATCCAAGTGGCCGGCGAGCTGGGGAGATCACCAGCCACAGTGTTCTAGTTGCCGTGGAAGCTCTACTGCCCATTGTTACCCGGGCCTGGAATTATGATCTCACGTGTGCCAGTTGGGAGGTTGGTTGGGTGTGTGTCCATCCCCGAGGCCACAGACAGGAAACACCACATTTGCAAAACATTTATGGAGACCCCTTCCCCCAGATAACCTCACTCCACCCTCCCGGGTGTACAGTGAGGACACGGAGACCCCACAGATGAACTCACCCACCCAGGTGATGATTCCGTGGAAGTTGGGCTTGCACCGAAACCTGGTTGCAAGGATGGTTTTCTTGATGGTTTTGAAAGCATCCAAGGACATTCCCAGGCCCCCAAAGCTGGGACAAACCCCCTGGCCCAGTGCTGGACCACCAAGATACTGACCCTGACACTCACCAAGGGTCTGTGGGCCTCTCGGCCATCTTGTCCCAGCACAGTGCCAGGCACAGGGAGTCCCCAGCTCTTTCCCACACGGGCATGAAGTCTTCGGTCCCTTTCTTCTATATAATTAGATTTTAAAAGCAACTCATAAACTGCAATTTGTGTCTTGAAAACTTCACTGTGTTCATCACATTCTTAACGATGCCCAGCTATGGTAAGGGGAAGGGCCTAGAGAGGTAGTTCGAGCTCTCCCGGGGCTAGGCTGGAGCCTCGGCCCTCACCTTTACCTTGACCTCGGGCAAGGTATGTCACAACTTGCACAAAAGCCTCAATATTGTCACCTGTCAGGGATAATAACAGCCACATGAAGCACCAAGATGGGACTTTGGGAGACTCAAGGCTGGAAATAAGAGGTGACCGAGGGCCCTGGGCCCCCATCAGGGGTGACTTCCCTGGCTGGTTACCTTTTCCCTCTGTGAGTGGTGTTTTCAGACCATCATCATAGACTCTGGAGCCGGGAGCTCTGGTTCCAACCTTGGCTCTGCTTCTTTTGGCCATGGCTGTGTACTCGTAGGCAAGTTGCTTGACCTCTCTGGGCTCAGTTTCCTCATTCCTGAAGTGAAGATCATTGTGCCACCTTGGAGGGGGGCTGTGAGGGCTCAGGGAGTCGGGAAAGGCCATATGGGGGATCATCACACGGCGGAAGTCCCTTGTATCTGGGCCTTGCCCACCCCCCTGGAGGGAAGCAGGGCTGGTCCCAGTCCACTGGTGTCTCATTCCCCTTTGTCCCCGCTAGGCTGAGAGAGGGCCTGGCCCCTGTTCTCATTAGTGCCACATAAGGGACAGCCTGCACGGTCTTTCTTCAGACGGAGAAAGTCCTGAGGCCACCGCCCTCTCCCGTTTGCAGCCAGCGCTGGGAGATGTGTGGCTGGTATCTGTGACAGCCACGGGACGTCCTGACACACTGCCCAGCATGCTTCCAGACAGGAATTTCTTCCCACCATCTCTCAGGCAGGTTATATGTTTCCCAACTCCAAATAGCCAGAAAGATCCGTCCAGGAATCTGGAAAGAAGGGGGCGTCTGGCTGGCTCAGTCAGCGGGGCAGTGGGCCCCTCAGCTCAGCTCAGGTCTGGACCTCAGCGTCGTGAGTTCAAGCCCTGCATCAGGCCAGAGCCTACAAGAAGGAAGGAAGGAAGGGGAAAAGGAAAAGGGAAGGAAAGGAAGAAAAAAAAAAGAAAAAGAAAAAAGAAAAGAGAAAGAGAAGGGAAAAGGAAGCTGGAAAAAGGGAGAAGTGTGGTTAACTGCCTTCACAAAGTTAAACTTGATCACCAGGAAGGGCTACTGGTTGGTGCAGTCCGAGCAAGGACAGGAAATGCTGTCACACGGAGTCACCTAGGAGGGCGAGGCTGACAGCTGGGAGCCGCCGACCAGGGGCGTTTCTGGCAGGTGGGGCGTGAGACGGCGGCAGCCTTGCTGGCTCGGGGCTGCCGGATGATGGGGGGGCGGGGGTGCCTGTACTCAGCCTCTGCCAGGGGTGACTCATTCTTGCAAAGAAAATAAATATTAATGAGTTTATACACACAGCCTGCTTCAGACAGAGCCCGTGAGTGGTGTTTTAAGGGATAAGTAGATCAAGTACTTAGGCTGGCAGCGGCGCCTGCTTCCGTGCGGGACGACGGAGCCTCCTGAGGGATCCGAACGGTGTGGGAGCTGCACCCCCAATAGCGCCGGCGGGCGTTTCCCCAAGTTCCAGTAGTCACCGTGCGCTACAGTTTCCCGTCAAGTCCATGAAAGAGTTTCACCACCCAAAAGTTGCCTCATGGGTGAGACTCGAGGACGTTATGTTGAGTGAAATACACCTGTCACCAAAGGACATATTTCACCTGGAAGAGGTCCCTGCCGTGGTTAGCTTCGCGGGAACGGAGAGCGGCAGGGGATGGGCAGGGGAGGGAAGGGGGTCAGTGTCTCGGGGGGACAGAGGGTGGACGGTGGGCATCGGGGCCGGGGGAGGGCCACAAAGGTCCAGTTTGGGAAGATGGAAAGTTCCGGAGGCAGAGGGCGGGGACGGCTGTGCAAGGTGATTGTGCTTCAAACCACTGAGCTCCGCAGTTCAAAATAGCTGAGATGGTAAACTTCGTGTCATATGTTCTTACCACAATAAAAAAAAAAAAAGCAGCCAGTACCCCTCCTTTTGTCCAACTTGACGATGCTTTGTGCAGATGCCTAAAGATTTGTCAGAATCAATCCCCTGAAAGAAATTTTTCCATGATTTAAATATTTCTCATGAAACAAAGGATCAAGATGATCAGACAGGGCAACGAACCTTTAATGGTAGACATTTGTGGAATTATCTTTAAGTGTTTTTAATGATTTGTATTTGGCAGGTTTTTTTTTTGTTAATTCCTTCTTTAAATGTTTGCTATTATCCAACGTCTGTAACAGAGGGAGGTCCTTTACATGTATTAAAATATGTGATATTGTCGGAATGATGGTTTGTAATGAGAAGAAGCCATGTGGGGGGTGCCTGGGGGGCTCAGTGGTTTAAGCCTCTGTCTTTGGCTCAAGTCATGATGGAGTGCTGCGTTGGGCTCCCTGCTCAACGGGAAGCCTGATTCTTTCTCTCGCCCTCGGACCCACTCCCTCCCCCCGACTTGTGCACTCTTGCTCTCCACCAAATAAATAAATAAATAAAATTTTAAGGAAAAAAAAGGAAAAGGGAAAGAAGAAGCCACGTGTTTGTGATTTTTTTTTTTTTTTAACAGAAAACCCGTGAACCTGTGTATTCCGGTCACTCATCATTTAACAGCACATAAATACAGTGTTCTGAAAGCTGCAGAATAATTAAGATTCCTGAGCCTTAGAGAGGAGTATGTGCTGGGCCCTGGGAGACCATGACTGCTGCCACACCCGGGCAAGAGGAGCACTGACCCAGCGCCGCCTTCCAGTGCCCTCGGGTGCTCCATCTGGGGCCTGCGGACGGCGGCAATCCAACCGGGAAAGCTCTTTTCTTTCTTCCTGACACTTCCTTAAGCTCGCTTTTAACTTTTGGGGCGCCTGGCCGGCTCGGCCGGTGTGAGGGTTGTGAGTTCGAGCCCCACGTTGGGTGCAGAGAGTCCTTAAAAATAAAATCTTTCTAGAAAATCACGTTAACTTTTATAGCTGCCTCGACAAACGGGAGGCAGTGCAATTTTTAGACATTTCGCTTGTTTGTCTGGCAGACGCGCTCGTGTGCAGCTACTTTATGCCGGGCAGCGGGCCACGCACTGGAAATACATCAATGACTCGAGACGTCGGGGCTCGGGGTCTAGGTAGAGAAAGAGATGAACGAGCAAAAAACTTGCCTCTGCTTTGAAGATAATGTGCGTTGGGGCCGGTGACTGACTTTGAGACGGACTCGCATCAGCCGATTCCCGGAGTCAAGAAGCGGAGGGGAGGTTGCTGTGGGTCCCCAGGCCCCCCCCTCAGCCTTCTGCGTCTCCCATGACGTGGAGGAGGAAATGAGTTTTCCGGGAGAAGCCAGAGTGGCAGACGGATGTGAGCTCAGGGTCGATTACCCGATGAGTCCATCTGTCAAGCGAAGAGCTCCTACGTGCGTTTTGGATCTTTGTCTTGGAGAGCCCGGCGGTCGCTCTTCACGGCTAATACCAAGTTAATTTAGAACCAAAACCTTAGCATTTTATGTAACAACGAATGGGAAAAGCTGAAAACACTTTTTGCTTGCGATTGGCACCTGTGTATTAGTTTGCTAGGGCTGCTGTCACCAAGTCCCTTAGTCTGGGCACTTTAAACAACAGACACGTACCGTCCCCCAGGCCTGGGGGCCGAAGCCTGAGATGCAGGCACGGGCAGGGCAGGTCCCCCCGAGGCCTCTCCCCTCGTGTGGGGACAGCCGTGCTCTCCCTCTGTCCTCATGGAGTGGTCCCTCCTCGCGTCTGTGTCCTGACGTCCTCTTCTCGTAAGGACCCGGGTCATGTTGGATAGGGTCTGCCCTGGTGACCTTAGATCATCTCACCTTAAATGATCTCTTTAAAGACCCCACTCTAAATACAGTCACACTCTGAGGTGCTGGAGGTTAGGACTCCAACCCTGAAACGTGGGGGACCCAGAGCAGCCCCCAGCGGCCTGCTTCCGCAGGACCCTCCCCCGCCGGCAGTCCCCCCCCCCACCGGCAGTGTTGCCTTCTTGCCCCTCCCCCACACCCCCAGTGTCGCGGGGTGGCGGCTGACTAGCGTGGACCCAACTGGGCAGGCTGGCGTTGGAGGGCGGCGCGATGCTCTCTGCCACCTCCAGAGACTGGTAACCACGATCTGGAGACACTCAAGCTGGGGGCAGGTTCTGGAATCCACATTAGTAGATTCTGTTTTTCACTCTCACACCTGAAGAGGATCTAGTCATTTCTATTTTAAGTTAGATTTACGGGGGCACCTGCGGGACTCAGTCAGGAATACATCTGCCCTCGGCTCCGGTCAAGATCCCAGGGTCCCAGGATCGAGCCCGGGGTCAGGTACCCTGCTCAGCGGGGCGCCTGCCTCTCCCTCCCCCTCACCCCACCATGCTCTGTTTCTTGCTCTGTGCGCGGTCTCTAACAAATCAATAAAATCTTCAGAAAAAAATGAATTAATTTATTTATTCTAGCGAGAGAGAGACAGAGAGCGAGCAGGGGAGGGGCAGCCGGCAGGGGTGAGGGGAGCCCCAGCAGACTCCACGCCGAGCACAGAGGCCGGCGCGGGGCTCGATCCCATGACTCTGAGATCAGGACCAGCTGGTGGGCAGGGCCCCTCCATGCGCTTCACATAATACTGCGGAGGGATGAGTTAGGGACGACTCGCCGGCACGGGTAGCTCCCGCCGGCGTCCGCACCGGCTGTCGTCTTCCTGTGACCGTCTCCGGGCAATCCTGTGATTTCCCGGGGCTGTCACACCGAGGCTTGCTCCAGGCTGCCTGCTTAGGTAGGGAGCACGCGACTTGAGATCCTAACGGCGGCGTGGGTCGGATCCCACGGGAGGAGAAACGTGTCCGCACGCGTGAGGCAAACGTGTTTCCCACCAACGGAGCCTGGACAGCCGGCTGCAGCCACCCCGGCCGCCCCAGGCCCCAGGCCGCCCTCCTCCCCCGCCCCTGCCTTCCGTTCCAGCCTTGCCTGGTGCCCGCGGCCTGTGCACCTTCTCCGGTTCCCAAGGGGAGGAAAGGAGAGCCTCCGGCTTGGCTGAGACTGAGCGACGACATTCTCGGAACCTGTGTGGGATTTAGAACACAGGAAGGGCAAGAGGCTGATCCTTGCACAGTGGGGGACAACGGGCTGGGAATTTATCATCATTATTATTATTATTATTATTAGGATGGAAGTCTCCACCTGTGGGGAGTTCCTCTCCTGCGCCAGAGAAGGTGGCCGCGTCCCTGGCTCCTGATGAAGCCCCAGAGGCCCAAGGCCCCAGGCCAGGCACAAGCAGCCGCTGTGGGAGGCAGGGCTGAGCAAAGGGGCTTCTGAGCGCCTGGAAGAAGTGAGGGTCCCCGCGGTACAGCAGCTCTGCTGCCGAGGTCCTGTTCACGAGAATCCATAGCTTTCTGCTGGGAGGCTTGGCTTTTCTGCCTTAGGCAGAAGGAGAGCGTGTGGGGTCTCTCCGAGGATTTGCACGAGTTTTCCCAAGGTGGGAGGTCGCCGAGTGGAGGAAGGAGGAGCCCTTCCCCAAGTCGGAGCAGAGAGGAGGTTAGAGCCGGCCGGCCAGGGGCCCGGGTATCAACCCCACCTGTGGGCCGGGCCGGGCCGGGCGGCAGTCTGCCCCTCCGTCTTGATCTCCAGTATGAAGCGGGGGCTCATGGGAGGGGCCCCAGCAAGACCGTCTGCAGGAATCCCTTCCTCCCGGGCTGCTCGGGCGACCCACGGTGACCCTGCCCAGCACGCAGTCTCCTGTGGACCAGACTAAGAAGGGTCTGGGTCCCCCAGGCTCAATCGCATGCATTCGGTCCACAGTGACCTCTGGAGGGCCTGCAAGGCAGGAAGGAAAGGAACAGGCAAGATCCCAGGGGAGACAAGCCCTGAACAAGTCATTACCCAACTCGTTTCTCTCAATGACAAGGGGAGACACGCCCCAGAGGACGGGACAGGATGCAAGGACCCGTGGCCATGGCAGATGGCCTTGGATTGTCCAAGCTAGTCTGAGGGAGGAGGGTGGTGGGCAAGAGCAGGGAGCCGTGTCTGGCAGGCGCAGACGGGAAGCACTGGCCGCCCCTCTCCACGGCTGTCCGCATCCTACACCCACGCCAGCTCCCGAGGAACCTCCAGCAGCCTGGATGGCTGGTCTCCTCCCGCACCCCGCTGAGCAGCTAGGGCGCTGAGGGGCACAAGGTGTGACCCTCCCCACCAGGACAGGCGGTATCAGGGACATCCTCACTCCCGCAGAGCCCTAAACTGTTTGATCAAACACCCCAACAACTAAGTAAATTTTGGAGCACATTCCTCTACACGGTGGGGGAACAGACGCCCGGAAAGTTACGTCCATGTCCGAAGCCCGAGTCCCTGGGAACGCAATCTTATTGGGAACACAGGTCTTTGCAGAGGTGATCAAGTTAAGGATGTCGAGGGGAGACCATACTGGATTTACGGTGGGTCCCACGTGGAACGGCTGTGTCCTTAGAGAAAGAAGAGGGGGTGCCTGGGGGCTTAGTCGGCTGAGCGTCCGACTTGATTTCAGCTCAGGTCATGATCATGGTCAAGTCCTGCGTCGGGCTCTGTGCTCAGTGCAGAGTCTTGCAGGAGACTGTCTCTCTCTCTTCCCCACTCGCTGCTCTCTCAAATAAATAAATGAATCTTTAAAAAAAAAAAAAAAAAGAAAGAGAGAAACCAGACACGCTGGGAAAAAGGCCACATGAGGATGATGGCAGAAGCCGGAGCCATGAGGCCACAGCCCGGGGGGCGGGCAGCGGCTGGCCAGGCTGGGAAGCCGGGGGAGGCCGGGACACGGGCTGCCTCCCAGTGTCTTCCCAGGGAACGAGCCGTGCCCTCACCTGCATTTCGGGCCCCCGGCCTCACGGAAATGTGAGAGTACGTTTCTGCTGTTTCAAGCCGTCCTGTGTGTGCTAGCTTATTAGAGGAACCTGATACGCCTTCATCCATGAATCGTAAGCAATCCGCATTACTACCTGTGCACCGTGGACCCCGAGAGCAGCGGCCCGCAGCGGGAGGGGCCCAGGAGCGGGGGAGACGGACGGGAAGCCGGGGTGGTTACCTGTGGGGCAGAGGGTCGCCGGCCAGCGCGGGAGCCGGGCTGCTGGGTCCTGGCATGTCTTGCTTCTCTGTCTTAGGTCGGAGGTGGCATGTGGTGTCCGTGTCACCTTAGTGTCCCCCTCTGTCCTCTTGTGCGAATGAACTACTTCACGAGAAGGGATTATTTTCAGCAGCGCAGGACGGGGCGTCCTCTCCTGCTCGTTCTGGCCTGGGCCTTAGGGAGGTGTTTACGGCCCTCTGAGTCTCAGTTTCCTTCCTCACCAGTCATGTGGGAGGAAGTGGAGAGGGAGGTGTGCCTTGTGGGTCCCCCAGGGACGGGGTGAGACCCCGTGCAGAGGGCGGCACCCTCAAGGCAGGTCAGGCCCTTTCTAATGGGAGGGAAGAAGAATGGCCCCTTTCTGTCCTAGAACTTAATGCCTTTTTACCGTATAACTCATACCTTCGTGTAAGTACCGGGAGCTCAGACAGAGGCGGGCCTTGCTGTTTTTTGCTCAAAGGCGAAAATGGTCATTGAGCCATGTCTGCATCCCTGTGGGTGGCTGAAAAACAGGTTCTCTCCGCCCCTGACCTGCTTCTCGCCAGGTCATATCAACTCTGGGAACCGGAAGGTGAGTGTGCTCCCGCGGCCCCCCGCCGCCTCCACGGGACGCATTGCTCCTTGCCCGTGCCTTCTACCAACATTTCCAGATCACGGCCAGCACGCGCAGGACCACCCGGGTGGCTGGGGCCGGGGAGGCCGTGGGACCCCCGGGAATCCTCCGAGCCCTGCTGCTCAGCCTCGGCTCAGCAAGCCACCCTGGCGCCAGGAAGGCCGGCCTCTGGCCGAGTCACGGCACGTTGTTCCCTGGCTTCCGACACACTTGGAATAAGACCCACAGCTCACCCAGCTCCACTGCTCTGGACCTGTGTGGCCCGCAAAACTGCCAGGCTGGTTCCTGCCCCAGGGCCTTTGCACTCGCTCCTCCTCACCCAGAACACTCTGAGTAGGCCCTTCACGTGACAGACCGCTCCCAGTCTCTGATTTCCCACGCGACCGAGTCACCTCTTCCAGGAGTTCCCCTACCCCACCGCCTCCTTTGTCCACCTTGCCTCTGCTTCTGTTCTGTGTGACACAGGAGACCTTTGCATCATTCCTGGCTGGATGTGGTCCCAGTGGGGGAGGGAGCAGCTGGGAGCCTCAGGCGGTGAGGCAGTGAGCTTCGTCCCCAGAGGGGAACGGGAGCGAGAGATAACGCTGGCTCCTGTCCCAGCTGTTGCAAGCCTGAGATGTGTGAGGCCGGGTGCCGAGGACTCCAGGTGGGCAAGAAGGCATGGCCTCAGCCCTCAAGGAACCTAAATTCCATTGGCAGAGACAGGGGTAGAGGGTATTCTGGGAGCACAGGGAAAGTCACTACCTCAGGTCCAGGGGAAGCAGGGCGGTCTTCCTGGAAGAAGCAGCACTGAAGGCAGGACAAAAAGGATCAGTAAGAGCTAGTGCTGTGAGGAGAGTGGGGCCGGGGGCCCGGGCAGAGAGACAAGCATCCTTCCAGCCCGGGGAGTCTACTCCACCCTTCATCCTCTCCCCATCTGGGGAAGAGAAATTCCATCAGGGGGACAAGGGGCTCCTCCCTGCCAACCCCTCTCTGGGGCCCCCTTTCCCACGGCCCACAGCGGGCTCCACCCCACCCCAGCTGCCAGCTCGGCCCCAGGGAGTGTGGGAGGGCTCCCTCCCACCGGCCGTGCAGCAGCTTGCCGGGGATAACAGGCTCCCGTCCCTCGTGGGAAAGATCCCGAAGGCCTCTAATAAAGACTGAGAAAACCAGACCAGAAACCCTCCCCACTACAGCACAGGTGAGAACCGGCAGAAGCCAGAGGTGGTGTCTGCAGGGCATTCCCTGGACGAACCTCATCGGGGCCGAGGTAGAGAATGGAAGAGAAAAGCAGGCTGAGCGGCAGGGCCGAGCCCCAGCTCCGAAAGACCACAGCCACACGGAGGCCTGGAGGCCCCCGGCTTCAGGTCCCCACCTGCCCTTCGGACCCAGCACCCAGGCCCCTGTCTTGCCCCCGTCAGGTGCAGGGGGCACAGGGCAGAGCCCCAGGTCGGGCCAGACCCCAGACAGCTCCTGGGAGCATCAGAGCAGATCCTCGGGCTGGGGCAAGACAGCTTCCACGGTCCCCCTGAAATCGGCCAATGACATTCCGGCCCGTCAGATGAGGACGAGGGGCTGGGGTCTGTCCACAGCCGTGCTCTCTGGGGCTCCGTGAAGCCCTGGGTCTGCATGTGGGTCGCAGCTTGTCCGCCTTCCTGTGTGTCCATGGGTGGGCGACTCGGTGCTTCGGTTTGGCCACGGTGCGGGACTCACGACAACGTTCCCACGGCACTGATGCTCCCACAGGCCCCCATGGGATCCGATGAGCCAGTCCACACAAGGGAAGTGCGTCCAGGGCACCCTGCCCACCCCCCTGCGGCAAGGGGTGGCTGGGGCTCCCAGGGTGACGGGGCCCAGAGAGCAGACACTCTCAGGAGGCTGGGCAGCCCGCAGGCCCAGCCTGGGAGCTGCAGAAGTCAAAGGGAGGCCTTAGGGACAGGAGCGGATGGGAGTGGGCGTCACCCCTGGGGCGGCATCACGCGGCCATGTCCTTCCAGCTAAGTGCCCCCGAGGGGCAGGTCCACTGGTGGTAGGACTCCTTATTCCGTGCTCTGCACGTGTGGCCCTGTCCCCGGGACGGAGAGGGACGGTGTTGGGGAACGGGGTGAGCGGTGAGCAGGGGTGCCCTCGCCCACGAGGGGGAACCTGGGACAGATGACGGTTTAGCACCTGCCGGGAGACCAGGCCCGAGTCACCTGCCTGCTCACAGGCACGCACTCCGTGTCTGCTCCGTGTCCCAAGCCACCTCTCCTTCCTCTCCACCTCCCAGGCAATGGCACCCTTTTTGGGGGCTTCGATTATCATGTAGATCCTGGTGGTCTCTGGTGCCGCCAAGTTCACAGCTACCTGGAAACTCAGGATATGAGCTTATTTAGAATTAGGTCTTTACAGATGTAATTAGTTAAGATGAGGTCACACTGAAGTTGGGCGTGCCTTAAATCCGGTGACTGGTATCCTTGTAAGAGGACCCTGTGAAGACACACAGGGAGGAAGGCCACGTGTCCCTGCAGAGGCAGAGACCGGACGATGCAGCGGCAAGCCAGGACGCCCGCAGCTGTTGAAAGCCACCGGGAGCCGGAAGACGCAGGGAAGGATTCCTCCCCGGAGCCTTTGTGAGGAGCGTGGCCCTGCCTTCACTCTGATTTAGGACTTCTGATCTCCAGACGTTGTCTTAAGGCACATCGTTTATGATCACTCGTTACGGGCCGCCCCGGGACACTAAGGCAGCCTGCGGTCTGTATCCCGCAGAGACCGGTCTCCTGACCTTCACACCTGCATTTCCACCTGCCCCACAATTCCTCTCTCTCGAGATCTTCTCCCTCTCTGGAACACCTCACCCGGGGGACTGCACCCTGGTAGCCCAGGCCAGAGCCCAGCCGTCACCGGATTCCGCCCTGCCCTCCACCTGACCTGCAGTGACTCATCGAGCCCGTGCTTTCCCCCTCCCGTGTCTTTCTTGAAGACCAGAGGGACGTGACCAAACGCAACCCGGGCAACTTGATGATCCTCGGCGTTCAAAACAAAACCCAACTGTGAACGACGTCCCTGAAGTCACTGGGAAAGTCTGAACACAGACAGGACAGTAGATGCTGCTGGTGTTGAATTTCCACAGTGACACTGCTCTGTGGTTAAGGAGGAAGGTGCCCTTACTCTGGGAGCTGTAGCCAAAGGGCCTGGGGACAGAGCATCATCACACCACAACTCACTTTCAAATGTTCAGGAAAGGGAAATCTGCCTGTCTTGCTATTTGCCTACAGAGAAAGCAAAAGAACAGGAAACATGTCAATGATTGCAGGAGCTAGGTGGAGACGCCGTTTGTCTGTGGCTCCTTCATCGTGCAGCAGGGTGAAATCTAGGTCAGGAAAAGTGGAGGGGAGAGCTCAGTCCATTCTCCTGACCCCACTGCCCGTGCCCTGCTCCAGACTCCTGCCACCTGCTGCTGGTGGGGCCGTCGCGGCTCCAGCTTTCCAGCGGACTCCTCAGATGATTCCCGCTCCCCACCGCCTCCCATCCACTCCAACCCACTGTCCACACTGCAGCCACACCGACCTCTCCAAAACCAGAGCCTGCCATGCCCCTCCTCGCTTGAAGCCCTCCCAGCCTGCTCTCGGAACAAAGTTCAAATTCCTTCAATGGCCCACAAGGTCCTTTATTACCTCTCCAGGCCCGCACTCCTCTCCCCCACCTTCTCACCTTCTACGCTTCACGGGAACGTCCTCTTCCCTCCCTGCCCCATGTTCACCTGCCTGTAACTTTTGGGTGTCAACTTAGACGCCCCGTTTCTGCAAGCCATGAGTCTGAACCATGTGCTCTGTACACGATCTGTCAAAGCTCAGATGCTGTAAATACTTTCTGATGGCATTTCTCTCTCACCTGACAGTGATCTCCATGAAGGGAAGGACCAAGACTGTATTGTCTTTATCTCCTACCCATCAAGCACGGGACTTGGCATGTTGTATGTCGTAAATAACTAATGGGTGGATGAATGTATTGGAGCTGGCTGGGTGGATGGATGGATGGATGGATGGATGCGTAGATGGATGGATGGATGAATGGATGGATGGATGGATGGACTTACGTACATATGTGTGTACATATGGATGGATGGATGGATGGATGGATGGACGGACGGATGGATGGATGCATAGATGGATGGATGGATGGATGGATGGATGGATGAATGGATGGATGGATGGATAAATGGACATATGTATATATGTGTGTACATATGGATGGATGGATGGATGGATGGATGCGTAGATGGATGGATGGATGTGTAGATGGATGAATGGATGGATGGATGGATGGACATACGTACATATGTGTGTACATATGGATGGATGGATGGATGGACGGATGGACGGATGGATGGATGCGTAGATGGATGGATGGATGGATGGATGGATGCGTAGATGGATGGATGGATGAATGGATGGACGGATGGATGGATGGATGCATAGATGGATGGATGGATGGATGGATGGATGGATGAATGGATGGATGGATGGATAAATGGACATATGTATATATGTGTGTACATATGGATGGATGGATGGATGGATGGATGGACGGATGGATGGATGGATGTGTAGATGGATGAATGGATGGATGGATGGATGGATGGACATACGTACATATGTGTGTACATATGGATGGATGGATGGATGGACGGATGGACGGATGGATGGATGCGTAGATGGATGGATGGATGGATGGATGGATGGATGGATGGACATATGTACATATGTGTGTACATATGGATGGATGGATGGATGGATGGATGGATGGACGGATGGACGGATGGATGGATGGATGGATGCGTAGATGGATGGATGGGTGGATGGATGGATGGACGGATGGACGGATGGACGGATGGACGGATGGATGGATGGATGGATGCGTAGATGGATGGATGGATGGATGGATGGACGGATGGACGGATGGACGGATGGATGGATGGATGGATGTGTAGATGGATGGATGGGTGGATGGATGGATGGATGGATGGACGGATGGATGGATGGATGCATAGATGGATGGATGGATGGATGGATGGATGAATGGATGGATGGATAAATGGACATATGTACATATGTGTGTACATATGGATGGATGGATGGATGGATGGACGGATGGATGGATGGATGTGTAGATGGATGAATGGATGGATGGATGGATGGATGGACATACGTACATATGTGTGTACATATGGATGGATGGATGGATGGACGGATGGATGGATGGATGGATGCGTAGATGGATGGATGGATGAATGGATGGATGGATGGATGGATGGACATATGTACATATGTGTGTACATATGGATGGATGGATGGATGGATGGATGCGTAGATGGATGGATGGGTGGATGGATGGATGGACGGATGGACGGATGGACGGATGGATGTGTAGATGGATGGATGGGTGGATGGATGGATGGATGGATGGATGTGTAGATGGATGGATGGGTGGATGGATGGATGGATGGATGGACGGATGGATGAACAGGTGGGCGAATGAGGGGACGGATGGATGAAATAGAACAACGGTGCCAGGAGACCCCAGAGGAGGTGGGGGGTCAGGTCTGACTGCAGGAGGCAGCCTGGGGGACTCGAGGGCAGCATCTCGGTGACAGCGGCAGTGTAGCGATCCTTCCTCCTGGCACTTTACATGGGACACCCGCTTCGTCCTCATGGCAGCCTCCCCTGGAGTGAAACGTCTTCCCTCATCCTCGGTCCCTGTTCACTGGTAATTAGTATTTTAATAAAAATTTTAAGTAAGTATCACTAGGATTTGATGGAGCCCTTAGGAAGAGAGGATAGACACTAAAAAACACACTTCCCCACTGCCGAATCCCCAGACGGCTGTCGACCGTAGGAGCTCGATAAACATACCTATTAGAATGACGTTTTCACGTGAAGCGATCAAAGCTCAGAGGGTTCGCGTGCTTGTCCAACGTCGCGCAGCTTCCTAGGTCAGCAGTGTCAGGGTCTGTAATTAGGGTTTGTGCGAGGTTCCTCCAACTCCAGACCTGCCCTGTCGGCCCAGGAGGAGAAACAGGGCGGGCAGCCCAGGCGTGGTGGGGGTTGCAGACAAAGGCTCAGAGGTAGCAAAATCGTGGCACGTTCCGGGGACACAGAGGAATTTCGCCAGAACAGAGGGCTGCGCCAGAAACGGGGAGGGGGCACTGAGTTGGCACCAAGGCCTTGAATGCCAAGGCGGAGAGCACGCACTGCCCCGCCCGGCTCTACAGGGTAGGGTCAGTGACAGGAGCAGAGTAAATGAGGCAAATGCAATCTTGTTGGCGTTCGGAAGGGGGGCGCACTGGGCGAGACTGGGAAGCCGCTATTCCCGAGTGGGGGGAAGCCCGGGGCTGCAGAGAAATTAGCCCGGCACAATCCCAAAGCCTCGGCTGCGATGTCTGCGCCCGCTTCTGCCTCCGCTTCCCTGCTGAGTGTGTGTTAATCAGCTCCTGGCTCACAGGAAGGACACAGCATCCTGCCCACACAGCCGGCCAGGTGGTGAACGGGATCGGGGCACAGGGCCCGGTTTCTGGGGCTGGCAGGGACCCTGTAGCCGCTGTCAGGAATGAGGGGCGTCTGAGCCCCCGGGGCCTTCCTCGCAGAGGCCGGGAGGGTGTAGCGACTCAGAATTAGCAGTCGTCGCTCCTGAGGTGGCTTTGCCACCGAGGAGCTCTGTGATGTCACCCCCTCTCTGAGCCTCAGCGTTTCCTTCTGTAGAATGGATGCCACGAGCGGTGAGGACACGCACGCGGTTTGCCGTGCCTGGGAGGCACACCGTGCACGTTAGTCCCAGACCCTCCTTTCCTCTGGGCCTCAATTTCCACACTTCTGCAATGGGGGTGATGGCTAAGGATGGTAGGAAATCTGTGGGGCGCCCCCAGCTGAGCCTCCGCCAAGATGGGGTGTGGGACCGACTGCCCTCTGCAGCCTTTTGCACATGTGATTTGCTTATAGGAAAAAAGTCCGCAAGGAGAAGCCTTAGAGGGGTGTCAGGGGCCCGAGACCTGGGGAGGGGATGAGGAGCAAGGAGCCTTGGCCCCTCGGGAAAGGCCACACGCAACAGCAGGGGGGCGATTGGCAATGTGGGGTGGGGTTCTACTTGACATTTAGTGAGGGGAGGGGCAGGGTTCTAGATCCTTCTAGAATCCCATTTCAAGAGGGTGAAAAGGGGGGTACGGGATGCCTGTCCTAAACGGGGCCCTGATTCTGCCCCCCGCCATGGCATGGGTGGTCCCGGAGGACACTGGGCTGAGAAGCAGGCCAGACACCAACGGACAGACCCCGTAGGACCCACTCATCGGGGTCCCTTGTGCAGCTGGACTCATGGACAGAGTCGGACGGTGGGCGCCCGGGGCCGGGGGTCGCTGTGCGGTGGGGACAGCCTCGGTGTGGGAAGACGAGGTCCTGGAGACAGACAGTGCTGGTGGCCGCGGCAGCCAGAGTGGTTTAGACGGTCTGTGTCATGTGCATTTTGCCAGAATACAAAAGGGGGGATTCGGTTCAGAAGCACTGACCCTGACCCCCCCGCAGGAGCCGGCGGGGTAGCATGGGAGAGCCTTCGGGTTCTGGGTGAAAGAGGGTCTGGGGGGCTGGGGGGGCTCTGTCGGGATGGCTGGGGGGCAGGGTGCGGACAGAGACAGAAGGGGCCGCACCCCACCCCTCTTCCCCCCACTCACGGGGAGAGTGCTCCTTGATTTTTGTTCCCTGGGAAGGTTGAGACCCGGGGCTCACTGCCCTGAGAGCGAGTCCGTCTTGGAACGTGTCTTACGAATGGTTCCGTTTTGTCCCTGAGAAAACCAGGGGTTTCCTCCCAGGCGTGTCACTGAAGACGGGGACCGATGTGAAGATCTGACCAGGTGCTTTCTGGGGGTGATCCTGCTCTACTAGGGGCAGAGGCAGGGGACGCTCGAGGCAAGGCTTCTTAGCGGCACAAGCAAACGCAGTCGTGATCTGCAGAGACGATCACGTGGTGGACACGGTCACCCTTGGTCGACATCTGGTCTTCCCAGTGCTTTTGAAAGACTCGTAGCTTTTCTTTCTTCCCCCCGCCAGAGTCGGTGAGCCAGAGAGAGCAGCTGAGTGGGTGGTCTCAAGCCGGGGGCACAGAGGGCGGAGGGGTGGGTGGGCTTGTGCGAGTGTCCTCTGATTGCTGGAGCCCAGGCCCCCAGACGGGGCGGCTTACAGTCACAGAGGGGGATCCTCCCACAGTCTGGAGGCCGGCAGCCCTAACACCCGCGTGTCAGCAGGGCTGGCTCCTTCCGGAGGCTGGTGGGAGACACACTCCACGCCCTGGCCTGGCTTCTAGAGCCCTTGGCGATCCTTGGTGATCCTTGTGGCTGCACGGACCCAGCCTCGGCCTTGGTCATCCTGCAGCACTCTCCTTTGTGTGTCTTTCTGTCCAAATTTCATCTTCTTATAAGGACACCAGTCATTGGGTTTAGGGTCCCCGCTACTGCAGTGGGACCTCAGCTTAACTCGGTCACCCTGCAAAGACCCCATTTCCAAATTCAGTTCCATTTGGAGGTCACAGGGGGACATGAATTTTTGTGGAAGACCGTTCAGCCCGTGGAAGGGACCTCATGCTAGGGTTCCCTGACTCTGTGGCCTTGCACAGAAGGCCTGAGATCAGTGCCGCTTGGCAGGTGGGGCGGCAAATCACGCCATGAGGCTCTGCCAGGATCTGCCCGTGGAGTGGCTGCCACCCTGGGGGTGGGGACAAGCCACGGGTGAGCTCACCTGGCCGCATGGGGGCCCCTGCTTCTCGCCGGATCTGGGCGAAGCACCCCACGCAACCCTCCGCCCAGTGGCTGGCCACACCCCGGGCACCCTGAGTGAACCACCAGGTCTTTGTCCCCTGAGAGCCAGTTCCTGTGGGCCACAAGCAGGATGCGACCTGACCGGCCCGGGGAAGAGGAGCAGGGGCGGGTTTCCAGGGCGAGCCGTGATAACGGGCCGCCGCTGCTGCAGATGTCACTTGGCGGGCACGTGGCACAACGTCCAGGTGTTTCCACCCACAAGCCCTCCGAAGCCAGCGGGAGTGTACTTTCCCATGTGCTCTTCTGGAACTTTCCCACAGCCCCATCAAAGAGGGGACTCTGATTTTCCTCTGCTTGATCCGGGGCGGGACGGTGACTCGCCCCTGCTTGGAGCCTGTGCACTGGGCCGCACGCCGGGACTGGAGCCCTGCAGCCGGAACCACTTGCTGAGCCCTTCCTGAGTCCCGGCCCACAGGAACCCCGGCGATGGGAGTGTGGTCGGTGTCTCAAGCCACTGAGTCTTTCTGAGGTTTTGTTTGCACAAACAGATCATGGGCCATCAGCCCATTTCTCAGGTGAGGGAGACGAGGGTCATGAGCGGAGGTCAACTTGCCCAGGGCCACACCGCGGACAGGCTGGAGAGTCGGAATCCAAAGCCAGTGTTCGGACCTCGTGGCCCGGGCTCCACGGTGCCGACATCTTCTCACTCGAACGGATGCGCCCGTGTGAGTCCGTGGCGTGGCCTGGTGGGGAAGAAAGCCACTGGCAGAAGGAGCAGTGCTGGGCTCGGGTCGGGGACCTGGCCGGGAGGAAGGGGGACGCTCATCGCTCTGTTGGTCCCGTTTCCCGAGCACCTGCGGCCCGGCAGGCTCCTGCCAGGGGCTCGGAAATCAGAGGCGACCAGAGCTCTGGCGTAGCATGAGCCATGCTGACAGGCAGGGCTGAAGCTGTGTATGGAGAGGCTCAGGCGGGTCACCCCGTCTCCCCCAGGAGAGCGGACTCCCTGCCTATCCAGCTTGTTGCTGTGGGCCCCTTGCTCGACACACAACAGTAGCAGCTAGCACGTCCTGGGGGCTTAGCCCATCCCGGGCTCTTTTCTAAGGGCTTGACACATATCGAGTGGTCTAACCCTTCAGGCCCATTTTATAGACGGGCAACACCGAGGTGGAGAGAAGCGACATAACTCCCAGGTGTCCCAGCGGGAGGCGGGCCTGGCGGTCTGGTTCCAGAGCCCATGTTTGTAGCCACAGACAGCAAGAGCTCGAGAAACGTGTGTGAGATGATCAACCAGCATCATCTCCGGGCGGGGTGTGAGGGGGGGCGTGGGGCCGCGGGACAGGCCGGGCGCGAGGTTCTGGAGGGTGATGAACACGTCCCCGGCTTGGAGCGGGGCTCCTCACCATGACCGAGCACGCGGGGCCCGGGGGAGGGCACACAGCCAGGTGATCCCAGGCCACGCGTTGGGGGGGGTGCTGAGAGGGGCAGGCTCTCTCGTGCCGCGCCGCGCCTCCAGCCGCCGGGGCGTGTCCAGCCGCCGACTGAGGCAGCGGTCAGGTGAGGGACCCGGCGCTAACCTGCTTGGAATCACGTGGGGAGAAAGTCACTCCTGTTTCAGTTACCTGTCCCGGATACACAGAGACGGTCTCTGCCTAATGATGACTAATGTTTTCTTTCACAAACGCAGCAGCCCTCGTGTCCAGAGCCTCGATGGGCAGCCGGTCCTACCGACAATTGCAGAATATTATTTTTTCATTCATTCATACAGTCACTGCCCTGCAAATCCCCAAACCACAGTGGCTTCAGTGAGAGAAGTGTATTTCTCTCGAACAAATGCAGCCCTGAGACAGAACTTCGAGGGCTGGTGGAGAGGTGCCACGGCCATCAGGAGCCACCAGAGGCCCGGGCTCCCTCCGTCTTCTTGCTGTTCTTCTCATGGTCCAACAGTGCTGCCCGTGCTCCGGTTATCACGTTTGCGTTCCAGAAGGAAGAAGGGGGTGCTGAAGCGTGCGTCCGCCTGCCGGACTCCGGAGAATGTCCACACCGCCCTGCGCGCTGAGCTGGGAAATGGGCCTGGATTGCGGGCAGCCACGCCTCAGCTAAACGTCAGGGGCCTCACGGAAACAAGGTGTGGACAGACAGTGGGGACACCAGCGCCGTCTGCCGCAGGCCGCTTTCCTACTGTGGTGGACACATCAAGCTTTCTGTGATTTAAAATCAAGCGAGGAAAGAGAGTCACTTTAAAGACAGAGCTACATAAATAGAAGAGCAGGTGGTCCGTGGCGAAGGCAAAAACCGTCAAGCTGGTCCTGGGGTCTGGGATTGGGGAAAGGCGCCGGAAACAGGGAAAAACCAGAGGGTCAGGCTCCAGCCTTAGGGGTAGGTCTCAGGCCCCCTGTGGAGGAAGGGGGGAGGCAGGGTCTGGGGAGGAGGCAGGTGCTTGTTCTATAGGCCAGACAGAAAGCATCCAAGCCAGGCACAGGACCTGGAGGCCAGGAATGGGGGGTCGGGTGGACGAAGGGGGTCCCCTGCCTCCCTTCGCTTTGGAAACAGGAGCCAAGGTCACTGGCGGGTGGTGGGAATAGGGACGGTGGGGGTGGGGGTCTCCATAGGAATGAGAAAGGTTTGGAGCAGGGGTGGCAGCCTTAAAGGCAGGTAGGTCAGAGGTCAGCAGGTCGGAGGCTGCTGAGAGGAACCCACCGGTCTGTTAAGCTCACCCGTGGGCGATCCTGAGGAATGAGTGACCAAGGCCCACTCAGGGCGGCCCGTGGGGCGCTGACCTTGTCTGCACGGTCCCCTTGCTGCCTCACAGCACGGTAGACCCACCGGCAGTCTGCCCCATTGTGCCACGAGAGGACACTGGTCCCCAGTGTCACAGCATGTAAGCAGCAGAATAGGTCCCCCCAGGGTCCAGGGTCTGGGGTCGAGCCGTTTCCTGAGGCCCGGAGCAGACGAGCTGGTACAGGAGCGAGTGGGCGGGTGCAGGGAGGGCCGCTGTCCTGTTCGGAGCCCCAGCGCTCTCCAGCAAGAGCGGGGCGGGGGGGTGTGTGTGTCAGTGCTGCCCCTCCCTCCGCAGAGGGGGAGCCTTTGATTTTCCCAAAATAAAAGGGTGTGGGGACCGGAAGCGTGCCTCCCTGCCTCCACCCTGCCTCCTCTGGGCGGGAAGCCAGCTGACGGGGTGATTTCCAGGGCTGGCTGGCCAGCACTTTCAGCAGAGTATTTCTGGAGCACGCATGAGCCTTATTTTAGCTTTGGGGGTGCTCCTGCGCTGGGCAGGGGCACTCCCTGGTGACGGCCTGTGGGGACACCTTCCCCGGGAGCCCCCAGACGGGATGCAGCCTGGGAAGGGCCAAGCCCCTGTCCTGGACTGGGCCACTTTCCCAGCCTGCCGCGCTGCCTGGGGAACTAGAAGGTTCTGCAGGGCAGGCTGGTTTTTGGTTAGGCAGGGCAACGGAAGCCCTCACGCCTCCACCTCCTACCTCGAGACCCCCAAGCTCATCACTACCTGGCCCTGCCCATGTGCACCTGCACTTCTTGCTGGTCCCGAGGGCGAAACCACCTTCCTCAACCACAGTTCCAGGTTCCCGTGAAGCTAAAAACAGTGGCAAGTCCTCCAGGCACCTTGGAAGCAACCAAGGCTGCTGGATCGGCCTTCATGAGCGCACTGCATCCTTCCTGAGCGAGAGCACCTCATTCTTTGTGTTTCCCCTTGCGGCCCCAGGCCTTTCCTTCACCTTCAGGCTGCAAACAGCCCCCTCAGTCTGCCAGGAACTGGCCCCATTACTCTACCCGCTTGCTGTGTCCTGAATAAGCCCTCTGATTTGTCTCCTCCTGGCCTCTGCACTTCCTATTTCCTGCAGCTGAACCGCTTGCCACGTGGAGAACTCCTACCTAACCTACAAAACCCAACTCAAAAGGCCCCTTCTGGGAAACGGTTAGGTGTCCTGGACCTGGCGTGGTCCTTGGAGCCAGAGGCTTGGGTTCCGCCCAAGCTCTTCTTGTGACCTCACAAATCACTTCGGCTCTGAGGACTGCCCTCTTGTCCTTGTTTCTCTGTCTCTCCCATTATACCAGGAACCCCTCAACGTCAGGCCCCACACTTTGTTCATCCCCAAGTCCTTGCCTCCCTGCCCAATGCCGAAGGCAGTCCCCACCTCATGATGATAACAAATCAATGACCAGCTTTGGTGGGACTGCCAGGTTCTGCGTTGGCTAGCCCTAGGGGAAGGCAGGAGCACCCCAACTTCACCCACAGGAAATGCAGGGTTAGGGTTCCAATACCAGTGGTAAGCGCTTTCAGGCCAAGGCATGATCCCTCCCTCAGCGGGGTCCCTCCCATGCCCGCTGTGGGTCCCAGCACCGGAGGACTTGGGGCCTGGCTGCCAGACTCCGTGGGTGTCAGAGGCAGCCAATGCCACAGCCCCGAGTGGGCTGGGAGCCCAGCCAGGGAGGATGGAGGGTGAATCACGTCGCTTTTGTTTTACCCATCGGGTAGCAGAGCCTCTCAGATTAACCTGAAACCCAAACAAAAGCCAAATCCACTGGGAATGCCATTGCCAACCCCAGGGGGCGGTGGGCTTAGTGGTCGGGAGTCTGGAGGTGACCACCTGCCTCCCTGGGACACAGCCCCTCCCTGTAGCCCATGGCTCCAGGCTTGTGGGGGTGGGAGGCCCCGGAGGAGCGGGGACCACCTTCTGTGGCTCCGTGGGGCCTGTCCTGTCCTGAGCAGCCTGGCCGGGAAGAGGTTAGAGCTGAGGGCAGCCTGGCTGTGATTACACAGTCCTTGTGCCCCAGGCAGTGGTGAGGCAATGTGTGGCCCCACCCAGGGCTGAATCAGACTCTGGGGGTGTGGCCTGGTATCTGCAGTTGGAACCGGCTCTAGAAGATTCTTGGGGGGGTTGGGGGGGGTGGAATCAGGGGTGGCGGGCAGGTGCAAGGCCGCTGCTTCTCCCTGTCCCCACAGGCCTGGCACCCCCTCCTTCCAGGGTCTGGCCCCTGCGCCTCCCTGGACAGCCGGCACCCACATACTCACGAAGTTCTCGCGCCAGGCCTGTGCGGCACGTCTTTGCCCACTGGATACCTCCTTGAGCCTCCAGGGCACCTCCCTGTCTCGTGGCCCGTACACATGCCAGACCCCAGCTTGGGGCCATTCCTGCCGGCCGCTCCAGCACCACACAAGCCCAAGCCCCCCTCCATCATCCCCATCATCCCCCACCTGGCCTGGACCAGTTGTCTCTGGACCAGCTCCCATGGCCCCACCAGTACCCCCCAGTCCATCCCGCAGCTGGAGCTTGAAAAATTTAAATCTGATCACAAAGCCCCCGACTGGGCGTCGACAGGGCCTTCCCCGGGCTTTTAGGACAGAAGCCGAACTCGTGGCAGTTCTAGCTGCAAAACAGAAGTGAAAACCAGAAGGGAGCAGAGCTCGGAGGGCCTCCGGCCACGGAACAAGGCGGTAAGGGCAGTGGGAGGCCCGGAGACCTAAGGGGGGCCACAGAGCCCTACGACTCGTGCAGAGCTGCTCCAGGGAACCTTAGAGCTGGCGCTGTTGCCAATCCGTGCGACAGGCCGTATCCCTGCCCTTCCCAGCCGCTCCCTGCCCCTTGGCCTTTGTCCCTCTGGGAGGCTGCTGCGTCTGCCCAGCCCTGGGCAGTCTTCCCTCGGGTCCTGCGGGCCTCCCCTCCACTCGGGATCCCACGCGGATGTCTGTGCGTCTCTTCCGCTAGAACGAAAGTTCCATGAAAGCAGCTGGCCCAAAGGGTCCCGGCATTGTCGATCACGTAGTAGGTGTTCAGCAAACACTTGTTCAAAAGCAAACAGGTGAATGACATGGAACAGGATCTTTACCCTAAACTTGAGTTCCTTCGTCTATGAACACCTGCCTTCCAAACTTGTCTGTCCAAGCCTCCCGGTGGATGCCTGAACCCCTGGGTGATACTGAACCCCCGCATTGTTATCTACCCATACACACCTGGGACAAGTTTCACTTCTAGATTAGGCGCATTCGGAGATGAACGACCAAACAAAAAGGGACATTCCAGTGTACGGCAGTTGACAGGTACGTGAACGAGCCCCAATCTCAAAATGCCCTGTCCCGTCCCCGCCCTGCTCCTCGGGCCCACACGGCGACAGGGCAGAGGGGATGCGGTGTCGGGTGGCCAGCAGGACGATCACCTCGCCAGGAGCACTGCTGGCGGGAGTAACTGGAGGGGCGGGAGACCACGGATAAGCGGTGGGGCGACCGTCATGTTTTCCTGACAAGCAGACATTCCAGTTCTCTAAGTGGCCGGAGCGAGGTCTTTCGTCCGACGGCCCTCTCCTTCCTGTCCCAGACCTCACCGTGGACCTCCCCCTGCTCACCCGGCCCCACAGCTGAATTTTTTTCTAATCTGAAACACCATCTTTATCATATTCTAAATTCCTGTGTGATCACCTTCACTACAAATACCAGAAAATTCAATCAAACAGGCTTAAAATTTTTGAAACGCAAGTGTCCGCTCCTCGGACAGGGAGCCGGGCAGATCGGGCTGGTCCGAGCACTCGGCGAGCTGCGTCTCTGGGCAGCGCTGTGGCTGGAGTCGCAGGGCCCCCCGCTGCTCGCCCTGCACTTCTAAGAGCTGGACACACAGCGGAGCTGGCACTTGAACATGGGCAGTGGGCTCTGGAGGCCGGCCCTCTCCGAGGCCACGCCTCCATGGAAGGGGAAAGCGGCCTCGTGTCCCAGGCCTGCCCATCTTTGTACCTTAATCTCATTTCCTGTAGTCTCTGGTTTACAGTCTGGGCTCTCAGTGGAGTCAGAGGACACAGGACTCCTCTCTCCTAATATCAAATCCCTCACAGGACTCGGGCGGCTTCCCCACGCAGCCTCAGTGCCTCCGAAGAGCTTCAGGATGGAACCTGATTTGAGAGCATTTTGACCCAGCCAAGCTGGTGTAAGGGCAAGGCCTTTAAAAACACATAGTCGGGGCGCCTGGGTGGCTCAGTCGGTTAAGTGTCTGCCTTCAGCTCAGGTCATGATCCCAGGGTCCTGGGATCGAGTCCCGCATCGGGCTCTCTGCTCAGCGGGGAGCCTGCTTCTCCTTCTCCCTCTGCCATTTCCCCCACTTGTGCTTTCTGGCTCTCTGTGTGTCAAATAAATGAATAAAATCTTTAAAAAAAACCAACCAACCAACCAAACAAACAAAAACACATAGTCAGGGGCGCCTGGGTGGCTCAGTGGGTTAAGCCGCTGCCTTCGGCTCAGGTCATGATCCCAGCGTCCTGGGATCGAGTCCCGCATCGGGCTCCTTGCTCGGCAGGGAGCCTGCTTCTCCCTCTGCCTCTGCCTGCCTCTCTGTCTGCCTGTGCTCACTCTCTCTCCCTCTCTCTTTCTGACAAATAAATAAATAAAATCTTTAAAAAAAAAAGTAAATAAAACACGCAGTCACTCAGCAACCATTAAGAGGAAACTTAGTGACCTTCGCAATGTGCCAGTCACTCCCAGACACCACATCTCATCTCTTTGAACCTTGCAGCGACCCTGGGAGAGGGTCCGATCAGGTGAGAAAGGGGGGTGGGAGGTGCTCTGCTGGGGGTGGGGGGCATCACTCAGCTAGAAGGTCAAGCCACTGGCCCTTTGCTGAGAGCGGAGAGTGAGCGCACGGACGGACGAATGGGCTGAGGGATGAAGCAGACCGCCTGCCGCGAAGGGCTGTGTGTGCTCTTGTGTGTACAGGTCGACCCTGCCTACAGACAGGGACCCCTGGGGGGGTGGTCTCCGGTGACTCAGGGGGTGGGAGACACCTCCCTGGGACTAGGCACTGTGAAGGGCAAATCCCGGGGCTTGGTCCCCGAGGGAAGGCTGGCTGGGGGTGCTGGCGTCGGCGATGGGCAGAGGGGCAGCCTCGCCCCCGGGAGAACGCTGCTTGCTCGCCCGCATTCGCCCCAGCCTGACTGCCCCTCTGCGTGTGCCCTGGGACTGGGGGGTCAGGCAAGGCTGCCATCAGACTGGGTGTCTGAGCGGGGCCTTAGGCCCAGTAAGGACTGGGGATGGGGGTTCAGGAATGAGGTGCGTGGGGCTAGGTGGCTCTCCTGAGCACTGTGATCCTGAGGGGCCTGGGGACTCCTGGAGCTGGGTTTTTCTAGCCAGAAACCCCTCTGGGAAGAGCGGCAGGGAACTGGTCTCCCGGCGATGAGCAAGGTCTTACGATGACGCTACCTTGATACAGACAGATGTGGGGTCAGATACGACCTTGTGCTTCTGAGCCTCGAGAACTACCAAACGGCAGTAAAAGGATCAGTCTGGGAGCGAAGAGCCCACAAGACACACAGGGTCGAGATTAACATCACAATGAAACATAGAGTTAATTTAATTCGAGGTAGGCTTTTTTTGTGGTAAAATATACAACACAATGCACCCTTCCAGCCACTTTTGAGGGCCACTGAGTAAATCCACACCGTTTGCACCGACAGGCGGTTTGGGGGATCAGGAGGTCTCGTACCTGCCCGATGCCTTGGGTGACCCGGAGGGCCGGGGTGTGTTTCTCTTCAAGCCGTGCCACAAAAGCTCCATCCACAGACGGACGGAGCTGCGGCTCAGGGAGGGCCTTTCAGGCACTGAACCCGTCTCTGTTCCTGGGGGACGACGCAGTGAGCATTACACACGGGACTCCTGCCGGCTGTCACTTGGTCGGGGACTTAAGACACAAGGCTTCTTTGATGGAAGGGGACGTCCGCGGCCGGTGCTCCCTGCAGAAGGAAGTCCGGCCTCTATCAGCACACGGCGGTGACTGGCCGTCTTCACGTGAGCACACGCTGTGCCCGGCCTGCTTGCCCGTGGGGCCCGAGCACAACACACCACGTCACGCGGCTAGAAAGCCCCGGGCAAGGTGACTCAGTCGGGATCACGGAAATCTAAACACAAAACTGAAACAGACGCGGAGAGCCGGCGGCTGAGGAGAGTCAGGGGCTGTCGTCAGATCCTGCTCGCGTCGGGGGGATGACGGGCGGGGGGTCCTTGAGAGAAAGGATGGGGCTCCGTGGGGGAGGGGCAGGAGGATGTGGGTGGGCGGCTGGGAAGGAGCCGCCCCGGGGAGGGGGCTCAGTCTGCCCCTTTGTCAACTGGGCGGATCGTGGTACCAAGCACAGAACCGGATGTGCGGGCCACGGGCAGAATAATGCCCGACCGCCACGACGCCCACGGCCCGACCCCTGGGTCGGCGAACGTGCACTTACGAGGCAAAAGGTGTGGCCCCTTGGCAGCTGACAATAAGGGTTTGGGGCTTTAGGGAACCATGTGGCCGCACTGGCCACCCGGCGCGTGAGGCGGAGGGCCTGGCTTCCTTGGGTGCTGAGCGGGAAGAGGGTTCTAGGAGTGCGGGGACAGGGAGTGGGTCTGAGATGCGGAGGCCAGAGGACGAACCGGCAGGAGAAAATGTCCTGCGATCATCAAGACAAACATCAAATGCCCCAGAGGAGAAGGGATGGGGGAGGGTCTGCCTCGAGCCTGCCCCACTGCAAGTGTTTGGAAGGGTCTGGACGGCCCGTCAGAGCTCTGTGTGTGCGCATGTCCAGAGCCCAGCAGGGCTGGCTGGGGTGAGAGGGCAGAGGGGGAGGGTGGGAAGCCGGGAAGTCTGGGGGGCCCCGAAACCAGGGAGCTGGCTCTCTGTTCCAGGAAGCACTTGACCAACCCCCCCTTCGTTGGCCTGAAAGCACGCACAAGTGGAACTTCCCCCGTCTTTCTCGGGAGAAGAACTAAGGCAAACTGTGCCTCTAACTCAAACTTTCAAGTAAACCACAGGACTCGTGTGCAAACTTTACTGGAAGTACACATTTCAAGAAAAAGTCTTACAAAAAAATCTAAAAGGAACATGAATTGTTTTTCGGGAGTTTCCCATGGGAGATTCCTCTAGAAAATGTAGCCACTCCCCGATCCAGGGCAGGGCGTCACTGGTCCCGTCGCAAAGGTCCTAGTTCCACTCAGCGGCCAGTCAGACCCGCCCCAGAACACCTGCTCCCTTGCAGCTGTGGTTCAGCTCAACGGTGGAGAAAACGCTGAGACGTGAGGGTGACAAGCAACATCTTGGGGCCAGCGGCCCCGGGCTGGCTCCACTGCAGTGAGAGCCCGAGGGACAGAAGCTCCGGGGCTCTGGGCAGAATGTCACTGCTTATTCCAAGGTGCCTGAGGAGCTAGCTGCTACAGGCCTGGGCAAGCACTTGAGATTTACCAAAATGTCCCTTTTTAGGGGAAGCCACGAGGGGCAGAGTCAGCGGAGGACCCCATGCTCTGTGCCTCGCTGGGGACACTCCCACGCAAGTATATCTGGGGGGACAATGAAAAGACATTATAGAAAATGTAGAAAACACAGAAAGTATAAATATCTTTAAAAAACCATCATTTGGGGCCCCTGGGTGGCTCAGTGGGTTAAAGCCTCTGCCTTCGGCTCAGGTCATGGTCCCAGGGTCCTGGGATTGAGCCCCACATCGGGCTCTCTGCTCAGTGAGGAGCCTGCTTCCTCTCTCTCTGCCTGCCTCTCTGCCTACTTGTAATCTCTGTCTGTCAACTAAATAAATAAAATCTTTAAAACCAAACCAAACCATCATTCTCCAACCCTTGCCGTGCATCTTTCCATTTCCAGGGTCCATGTAAGTGTTTGCGTTTTTACTGCATGCTTGCGTTGACTTTTGTCACACGTCTCCTTTTGCTTCACGAAGAAGGGAAACTGTGCTTCCCAAGGGCAGGCTGCGTGTCCCACTGTCGTGGCTCTGAGCCCGGTGCCGTGCTGGCGAGGCTGGAAGCCTCCAGCCCACAGATGTGCGAACTGGCCGAACAGACCGGTGCCTCCATCTGGCTCTGAGCCAGCATCTCTGGGGACAGCTGCTTGTGCACGCGCACCCCCATCACCAGGCTCTATGGCTCCGCCCTCATGTGGGGCGGTGGTGGGGGCCACCTCCAGGCCCCGGCAAGCGGGTGGCAAGCGGGCGGCGTGCAGAGCCTAGCCACACAGGGTGGAGACACTCCTCGCCCGTTATCTCGAACTCAGTTCCTGGCCTCACGATCGAGGCTCAGGTCTCGAACTCAGTTCCCAGCCTCGCGATCTGCGTGGCTGCTCCAGGACCCTGCTCCTTCTCCCTCACCATGTGGCCAGGAGCTGCTCTCTGTGGAGGTCAGGGATGTGAGTGCCGGGGGAGGGGGGTACCCGGTGCCTTCACAACCATGGGACTGAGAGATGGGCCACAGGAACAAGCTGGTGGCAGAGCTGGGGACCAGGCCCTGTCTGCTCGCTGCCCGCGGGTGCAGAAATCACAGGTCATTGAAGCCTCTATCACAACACGTGGTGTGAGGGATGGCTGGGGGGGGGGGGTTCTTTCCGGCTGTGAGAGGCACATGGGGGGATGTAGGGCACAGGTCACAATGTTCCGCATTCACCCTTTCAGTAGCTTATCTCATAAGCCAGGAGGGAACGGGAGACTGCTGAAACCTGCCTGTGTTCCAGAAACACGGACATAGCTTTCAGCAAACCTACTTCCCAAAGCGGCCCAGCCGAGCTCCTAACATTTATGGACAGCGCTGCCCTGTCTACTATCCACAGAACTAGCTCGGCCCCAGGGCCTGCAAAGCAGGGGCGATGGCTGGCTGGGGGCGGGGGGTAAGGACACGGACAGCGCATGACACAGGGCCAGGCCGTGCCAGTGTGGGCCTGACACGGGCTCAGTGCCTCAACAGCACCCTGAGCTTATGCTCTGCTTAATGCCTGGATTTCTGGTCCGGAGCTTGAGGTCCACAGAGCAGGGCCACAGCTCTCTCATTTCCTGCGGTGGCCCCGGCCCTCGCCCCGCCTGGCATCAGTACGGACTTGCTAAAGGCGTGCAGGGACTCCAAGGCTGGTCTGTAGCTTAGCAGGACAATGCGGCCAGGACCTCATGTGGGGCTCTCCCAAGGTCACAGCCAAAGGCCTGAACAAGGGACGGCCACCCAGCTCTCTGATGCCGCTCAGTAGCAGGTGGGCTCAAAGCTGGCAGAAGGTGGCCTCTAGCCTCACTCTGTGAGGCCCCTGGTCAGCGGCTCCTGGAGCTGTTAGGAGTCTGGCCGCCCTGCTCACGGTTCAGCCTAAGAGAAGTGGCCCAGGGTACTGAAATCGACCACAATGGGACTTTCAAGAGTATGAGAAATGAAGTAATCCTCAAAAGGAATGTAAAATTCTGGGTCATGGAGCTTTCCACCGTAAAGGAAAAAGCTTTAATAGGATTACCGTAAAAGCAGAAAGACCACTTTTTAAGATTACAGGATCCTGTTATCAGAAAAGTGATTTTGATACAAAACAGTAAACTGCGGCATCACAGAAGTCACCGTATTTCTAAGAACTCCCACTGGTGAAGCACCGAGGGCACCCACCGCCCGAGCACTCAACGAGCCTATCGCAGGCCGTTCTCACGAGTCTTACTATTCCCCCGGACACCCTCCAGGGCCATGAGCCCACCAGGGACCTCTATACCGCCTGCCCTGGTGTACGGGTCTAGCCGATGACCTCAAAGCCTCTGGCCAACCGTGGCAGCAACAGAGTGACCCAGTGGTCACCGCGTGGGCTCTGGAGCCCGACAGCCTTGGCTCCACCCCCGGCTCTCCCATTGCTACGGACACTGTCTAGCCGCGGACGGCACACGGTCCCCACCTGCTGAGTAACAGCACTGAGCACCAGGACGTTGACGTTCCTTCTACCTGCTGGGCATGGATCCAAAGCTTCCTCGTGCAGGACTATCTCACCGGACAACAGACTCTCCCTCTCAAGGGCGATCTGGAGGCACCAATGAAAGGAACTGCAGGCGGCTGAACCGCCCGGGCACCACTCCGTGAAGCCAGCAGTGGCTAGAGCGCCGAGGTCCCTTGTCCTGGCTCCCTGTTAGGTCATCATAGCACCGGCACGTGGAAGGCACTTGGTCAACTTTGGTGGTGGTGGGGGACCCAAGTTCGGGCTGCGTGGACGCCCTCGGGCCCCTGGAGAAGAGCAGCTGGGTCACCAGGGGCCCCCCAAGGCAGGCCCATTCGAATCCCAGGACGTCAGAGACTCGGCGGGGCTCTTGTCCCCACCTCCACTGCCCGCAGTCTCGTTCTCCCGGGCCTGCTGGTCCTCCAGGACGAGGTCGGCCACCAGGTTCAGCTGGCAGGCCCTGAGCGCCCTCACCAGGTGGGACACCGTCGCGTCCTCTCTCTCGGCGCTCTTCCAGACTCTCAGCGACTCCCTCACCTGCTCAGTCAGGTTGCGGGGATACTTCTCCTCGATGGCATCGATCTTGGTGTCTGTCACGTGAAGGTGCCGGGCCAGTCTTCTCCAGTCCCTCCCCACGTTATCACAGACGATGTCAAACGCGGCACGCAGGTCTGGGGGAAGAAGAAAAGGATTTACCAGAGGTTTGGGGGACACGTTTGGGGACGAGTAACCCCATATTCCCAAAGCGCTTCTCAGTGCTGCCCAAGTGCTGGGGACACGAGAGGTCCTCCTGCAGAGGCTGGGTCATGCAGCAGTAGGGGGCCAGGGGAAGGTCAGAGAAAGCCTGAGGGGGGCCTCCAGTCCTGCCGCCAGCCCACTCCAGTGGCCAAAGAATGTCCCGAGCCACCACATTCTGGAAGAGGTTGAAGGATGCTGTCCTGCAGCCTCCAGAGGAAGCCCGGCTCTGCTGACAGCTTGACCTTTGACTTCTGGCTCCGGAACTGCGAAGGAATCAGTTCCATGTCACTTCAAGGCCCCGAGTTGCGGTCCTTTATATGGCAGCCCTGGGGCACGAAAACACCCCAGTTCTTACTTTGGAAGCTGCCTGGACTGACCACCAGCGTTTGGTCCGTGGCCATTGTGTTCTCATTGGTGGAAAGGTCAGGACTGAGACCAGCAGGTGGGGCACTACCGACCCTCACAGGTGGTTTCTGGAACGGAGGTAGTGAGCAGAGAAAAAGGGCAAAATGCAGCTCAGAGGGCCCCAGCAAATGTGTGTCTTCAGCTACAGACCCCCAAGATGCTGTCAGCCTGTGTGCCGACTCCTCCGTCCCCTGCAGGTGGGCAAGCGGGCCCTTATGTTACTGTGACCAATGGTACAGAGAGGGAAACTGAGGCACAGGGAAGAGGAGTATTTTCCTGATGCCATGCAGCTAGACAACGGCACAGCTAGAAAGTGAAACCCTGACGAGCCGGGTGCCCATCCACCTGACCAGGACGCTACCCCGTCTTCTGAGCGAGAGTAATACAGGACGGGCCCTCATCAACCCACCCCTACCTGGTAATCTCCGGTGCGTTCTCTTGCAACACACCGTTATGTACACGCATCGACGGACGGATCTGTGGTGTGTGCACGGCCTTCTAAATGTATTATGTCCCCAATCTCCCCCTGCTCAATGTCCTTGAACACGCAGCTCTTCACGTCCTGTCCTAGTTGCACGGCCTGGTGTGCGTGTGTGTATGCTTACACAGGGGTGTGTGTGCGTGCGTCTGGACAGGAAGTCTGAATCTGACTGACCCCAGGCAGAGCAGTCTCATCCTCATCTGCACCAGTAAGCATGAGTCTTTATGGAGCAACACCCGTGCTGCTACCGATCTACCCTTTCCGACCTGGTGACCAAAGGGCGGATGCCAGGCGAGAGCTTCGAGCCTATGAGAGGTGTCCCCAGAGCACTCCCCAGCACCCCTCCCAGGGCTCTGAGAACACAGGGCTGTGGCTGAGGCGCCCTGCTCTGCCCAAGTCTCATTTTCACTCCCCGAGGCCTGTGCAAGCCCCAGGGGAGGGAGGAAAGAGGGGGTGCCTGCGCACAGGGTAGGAAGCCACGCTGAAGGGCCTTGGTCAGAGAGGGGTAGGGCTAATCCCGCCCGCCCGCCGCGGCTGCCTCGGTTGGCCCCAGCCCGCAACGGGCCGCGCATCTCGGGCTCCTCACTGCAGCTCCCAGCCCCGGCCCGCGGGCCTGTAAGACACCGAGAGGGATCGAGCGCAGAGCCCGAGCACAGGGCTACCCCGAGGACTAGGCCGCCGGGCGACAGCCCCTCCCGGTTCTCCGCGTCCAGGACGCCAGTGGGGCGCCCCCAGAGGCGGAAGGAAAACGAAAGCGGCGGCGGCGCACCGAGCTCCGCAGCCAGGGGCGGTGCGCGACGCCCTCTCCTTCGGGGCGCCCTCGTCGGCCGCCGGCAGGGGCGACGGAGCGGCGGCCACTGGGGGTGTGCGCGCCCACGCCTCCCACCCCGGGGTGGGTCAGCTTCCAGGCGCTCGCGCTCCCCATCTGCACGCGGGCGGCTGCCCGGCCTCCCGCGAGCGTCCGGAGCCGATCCGCGCCGTCGCGCGCGGGGAAGGGCGCCCCCGGCCCGGCCAGGCCCCCGGCTTCCCGGGCCCCGCCGCGCCCCGCCCCCGGCGCCCACCTCGCTCCTCCGGCGGGGCCCCGCCCGCCGCGCCCGCCTCGAAGGCGTCCAGGCGCCGCAGCAGGTCGTGGCGCCGCAGCGACGCGAGCAGCTCGCGCAGCAGCTCGGTGCGCTCGGCGTCCAGCTCGTTCTGCTCCAGCAGCACCGCGAACAGGTCCAGGCCGCAGCGCACGCTCTCCAGCTTCCGCTTGCCCACGCGGGCCCGGCACAGGAACTTGAGCTCGGTCAGCTCGTCGTCCGACAGGCCGGTGGACACCGAGTGCAGCAGCACCAGGAACGGGTCCATGGCGGCGGCCGCCCGAGCCCCGCTCCGCCCCACCCGCCTCCCCGCCGCCGGGTCTCCGCGTCACCGCGCTCGCGCCGCCGGAAGTCCGCGCCCACGCCCACGCCCCCACGGTCTCGCGAGAACTCCGGGACACGCGCATGCGGCTCTGGCCCTGCTGTAGCCGTTTCCGCCCGGGAGTGCCCCGCGGCCGCCAGGGGGCGTTCCCGGAGAGCTCGCGACGGCCGGCTGGAGGGCTTCTGCGCCTGCGCCCTGCCGACCGTCTACCGCCCAGTGCGGTACTGTGGCCCCGGGACCCGGGAGCCAGCCGAGAGCGGGGCCCTGCGTTCCCCGGGCAGTGGTGCACCGCGGGTGCCGAGAATAAAGGCATTTCTTGTTAACATTGCTGAGAGTGCCTCTCGGTGCGGGAAAGGCCGGTCCGAGGTTTATCGGACTTTTGAGGTTTAATTTCATTAAAATTTCATTTCTCAAGCGACAGTCATTTGCGCGTTCGCCTGCCTTTAGTATCCAATGAGCGCCTGCTGTGTGCCGGGCAGGAAGTGCGGGGAACACACTTGGGAGCAAAGAGCGGAACTGTCCACCGGCGGGGAGTTACGTCATCAGCACCCGAGCTTACGTAATACAGATCAGAAAGTCGTGCGGTCGGCCCGAAGTTAGGAAGAGCCAGGGCACAGGCGAGGAGGGGATGGGCGGGGCGGAGGCGGGGCACGAACGGGGCCGGCGGTCGGAGCAGGCTTCACTGCGCAGGTGCAGGTGCAGGTGCAGGTGCAGGTGCAGGTGCGGGGACCAGGTGCAGGACCAGGTGCGGGGACCAGGTGCGGGACCAGGTGCGGGGACCAGGTGCGGGACCAGGTGCGGGGACCAGGTGCGGGACCAGGTGCGGGACCAGGTGCGGGGGCCGGTGGCCAGGTGTGTGGGTGTTGGGGGGAAGGGTGCGGGCGGGGGCACAGCCGCAGCAGAGGCACGTGAAAGCGGAGGTTCCGGGACAGCTCGGGGGCCGAAGTGTCTGGAGTCTCTGGGGTTGCCAGCGAGGAGAGGGGAGGGGTGGACTAGGAGGGTGCCTCCCGGGCCAGGTGCGGAACCGGCCCTGCGGCGCCTGAGAGGAGCCCCTGCAGAGTGTGAGCAGAGGAGGGAAGCCAGCCGAGTTTGCTTTAAAAAAAATAAAAATTATATATATATATATATATATATATATATATATATATATATATATATATATGAAACAATTCATGACTTATGTAACTTACCCGTTTAAAGTGTGCATTTCAGTGGATTTTACTATTATTCATAAGGTTGTGCAAGCTTCACCATTAGGTGATTTTAGAACGTTTTCATCACACGGAGTAGAAACCTGTTGCCTATTGGCAATTCCTTCCTTCCCCTTCGCCTCTTCCGCTCAGTCCCTGATAACCACTACCCTATCTTCTGACTCTCTGGATTGAACTATTTTGGACACTTCCTAGAAACGGGACCATGCACTGTGTGGCCTTTCCTGCCTGGTTTCTTTCTCAGGGCAGAATGTTTTCAAAGTTCATCTATGTTGTAGCATGTGCAGATGTTCCGTTCTTTTTTAACGAGTCAGCGGCAGTCCACTGTTGGGAGAGACCCCATTTGAATATATCCAGTCGTCGGCTGATGGACATTTCAATTGTTTCCACTGCTCAAAACCAAAATTCAGCTGAGTAAATTTGACGATCTTATTGGCTTTATTCAATGATTCATGAACCAGACAGCATCCCGCGTTGCAAGGAGAAAGCTCTGGGAAGCTGAGTGTACAAAACAGAAGGTTTTCATAGGCAGAAGGGGAAGAAAAGGAAGTTTTCTAAGGAAGAGTGGATTGTTCTGGCAAGGTCCATCCTGCAGATCCCCTCACTAGTGCCCAGCAGGGAACCCCAGATTGTCTAGTTTGAGGTTACATTCCTAGGAGAGGGTAGGTAGATGTGGCAGAAGAGTCTTGGTGGTGAGGAAAAGTGGTGCAATTCTGGGCTCCTTGTTCCTTTTTTAACAGCGTCTTTTGGCTGTTATGAATAATGCTGCTATGAACTTGGTGTTCCATTTTTAGAGGGTTACTCTGCTGCAGTGTAGAGGCTAAATAATCCTGATGAGAGATGAGGGTACTTGGACTGAGAGCAGGGGTGGAGATGAGAAGGGGACAGACTTCTTTTGATTTGGAGGTGTACGTAATGCAGGGGGACTGAGGACCCTTGCAAAGTTTGAGGGTGTCAAGAATGCAGGAAGTCCCCTGACTGACCCAGGTGGGTGGGTGGGTGGGGGGTCAGGGAGGACCTGGTAGAGATGTTGACTGCACAGTGGCATGCAGAAGACAAGGGTTTTTTTTTTTTTTTTTTAAGATTTTATTTATTTATTTGACAGAAATCACAAGTAGAGAGGCAGCAGAGAGACAGAGGGAAGCAGGCTTCCTGCTGAGCAGAGAGCCTGATGTGGGGCTCAATCCCAGGACCCTGAGGTCATGACCTGAGCTGAAGGCAGAGGCTTAACCAATTGAGCCACCCAGGCGCCCCATGACAAGGGTTTAGAACAGAGACCTGGGCAGGAGATGTGAACTGGGGGGTATTCAGCAGATAGATGGTGTGTGCGGTGGTTAATTTTAGGTGTCAGCTTGATGAGAGTCTGTGAATCGATGCTCTGAGCGAAGCAGATGGTCCTCCCCAGTGGGAGGGACCACTGGTGGGCCCAGGTGGGCATCATCCAATCCATTAAGCATCCAAATAGGACAAAAAGGCGGAGGAAGGGAGAATTCGCCCTCTCTGCTTGAGCACCACCCCCCACCCCACTTTCAGGCATTCACACTCAGACTGAACTACACCCTTGGCTTTCGTAGGTCCCCAGCTTGGACATAGCGGGACTTCTTGGCCTCCATGACCACTAGAGCCAATGCCTAGGATAAATCTTCTCTTGTATACATCTCTGTATCCTACTGGTCTGTTTCTCTGGGGAGTTCTCACTAGTATAGTACTTAGAGCATTTGCAAGGTGAGGTCACCTCTGTGGAGGGAGCAGACAGAAAAGAGGGTCAAGGGCTGAGCCCTGGGGTGTCCAGCTGTGTAGGAGAATTGGAGAAGCCTATGGAGGAGGCTGAGAAGCAGCCCCTCCAGGCAGGAGGTCCATCAAGGAGTCTCAGACCACACCCCTGCTGACGAACCCTGTTTCTTTGTCCCTTAGCACGTTTCTTGTCTCCTGGTCTACCATGTACTTGGCTTCCTGCTCTGCATTTTTCACCCATCTCTCCTGCCAGAATGTGACACTTGGAGGCAGGGACTCGGATATCCACGTTTTACCTGTCCACAGACCTCTTCCCCAAATTCCCATGTCATCATTTTCGCGGTCACGGTCCTTCTGAGTCCTTGACCGTCCAGCCGAACCACTGGCCGCAGCCACAAACCAGCGTGTAATATCACGTCTGGCCGTTTCTCCTTCGGAGCACGGTGCACAAGCAGGTGCACGACCCAAGTCCTGCCCCCCCCAGGGGGCTCCCCTCCACCACATTCTCCGGGGACATCCGGGGGGGGGGGCTGGAGAGTGACAGCTGTCCACGCCGGGTGGCAGCTCCTGAGCACGGGGCAGACCCATCGGACAGCTGGGCCCGAGCCTCCTCTCCCCGGTCAGCTGACCGGAAGTGAACCCCACAGACGTACATGAATATACAAATATCTTGTTGAGTCCCTGATCCGATTTTTTTGTATGAATGTCTAGACCCAGCATTGCTGGGTCATATGGTCAATCTGTTTTTAAGTGTTTGAGATGCTGCACCATGCTACACTCTCACCGGCCTCATCAATAGTGAAGGAGATGTCCCCAGGGCTGGTCTGAAGACAGCTGAGGGGCAAACAACTTGCACCTCTGCACACCTTGATTGTAGCCCAGCGAGGCCTGGGTCAGATGTCGGACTTACAGAAACATAAGACAATACATTGTGTTGTTTTAAGCCCGTAAGTTTGTGGCCATTTGCCCCCAAAGCAACCGGAACATCAACACGGACCCCTCAAGCCACCGCTTTTCCTTCCCCGGTGCAGCCCCAGCAGGCAGCCAGCAGAGGGCAGCAGCCACCGACGAGCAGAACTAGGCTCCCTGGTCAGCGGCTGGAAGCCAGGCCCCTTGCTCAGGACTGGTCACCACCCTGTGGGGAGGGGTGACCAGAGGCTGCTGAGGGTTCGTGACATTCCGAGTCTTGGCCACAGGTGTGTGTGGAAGTCCATTGCACACGTAGGATGTACAGTTTTCTGGATGTCATGCTGCAGTGAAAATGCGCTTGGGGGGCAGGGAGAGCTGGGAGGGGGCCAGCGTTGGGGGCGAAGAGAAGCGGGACGAGAATGGAACACAGCAAATCAATTACTTGGCAGAGCGGAGTCATCGGACCTCAGCATCTACAAGGTCGCCTTTTTCCCAGGGATGCATCCCCGGCAGCCTCCTGGTGGGGGCAGCAGACACCAGCCCATCCGAGGCCAGGGCCTGTCCAAGGCAGTGTTTCAGGCGCCACCCACTCCTCTGCCAAGAGCTGTGTCAGTGAGCAGTGGGTGGGCGCCTGCCCTGGACATACCTGTGGTCCAGAAGGCATGAGAGCTTACCTTCCGTGTGCCCCCTCACCTCCTCCACCAATACGCCTGCCAGCTTGACTCTGAGGTCCACTCAGCTCAAAGGCAGAAAGGTCCAGTTGTCAGTCTATTTGCCATCCTCTTCCATCTGTCCTTCCATCCATGCACCCAAATATCCATCGTTCCATCTATCCGTCCACATCTCCCTGCGTCCACCCCCCATCCATCCACCAATCCATTCAACCATCCGTCACCCACCCCACCCTTCCAGCATCCGTTCATCCCGCCATCCACCCATATCTACCCAACCATCCGTCCATCCGTCCGTCCATCCATTTACCCGTCCACCCCACCCGTCCATCCATCTCTCCCTCCCTCATTTATTCATTCTTCCGGTGCTCTCTGCTGCCTCCTTTGTGCCTGGCACTGTACCGGTGCTTCTTACTGATCTGTTTCCTGGCAAGAGTTAGCCCTTCTTTACTTTGCCGGGGCTCTCACAAAGCATGAACAGGTAGATGAGTGTCGCCTGAGTAGGGGGACACACACCGCTAGTGGTAAAGGGTTATTGTAAGGGGCACACAGATGACTCCTGGGAACCTGTACGTGAATGTGTGTGGGGGCTGGGGAGGTGGGCTCCCTGGACTAGAGGCTCTGAATCTGGCCTTGGGGTAGGCACACGCCCTGTTCCCAGGAATCTCACAGCTGGTCCTGAACCCCAGGACTGGGACCTGGCCTGAAGCTTCTCTAGAACGGCAAGTGACCCTAGGAGCCACAGTCACAGCTTCCCCCTTAGCCAGTGGATGGGCACACTTGGGAGGGCAGGGGGAGGGGGTTTGGCGGATGGCAGAGCGCGTGCCCCATCTAAGCAGAGCCGCCGCCACTGGCTCCAGGCACATGTGAGAATGGGACCTGCTGAAAGCCGCCTGTGTCGTCAGATGGCTTGACTTTTTGAGAACATTCAAATCTGGGTTTATATGTAGATGTACCAGGTTTTTACACATTAAGTCAACTGAAAGAAAAATGGCCAACGCTGAACCTATCAAATGGAGATTGTCTTGGGCTGGATGGAGCTCATGGCTGCCTCCACCTGGGGAGAGAAGTAGAATCCCCGAGGAAGATGCCAGCACAGGTGTCCTCCAACCCCCACCTCGGCCTCCCCTCCCCCACAAGCCACTGCCCATCCCTGTCCTCTGTGCGTGGGCACGATTCTAGGACCTGAAGCAATGCCCAGTATTGGGGGCCATGGGGCCAGGGTTCGAGAGACGGTTGTGTCGCTGGTTTGCTGTGTGACTGCCATGGAGCCCTGACCCTCCCTGGGCCACCTCGTTCCTGTGTGAGAGCAGTAGTGCTGGCCGACCTGCTGATCTCTGGGGGGTCCTTCCACGGCCAGATACCAGGTCTCTGTGACATCACCGTCAGTCTTCCTCCGCCCACCTCCACCAGCCTCATCCAAACCTTATCGCCCTCCCGAATTTCTGTGACTCCCCTCTCTGGTTTCCCATCCATCCAACTGCGATGTCCCCCCGACAGCGGCCATGACCTCAGAATGTGACTCAGATCCCATCACTGGGCTCGTTAAAACCACTCAGCTCCGGCATGGCATCCACCACCAAGCCTCAAGTCCTCATGTAACCAGGGAACCCTGTGTGAGTTGGTCCTGGCTGCCCTGTCCACCCGGTCTCCTGCCTCCTTCCGTGCCCTCTCCCCTCCAGTCAGCTCTCTGTGCACTGCTGCCTCAGGGCCTTTGCACTGCTCTTCTGCTGCCTGATCTGTCCTGCCTTCTTCCAGGATTCGACATCCTGGCTCCTTGTTGCTCAAGCCTCCATGGGCCTCCTGGACCAACCATGTCACACTCTGTGCTACTTTATTAGCATCTCTTTCTGCCTCTGAAACTATCTGGTTCTGGGTCTGTTTTCTAGCTAAGCATCTCACACCCTCTGCAGGAAGCCTCTGCCTTTGGGGAGGAGGGAACGGTCTGCTCTGATCACTGTTATGTGCTTGAACACTGCACGAGTGAATGTCTACACGATCTGGGTGCCCGTCTTGGTGTAGGTGCTCAGCAGCCCTGTGTCCGCGGGCAAGTTACCTCCCCACGCTGAGCTGCTCGTCTGTCAGATGGGCCCTCGCGGGCTTCTTGGAGGGCTCATGGAGAGGGGTGGTCCCCGCGGTGCTGCCCCCGGGTTCTGCCTGCATGTCTGGACTAAGGAAGCGGTTCCAAAACTTTGGGAGGACATCTAGGCGGCGGGTAACCAGGACATTGGGAGTTTGAGCTCTGCGGAGATGTTCCTGGGGACGCAGGAACGCGGGCACTAGGGGGCGCCAAAGCTCTCCCTCGTCCTGGAGGTGCGCGAGGCAGAACCGCCCCGAGGGGTTTCTAGGGACCGACCCCAGCCAGCAGGGCGGCCAGGCTTTGCTGGCGTTGGGTGTGAAAAGTATCTCTCTTGCGTGAGATCGTGCTGATTAGAAGTGGCAGTTTGAAAACGTGTCCCCACTGGCCCAAACGAAAACACTGGCAACCCTAGGTGTGTGCCCAGGAGGATCGGGGACGTTTTAGGTCCGTGGATTCCTAAGTGCCACCGTGCTGGGTTGGTGGGACCGGGGCAGGAACTGGAGGATGGAGGAGGAGGAGGGCGGGAAGGGGTGAGCACGACGCCCACCCCAGCATGAACACAGGCACGTGCGCGTGCGCACACACACACGCAGGTGTCTGAGGAAACACAACACGTGCACACACGCAAGCACAGACAGGCGCATGCATACACACACTCACAGAGAGACGTGGACGCCTGTGATCCCTCCCAAATTTGCAGCTCAGCCAGGAGGCTCCGGGGACAGCCTCCCGAGCTTCCCGGAGTGAAGGTCACAGGGACGGCGTTCGAGTGAAGACAGGGGTCGTGTATCCAAATTTATTTAGTTGCAGGAAGGTTCAGTCACGGTCCTTGGTGAACTGGCGTACATTCACTTTTTTTTTTTCCCCAAAAAAGAATAGTTTCCATAAAAGGATTTTTGGTCATCACCTAATTTTTAATACAGTATTTATATACAAAAAAACCCACTTCCAACTACTTACTGTACAAGAGAAACTAGAAGCGTCAGACCCCACGACTGTAGCAAGCGCCTATGGATGGTGGTCGGGGCTGGCGGCTGGGGGGGACGGCCTCACGCCCACCGCACGTTCACGGCGAACGCGTCTGTGTCTCCCCTCCCTTCGATGAGACATTTCTTTTTAGGTTTCTCTTGGAGCTCGAGAAATTTCAGACAATTGGTTAGTATAGTGGCTGCAAATTTAGATCACTCTTGTCATCTGTGAGACTCGTTTTTACAAGCTTTAAAATGGTAACTGTCCCACAGTCACATTCCTGTAAGTAAAAATATAGAGAAGTATTACCAAAATAGAAGCCTTTATTAATAAAAATCTTTGGTAGTAACAGTGTTTTTTAAATTCCTCGCGATGGTATTTGGTTAACTAATAAAATAAACTCCTTCACCTTGGAGCAAGAGAAAAACCCTCAAATCCACCCTAAAATTGATTTTTTAAAAAAATCCCAATAAATACTCTAAAGCTGTGACTGTTTTCCCGATGCCTTAAGACTTCATGGAACCTGAAGCCGTCTTTAGAAATGCCTCTGGGGTCCTCTCTCTTTCTGCTCATTTCCTGCCCCCCTGCTTTTCTTTCTTCTTCTTCTTTTTTGTCCCACCGAGCAGATGAACAGTTCTGAGGCTGGCTCATGGTGGAGGGCCAGGTGTGGGGCTGATAGTGGGGACCCTGATGGTGCGGGTCACCCGTTGTCCCGAGGGACACCTGCTGCCCCAAGGTTCTCCAACAGTAAATTCTGAGCTCACAGGCCCTCTCCTTCTGGCCAGAGGGTCTCTCAGTTTCTGAACTAACAGAAAGCAGATGCAAGGCCAGCCGACTTCTCCGACCTGGCGGTAGGTGAGCCTTCTGGAACCGGTGTCAACCTCGTTGTTCTGTTCTCCCTCGTAGACGGCACGATGTTGATCCAATGCTTTGCAACACCATCTCGACTCTCTCTAAAGGCATCGGGCGGATTAGAAAAGACACTTTCTGGAGGCCTCTGCTCACCTTCCATGGCAAAGGAGACCCAAGGTTCCCAAGGACTGTTTCTGCAAAGCGACCGTATTCCCGCGCGTTCTCACCCTATCCCCAGCGATCATTTTGATTAAACTTGAATACTAAAGATAAAAAAATTCCCTGCATATGGTTTTGTGCAAAAACGAGGAGAAGAGAAACAGAAACAAGACAGAAGAATGTTGTCCTATCGGAAGGTGGTCTTCCACCGGCTGGGGGAGGGTGCCCAGGGGCAGCTACAGGGCACCCCCGGGGTACTCGGGGCTGTCCAGGCAGGCCTTGGGGCCGTGGTTGTTGCACGGCTCGTCCTTCTTCCGGTCCTTGTCCATCCAGGTGTGGAGCAGCTGCTGCTTTCCCTGCTCCTCCCGCATGAACAGCTCCACCATCAGCACCTTCTCCTTGTGCACCTGCTGGCTGATGTCCTTGGGGATGTCGGGGATGACCCAGTCCACGAAGTCGCTCATGAACATGACCAGGTTCTGGAAGGACAGTCAGTGTGTGAGGGTGGGGAGGAGGACGGCAGGAGGTGCTCCCCACCTCCCCTGTACCTGCCTTTCACCACACCTGTCTCTGCCGCCCCCCCCACCCCGACCTCCCCCCCACCCCCGTCCACTGCGCCCACCCCATCACTCCAGCCTGCGACCCGAGATGCGCAGTTTGGACTCCCTTGGCCTCGGTTCCCCCCAAGGTATAAATGAGGCAGGAAAGTGGCCAGCTAGCCCTCCAGAAACCGCTGCTGACTTCTATTACGAACTGGAGCTCAGTAAGTGGCAACTTTCTGAATAATTCTGACCCCCTGGGCTGGGAAGCTTAAGAGATGATTGGATTGGTCACACATCACCAAATACAGTAAGTATCGGGCTTTAAGGAAAATAGAATAGAAATAGCATGAAAGCCGCGTGGAACTCGGTGTCTGATGATGCCACAGGCCCTTCTCCAGTTTGCAAGGGCTCCCAGGGCCACCCCGCAAGTCTGCTCCCTCCCTGGAGAAATTTCTAGTGCACAGAGAGCAAATGGTCAGCTTTTACAGAAGAACTGAAATCTATTTTTAAAACTTCTGTCCCGTGATCCCTTGTCAGCATATCTGGCTGTTTGTTACCTGGTGGGCTGTGCTGGTGCTTCCCAGACCTCTTCTCCTGGTGGTGCTCCCAGCCCCCAGCTGTGGCTACTGAGGCTCACAGCTGCCTTCTTTCTAGGGAACCCCCTCCCGCCTGGCTTTTCTTGGTCTGAACAGACTACGGCCCATGCCCAACCAACATGGGCAGACCAAAGGGGTTCTCTTGCATCCAGGTGGGCCTGGGTGTGTGCTGGGATAACCCACTTGCACCGAATCCTTGTCTCAGGCTCTGCTTCTGGTAAACTCAGCCCCAGACACTTGTTTCCAGACACTTGTTTGCAGAGTGTTATGGAAAGCTGACAGGCGAGGCAGCAGAGGGGTGGAAGTCCCACTAGCAGCCACACTCTCTGTAAAGGGCTGCGTTGGGGCTTGAACTCAGTCCCTAGGATTCCAGGTGCAAGAGGTGCCTGAGTAGAAGGGACTTTGACTGGGCCCATGTGGTTAAGGGGTGCTTCCCCAGCTCTGGGACCATAGCTGCTGCAGACAGCAGCCTGCTCCCCAGTCTTGGGTCCTGTCCCTTGGGAATCATTTTGGCCTCCGAGTTATTTGTTGTCCCCTCCCCAGAGACCAGGTGAGGCTGGGTGCTCTGGTCCCTGGCTGGGGGCTGGAGTCGGCTGGAGTCCTCCTGCCTGTACTGGTCCTGTCCTCGGGTTGTCTCCAGCCACAGAGGTGGTGAGAACCAAGCTGGGTCTCCCTTCCTCCCTGTCTCCTTCAGTAAAGACCCCTCGTATCTAACTAGGCCTGCCTTCCCCCAGAGAGGTCCAAATCCCACTGCTGGTGCTGGCCCAGGCCTCCCTCTGTCCTCCTAGGACCTGTCCCTGCACAGGGCCCAGGGTTGCCAGGCCTCTAAGCCTCCCAACGCCCCTGACACGGGCCGCCTCCTGCCTTCTGACCCCGTTCTGGGCTCGGAGTGCTTCCGCAGTGCCCGCTTCTCAAACCTCCCGGAAACGAGGGCCTGCCGCACCTGGAAGACGATGACGAAAGCCAGCCGGGCCGCCAGCACGGCCCAGAAGTCCTTGGAGATGTCGTACTTGTGCTCTGACCACGGGGGCTCCCGGTAATCTTTGTACCTGCAGAGAAGGGCAGGAATCCGCCAGGGGTTGGGGGTCTTCAAGCAGAAGCAGGGATCATTCCCGGCGCCCCGCGTCCCTGAGCTCGCAGCAAGAAAGCCTCCCCCAGCCTCCTTCCCCTCTTCCCGCTGCAGCTTCCCCGCTCTTCCCTCCTTATCCACACACGACGCTCCGCGCCGTTCCCTGACGTATCCGCGTGGACGCTGCCCACTGACTTCCCGCGGGGGCAGACACCACCCCCCGGGGACCTCCCACTGACTCTCGCTCTATGGAAAGCCGTCTTCCTTGCTTGCCTGTCCACTGCCCTGCCAGCATACACTGTGCCCCCTCCAGAGTGCCCCGTCCCTGTCCCCTCCTCAGAGGTCCTGAGATGACCAGTCTGTGGGAGCAGGGCAAGGATGACAAGCGGGGCCCTCTGACTGTGCCCCGAATTCCGGGGGATGCTATTGGCTTTAATGGGGCTGATCTGTGTTATGCAGGAGAAAGCTCCCCAAAGCCATTAGAATAAGCTTGAGGCAGGGGCAGTTTCTGGGGTTGGGGCGGTAGTTCATCCCCGCTGGTCGCTGAGGTCCAGTGGTGGGGCGACCAGAAGAGGGGTCATCTGGCTCTGCGGTCACAGCCCTAGCCTGACCCCAGAACAGTGACCACCTTGCTGGGTGTTCTTGCGCAGTGGCTCAGCCTCTCTGGGCCTCGGTCTGGCCTCCTCTCAGTCACAGGAGAAGCGTTTAGCGAGTAGCTATTACCTTCCAGCCCCCATTTCAAGGGAGCTCATTCAGGAACACACAACAGAGAGGGCCCCTCGCCCACAGGACCTTACCAGCTGGATGGCAGCCTCCGAGGAGCTGCTGGGTGCTAAGCTGCCAGACCAGAGATAGGATCGATCTCTCTGGGAACGATCCTATCTGGGTACCAGCGGCAGAGTGACATAGGACTTGTCCAACCTGCTCTGTGATGGGAACAGGCAGCCCCTGCTCTCCCAGTGTCAGACGCCATGAACACTCGCTCCTCCCTTTGCTTTCTGTGCTCATGGCCAGCTGCACTGGGACGCAAGGAAATATGTGTGAGTCACCTGGCAGACTCCTAGGCATCCCTCAAAGCCCGCTTAGGCCTGTCCAGAGCGGGCCTGTCCAGAGCGGACCTGTCCACCCACCACCTGCACTGACCTCGATCAGAGATGATCTAACGTTTTCCTTGCTTAGCTCTGGTACCCAACCTGCCCGTGCCCCTGGGAAGGGTCATAACGCCCTCTCCGGGGGTGGCTCCGGGGATTAGAGGAGAGAAGGCCTGCCTCAGCATAGGCGTAAACGGTAGCCAGCCACGACTGGAGCTCAGCGGTGCTCTGCCTCTCCCCACACCCATGGCCCCAGGCTGGGCCGGGTGCTGCGTCTCCTGCCACCAAGTCCTGTGAGAGGCACCTTGCGTGGGCGCAGCTGGTGAGGGCCCAGAGCTCCCAGACCTGCGCTGCCGGATCTTGGCCAATGGAGGGGGGAGGGCCTGGCTGGAGCCCGAATTCCAGGGAGCGGGTGGTCTGATCCGTGGTCTTCCGACTCCGCAGGGGTGAAAGCTGCAAGACGCTTATAAATGGGTCTTGGCTGTGAGCCTGGTCTCTCCCCCACATGGCCAGGACCCTGGGCTGATGCATGGGATGGAGATGGAGCTGCTTCCTTAGCCGAAGTCTGGGACCCAACGTCCGGCTCTTGGAAACCGAGGCTAACCGTGTAAATACCAGTGCTGACATTCCAGAGGAAATTTCTAGTAAGAGGACCACACATCTCCTGTCTTCTTTGCTTGTAATTATTCATCCTCCAAAATGGATTTTTAGCAAAGTAGGTCAAGTGTGTACATTTAGCCCGAACCGTCGAGACGATGCAGGGGCAGTGTCGGGGCCGCGGAAGGAGAGGGGGTCTGGCGCAGAAGCCCGGGGCTGGGGGGGCCGCCTGTCTGCGCCAGCCTGGAGTGTGCGTCTGCTGAAGGATGGGGGGTGTCCGCGGGTCCCTTCTCTGCACTTCCGGCTCCCAGGCTGTCCCCTTTCCGAGGTGACCACACCGGAGTGATTTCTGGGCCCATTTAGGTGCACGTGGAAGTGTGTGGGCAGGTGGGATTCGGGACGCTGGAGCCGGTTGGCGGGCGGGCCTTGCTGGGTCACGCACCCTATCTAGCTGGCAGACGCGGCTCTAACTCGTTCCTTCCCCCCAGCTGCACCTGGGCCCAGAGCAGGTGCCGTCCCCGCCCTGACACAGAAGAGAACGCCGTGTCCTTGCACCGGAGTGGCTCCGGTTCCGCAGGGATGCCTGCTGTGTGCGGTGCTGTGGGGAGCACCCGAGCCGGACGCCCGCTTCCCTCTTCCCCACGGCTCCGGAAGGCGGGCTGTTTTCCATTTCTTGGGACCGTCTTGTACTGCAAGCTGCTTCTGGTTGCTTAGTACCCTAGACACTAGCAGGTGCCCCCTCTCCCCTTTCCTCAGTCAAGGTGACAGAGATATACCAGCCAGCCTCAGGGAACCACGTGCCAAGGAGGAGCCAGCAGGCCTCCCTGAGCCAGAGGGGCCGCACTTCACCGCATGGGCTCCGGGAGGCGTATTTTGGTCCCTGAGCTCTTCTGCGTCCTGAACCTCAGCTGGGCTGGAACAGCTCCCGCAAATTCCCTCCTCGGCGCTTTTTCCCACGCTGTCCTGACGCCGGAGTGACCCCACTGCGTCTACCCTTCACCTGGGCTTCCAACTATGATCCCCACCTTTACGCTGATCTGTGCCAAGGTCCCTGGATAGCAGGGACCGTGCCAGTCCCAGGTCCCCGGACCCCAACCCAGGCTGGCGCATGTAGTAGGGGCCCAGGGAATGGCCAGGTCTCAGCTCTGCCCCCCACGTCCTGCCCCTCCTCCATCTTTCCTGGGGGGCTTCCTGCGTACCCCATGCATCTGGCCAGCAGGTGGGGCCCCACAGGTCTGGCCCTCTCTGCTGGCCTGCCCAGCATCCAGTACCTCCTCCCCGAGTCAGAGCACCCCAGTTTCCTGAGGACCTCTTCATTCTCTAAGCATGACCCCACATCCTGGCACACGCCCCAGCTCTAGCCCCTACCCCCTGCCAACAGCGCTTTATTTAGGGACAGGCATGTGATCCACGGCAGGCAGTGAGAACCGCGACTTCTGCTGACTATTGAGAAAGACGTTCCGAGCCTTCAGACGTGGCTGAGGTGACAGAGTGCCTTCACTGTCCACCCAAACACAACACAACCACGGGGGAAGGCAAAGCTGGGAGGCCGCACCAGAGCAGGTCCTGACCGTAAACTCTAGGCCTGGATCCAGCCATGCCTGAAGCCATCATTGCCTTCTTAAAGAAAGGAATTCCTAAATGAGTTCCCACTGGCCACCCTGGCTTTTGTTTGTTTGTTTGTTTGTTTTCCCTTGAAGCAAGCGTGAGATATTCTATGACTTGCCCCTAAAAGAATCCTTGCTTGAACTAGGGTTTCCCCAGAAACCCGCCACATGTGTCTTTCGGAAAGAAACGCTGAGAGCCATACCTGCAGATCTGCACCTCGTAGCCCAGGTCCAGGGGGTCATTGGGGGCCGTGCCGTTCTGGAAGTCGCTGACATTGAAGGAGGAGAGGGTGTGGTTGACGAAGCCGTGCATGGTCCCGTTCTGGCTGTACATGTAGAGGTATACCAGGCGCGGGATGAAGTCGGACGTGAAGGAGATGACGAACGCCTGGGCCGGGGACAGGGCGGTGAGTGCAGACCCCCGGCTGGGTGCGGGAGAGGGACATGCCCCGAGGGAGCCAGGGTGGCTTTGGCCCTGGGGTGGGGCCATGTGACACTTTGCCCATGAGTCGGCAAGGGGGCCTGGGTGCAGGGAACAGGACATCCCTGAGCAGCAAGGCAGGGGGAAAAGTGCAGCCTCTCACTGGCTGTGTGGCCTCGGCCACATCACCTAACCTCTCTGTGCTCTGTGTGCCTCCCCTTCCTGGCGTACTTGAGAGGGTATGCGGGAGTGGAAAGAACTTAGTGAACAGTGAGGTTCGGACTCCAATCATCCTATCCCAGAGCCATCTCTGGGGACATCCGGTGTGCTGTCAACACCAGAGCAGGGACCGGAAGCCTGGCCGCCTGGGGAAGATCCAGCTCTGCCGCTTTCTGGTGCTGTGGTGTTGGGTAGGTCGGCTGACCTCTCTGTGCCTCGGCTGTCTCACCTGTACGACGGGCAAGGACAGTCCCTTCCCTGAAGGCTGTGTGTGCACAAGGGGTGGATGTGTGTAGAGTGTAGAAGGGCCTGGAATATTCTAGAGGCTCGAGAAATGCTAGCTGCCATTACTGCTGTTGCTGGCTGTTCCCATGAGAGGTCCAGCTGGTTTCCAGCTGCTCACATCACCCCTGCGCTCCACACGGCTGTACCCCGTTCCCAGCTCACCCCCTCCCCCATCAAAATGTGCGCTACTGCCTTGGAGCTCTGCGCCCACCAGCCCAGGTCAGGAGGAGGGGCTGTCGCTGCCTAGTGTGCACGCTCTGCCCATCGCAGCCTTTTAACAGGGGTTCCAGAGCCTGGACTGGGCGGGGGGCTGCCCCCGGCAGGGGACGCAGTGTCCCAGGGCTCTGAGAGTCTCTTCTCTGGGGCCGAGTGTCACCTCCTGTGCTGTGGGGGCCAGTCCCCAGACCCACAGGCCCAGGCTGTGTCTGCTCCTGGGAGCGGCGGCCCGTGTGCGGAAGTCAGCTTCTGGGGGCTGGGACTCAGCCGGCAGGCGGAGGGGTGGGGGTCACAGGCTGGGGGCACCGTGGACTCCGAGGCTGTCTGACATTTGTTCTCACGGCTGGGGATCAGCCTTGGCTTTGAAGCATGTGCGAGCGACCCCTAGACCGCTAAGCCCAGGGACATCCAGGCCTCGGAAGAGCCACGCAGACCTGGATGGGTGGCCGCAGGGCAGGCAGTGGGCTGGCTCTCGTGACAGAGTGGCCCCTGCCCTCCTAACCTGCAGGGGCAGGGCAGGGGCAGGAGAGGCTGGGCGGGCGGCATGTATGGCAGGAGTGTGTGGACGAGGGGCTGAGGAGGGGGGCGGCCCGGGCAGGAGGCTGGGCAGGGGAGCAAAGTCCTCAGCAAACTACGCGTGTGCAAGAGGAGGCTGGTGGGCTTCTGCCCCTCGTCTCCGTGTTTCTGCATTTCCTGAGCCTTTAAAGAACAGGCACGTATTTCACATAAAACGATAAAGGTAACCTCTAAAAATAAGAGCAGAATGATTGCTAAAGAGGAGTCTCTCTCTCTCTCTCTCTGTGTCTCGTATCCTCAGGCCTCTGGGGAGGGAGCAGACTTAGGCGCCAGGGTGGGCGTGGCAGAGAATTCAAGGTTATAGAAGAAGGTCAAGGACAAGGTGTTGTTCCCACCCACAGTTCGTCCCAACCCCTCCGTATGACCAAGGGACATGTCTGAACAGGAGATGCTTCCACCAGTCTGGGCGGCACCGAAGCAGGAGACAGAGACCCCACGTGGCTTCCCCGGGAGGGGCGTCCAGCTCTGTGGCCACCCAGTGGGCGCTCCTGGGCAGCAGAGGCCCCCCCATGTCACTTACGTTGATGATGACAGCCAGTTTCCCAACGCCTCTGAGAATATTGTACCAGATTCCTGGGGGGAAAGAGAAGCACAGTGTCGGGCCGGCTCAGCCCGAGGCTGTCAGGACCCCGGGCTAGCAGGCGAGCGGGGCCAGCCTGGTCCTCTCCCCAGTGGTCAGATGCGTGGATTGAGCCGACGTTCTAGGGCTCGGGGGGAGGGGATCCCGGCTGATGACAGCGCCTCGGCCGCTCCCGGCTCCGCAGGTGTTCAGAGCCAAACTGTCGCTTCTCCAAGGGGCGCTTCGAATCACCTGCTCCCTGAGCGGTTCTGCAGCCCCTCTCCTGAACCCGAAACCTTAGACGAGTCCCCAGAGGGACAAAGATTCCATCTGGTTGCGGTTCCTGCCCCAAACGGTCCACACAGGAGTGGAGACCAAGCCCGGGAGGCTTCTGTGTCCTGCACCGTTGCTCTGGGACCGGGAGACTGAATTCAGGGATGGGTCCCTAAATGTATGTCCAGGTCCAAGAGCAACGCCAGGGCCCTCGGAGGGGGACGCTGAGGTCATGACCTGAGCATAATGACTTGACAGCCATGAGGCGCAGGACACTTCCTGTCTGTGTGCCCCCCGTTTCTGCCACCTCGGGGCCTAGCACTGCCCCCAATGCCCGGGGAGCAGGGGGCTCCCCAGACAGACACGCAGTCCTCCACCGGCCTCCCCAGCAGAATGAGGCCAGCAGGGCCCAGCGAGGGCCTTATCTGAGGGCCCCTGCGGGAAGCAAAGAGGGCCTGCCTCCTGCCCCATGGGGAGCGCCACCGGAGCCGTGAGGAGACGTGCCGGCTTCTGTCCATCTCTGCACGAGAGCAGTGGTTCTCAAGCCTCCTTCCTGCTGGAACACGCGCCCATGCGCTGGTACCAGGCCGCCCCGTCGGGCTCCCCTCAGGAGTGCCAGGAGGGATGCAGCGGAGGGGACGGTCCTCGCAGGGGGGACGCTTCCGGACGAGGTCAGGCTTCCTGGCTTCCCGCCGGGCCGCTCGGCACCGGGAGCCCCTCTGCACCTGGCGCCCGGGGAGGCTGTGTACCGCACATCCCGGCTTCTCTCCCGGGCCTCGCGTGCGCCGTCTGGCTGCTGCGCCGACGTTTGCTGAGTGACTGGAAGAGCGTAGACAGCCCTTTCCCCCGGGGCTGTTGGTCCCGGGCCCTGGCTGCCGGATGGCGGTCCTTGGGCCCCGGCCGGGCACATGGCTGTTTCGTCCTGCTCACGTGCGTGCTGCTTGACAACGCTGACCGGTGTTTACAGACCATGATGGTGCATTTTTTGAAAAGTCTGGTCTTGCCGCTGCTTGGGAACGCGCCTCTATCCCAAAGGGCGGCCTGTTTCGTTGGTTACGGTGGCGCCCCCTCCAGGCCGGGCCATGCACTGCGGCTCTGTTCTCCCCTCCCCGCACTCACTCACCCACCGGGCGTCAGCCTGGCCCCGCGGGGTCTGGGTTTGTGACCTCCAAGACCGGGCGCTGGGGCCTGGGTGAGAGCCCGGTGAAGGTGAAGCGTCTGGGGCAGGGGGCTCCTAGGGGAGGCGGCGGCCCGAGGAAAGGAAATGGGTCTTGGCCTCACTGCCCAGGGACAGGCCAGCGGGTGGAGGGAGGGGGTGTGGGAGTGACCAGGTTGGGATGCGGGGTGGGCTGGAGAGCTTCTCGGAGCCCAGGACGGAGCCCACGGTACAGGCCCCAGGGCATCTCTATGTCCAGGTCCCGTCGGACCCCACACCAGAATCCTAGGGTCTTGTACAAAAAATGCCTAACCAGGATGTCTGCCCTGGCCCTGGGGCTCAGCCCCTCTGGGAGCCTTGGCCCCCCTTCTGTGTTATCGGGACGCACGCCGCAGAGCACACCGCGCTCCAGTGATCTCCAGGTACAGAAAGAAAACCTTCAGGCTCCCTGCAGGACAATCTCCAAGCGGGGAGGGACACACTCCAGGGTGTCCCTGCTGTCCAGGGACGCCACAGCCCACTTCCAAGGATGAGACAGGGAGGTATTCCGACGCCCCGGACCATGCCCGGAGCCGAACGCAGGCAGGGGCCGCTCACGGGAAAGGCTTGGCGAGAACACGTGGGAACAAGAAGCCCGTTCGTCCGCTGTCAAAGGTCAGGGCCGGAGGCTGGAGCCGGCTTCCCACTGGCAGGGAGCGGGGTCCCCACCGTGACTCACCCAGCCTGCCCTTCCAGCCAGAGCCTCCCCCGGCCACCCCTGGCGCCCTGGGTGCAGGCCGTGGGGGCCACTGGGCCGGCGTCCCCTCGGGGCCCACACGGATCACAGGAGGAATACAAAGGCTTGTTCAGGGAAAGGTTACAGGGGAAGAAGGGCAGATTATGCCTCCAGCCGAGCAGGCAGGAACCGGGAAGTGAGCGGCTGACCCATGAGAACAGGGAGAGAAGGGGGGCCGCGGGCATAAAACAGGCAGACACCCGCCTCCCAGCCTCGGCCTGTGGGGGCAGGGACCACGCCAGGGACAGGCAGGGAGGGGCCGGGAGGTGGCCAGGGCGCTCCCATTCACCTGCTAGGTTTGCAGGCTTGAGGACGAGGCCGCAGGGGAAGTGGGGCTCTGCCAAGGCAAACACGGCCACCCCGGCCTCGCCTGGGGCCTCTGGGGGCCTGAGAATCAGGCCTTTGTCAGGGAGAAGTGACAGCCAGGAGGCCGCACTCCCGTCTTTACTAACACTGGGCACAGGGCTCCAGAATCCCCAAGGGCTGTCCAGGGAGTGCCTCGGCCAGCTGCCCTGTCCACCCTTTCCTTTGGGGCCTTGGGTTACAACGTAAGCTTTCCCCGGGCAAACTGTCTGCTCGCGGGGTTGCTGCAGGAGTGGGCGGCCCGGGGGTGGGGGGCTGGGGGCGTAGGGTCTCCAGTCCCAGCTCCGCGTTGGTGACCACCTGGCCTTGGTCTCCCCATTGGGAAATGGGGACCGAGGATCTGCCCAAGCCTCCTCTAGAGGTCCCCGGGAGGACCCGATGCCGAAAGCCCCAAGAAGTGATCAAGTCCACGCACCACTCATAGGAACCCTGGGGACAATGTCACCTTCATCTGGGGAGGGGACTTGGGAATGCAGCCTGGGGCCCAAATTCAGTGCACTGGGCGAGAACAGTGCCCTTGTGGTCCACGGAGACCACGGCCTTTATTCTGGCCACGCACGGAACCCCCGAGCTGAGCTCGGACCCGGAGCAGCAGCAAAGCCAGGGCTGTGGCGTGCGGGGCAAGGGACTCACCCCACAGCCAGGGCTGCAGCGGAATCAGGCGCCTGGAAGCCAGAAGGGACTTCAGAAAGGCAGTTAGTTCTTTCAAAGCCTCTTAAAATCACAAGTGAAATCTTCCAGGAAAGTGCAGCCTGGAGAGCGTCTGTTTGCAGAGTCTCTGCCCATTGCCTGGGACGTGCAGACAGGTGACAGACACACCGCGACAGATGCACCTCAAGATCTGAGCCCCCGCTCTGGCTGGCGCCCCTCCCTACAGAACACCAAGGTTCCCCGGCCCGTCCCAGAGCTGGGCCCTGAAGGAGTCCCCACGAATGTCACGGTGCCAACGTGGGCTGCAGTGAACCAGACAGAATGACCGACACATGTGACACGTGGCCACACGTGAGTGCATGAATGGCACTTGGGGACAGTGCGACCTGGGAGAGCAGCAGGCCCAGCCATGCTGCCACCAGGGGCCAGGGCGGGTGTGGACCGAGGGGCCCCACAGACCCAGGCAGGATGGGACAGCCGAGGGGCCTTTGTGACAGGGACGAGCCCAGTGCCAAAGGCTGGAGAAGCTGCTGCCGCCTTCCAGCAAGGGGATGCCTGCCCTGCTGTCGCCGTCAACGTGCATGCCCCTTGAAAACTGGGTCCTGGTTGAGTGAAGTTGACTCATTTTGAGATGATCTCTTTCGCTGGTGAGCCCTCTGACTCCCCGAGCGATAGGTGTCCCGCTCCCCAAAAGCGCACCATCCCTCCACCGCTGCCTCCCCGTGCGCCACGAGGAGGGAGCCCTCAACCGGCACCGGCTCAGAGCTTTCTCTGGCCTGATCCTCCGGGCAAGCCCTGCAGAGCAATTCCTGCGCTGCTGGAAGGGCCCCTTCCTCCTCCCTTTCCTGTTTGTGCACGTTGAATGACTACATGACACCCTGCGTGGAGAGGCGCACTCAGCCCGGAACACGACCTTCCTGCCCGTCTGCTCTGTCTGTGCTCTGCGCCATGAGCAGGAGGGCGGGGCGCTGAGGACCTCATGCACGCACCTGGGGGGCCTCCGAGTACAGCTGGGTGTCGAGATATTCAGACACCCCATGCACTGATGCTTTCCGGAATGTTCTCTCAGGAGCTGAGACGTTGGGGTGGGCGTGCAGAGGAAGTCCCCCGTCCCCCACGCTGAGCCCCCCAAGCTCCATCCTGGAGCCCGTGGGGACCCCGTGGCCAGACCCCAGTCTGCCCACTCTGGGTCGCGCTCTGGGGAGCAGGACCCCCTCCCCAACCCAGCACGTGCCCAGAACCAGCTCCCGAGAGTCACTCACCGATGTCTTTGGCTCTGACGGCCACCGGCCTTCGCAGCTCAGTGACGAACTTTTTGGCGTCCAGGCGGATCTCGATGATGTTATTCAGCAGCGCGAACAGCGGGGCCAGGGGGAAGGACGCCACGAATAAGGTGACAAAACCAAACTGGATGACTGCAAGGGGAGAGGGACGGTCAGCGCACCGCGCCGCGTGCACCACGGCGGGCCCCGCCCCCCCACGGCGGGCCCCCACGGCGGGCGTCACAACTGGACATACGGGGGGGCAGGGTCTGGCTGGCTCCCTGCCCCTGACATGCCCCCGTACCTGCATACAGGGGGACCTGGGAACACTCTCGCCACAACCCCAGGCGACCCCGGGCCAGGAGGGGGCTGTGGGGAGCATCCCAAATTTTGCTCTGGCCCCCAATGTGGGCTCGTGTGTAAAGAGCCTGCAGTCACTATCGCACGTCTAAGCTCCGACAATCATTAGTGACGGGGAAAAGGCCCCCGTGAGCACGAAAACCCGGCCTTGGTCACCCAGGTGGGGCTGGCAAGGGCCTCGGGCGCAGCCCCAATGCCCGGTGGCTGGGGGTTCCTGGGACCTGGGGCCTTGACAGTATCACTGAGTGTCCAAGAGCCCCCACTGTCTCCTTCCGTCAGGCCTCGGGGAGCTGGGCGGGGCCCACTGTCCAGGACAGTCTGGTCCCTCTCGGCCCGTCCTCATCGCCGGCCCTGGGGCTCGGACCTCGGATGCTGTGGCCGGCACAGAGCCGGGCTCCCGGGAGAGATCAGGGAAAGGCTGCAGCGTGGGGGAGGCTGGCTCAGGAACCGTACGGCCTGGCCCAGGGCTCTCGCGGCCTGCCAGCTCGTAAACAAGGAAGCCGGCAGAGTGTCACTGTGTGCCCGGCAGGCTGAGAGTGGCCATTGTTAGAGCCACCGGTGGGGGGCTCCGCGGGAGCCTCCGTCAGGGAGTGGGGCTGCTGGCTTCTCATTCGCCCCATGGGCCTCCACGGGTCCTTCCCTGGACAGGCGTGTCTGTAGGCGGCTCTGGCGGGATGGAGCCTTCGGATCAGCTGGGCTGTGGGCTCCAGGTGGGCCGCCGAGCCTGAGGCTGTGGGGTCGTCACTCCCGAGTGAGGCTGCCTGCTGCTGCTTGGACGGCCGAGAAGCAGGGAGGGGAGCAGGAGATGGCTGGGCCCCGCGCCCTCCCCGCTGCCCCCGTCCAGTCTCAGGCACTGTGTGCTCCAGGCACCCAGAAGAGTCGGTCCGCGAGCAGGAGGCCAGCAGTGGCCGTGGCAGAGTGTTCTGAGTGGTGGGGTACTACGTGGGTCCCCGGGTGGGCGGCTCCCACCCCAGGACACCCACCACGCCCGACAGGGACGTGGGATGCAACTTCTAGCCACTGCAGAAATTAAACTCTGGGGGAGCCTCTGTCTGCCTGCGGCCCCAGGTTGCTCTTCCTGGGGTTTGCCTCCCCACTGGCCTCAGGCAGGCAGGGGTGGCCTTGCTCCTGGACCCCTGGGACACTGAGACAGGACAGCCAGGGAAGAAGCAGGCCCACGAGGGTCCACGGCGGCCCACGGGGTGAGGGAGCTGCCTGCCTGCCTCCGGTTCACCTTGGATTTCGTTCCAAGAGCAAACAGACAAGGTCACCTGAACATGACGTTATTTCCAGTTTTTAAAGTCTGAAAGTTCTTTTCCTTCTGAGTCAGCGCAAGGTGCTTCTTGAATGATCATGGGGACACTGGGTGTGACTTTTACGGAGAGAGGCCTTTTGGGGCAGGCTATCCCTCAAAACTGGGGTTTGCTCAAGTACTTGGTAGAAATGCAAGGTCCCAGGTCACACCCTGCACAGACCAGGGCTGGGCCCCAAAACTAGCATTTAAAATGTGCTGCCCACGGTGGCTGGGGGCGTACACTCGGGACCCCTCCGCAGGGGCCGTCCTGGCCTCCTTTCCTGGTCTGTTCACTCAGCGAACATGCACTGAGTGCCAGCGATACAGCTCATCTGTTCCGGAGTCGGGGGTTTGGCAGGGGAGAGAACAGAACTTCCATCATTCTGCTGGGAGGTGGAGGTAAAGCTAGAGTGCATGCTGGTGACAAGAACCAGAGCATGGGGAGAGGCAGAGGGTCACAGTGGTGCAGGGGAGGGGCTGCCCTTCTGAACCCAGCAGTCAGGAAGACCCCTCTAGTGGAAGACATCCTGACCACAGCCCTAGAAAAAGGGAGAGGATGAATCATGCAGGTATTAAGGGGAGAGCATTTGACAGGGCATGGCTAGTGCAAAGGCCCTGTGGTAGGCATGAGCTCTGGATGTTTGGGTAACAGCCAGGAGGCCAGTGGGGCTGGAATGGTGGGAGGAGGCGAGGAGAAGGCGCAGGTGGGACTGGGGGGCTCCAGGTGGCTGTGCGAGCTGCGTGTGCCCTCTCTCCCCCTCCCTGGTGCCCCCCGCTGGGAGTTAGGGCCAGCTCTGGGCATCGTCCTGTCCTGGGACACCGCTGCTGGTGCCAGGGCTCCATCCGTGGGTATCTCCTGTGCTCCGGCTCGGTGCCCCCCGGGGATGGGAGCCCCGCGCCGCACTCACTCATCTCCATGTACTCGGGAGTGAGGCCCGCGAAGGGCTCCAGCGTATAGTCCTCCTCGTAGCGCTGCCTCCGCTTCACGTACGGGTCGTGGTCGGGGGGACTCTGGCGTCTCAGCCGCAGGTACCGGATGAACTTCTTCATTTTCCTGAGGGAGACACGGCGGCGTCACTTCAGCTGCGGGCCCGGCGACACAGGTGCTGGGGCCCGTCACCCGCAAGCTGGGTCTCCTGCTCTCGGAGCCGGGACCTCTCGGTCAAGGACGTCCTGGGCCGTGCACACACCCCCCCCCCCCCCACGGAGGCAGGGTCAAGGGCCATCGTTTGGTTTTCGACATAAGGAAGCAGGTGCAGGGGGGACCACGGGGTCAGGGGTCCGCGATGCCCACGCAGACGCCATGGGTGGGGGCGGGGAGGGGAGTGCGGAGAATCATCCGGAACGCCCGGATTCCGGCGGGCCGGCTGCCCTGGAGGCGCATCGGGACACGCTTCTCGAAGGTCAGGAAGCAGGGCCTTGAGGCGCTCTGACAGCCAAGCCCAGGGGGCCAGCCCACGAGTCTGAGGTACCTGTCAGGACCCCTCTCCCTGTCCACCACGGGGTGGCTGTGCCCTGCCTCCCCTCCTGTCCTCACCTCCAACCCCGTCCCCACCCCCGGCACCCTGTCCTGGCCCAGGTCCCACCTCACGTGCCCCCCCGACCACCATGGGAGCCTTCAGGGGACCCCAAGGCCTCCCCCAGACCCCGCTCTGCTCGCACCCGAGGCCGGACGTTACTCACGGGATGCCGATCTCAAACAGATTGTTCTGGATGAGCTGTTTGCCCAGCATGATAATGCTGAGCTGGATACAGAGCTCCATCAGGCAGCCCCCCGGGGCACACTGTGGGACAGAGGGCAGATGCGTCACAGCCACCCCCGCCGTCGTGGACCCCAGAGGGAGGACCGCAGCCCCCCGCAGCGAGGGGAGCTTAGCCCTGCTGCTGTGGGTCACGTGTGTTCTCCACAAATGCAGGTCTCCGTGCTGACCCCCAGAACCACAGAACGTGGCCTTGGTTGGAAAAGGGTCTTCGCCGATGTGACCGAATTAAGACACGGTCACCCTGGAGCAAGGGGACCCTAAGGCAGTGACCGGGGTCCTTATAAGAAGAGAAAACACAGAGGCAGAGACTGGAGTGCCCTGGCCAGAAGCAAGGCAGGCCCAGGAGGCCGCAGCCCCCAGATGCCAGGGGTGAGCCCCGAGGAACCTGCCCCTGGCTCTCAGAGGGAGCGCAGCCCTGGCTACTTGATTTGTGACTTCCAGCCTCTAGAACCATACGAATACATTTCTGTTGTAGGCCTCCTGCTCTGTGGTACTTTGTCCCAACAGTGCCCGGAAGCCAGTGCATCTTGTCCACATCTGTCAGGGCTGGGACGAGGCTCAGAGAGGGGAGCTCATTGCCAGGGAGTGGGCAGGGCTGGGGCTGGATCTAGAGGCTCCTCCTCCCCGCCAAGGCCACTGTCCGGTCCCACGCACTGTGGCCTAGCCACGGGCCCTGCACCGCTGTGGCAGCCTGGGACCTGTGAGGCTGGTCACCCTTCTGGAACCTAATGTCCCTGTCCTTTGTGGGCTTGCCTTGCCTGAGGCTGGGTGTGGGCAGGCGCAGGATGGGCCAGAGGCTTCACTTGCCCGAGTGATGGGAGCTCAAGGGACGCCAGGTGACCCTCTGGGGCACAGCTGACCCCTCTATGTGCCCGGAACAAAACTTTTTATACTGTTATCACAGATTTCACGTTGGAGAGCCACCGTTTCATTAAAAAAAATAATGCCTTTTGTTTCATTCTAATTTACAAAGACATTTCCCCAATCTCTCCAACCATTTAAAATCTGATATGGTATCATTTATGGAAAGACTGGGACCTTATAATGGGGGAGCACTTCATGGGGTTTTTGCAAACATCTGTTCCTGTGGGTGAGGCTTACATCTGGGGATGTTCAGGGCCTGGCACTCAGGGGCTTGGACCTCTTGTCTGTGCCCCAGGCAGCCAGATCACCCTGTACCTGAAGCCCACCCCAATGTTCTCTACCCCATTTCACAAGATCTTTATCAAAAGACCCACCGATTATCTTCCAGAAAGCTGAATTATGTCAGGCGTTGGAAATGCTGACCAGGTCCCCAGCACCTGATGCCCTATGGCCTCGAAGCCCTGGCTTGGTTTGGGGGAGACTGCTGGAACAAGTCCAGTGGCCAGGGCACTAACCAGACCCATGGTGGCTGCAGTGGCTGAGCAGAAGCCAAAGGCCAGCAGCACTGATTTAGAGGGAGAAAGGTGGGCATTTCTCCATCACAGTAAAAGACTGAAGTTGAGTTCTGTCTCATCCCCTCTAACCCAGCTTAACAAAAAAGAGAAGATCTTACATAAAAAAAGAAAAAAATGAAACAGGTGTCACTCTTTTGGTGACTCCGAAGAGACTTTCCCCTTTTCAGGTAATCGGACATGGACGGGCCCAATAAGATCAGAGTCTCGTCCCAGCCGCGGGTCCACGGCAGGGGCCCCCCTGCCCTCCCCCACGGGAGGAGGGAGACACTAGTCCAGAAGGTCTGCTTCCCCCGAGTCCGCTGTGTGGACGGACCTGGGAAAGCAGGACGGAGCACAGGCTTACCTCTTCCATCCGGAAGGAACGGAAAATGTACACGTAGTCTCCCGGACGCCCGACGAACCTGCAACGAGCAGGGGCAGTGGGAGGGACGGGGCGGGGCGGGGAGACCCCGAGGTGGGGGCTGCAGCCGGCTCGACGCGCCCACGGGATCCTGGCACCTGGGACACGGCCTCCGCGGTGTGCTGTGGCCGCGTGTTCCGGGGGCTCCCCAAGCCAGGGATGCGTGACCAGGCAGGACGTCAGCAGGAAGCCAAGAGGGAGGGGGCCGGGGTGGCGGTGGTGTGAGGACAGAGGCAAGGCTGCCCGGCATAGGCAACACCACCTGCCATGGCCTTGTCAGGCTGGGGAGGGGTGGGGACCTCTGAGGGGCTGCTCTGCGGTCACGGATGATCGCAGGGAGCCTGGACCCTTTGGCTGGGCTCTGGGACCCATGAGGCTGGGGAAGAAGCCTTTGGAGGAGTTCTGGGATCAGACCTGCTAGCTCCAGGCAGAAAGGGTGATGGGGAGTCTTGGTGGGTGGGCCACAAGCCCCTCCAAGCCTGGAGTGGCTCGGGGGGTCTGGGCACTAGCTTAGAACACCAAGTTGGCCATGGCTGTGTTTTTTTTAACCCACTTCTGAGGCCCTAATCCCCTCAGTCATCTCGGCCTACTGTGGCAGCAGAGGAAGCTCTCTGCCCAGGGTCTCCGAGGCTCTGAGCCCCCTGTAGGAGCCTCTCCAGGAGCTCAGTGGCCTTAGGAGCCATTCTGAATGCTCTGCCCTGGGCCTGGGGCCGCCACCCTGCAGGGAGATGGTGAGGAGAGCCTCTGGAGGCCCCGGTAGGAACAAGGTGGGGACACGAGCAAGTTTTAGTAACCGCTGTCCCTACCTGCCCTTGAAGAAAGCCACGTAGAAGATGGGGGTGTAGGAATTCACGAACTTCAGCAGGAAAGCCTTGAAGATCAGCCTCTCCTCGAAACTCTTCTCTGTCTTTGGAACCTCTAGAAGGAGGGAGAGGCATGTGGGCAGGTGCTCAGCTCTCACCAGCACAAAGCTCAGAGAGGCTAAGTGACGAGCCCGAGGGCGCACAGCAGGGAGGGGCCGTGGTCGCCCCGGGGAGGCGCACTCACCAATCTTGGTGAGCCAGCGGGCTATGCAGCCGTAGACCTCGTCCAGCAGGATGATGACCACCAGGTTGATGATGACCGCGGTGGCCGTGACCGTGACCCGGATGTTGGACCGCACGGACGGGGAGGAGTTCATGGCCAAGGCGGCGGCCGTGGAGATCCTGTAGATGATGACTCCCAGGACGATGGCAAAGGTCACCGCGATCTGCAGAGGGAGGAGGGCCGGCTTCAACACGGACGGGCTCTGGACCGGCCAGGTGAGTCTGCCGAGCCAGACACTCCCGGGATCTCCGCCGGCACCGGCCGCGGGGCGCCACGCCTTCCCTCCTGCCCACTGACCCCAGCAGGGCACCAGGTGGCTGAAACCCAGCTGGCCTGCATTGTGCGAGGCAGGCTGACTCTGGGGGGGAGGGGGTCTCCCCAAAACATGGGTGGTCCTGAGCGGGAGGAGGACTGTCCTGGAGCTGGGTGGGCGCGGGGTAGGGCCGCGGGCCCTGGGATAGCCTGGGACCCTTCTCTCAACCTCTCCACGAGCCACCCGCACACCTGGCTTCTCGCTCGCCTGGCCAAATCCACTGGTGGACCAGAACATTCCATAAAGCTCGGGCAGGCGGCTGCCTGGGAGGGGGAGTGAGCCCTGCCTAGGCGGGTGAGTTTATTCCGTGTGGAGCAGTCTGTCTGCCTGGGTTTCTCTTACTTTTCCTCAAAGGCCCTAACTCGCTGGAGACTACCTGGTCCTCACGCGGCCCCGCACTGGGGTGCAGATTCTAACCCCGGGACGGGACGCACTGAGGACAGGGATTAGCTATGCCTGGCTGTCACTCCCACCAAGTCCAGCCGCGGGCCAGGCTCTGGGCTCCTGCTCCCCTCTGTGACCTGTGTCACCTCCTCCCGAGTGGGGTGCGGAGGCAGGCCCTGTCCTGCTAAGATGTTCCCTCACGGTCCCTGGGATGCCCCGCTGGGGCGAGGGCCTGCGCTGTGTCTCGGGGCTCGGCTTGGAAGGGGGCAGACGGCAGCCATCAGAAATCTAGGAATGCTCCTCTTTGAGATGTCGGGTCTGTCCCTCCGCTTCTGCACACGTCTGTGGGTGCCTGACAGCGGCCACACCCCGCTCAGGAAGCCTGGGCAGCCCAGCCACACCCTGACCACACTCCCAGGCTGGCTCCGGGAATGAGGGCTTTCCTTGGAAACTCCCTGGCTCCTGCCAAGGGGCCCCTCCCAGGGGAAGGCACCACCCCAGCCTCAGAGGCGGCCTTGTGCCAGCGTGTGGAGGGACAGACAGGCGGCTGGCCTGCTGGGTGACTCAGGAAGGAGGGTGTCCCCTGCTTCCTGCCAGAGAGTGTGTGTCCCCACGACAGGCGAGCCCGCCAGCAGTCTTAACCCCTGTGGGCCATGCCCTCTCTGGACTAAATGAGCCGTGGGGGTCTGGGTTCACCTTGGTGTTCCTGGAACTAGGAACGTGGGGGGGGGGCATCGCAGGCTCTCAGACAGGATTTGCTCAATGAATGAAGTTCCTGGGTGGGGGGGGGCAGAGCTGTGACTGATTCATCCCTGAAGGAAAACCAAGACCAGCCCCTGCTTCCGGTGAAGTTTGCACAGGGCTGTGGGGCCCTTGGGACAGAAGGCTTGACCGGCAAGGGGCCTACTACCTCCAGCCCAGTGGTCGGCACGGGGGCCACACCTGCGGCCTGTTTCCTCATCAGGAGGAGGGGGCCACATCGGGATTGTGAGGACTCGAGGAGACGCCCTGCATGGCTGGACACACACTCGGGCCCAGGTTCATGGCCACCCCAGGCCCTGAGTACCCAGGCCACAGGACTGGGGCACATGCAGGGCTCTAACTTAAAGCTCCGGGCTGGACAAGAGGCCAGTCATTTTTACAGGGACCCTGAGGTCCCTGCAGACGCCTTGGCCCCTTGCCACTTTAGGGGCAGTGGTGGAGCCTGGGACGAGAGCCAATGCCATGTTGACACTGGGTTCCGGTCCAGCTGAACACCACACTGTGTCCCCGTGGGCGGCACTGAGCTCTCCCACCGCAGCCTTCCGGAACTTACCATGAAGACAATGGACACCAAGTTGGTGAAGTAGGCTGGGAACCGGTCTCTCCAGGTCAGCTTCACCTTATCCGTCTGCAACACAAAACAATGTCGGGTCACCTGGTGGGACCCGTCCTGGCGGAGAGATGCTGTGTGCACGCGCGGTAGTGTGCGTGAACAACTGGACAACAGAAACACTCAGAAACATCTTTATGAAAACACGCCCGCAGGTGACAAGTGAAAGCACCCACTAGCGTCCAAGGAAGGGTGTGGGGTCTCCTCCCCTATCAGACGATGCGGGGGAACAGCAGCGATACTCGTGTTAGACCACGAGACCCTTCTGTGTCCCCGGCATCCCAGCGCCAAACGCTTTCCTACATCAGCCTGTCGGCCCCGCGTCTGGGGGACGCCTGCGTCCGGCCCCAGCCTCACTTTAAGGCTGTTAGGTCGGAGATGTTTTTCGCCCTCTGCCACCCAAACCATAATAGTTATTTTCCCTGCACGGGGCAAGCTGAAACAGGCCACGAGCATTACAAGTTAAAACGCCGATTGCCGCGTAGCAACGGTGCGCCGTGGTGACACGGGCCCTGCAGGCTCTCGGCTCGGGGACGGCCCGGGCTGGTGGGGCCCTTGGGCAGCAGCTTGTCACTAACCCGTGATCTTTCCAGAACGAATGGAAGTGGATGATTAAAACGGAGAGATGCACGCATTAGGACAGAGAATGCGGACAAGGACGGGAGCCCGGCGGTCACCTCCCACGGCGGCATGCGTGTGAGCGGGAAGACGGGGAACCAGGCACGGGCAGCCGTGACAAGCACGCACCACGGGCTCCCCCCCCCTGCACCCCCTCCACGGACGCACGGAAGCCATGCAGTGACATCACGACACCCGTCGCACGCAGCTCCGTGGGGGTGGCGGGAAGACGAAGCAGCGTGGACGCGGATGTTAAAGAAAAATACAACAGTCAGACTTCGTCGAGGAGAAACCACGACGGACTTGGACGGTCTGCAAACAGTCACGACTCGCGCGGCCCCCGCAAGAGGAAAGTACCAATTTCACCCCCGCCATGGCGGTCTTAACCCTCTGCCTCCATTTGTTTGTTGGCTCCTCTGGAATATGCCGGCGCTTCTGAGGGCGGGTGGAGGGAACAAGAGAGCACGTGGGGTGAAGCGGGACGAGGCCTGGCCCCCCCCCGCCCGTGTCCCCGCGGGCCTGCCCTTGCTGCGCTGGCGGCCAAGGCCGACGTGGGTCCCGGGCGTCTGGAACCGGTGGCAGAGGGCAGATGCCCACGTTCTAAAGGAAAGGGTGTGGGGACGGGAGATGGGGCTTTTGGGCGACTGCCCCAGGAACGGCTTTGGGGGGCTCCGAACTGCTCCCCCGGGAGGCGGTCCCTGTGATTGCAAGGGTGTGTATCACGGGACGCCACGCCCGTTCCCCTGTCGCTGAAGGGTGACCTTCCTTCTCTTTGGCGACTGAATCGGGTGCCATTCCCGGGGGGAGGGGAAATTAAAGCCCCAAATTAAAGCTGGGAGCCAAGTGACACAGAGGAAGAGATGAGGGGTGTGGCCTGCCAGGCGCAGGTGTGAAAGGAACCCTGTGCCCTCGTCGCTGGTGACTGCAGCCAAGGGGCGGGTGGCGGAGTCTGGGGGCCGCGCCTGTGCTTGGTCACAGTCTGGACTTGAAAGGACGGACACGTGTCATATGAGAATGACATACTCATCCGGGCTCGTGCTAAGGGGCACCACCATAAAGAAAAACCACGGGGTGGACAGGCTTATAAGGGGCTGTACGTCCTGACCCGGGCTGGGGGGGGGCGTGCTGCCCTGGACACAGGCTTTAGTGACCCAGGGGTAGGCCGTAGGACTTCGGAGGCTGCAGTTTCCAGAGCAATCGCAACCCCTGGTCACGTGGATCCAGCAAACCCCGTCCGGATGCCACGGTGATAGGAACGGTAAACCCAGGGGCTCTCCTGATCAGCGCCAGAGGCTGAGGCATGCACGGGGGCACGGGCAGGAGCGTCTGCTTCCCATCCTTCAAGGACTGACAAAACCTCCCCCAGCCGCAGGCAGAGGCTGCCGGGGGCCGGGGCGCTCCGTGCTTGTCCCAGGGCATATAAAACCCCCTCGTTAGGAACCTCTAGAGCTCTGACTGCCAGCGTTTAGGCCGTGAACATAAGACAGCTGACTCGAATGAGAGGTTTGGGGGTAAGTCACTTATTATAGAAAGATGGTGATCTTCAGAACATCACAAAACACTTCCCTCTCATTCCCGCATCTCTGAGGGAAACCAGGAGTTGGCCATCTGCTCAGGGATGCTGGCGGCGGGGGGCAGTGGGACAAATCCTCCTGTTTCACAACTTGACATCAAACACAAGGGGTGACGTAAGAAAATGGTGGGTGTCCTGTTGAAAAGTTGCAAACTACCTGGTTTGATGGTGAAATGCTGGCTGACGCTTGGGATACCCTCAGGGTAGCTCGAGGAGGGAGCCCCATGGCAGAGTTGGACAGACTTCAGCCTGTGGACCAGACCTGGCCCCTTATTTGTTTTTATAGGTAAAGTTTTATGGGAACACAAGCAGGGCCATTTGTTTACCTGCTGTCTACGGCTGCTCTCAAGCTACAGAAAGAATTGAGTAGTTATGACAGAGGCCTGCAGAGTCAGATATAAATGCTCTGGACCTTGTCCAGGGGGCTGGACCCTGGTCTATACTATTGATGAGGACACGGTGTTTGCTGAGCCCTTGGTCTATATCACTGCATGCACACAGTGTTTGCTGAGCCCTGGTCTACACTGTTGGCGTGCACACAGTGTCTGCCGAGCCCTGGTCTATACTACTGTATGCACATGGTGTTTGCCGACCCATGGTCTATACTGCTGTGTGCATACAGTGTTTGCTGAACCCTGGTCTATACTGTTGCATGCACATGGTGTTTCCCAAACCCTGGTCGATACTGTTGTGCGCATACAATGTTTGCCAAACCCTGGCCCACACTGTTGCATGCACACAGTGTTTGCCAAGCCCCTGGTCTATACTGTTGCGTGCACACGGTGTTTGCTGAGCCTCTGGCCTAGACTGTCGGGTGCACATGGTGTTTACCAAATCCTGATCTATACTGTTGTATGCATACGCTGTTTGCTGAGCCCCTGGTCTATACTGTTGGGTGCACATGGTGTTTACCAAATCCTGATCTATACTGTTGTGTGCATACGGTGTTTGCTGAACCCCTGGTCTATACTGCTGGGTGCATACAATGTTTTATTGCTGGGAAAGCCGACTGGCAAGGCCACCATACCTCTTTGTTCTTGGATTCTTTTCTAAGCGATTTTTCCAAAACTCTGGCTTCATATTCAGCTCTGGGATGGTCCTGTGAAAGAAACCAAGTCCAAGAGAAGCCTTGTTAATTGTGTCTGCGACCCTCGGCATGAGCACACACAACAGATTCAGTCCTTACATTGGCCGTGGGCACCCTCCGGGGGCAGTTCGTAGCTGGCTGCTTGTACTATTTCCGTTAGAACTCCCTGTCCGTGGCCCACCCAGGATTCTCTCTCTGGGGGGGAACCCCAGCCCACCGGTGTCCATGACCCGGGGGCGGGTAGTGTGTGGGAGGCTGCCCCCCGCCCTGCCTCCCGCTTTCTCACAGTGAACACCCAGCCGTGAACTGGCCCCTGAGAATGTTCCATCCGCAGCTGTGGGGATCGAAGAGACAGCAGTAAGTGTCAGCGAGCAGGGGCAGACCGGAGGTGCCAGGCCTCGGCGGAGCCCAGAGCAGGTCAGCGAAGGGCGCTGGAACAGAAGACCGAGGTACGAGAGGCCCAGCGGTGGGGGGGGAAGCAGAGAGCCCCGCCCGCGGTGAGGGGCTGCGGCACAGACAGGCGGGTCAGTGTGCGAGGAGGCCCCTCTCCCAGGGAGACAGGCTGCGGCAAGAGAGAGGGGCGACAAAAAATCCAAACCTTGACAGCCTCCTTCGGGGAACCAGGACGTTCAAAACAAAAACAAAAAGAGTTCATTACTTTGTGTTGTTCTGTCAGAGGCCGCGCCCTCTGGAGACTGGGAAGAAGGCGGACGGACCCAGGGATGGAGGCGGATGTGGGGGCTGGGACCCGCTGACGTCACCCCTGAGCGCGTCACGTTTGTGGCTCGCGGGCTTTGCAGGCCCCACAGGGCGCAATGGGGGAGACCCAGGGAAAGAGCCCGCAGGCCGGCCCACTGGACACGGGCTTCCCTCTGCGCCGGGCCCCAACCCCCAGGTCAGACTCCGCGAGGCTTCCCCGGAGTCACCAGCTCCCCAAGGGGGCCCTGGCCAGCCACGGGGGGTGGGAGTGTCCCTCGGGGGACTCACTGGAGCCTGCCAGGGACCTGTGCCTGCTGGCTCTGATCACTACCCCAAAACCAAGTTCCTGAGCCGTCAGGGCGAGGAGGTGGTGGATGGGTCCCCTGGGGTTGAACAGAGGAGACCGTCCCCCCACCTTGCCCTGGCCATATGGCGGAAAGGACATTCTAAATCTTCTCAAATAATACGATGACTGCTTTCAGTTCTACTCGGATCTTCCTAATAGAAACAGTTACAGGGAAGGTGGCTTGGCCTGGGGGATGTCTGGCCCTGACCGGGCCACGGGGGCGGAGCGCCGAGGTCCATGCGCGGCCGGACCCCCGAGGAATGGCCTGGCGGTGGACTGGGGCGGATGCGGCCACTTGTGGAACAGGGTGACAGGACCTGCTGTGGATGAGGGCTGTGTCCGGGGGCGGCGACCCGGGTGACCCGTTCTGGGGCATTCGCACCTGCTGGGCCCTGCTCCAGGCCTACTGACCCTTTAAGACCCCCTCAAGACCCACCGAGGGAGGACAAGGACACGGAGGCCCAGGGCTTGCTCCAGGTCACACGGCGAGGGTGGGGGCCGTCTGGAATGGGACCCTGCAGCCTGGCCCCCGAGATCTGTTGTCGCCAAGCCGCTGCACGCCTCCTGGCAGACCCTCATCCCCTCGGCTATGGACGACATTGTCAGGACAGAGCCCACACGCCGCTTCCTGGGCAGACCGGCCCTTCGTCCCAGGAGGGAGCGCGTCATGGGGGTGTACGAGAGGAACGTGGAAAAAAAAAAAAATCAGTGGAAGAAATTTCCACGTCTTGATGAAGGTGCCTGAGAGCGCTCTTAAAAAAAAAATAAATAAATAAAGCACTAGGGGCATCTGACCGGCCCAGTCTGTGGGGTGTGCGGCTCCTGATCTCAAGGTTGGGAGTTCGAGCCCCACACTGGGGTTAGAATTTACTTAAAAAAATAAAAAATAGCCATGTGCTTTATAAAGTTAAGGAGAGGTCGGGGGCGCCCCTGCGGGCTCTGCTCCGTGGCCTGGCGGCGCATGAGAGCCGTGTCCTCCTTATTCCCTCGCACCCCCCGGGGCACTCTGGCCGGGGCTGGTGATGCAGGGATGGGGTGGTGGCAAGGCTTCTCCTGAGGAGGCCTCGGGCAGGGACCCCCTGCCAGCCCAGTGGCCACTCGCTCCTGAACGCCCCTCTCCGTGGTGCCCAGAGACACGCAGTGCCTGGCTGCCTTCCTTGTAGGAAGGGCCTCGCTCCCACTCCCCCGCCGGGTCCGACTGCAGGCGGAGAGCGGGCTCTGGGGGTCAAGGCTGAGGCCACATTGGACCCTCGGCCATGAGGGCGGCAGCAGTCCCCTCCCAGACCCTCTAGGCTGTGCCAGACGTGGGGGGTCCACACAGGGAACCCAGGCACATGTCCACAGGAGCTTCGAGATCTAAGACTCCAGGAGACCCCAAAATGGCGCCCCGGCAGCTGCTGGCGACTTAGCCCCAGGGAGAAGAGGCAGGGCCCGGGGAGCGCGGGGACCAGCCTGCTCACCTCCTCCTCCTCGAAGCCCGTGAGGTCCCAGTGGTACCTGAGCCGCATCTGTTTCCGCTTCCAGTGCTCCATGAAGGTGGCGGCTGTGGGTGGGAGAAAGAGCCAAGTCACCCAGGACACAAGGGCACCCTTGTCCCCGGCGCCGTCCAGTCATCCAGGGACCAGTGCGCCAGACCAAGCGCTTCACACCAGTCCACCCGTTCTGCCCTCCTGCGGACCCCACGGGACACGGACATTCACTATCCCATTTTACAGATGAAGAAACTGAGGCCCAGAGACATCAAGTCCCAGCCAAGGTTACTCAGCCAGCCGGTGAGGGGCCAGGCAGGCTGGTCCCAGAGCCCCTGCTCCTAACACCCTGCTCCATCGATCCTGAGGGCCCCCGGTCACAGGTAGGGGTGCTGAGGTCACAAAGGCGAGGCTGGGGAGAGGCGAGGCCAAGGCCGCTCACTCAAGCTTCACATCCCTGCGGACAGTCTGGCTGCTGAGCTGTACTCTTAGCTGCCTTGTTCTACTTCATATTCCCAATGGACTCCACATAGTTCAAACACTGCCTCCTCCAGGAAGCCCTCAATCATCCCTCTAAGTATCGGGAAAACCCAACCCCTCTTGGGACCTCGCTTGCTCACAGTGTCCCCTCTCCCAGTACAGGGGTCCTTCTGGTGCGTGGGGCGGGGACGCCGCCTCGTCCGTCTGGACTTCCAGCCCACAGCCCAGCATGGACAGGTGCCAGCCGTGCTCGTGGACGAACGAATGGTTCTCGGGAGCGCAGAACCACGGAGATGCCCCGGCCGAGTCTGTGACTATTAATGTTCCAGCAGAGGCCGAGGGTAGGGGTCAGGACGGGTGTGGTCGTATGGTTAATGAGCGCTCAGGGGTCCCAGGGGTAGCTGCCGGCACTGTTGGGAGAGCCGCACCTGACCCTCCTTAAACCCCAGTCGTCACGGGAGGAGGAATCGCACGGCTTGTCTGACAAGCAGGGGCTCAAGATGGAACAGAACGAGGCCTGGCGCTCGCCTGGCGGCGGGGCCCGTCAGTGGGGGTGCAGCTTTGGAACAGGCAAGACGCGGGGCTGAGTCTGGTTCGTCTCTGGGCTCGGAGAGTTTCTGTCGGTTTGCCTCCCTCTACGTGAACAGGTGACAACAGGGCCCCCGCGACGGCCAGTTTTGGGCACAGTGGGCACAGCTGGGCATCAGCCGCCTCTCGAGGTCTTTCAAGGGGGCGTGATTCTGCCCTGGGGACTGGCTGCACAGGCCGTGCAGCAGCGCAGAAGACAGGCGGTGGACAGAGAGAGGGTCGGGGATTAGGGACAGCAGGAGGCCAGTGCAGGCTGCTGGGACACGGACATGCTGGAGCCAGAAACAGCCAGCGTCACGGAGGGAGCGCCTTCCTGGGGGTGTCAGAGCCGTGGGCACGGCAAAGCCTCTGCCAGAGAGGCCGGGAACCCGGGGTGGGGTGGGGAGAAGTACCCGGCCCTCCCCTCGGCCGCCCTCTGACCTCTCCCTGGCCTTCTCATTGGCAGAGCCTACAGGGAGATGGGACAGCAAGGGGACAGGGAGGCAACCCCATGGGGTACAAGGTGCACTCAGCAGAGAGACCCTGAGCGGCAGTGCCGTGGGGAGCCCAGCAGCGGGATCCAGACGCCCGCTGCGAGGGAGCCGGCCCCGAGAGCAGGCCGGGGAGCAGACCCGACTGTGGCTGCACGACCTCCCAAGAAACAGGACACGAGGCAGTTTCCTCCACCTCTTCCCACATGTCCTCCAGCTGCTGCGGAGGGAGCAGGAGGTCCGGCCTGCCTCACACTGACCCGTTCTGGAAGGCGCCTCATGCCTTCTCTGTCCTGGTCTCGCCCACCCGGGCAGCCCCTCCTCTCGGTCCTGGGCCGAGCGAGAGCTGGACCGTGCGGGAGGGTGACTGCAGACACCCAGGGGTTGGCCCGTTTAGCCACGCGTCCCTGCCTCCTGCGTCTTCCACCTGTCCTCCCGCTCGCTGGCTGGCCATCCCCACCTCCGTCTCTCGGGGCCCCTGCCCTCCCGTCACCAGCCCGCGGTGTGCTAATAACGGAGCTACCTCGCAGGGGGCTCGCCTCGGACCGTGCTCTACTCTCGGGATTCACTGACGCCGGGAACCTGACCGTCGCCGCCACGCTATGCAGTAGGACGATTTCCGTTCGTGGATTTACAAGCGACCCAGAGACAGGGAGGGTTAAATGCCCCACCTGAGGCTAAGCAGAGGTTACGGGCAGGACTGAGGTCTGAACCGAATTCTATTTGGGCACAGAGTCTACACTGAAGCACTGTACCATCCAGCCTTATGTTAAGGGAGTAATGACCACAGCCGTACTGAGTGCTCTGGTTAGAGCAAACCTGGACTGCCATCGTATGGACGAGTGGAAAGCAAGGCACAGAGAGTCTGACTGCCTGGCCCAAGGTCACACAGCTGGGCAGCCGCTCTTTGACCAAGGCACGCTTGCTTAGAGCACGTGCTGTGAATCTTAAGACAGATACCGGGACATCTCCCAGAGGTATCCCAGCCAAGGACCAAGACTGGAGCCTGGCGGTTGGGTGTGGAGGTGGTACACGGCCAAGCCTCGTTTGGCTTCTTGATTATGTTTAAGAAATAAAAACCTGTTATATAAAGTGAGTAATGTTCTGCTTCTTTAAAAACCTAAAGCACTGGGGCCAGAGGCTGGAGCGGAGGAGACCCTCTGTGCGTTCTAGTTCAGGTGCGTCTCCTCCACTTGGCCACACACCCCACTGCGCCCCACGGCCGGACTCCGCGGCTCTGTTCGCATGCTTTGCTCTGGAGCAAAGGGGTGCAGTCCCGGAGCTCAGGCTTGGCCAGTGAAGCGGAGATGCGGAGGCTCGTGCTGAGCCCAGGGGGCAGGCCCGGTGTCTCAGCTCAACGGGCATCGTGAACCACAGGGCCGGGCAAAGGCAGGGGGGCGCTCGGGCATCCGTCCTTCACAACCGCGCTCCCGTGCCTGCGCCCTAGTCCACCTGCGTGGGTGGTGGTGGGCGCTGCCAGGTTCCCTCCCTTCTCTCAGAGGTCCGGCTCGTGGGTGGCTCCCGCCCCCTCTCTTTCTGCCGCACCCTCTGGCCCTCCACGCAGGGGTAACGCACTCCTTCCTACCGGTGCACAAACGGAGGCTCTGAGCGATCAGGGGCCAGCAGACAAGGCCTTCCGGTGCCAGGACGGGCTGGGGCTGGCGTGGTGGCTCCCCCGGCCTGGGGGCAAGCTGTGTGCCGAGCCTGGTCAGCGTACAGAAGAAACGGCCTCGATGGCCACCCAAGGGGGGCCCAGAGACAAGGCCCGGGCGCCCGAGTCCAGAGCCCCGAGGGCAGCAGAGCACACAGGCAGAGACCTACGAGCGAGTCCGGGCGAGAGCAGAAGCAGGTGGCTGAGCCGTAATTCATCTTTCCTCAAACACCTGTCCCAGCGACACAATGCTAGACAAACACATTCTTGTGGGGCAGCCCGGAGGCAGCAGGTGAGCGCAGGACCCTGGGTCGAGCCTGGATCACATCCAGGTGGGAGCTCAGGCACGTGACCACCCGCCTCTGCAGCCCCCAGTTCCCCGTCCACACGGGCGGCTGCACGGCAGAGCCTGCTGGAGGCCGTCACGAGGCAGCCCACAGCCGCACGTGGGGGCCCACGGGGTGCGCTCCCGGGACCTGGCTCCCGCGGGAGCATCGCCCCGGGTCTGGCCAAGAGGCTGACCATAGGTTCAAGGGCCACATGGGGTGTGGATCCCCCAGAATGTTTCCTGTAGATCCTGAGACAGGAAGCAGCAGACTGTGGGGTACCAAGGGCCGGGGGGCAGGAGGCGGCGGACTGGCAGCCGGCCAGCACGGAACCTTAAGCACGCCAGGGTCCAGAAGCACCGACCGCTCCATTGTCTGTCCTACTTCCCTCCGTCCACCTCTCGTCTGGTCTCACCTCTGCCGCCCGGAGCCCTGGGGTCAGGCAGGCCTCAGCGGCTCCCTCTGCACCAGCCCAGGGGTGCGCCCACCCTGACAGGCCGCCCCCAAGAGGAGAGACCTGCTCCGACCCTCTGGCTCCCAACAGCCCGAGTGTCCACTCGCCGCACCCATCTCCTCCTCCGAGGGGGGACCGGGGGTGCCTCTGCCCAGAGCTGCAGGACCGGCAGGGGCTCTCGGAAGAGATGCGGCTCGGGTACCCTCCTTACGTCCCCTCCGAGCGGGCCTCCCTCGCGAGCTGCCCCGGCTGTGGAGCTCCAGCGAGAAGCCCACACTAGCTCCCGCTGCACCCCCACCTGGCTCGGGGTGCTGGGCGGGGCACGCCCCCAGGGGCTTCACCACCCGCCGCGTCTCCTTCAGGTCGCAGCCGCCTTCCCAAGCTTCTGCAGCCGGGCTCAGATCAAACAAACTCCTTTGTTCTGCACGGAACCGACAAGCTGTTAAAACCCCATTATTACGCCATAATTTTAGAAAACTGATCACAGCAAAGAGCTAAATGGGGCTCAAAGCTGCTTTGTGGGACACCTTGTTGGAGGCTTTGAAACGTCACACATCACAGGCGGGAGCAACCTGGAGTCTCTGGGGCCGGCGTGTCCACGCCCAAGGCCAGCGGACCCCACGGGGGGGAGGGGACGTGAGGCCCTGTCACTGCGCCCGCGGAAATGTCAGCAGCCGGAGGGCAGGAGAAGAAAGGACACGGGGCAGAAGACGGACCAGTGGGAGAAGGATCCCCCCGAGGGCAGTGGGCAAGTCCCTGAATAAGGGATTGAAAGGAAACCGGCCGTGAGGTCTCTGCTAATTACGCTTGACGTGACTGTGGCGCTGCAGGACCGAGGGGCCGCCCCCTCTGCCTCCGCCCGCCAGCCGGGGCTGGACCACACCGGCCACCTCCGGAGCCCGGCAGGCTCGTTCCTGTGGCTTTTGTCTTGATTGATAATACGCTCCATTTTCCCTAAAGGGAAGTGCCTCCTGGGAGCAGTTTGGCTTTTTCATTATTTTTTTCCCCAAATGAGAGTGTGTGGACGGAACTCACACTTGACAGACAGGCGCATTGTTGTCCCCCAACCCCATCCCCGGCCGAAGTGAAGCTGGAGGCGGTGGGGGGGCGGCAAGCAGCAGAGGCAGATCTGTCTCTTTCCCTCCATCCCGGGGCATGGAGTCACGTCTGTCTCTCAAGGACGGGGTGCTGGGAAGGGCCCGCCAAGACCTTTGAGGCTCTCTGCATACAGTAGGTGCTCAATCAAGGGGGAACCGGGCACACTGGCTTCCCAGAGCAGGAGCACAGCATTTGATGGAATCCCTGTGGGCTTGCCCGGCTGAGCGGCGCCTGCCTGCCTGCCCCCATGACCGGCTCCGGGAAACTCTCTGCTCCCCCAGGAGGCTGCGGAACAGAGCTGGGAACACGTCTGCAGGAAGGGGGTGACCAGAGCACTCGTGTAGATCTGGGAAGACAGGGCCGGGGCGGGATCCATCAGGTCAGGGATAGATCCCACCTTGCCCAAGCCATACCCTCTCTGTGCTGCAGTGTCCTCAGTGGAGAGAAACACCCCACCCTCCCTCCAGGGCTACCGGGACAGAGGTCACCTAGGCAGGGCTCCAAGCAGGGTCTGGTGCACAGTCAGCCCTCAGCGCAGGGTTGCAGGGGAGGGAGGTGTGTTTGGGGACAGATGGGGAAGCCGTCCAGGTCAGGAGTAAGAAAGGCCCTTGTGGAGCAGGCAGGTCCGCGGGAGCGGGTAACCGTGCGGGCAGACGGAGGGGGGCCCAGCGGCCCAGCAGCGGAGCACAGGGCAGCTGGAGCCAGAGTGCTGGGACTCGAGTCTTGCCTCTGCCTGGCAGTTCCGGTGTAAGCTGGGGAAAGTTGTCTCGATTTGCTCATCTGTCAGACGGGCAATAAAGCTGTCCATCTCCTGCGGTCACCGGGGGCACGCGTGAGTCATGCACCTACGACACTCAGCACAGTGCCCGGCAGAGCGCAGGGCCCGGCTCGCGGAAGCGGGTGTTCCTCCAGAGCGGGTGAAGGGACACGACCTCCAGAGGCCCCCAAGTACAGGTTTGAGCCCCGGCCTCCGCGGTCCAGGCTGTCGGCACACGTCCGGTAAGCACGTGCTCGCAGAGCCGACGTGAGAGCTGGCACCAGGCACGGCCCCGAGTATGTCACAAGGAACGGTGAGCTCAAGGCTCCCGGCACAGCTCCAGGTGGCTTGCGTTATCCCCCCCATTTTATAAATGGGGAACCTGGGGCCCAGAGAGCAGAAGCCACTTGCCTGAGGCCACACAGCCGCTAGGGGACGAGCTAAGAGATCTGAACCTGAGTCTGGCCAAGGACCCAGTGGCTCCGGTGACTGCTTCCCTGCGTCCACCCATCCTGGCAGAGTCCACCCAGCTGAGTGGTGGCTCAGACCCAAGCGTCCGACCGGCAGTTTGTGCAAGCTGAGCTTCTCCGGGGGCTCGAATGTGTGGCCAGGTGGGCCTTCCTGGCTCGGGGCAGGGACCCAGGAGGCTGTGCGCCCGCCCAGCAGGTGTTCCGGCTTCTACCTGGAGCTTCCTGGGCCCCGACCAGCTGAGCAGCGCTGAGGTCTTGAGGAAGCCAGGGAGGCTGAGAATGAGGAGCAGAGGGCAGTGGGGGGCACAGAGGTAATTCCTGGCGAACCCAGGGTCCAGAGAGGCGAGGGTGGGCAGTGGTACCGCACAGAGCTACTGCCTCCCTATGCTGTGCAGCAGCCCCAGCAAGGGGTCCTCCAACACAGTTTGAATTCCCCTTGGAACAGGGTGCTCACTACCTAGTGCGACACAGGGCTCACTGCTGGAAATCTTTCCCGTGCTGAGCTGGTGCCCTAGGGTTTCATGCGGCCTTGTTCAGGAGACGGCCTTTGCCGCTAAGAGACCTAACGGACGGCATTTATCGTGAGGCTCTGCTTATTTCTGCCTGCGTCTGCCTCCTGCTCCGAGCACACGTCCTGGTACGCAGGGGCCGCCTCCTGGCTCCGCGGCCGCACCGCACAAGGCAGAATCTAGCACAGTCCACGGCTCCCCAGCTCCCGTCTTGGCCGACATGTGCGCGCTGATGCCGCTAACACCCCGGCTGCCCACTGCAAAGTCCGTCTCCTGGCTGCCCGGTCCCTGCTGCAGCAAAGAGGTCTCACACCTTCTTGGCAGAACTCCCGTGTCCCCCAAATCCTGCAGACGAACCCTCAAATGGAAAAATCGGTAAAAGGGCTGCTACCATTTCAAAGCAAAGCCAGGACTGGGAGAGACAGGGGAGGCGTGCATCATGCAAAACCTGCGGCCCGGCTCAGTGGTGGGGGCAGGGGGGGCGAGCGTGGGGTGGGCTGCCCAAGGGCGCCGCGTCCAGGCTCCTCTCTCGCTGTACCCTCGTCCCGGGGCAACCATCCGGTCGGGTGGGAACCCAGTGTGAGGCCCTACAGGGAGACTGTTGGGTTTTAAACATTTAGGGCACAGACCCTTCACTCTGACAAGTGGGGACAGATGAGCCCAGAGCCACTGCTACTCGGTGGGGAGGGCAGGGCCAGGCTGGGTCTGGGCAGGAGCTCCCCGGAGCCGGGCTGGATGGACAGTCCCGGATACAGGCTGTGCACAGGCTGCAGGCAGTCAGGGCCGTTCCGAGCCCAGCGAGCAAGGGACAAGCCTGGCCGGCCTCCTCCTGACCGCTGAGTGGGGGAGGGGACAGACCCTCCCCTGTCAGATCGGGCACGGCTTGCGTCCACCCTGGGGTGATGTCCCGAGGAGGAAGTGCGGCACCCCACGCGTGTCCGGTGCACGTCCCTGCAGGGGACAGCGAAGGTGCTGTACTTAGAAGAAAACTGGCGACAGCCGGATGCCAAGGGAGCTTTCAGGGCTCTGCAGCCAGAGCCGCACCCGGCGCCTGGCGCCGAAGACTCGCCAGGGACGGCTTTCAGCTGGAGGCACGGTGATGACAGCCTTAGAGGGCTCCGTGTGCCGAGCTCCAGCGCGGCTGGCTTCTGTCGCCCGATAGGAGAAGGTGGGCCCTGTCGCCCGAAGAGACAGGACGCGCACCTATACGTTAGGTTCTGTCCAGAGAGGCTGGCCGCAGAGGACATGCGTGCGCCAGGGACGCAGTGGGCCTGCTTCCTCCCTGCCCCGAGGCCAGGTCCAGGCGGGCCGCGCCCTGAAGGCCGATACTCCCCATCCACAGTGGGGCAGGGGCTGTAACTCTACCCCCCACGCTTCACACGAAGCCAGCTCAGCCAGGCCTGCCGCTTCTCCTCAGCCCTGGGGATGGCCCGCGTGAGAGTGGAAACAAGGCACCCGAGTCCTTTGCAATGATCAAAATGTCTTTTCTCTGTCCGGGGCCCTTTGTTTGGAGGGGCAGTAACCTGGAGTCTGGGGGCTGGGTTCCTCTTCGAGCTTCCCGTGGGGAAAGTGGGAATGGGTGGGACAAAATTGGGAAGCCCCGGGCCGGGGAAGGAGGTGTCAAATTCTCTTGACCGCTGCTCCGGCCCTCCCACCAGCCCCCTTTCTGGTATGGCCGCCCACAGCCCCCTTGGATTAACCTGGCTTCTTACCATTGGCCCAAGCACCTGTCACTTCAGTCTTGAGTGAGAGCCCCCGGGCCACTGTCCCCATCGGAGCTGGGTCAGCCTTTCCTCCACTTCCTCCCAAGCTGCCTCTTACACTTGCTGTCTCTGACTCAAGGATAAGACACAAAAACACCTTTCATGCCGCAAGCCGACCGCTCTGGTTCCTGATTCCTTCCGGTGAGAACACTGAGTTCTTCCCCGCGGGCCCTTGCTTGGTCTCTGGGATTCCCTGCACTCTCCCCCACCCCCCTCCCCCGGCTCCCTGCCCCCGGCAGGCTCCTTCACCAGGCCCTGCATCCCTACCACTGGGCCTTTGCACATTCTGTTCCTGTTTGAGTCCAGGATTGTAATCTCGCCAGGGCGGCGGAATCATCAGTTTGCCTCCCAGGCTTCCCTGAACACAAGCACGTCATAAAAGTGGCTGATCACCGCCCCCGCCCCCCGCAACGGCTGGGACGTCACGCACACTTGTACTTCTCATGCCACCCCACACGGCAGGTGGTACCCCCCCACGGGTGTGACGAAGTGCAGGAGCCCTAGAGAGTCAGCTACGCCCTCAGGCCGGGCTGAGGCTCTGCAGCCGCCCCTCTGACCCTCATGGGTCACCCTATGGACCGCCGGTGGTTGCTGGCCTGGCACAGGCCACCCAGGCTCAGAGACCCTGCAGGCGCCAGTGCAGCCGGCCAGGGGCCCACTGAGGGTGCTTGTGGAGAACCACGCTCCAGCCAAGCAGGCAGAGGTGGGTGGCTGCAGCGCGGGGCCTGGGGCACGAGGCCTGGGGGTGGGAGACCCACAGGCAGGGACCTGCTTAGGACCACGCTGCTGTCCAGACTGGAGGGTGGCGGGCTGGGCGGGGTGGTGGGCGCATCTGAGGGGAGGGGCTGCGGCTCACATCCTCAGCAGGACCGTCCCAGAGCCGGCGGCTGCTGCCTGCCGCCCCATCCCCCCACGCAGTTTCCAGCAAGTGTGGAAGTGTGACTGAGGAACCAGCCCCACTACTCAGCGTTCCGTGTTCCTCCCACTTCTCCGGAGACACCGCGCAGCTCCTCTGCACCCCCCGGCCTCCAAACTCACAGGTTCAGCCCACCCTGAGCTCCAGCCGCCCCTCCAGGGAGCCAGGCAGCAACCTCAGCCCCGCGGGGACGCTGGCCGCTGCCCCCCCTCGCTGACAGCACTCTCAAACACCACCTCAGGGCTGAACGGACCGCCTTGGGCGGGAAGGGAGGCTGCCAGGCTGGGCAGAAGCCAGATCAGGCCCGGTGAGGACCCCGGGGTCAGCCCCGACCTATCACGAAGCTGGTTCTGCTCCGTGGTTTTTTCCTGCGACGGCAGACCTTCCTGAGCCCCCAGCCTCCCGGGGCAGTGGCTGAGCTGGGAAGCCCAGGCCCCAACCTCACAGATTCTGCGATTCTGAAAAATGTTCCCGAGTCGAGGCTTCTGGCGTGACACGGACAGCCCGTTCCGCTCAGCACTGGGGCGCCGCGACCAAATTCTCCGTGACCGGATCCTCACACATCTAGGTCACACGGACCCGTAAGAGCCGCGCATCTGGCTGGCCGGGGGCAGTCTCCATCCCCATTTGTACAACGAGCAGCTTCTCAGCCCCCCATGGCCCTCCACACGCTCACTGTGCACGGGGCCGACGCGGCTACGTGCTGCTCTGGGATGTGCCGGCAGGGCTCTGCCCGGCCCCTCCGCTTCTGCATTGAGTCCCCGCACCGCAAACACGCAGCACCCCCGCCCACCGCATCTTCAGAACTCCGCTCAAGGCGCTCACACCTCTTCCGGGAAGTCTGTCCTGACTTTTCCCGCAGGCATCCTGACCCTTAGCTCCTGTGCCCAGTTCCATCTCCTACTAGATGGGAGTCCCTGGGGACAAGGACCGGGGCTCTGGTATCCCGGGGACAGCTCTACACACAGCTGCCCAGGGCCCGGATTCTGAATCCTCCCCTGGCAAGGGGGTAACACAGGACCACAGAGGAGGGAACAGGTCAGTTTGCTAATCCAAAAGCATCTGCAGAAACGCAACCAGACACCACTTACCCACCGCCCACGCCCCCGGCATCTGTTGGGTACCAGAGCAGAGAAGCATCCTGAAGGATGAGTCCTGTGCCTTGGACTCGGGGTGGCAGGTGGAAGTAAGGGCACCGGCTCTGGAAACCCCACATTCCTTCCTTGCCGTGGACACTCAGGAGCTGAGTGACCCTGGGATACTAACACTAACTGTCTCTGAGCCTTGGTATCCTTCCCCAAAAAGTGGGCACGCGGGACCTGCAGGACTGCTGCAGGGACCTGGTCCCAGGAAAGACGGCCCGTTCCTAAGAGCAGACACCCCCTCCACCTTCCGTAAGGCGTGGGTCAGAAGAACCAGTCTGTATCCAGGATGCAGCCCGGACCCTCCCCACCTGCAGGCACAACGGGGCACCGTGCCCCCACCGAGCCTCCCTCCCACGCCCATTCCAGGCCAACACAGCTGTGCAAAATGTCAAGGCGGAAGGAAGGCCATGGAGGGACCGAGGCAAAGTCGCCCCTGCCCCGTAGACGCCAGGCGGCCAGGCTCTGCTTACCCCAGAGGGCCATGAAGACGGAGAAGAAGACGGTGGCGGGGTTGTCGAAGAGGTGGCTGGCCCGGGCGGTGGCGCACGCCGAGCTCATCTTCCAGTAGCTGCACGTCTTGTCACACAGCGGGCACATGGTGATGTTCTGTCTGTGGTCACACATCTCCATGCTGCAAGACAGGGGTGGCCTGTAAGTCCCCAGGACACGTAGGGACTCCATGCTGGGCGCCGCGCTGGGGTGGGGGTCGGTGAAGTGACCCCCGTGAGGCCCGCTAGCCGGCTGCAGCCAACGCCCGCATCCCCCACCAGGCTCTCTAGGGCCGCCTGCAGACACCGGTGACATGGGCGGTAACTTGCGTTCCGAAGGGCCTCGGGTTGCTTTCGCGCCTGGCACTGCTTTACAAGTCTCCACAATTTTGGATGGGGCTCCTGCATTTTCGTTCTGCATAAGGCCTGCAATTTCTGCAGCCCACCCCGGATGCAGGCCCGTCCAGACCGCTGGGTGACCCGAGAGGGGCGTCTGAGTGCTCACGGCTCGGGGTCGGGGTGGGCCAGAGGCAGCAGGACCCACGGCCTGCGTGGGAGCCGCCTCTTGGAGAAGCAGAGAGACAGCAGCCAGCGTCCTCTAACAGCTGGGCTCTGTCCGGGCTTGTTCTAGTAGCGGGAGCTGCCCAGGGGTTCATGATGTGAGGAAGCCAGCAAGAGGAACAGGTGAGGCCACAAGAAGGCTGTGCCCTCCCCGTGCCCTTGCACGTCCCAGGCAGAGCACACGTGGGCTCCGCCATCCTGGTGGGGACGCGGTGGGGCAGCTGGCCTCAGGGGCCACCCAGGCATCAGCCTCAGGGGGGCTCTGGACACACAGGGGAGACAGGTGGCTGGGCAGAAGGAACACATCGACAGGCAGCCCGGGGGTGGGGAGGGGGGAGACATCCACCGTGCAGGGCTCGTTCGGAGCCGAGGGTGCCTGCCCGGGACAGTGGGTCCTGCTCAACAAGGTTCTTATCCTCTGGGCTGACACGGAGTCTGGGGCTGGAGCCCAGCTGCTGCGGAGGGGCCGGAGGGGAGCTGAGCCCCCCCCACCCCAGCTCCCTGGCACTCAGGCTCTCTCCTGCTAATAGGCAAGTCACTGATACTCAAAGGCTGTCAGCTGTGTAAGCAGGAGCCCCCACGGGCACCCACCTGGCCCAGGCCAGCTGCAGGGACCCCTACAATCCCACCATCATCGATGAAGAAATAAGCCCAAAGAGGGGAAGTTACGTGCCGAGGGTCACACCGCAGAGTGGGGCTTGGGCCCTGGTCCTTCCTGGTTCTCGTCTGCAGCCCACAGACCGCGGGCTCTCGCCTCCTGCTCCCGGGTCCTCCCTTGGCTCTTCCTGCCTCGTGTCCCTTTAGCCTCAGACTCAGTTTCCCCTTCTGGGAGGTGAGGAGAGGAGCCAGAGTAAGGTGTCCCTCCCCCGCCCCCCGGGCTCCAGCCTTCCCTGAATTTTCCCCTCCCTGCTAACTCGGACAAGACTCTGAGCTGTAGACCCCAGGCAGGAGCGCACTTTCCCAGATGCGGAAGAGCGCGGAGGGGGGTGTTTCTTTCTTATTTCTGTGCACGTGAACTCAGGCACACAACCATGCTTGGCCCACAACAGGACACCTGCTGGGAGGCTGTGGGGACCCCCTGTGCCAGCATGGTGGGCGTCCCGGCTCTCTCCTCAGTCATGCTGTGAGAACCGTGTGTGCCAGGCACTGTGTCAGGCACGGACGTGGAAAGACGGTTGTGACAAGGAGCTGCTGTCTCAGAGCCCCTGGGGAAGTGAGTGTACGTGTGTGCGTGCGTGTGTGCATGTGTGTGCAAGAGGGGCCAGTACACATGGGCGGCGTAGCTGCATGGACCCCAGAGCCAGCCAGCTCTGGCTTTAGGGCTGGGCTCTCCCCTTCATAATCTGTATGGCCTGGGGTGGGTGGCTCAGATTCCTTGGGCCTCAGTCTCCCCATCTGTAGAAGGGGGTGCTGGGAATGAGAGCGCTGTCCGGACACTGGGAAACTGGGCAAAGCCCACGAAGGCCTGGGAACAGCGGGAACAGTGGTGCTCGCCGTTACGACCCTGGGGGTAACCGAGCCCGGACAGCGGGCGTGAGCGTCCGTCTCCTGCCCCCTGCTGAGCTCCCTCTCCTCCAAGGGCCCTTCCGGGGGGCAGGCGTTGGGGGGGCTGATAAAGGCCCCCACTGTCACTGCACTGCCCAGGGCCCCGGTGCCCTGGCTGGAGGATGGGGTGGCCCAGAGCCCTGCGGGGGGCAGGGGCCAGGCCATGCAGCTCTGCCTGCCGCCAGCCCTCTCCCCCGTTGGCATGAATGAGGCCAGCCAGACAAAAAGCCTTTTTCTGCCGGTTTTACACCCTCTGCCTCGCCCTTCCTCAGCCACAGCCAAAATAAAGACAAGGAACGGGAAGGTCTGTTCTTTGGAGGGGATGGGCCGGTTGGGGGTGGCGGCTGGGACCTCGAAGGGCAGGGCCTCTGCCTTCCCTACACACGTGGACGGATCGCACTCCAGGGGGGACACACACCTCCTGCTTCACCCAAGGCACCAACCGGGCAGCGGCCGAGGCCGAAAGAGGGCCGGCGTCCAGAATCCGCCGTGAGGGCGGTGCATGTCCCTGGCCGTGTGTCGGGAGGAGGCAGTGCTGGTCTGGCCTCGGGGACCTCGGTGCCCTAGTGGTACAGGCATGCCCGGGCAGAGCCCCCTGGCTGAGACTCCCCGGCTACGCTCGGGAGGAGGAGAGGGAGGAGAAGCCCCCGGGGACCTGCCACTTGCCGTGTCCCTTGGGGCTCTGGAGCTAAGGCCACATCACACCTGGGTTCCCAACAGCCACTGTCGGACCCAAGCACAGTGGCCTCCTGTCACATTAGCCAACAAAGGGACAAACTTCCTCGGGTCTGTCTGTACCCAGAATAGCCCTGAAGGGTACGTAAGTCAGATTCCTTTAACGTTTTGATCCCGGATGGGTGGAAATATTTTAGGTGTTACTCATGCTTCAAAGCACCATTTACACCACAATTTGCCGGATATGGCCTTTCCGTGTGGCAGAGCTGTGACGAGCTGGCCGCCTGGCCAGGTAAGGGACTCGTTTGATCTTCGCTGATTGGAACTACAGACGAATGTTCCAAGCCACGGCTCTGCTTTGGAACCGCGGGCTGAGTGGTGAGCCACAAAACTGAATGGACGTCCCCGGGCTTCCCCGGTGAGCCTGCGTGCTCGTAGGAGGCAGGGCCACAGGCCGGGCAGCAGTGTCCCTGACCGAGGGGGGCCTGTTGTCCGGAACACACAACACAGTCACCCCTGGCTCAGGGCTTGCGGCCCTGGCACACAGTGGGGAGGGACAGAGCACTCCTGAGCCCCCAAGGACAGCAGCCTCCGGCCTCCAGCTCATGCTCCCCAGCACGGGGCCGTCTTGGGGGCCCCAGCCTTCTCCCAAGAGCTCCCCTTGCTTGGTGTAACCCCTGGGGGGGACTGCAGCAGGACTGTCAGCTCTGTGAACCCCCCAGAGCCATAGGGACGGGATGGGGGTGGGGAGCCGGGGGGCCGAGTCCACGCACGAGACCTCGACAGGGCCTTTTGGCTCACCTCCTGAACTCGCTAGGAAGCGGCGAATTTCCTGCTCCCTGAAGGACTGGAAACTCCTTTAAAACAGGGCAAAACACCTTCCAAGAAGGGAAAGTTGCCGGATGCTTATTTTGCGTCTCGCTCCGGACTGGAGTGCGCCTCCCGGGGCGTCTGTGCTGGGAACGGCCGTCCCTGCTCTCAGACAGCGCTCGCCCCACCCAGGGCCGCGGGTTCAGGGGCCTGTCAGGGCCACCGTCGCGGGAGGAGTGCGGCCCCTCGGGGAGCAGAGGGCGTGTGTGGGGAGGAGACCGGCCTACCTGGGGATGTTCTCGTCGACCGTGGCGCATCCGTACAGGAAGACGATGATGCCGACCACGGAGGCCGGGATGAGCATCTGGGTGTAGACGCCCAGCCAGGCGAAGTACAGGCCGATCTTCTCCCCGAAGTACTTCCTGCGCCACAGGGCAAAGCCAGACAGAGACAGGCTCATGCTCACGGCCTGCGGTGCGGACAAGTGGCACCTCCCCACCCGGCACGGAACAGCTCGACCTGGCCCCGCGAGCCCCCAAGCAGGACTTAGAGAGTGGGGTGGTGGGGGTGGCTCTGGGCCGGCCGTCGGGGGCAGGGGTGCCCCTTGCCCTTCTGTGTCCCAGGAAGCGGGTCGTTCCATTTGTGAGGCCCAGAATGGGGCATGCGGGCACAGCGGGCTGCCTAGGAGGTCGCCCGCTCTGTCCCAAGTCCCGCCCCGTCTGAGGGCTCCGGCCTGGAGAAGCCAAGAGAGCCGCCCTCCTCACATTCCGCGTCCCTGACGCCTTGAGGGGCTTCAGAATTTCCATGGCCGGACTCCGGTCTGCAGGTCCCCACAGGACATACATCTGCTCCCCTTCCTAACCCCGGGAGACAGGACAGCGTCCTCCTCCCCCTCCACCAGCCGTGCAAGGAGCCCCAGCGGCCACCCAGCGGGGTCGAGCCGGGCTGGGGATTCAGGAGAGGGGGATGAACGTGATGGGAAGAGCCCAGCCCCCAGCGAGTCTATGGGCCTGCAGGGGACCCGGGGGCCCTTCCCAAGCTTCTCAAGTTCAGGCAGGTTCCCAGCGGATAAGTACTCAGTATGGTCAAGACCAACCGACATCCAACCAGGGACTCGCCTCCCACAGCCTCGGAGCAGCCGGGCCGCTCCTCCGTACCCGGCGTCCTCTCTCACCTGACCAGGTCGATGGGCTGGTATTTGTAGAAGACCCCGTAGCTCGCCCACTCTTGGTACAGGAGCTGTGGGACAGCAAGTGGTGAGGGCTTTTGAAAACGGAGCTTCCCTTCCCAGAGCTGGTGTACCCAGCTGCCGGGAACATCATTCATTCATTCAACAAACCCTTCTTGGGAGTCGGCTGCGTGTCCGCTGCTGGGCTGGGCACTGCGCTTTCGGAGGGGAGCGTGACGGACACAGCCCCGAGCCCCGGGGCTCCGTTCTGGCAGGGGAGACCCACACGAAACTTTCAGCTCCGGTAAGGGTCCCAAAGAATCCCCTAGCAGTGGGGGCGGAGCTGGGGCCGGACAGAGCCAAGAAGTGGGAGCGGAGCTGGGACCGGACGGAGCAATCATGGGTTAGAAGGCACAGAAGCTTCTGGAATCATTATGGAAGCCTCACTCTTCACGATCTGATCCGGAATTGACCTAAAATGGCCCGACCATGTGAGACTTGTCCACTCAGGGTTCTCGGCGGTCCCTGGCCGATGCCGTGTCATTCTTTATAAAGGACAGAGACCGCCACGCTCTGCAGCGAAGAAACACCCGTGGCAAGATGTTGAACATTCTCCTGGGATGCAAAGAGAGCTCGGCGCTTCTCCCCTGGGAAGAGCCGTCTGATTAACAGGCTCCGTGAGATAAATGCAATCTACACACACCCCATTACCCCCAGGCTCCGGGCAGGGATGGTAATGAGCTTGACGGGTGGAAAGCCTTGCATGAACACGCAGGGAGTAGCTAAGAAAGACACCACGTTGAGACTGGTGGTGCTAAGAGAGAAAGTCCGCCCATGCGGGTCACTGTGCCTTACTGCAAGGCCTAGGTCACACAGCTAGGACCCCCTGTGCCTGGCCGCCTGCCCCTGCCGGCGTCAGATGGGGAACCGGAGGGAGGCAGGTGGGGGATGCTGCCACGAGCTCCCTGCGGGGTAAGCCCTGGCCTGGGGGTTCCGAGGTAGCAGCCGGCGTGGATGCATGAACCTGCCTCCACCTCCCCGGAGTCCGGAGCTAATGACTTTTTGTGCACACACGTATCTTTGGGTAATTCTCCAGAAATGAACAGCGTGCACGAAAGCTCGCTGGGAGGGGTCCCGCTCCCACAGGCCAGGGAGTCGGCTCCAAGAACTAAGTCGCACAACGCACATGCTCGTCTCCTCAAAAGTCAACACACGCACGTCTCTTCTGGTCTCCGTAAGAGGAGCGGTCTTTCGGTTGTACGTCTTTCTGTGAGGGCTACGACAAGATGTACTGGGCAGGGTCTGTGTCCTGAAGGACTAACAGCAAGGCCAGCTGCTGGTGCGGACCTCCGCAGCCTCCCGAGGGAGGGGGGTGCAGGGCGCTCTCCTCTGTCTCAGAGGAGAGAGGCGTGAGTTAAAGGCACCACTCCTGGGTGGGGACGTGGGCTCTGCTGGGCCTCCAGTGGGCGTCCTGGGCACTGAGTCTGAGTCCCAGGTCCTGGGGAGGAGTCCGGTCAGGGCCCCTCCACTCTGAGCCCTGCCGGGCATCCAGGGCAGACCCGTCCCCTCTGAGCCCGTGGCCTCCATTATTCTGGTGGAGACTATCCTACCTCCAGGGTCAGAGGGGGACCCCAAGGGCTTGTGTCTCATAAAAGCCACAGCCCAGGGGCTCATCACGTCTCGGCAGGCCTGGTTACACGAACAAGAAGAAGCCGCAGGGTCACTCTGCAAACAGCAAACTCAGATGACCACACAGACCACCTCTGAAAAAGCAAAGCGGCCCTCGCTGACCTGGGCATAAAATCATTCCTCCCTTCCATAAAATCAAGCCACTGGTGTAGAGCCCACGCAGGCCAGGAGGTGCCCGAGAGATGGGGGCAGGAGGGAGGAGGGAGGGATGGAGGGGCCTCCCGTGGCATGGCCTCGTCACGCTGACCCCTATGTCCCCGGGCCTGCCCAGGCACTCTGGCCTGCGGCACGGCAGCCACTGTTCATGGGTACATGGGACAGCTGGGGGTACACCCTGGGACTCTGCCCCACTACTTTACTTCAGTGGAACATTCTTCCTGCCAAGAAGGAAGCATCAACCCCCCGGCGGCTGGCCGCCCAGAGAAGTCAAACTCCAGATTTCCCTGTTATGGTTGGCAGAGCTCCGAGGGGGCACCCCAGGCTAGCAACCAGGGTGGGAGGTGTCAGGGCCCTGGGATGGGCCACTGGGGGGCTGGTGGCTCTGGTTACAGTGACCCCGGACCTCAGAGGGAGCCCAGACCTCCCATGTGGGCCCACCCGGCTGAGGGCACCCGTTACGGCACCGACACGATCTTTCATTACTGCGTATGGACTTGCCCCTTGCCGTCTCTCCCTAGAATGGAGGCCCACAAGGGCCGGGTTTCCTGGTCCACATGATCCCCAGAGCCCTGTACAGGGCCTGGGGAAGATAACAGGGACCCAGGAAGGAAGGAAAGAGGCAGGGTCCCGTGGCTCAGTCCAGCATGCGGATGGAGACGGCTCAGTCCGTGCCGGCAGTCACTGCCCTGCTCCACATCCCCACACGAAGGAGCACTCCTGCTCCCAAGGGCCCTGAGAGTCCGTGACTGTTCTCACCATGCTCAGCCTTGGCCTGGCCTGACTCTTTGCTTAAGTCTTCCTACTTGTGCTCCTCCAGCTCAGCACAGGAAAAGGGCCTTGGCTTGGCTGCCCCCCACCACCTTTCCATCCTGTGAGGCATCCAGGGCCAGGCACTGGGGGCTTCCCTGCCACGGATGAGACCAATAATGGGGACCCATAGATTTTGTCACTGGAAAGACAAAATACTCACAGCCAGGTCACTTGATATGGAGCCGCATAGGAGAATGAGAAGATCTCCAAGGCTCTGAGTTAGGACCCAACACGCATCTGTAACATTTCTCCCTCTCTCTCTCCTTCCCTTCCACCCTCCCAACCCCCCATCATCCTACCATCCATCCATCCAACCATCCATCCATCCATCATCCAACCATCCATCCATCCAACCATCCATCCATCATCCTACCATCCATCCATCCAACCATCCATCCATCATCCTACCATCCATCCATCCAACCATCCATCCATCCAACCATCCATCCATCATCCAACCATCCATCCATCCAACCATCCATCCATCATCCTACCATCCATCCATCCAACCATCCATCCATCCATCATCCAACCATCCATCCATCCAACCATCCATCCATCATCCTACCATCCATCCATCCAACCATCCATCCATCATCCAACCATCCATCCATCCAACCATCCATCTATCCAACCATCCATCCATCATCCAACCATCTATCCATCCAACCATCCATCCAACCATCCATCCATCCAACCATCCATCATCCAACCATCCATCCATCCATCCAACCATCCATCCATCCACCCAAGACTCCTGCGACTACCCCTGTGGGACAGCCTGGTACTCACACCTGGGATATTAAATTCAGTGGGGGGTGGGGGGAGTAGGGGGGGCAGCATTCCAGGCAGGGAACAGGTGGGTCCTTGAGTCGTGTTTGCTGGACCTGATGCCCCGTGGTGCCCAGTAAGTAGCTCCTGAGTAAGTGAATGAGATCATTTTGGCAGAGATCTGAGTAGCCTCCGATTAGCGAAGCAGCCCGTGTGGCTGGTGCCTAGGGAGGCAGGTGAGGAGGAGGCCGCAGTGGCCCGTGACGTTGGGGACTGAATTAGGCCTGAAATGGGGTCACTGTGACCAAGGAGGAAGCATCTGTAGGTGGAGGAAAGGCACGAGACACGCAGTGCAGGGGGACAAAGGAATGAAGGAGAGTGGACTCCGAGGCCAGAGTTGGCCCAGGCAGGCCTGGGGAGGGGATGGTGCTTCTCTAGCGGGATTGAACTGGGGGAGGTTCTGCAAGTCACTGGGTCTCAGACGAATGCCAGATGTTCCACTAAAAATAACCAAATATGTCATTTTTGAGCTAAATCAGATAGCATCTTCAGCTGGATTCCCGGGCGGGCAAGTTGTATCCAGTACCAAAGGCTTCAAAACACGTACGGGGGGCCAGCGGGAGGCAGGAATGGAGAACATTCCATACACAGAGGTTCCCAGCCCGAGATCTGGGACAAGGCCGCCATTGTGAGCTTCCCAGGGAAGCATCTCCACCCGCCGCTTCCGAAGGATCTGCCCTTGAGGGGCAAACATGGGCAGGGAGGCCTGTTCCGCACGCGGAAGGAAGTCTGCAACTTGTTTGGGAAGCGGGAGGCAGCAAGGTGGGCACAGGGAGGAGCCTGGAAGCCAGGCGCTGGGACGGCCGGGAAGAACCTTCCGGAGTGGGGAGGACAGAGAAGATGGGGCTGTGGTGGGGGTGGGGACACAGGGAGCCTGGGCACATAGGATCAGGGAGAGCACTGAACAAACAGATCACTCAGTGTCTCCACGTGAACCACGTCCACGAGTCTCTCCAGTGTGCAGAGGAGGCCGTGGCTCTCTGTGGGGCTGGCCCCGGCGGCCCAGGAGCCCTGCGTGATGGATCAGGCCAAACGCCCGCGAGGGGCAGGTTGATCACCCAGGGGAGATACAGGCTTTGGGGCAGGCGACGAAGGCCACGGTAGAGAAACACAACTTCGCCCTCACACGCTCCCCACAACCCGCCCAGGCACCTCTCAGACCCAGAGGGAGGGGTGCACTCCAGCGGCCGGGGTTCCGCCGGGTCCCCCCACGCGTGCGGTGGGAGTGCTGCTGCCCCGTGGGTCGCCGTGCAGCCCCGTCCCGCCCGCGGCCCCCCGCCCGCTCTGCATCCACTCACTTTTCTGTCGTTGAAATCCACGTTTTCACCTTCATAGTCTCCCTGCTCGTGAGAAAAGGAAAAGCGTCAGTGGAAAAGGGGGGCACAGGGGCTCAAATCCAACACTTCCAAACGCAGTCAGCGCCGGTGGCTCTGGTGGGCATGGCAGGATGACCCCAGAATGGTAGCAGGTCACGGCCCAGGGAAGGCTGGTGGGAGCCTCCGCCTTGTTCCGCGGGGGGGGAGGGGGGGGACGTGTGTTCCACCCACCCGGAGGCCCCGGAGTCTGGCCCGACCAGGCGGGCCTCCCTTTCACTCCCAAGGGCAGTTAGTTTTCTGGTCACCGCGCAGAGATCAGTGACCCCACACTCCCATTTCGCACATGGCCAGACTGAGGCTCAGAGAAGCCAAGTGGCCCTGACATCTCGGGGTGGGGGTCACCGGCCCAGCAGTTTGTGAGCGGGACTGGGGAGGAGCCGGCGGGCCAGGTGAGCACCCGCTGGTGGACGTGTGATGGGGGCGACGGAGGCCCCTGCAGCCAGGACCGCTGGCGGGCACCCGTGGGGTCGGAGCCCTGCCCTTGAGAACAAAGCAGGTCGCAGGCCGAGGCAGTGGACTCCGCACGCCCACGTCAACACCGCACGCATCGGGCACTTGCCAAGTGCCACAGCGTGCGTGAGACTCATGCTCAAGGAACGGCGGCCAAGCAGGAATGTTTCCGCGGGGCAGGGGACATGGTGGGGGAGGCAGATGCAGGGCCGGGCCGGGGGAGGGGGGGGACGAGGGATTTGTGTGGGGGCTTTGCCTGCCCTGCGGGAAGAGGAGCTGCCGGGCAGTGGCTGTGGGGAAGCGCGCACAGGCGGAAGGAACCGCATTCCTGAAGGCACAGAGGTGGGGACCCTCGGTCAGTGGGCCCAGCTTCCCACAGGGGACGAGCAGGTCAGAGTCAGGGGTCTGGAGGGATGGCCCTCCTGGTCCTGGCAACCAGGTCTCTCCAATCCAGGGTCTGACTGGAAGCCCTCTCGCTTCTGCCCCCTCTGACGCCACTGGGGACCATTCCTTGCTCGCAGATGGGGACACGAGGCACAGAGAGGACAGGCGCTGCCTCTACTCCCGGCTGTGGAGGGACGTGGCCAGGACGGGCCTCTGGGTCCCCTGACGCCCAGCCCCTCCCCTCTCTGCTCTCTCCTGCTTTGTGGCTCCTAGTCCTTGGGGCAACACCCATTTTGGAACGTTCTAGAGGCCCCCAGTCCGGGGTTCCCACACTGCTCGGGCCCCACAGTGCATTCCCGTGCCCCTCTGACCCCAGCCCCCGTTTCCATAGCGACAACAAGAGGAGAATCATCCCTGTCCACCCCAACTGGGCCAGCACGTGGCCGTGGCCACAGGCTATATTTGTCGGGGGATACCAGAGGGACTTGGAGATCCAGCTCGGGAAGCCGGCTACTTGCTCTGCAGAAATGGATACACGCTGAGTCCCGGTACCTCTGCCAGAGCGGGGGCGGGGCGGCGGGGGAGACCCAGGCAGGGGGCGCATTTCGTGCACAGGCCGGCCGCAAGGTTCACACCCTTGGGTGAACCAGGGCAGGGTTCCTGCCACAAACGTCCCTGCCTTGGTGGGCTCGCTCCGCAAGAAGGGAGGCCAGGGGTGCAGAGACTCCATCCCCCAGCCTGGCCGGGAAGGCCTGCGAGCCTGCGAGCCGCTGACATTTGCAGGAGGGCCAAAGCAGGAAGCCGAGACCGCAGGATAATTAGAGCTCCCTGGGGGTGTGGCCCGCGGGGATTTGGGGCGTCCAATGACGCAGGCGTGAACCCTGTGTCAAGGTCACTTACATCGTGCAGGGGGTAGGCAGCCGAGTAAACGCCGTTGGCCAGCAGGCTCGTGATACCTTAAAAACAAAGGCAGAGGGAGAATTACGGACCAGATACGGCTCCCGCCGCTCTCTCTGCCAACAGAGCAGTCCCAGGACCATGTCAGTTGCCGAGAATTTTCGCGAAGCCTGCTGCCCCGGGGCACAGCGGGCCAGGCCACGGCTCTGGTTTCCTCCCCGGGTTCCACCAGGAGACGGTAAAACATGCTCTATCGGCAGGATTAGGAAGACACAGAGAAAACCCCAAGAGACAGTCACGCCTGGGAGGAGGGAGGCACCCGAAGCCTGCGATTTTCCAACTACCCACACCTGCTCGAGGGCAAGCCTGCAGGGGAAAGGTGGATTTCAAGGGGTTAGAGAAGCTGAATCACGAGGGAAATACGGGGGGAAATTGATGGTGTCGGAAAACACACATACAATTTGGAATTAGATTTCAGGTTGATTGGAAAAGCCAAAGGGGGGGCCTGCGGGCCCCGCAGGGGGGCGGCACTTACCATATTTACTACATTTTCGCCTTTTATTTAAAAGGGCAGAGTCCTTCTTTCTTCCCTCTCCTTGCCCTGTTTGTACATCGGGCTATTAGTTACACGAAAACGTCTCAGGGGACCAAAGCTGCATTCGGGGGAGAAAGCATTCGCTCACGGCGGTCCACACGCCTGGGGGAGGCGAGGCGGTGGCCGCGGCCTTGACGGGGGCCAGACCCTGCCCTGGATGCGTTGGGCAAGTCACCACACCTGAGCCTTCCAGAACCCGGAGGCGAGCCTTCGGTGCCCAGCCCCAGGGGGCCGTGCTGTGCTGGGAAGGCCGAGCCGGCCGTGCACAGAGATGGGGGAGCGGGGGGCTCCGGGAAGCCTGATCTCGCGCACACCCTTGCGGGTCAGTGCTGCCCCAGTCTCCAGGAGCCCTTTGCTGGTCACGGAACCCCCGGCCTGGTCAAAGAGGCTTTGCAGGTGGTGAGCGGGGCAGCTGTCTCAGTGGCCTAGCCGGCCCAGCCTTTAGGATGCCACTGGGAAATGGGGGAGAAGTGTCTCCCTGAGGCCCACCTAAAAACAGACCATCTCCTCTGTCAGTGAACTGGAAAGATCAGGGTGCCTGAGGGATGCTTTGAAATCTAAACCAGAAGCAGGTCGGAGCATCCCGCTAAAGCCCATGTGTGTGAAAAATTCATCTGTAATAAAAGCAGACGTGGGTCTGATCCAGGTTCCCTGCCTCCTCACTGTTCTAGAACACTGAGCACAGGAATGCCACAGGGCCTTTGCACAGGCCGGGATCCCTCATTTTCTTCAGATCTCTGCTCAAGCATCTGCATCTCCTCCTCAGAAAGGCCTTTTTCAATCATTGTTCCGAAATCTCTGCGGCAGCCTTCCCAGCCCCTACAAGATGATGTTCTGGCTTTTCTGATTATTATCTGTTCCCTCCCCCAGAACGTAAGTCCCTGAGGGGACAGAACCCATCAGTACTTTCTGCAAGTTGAATGAGTGAATCTGGAGGTGATTAGGGCTTTCAGACGAGGCAGCGAGGTAGAATGGGGGTGCCGACAAGGACCCCGATCTATCGGCCCTGTTACCAGGGCCACCAGAGAACGGTGGGGAGCACTCCAGATGCGTGCCCCTGAAGATGACCCAGAGCAGGGATCAACTCTAGCTGGGAAGTTCCCAGACGCTGGGCTCTTAGCAAACCTTTGGTGCAACCATGCGGGTTTGCTCTGGAGGGGACCCTACAGAGACCTACAGGACTTAGGTCTAGGACAGAAGCCACACTTCCTCCCACCCCAGGTGACCAGGGCCACTCCGGACACTCTCGCTGCTTCTCAGGCGGGCTGGGCCTACAGCGGACACTCTCCTCAGGCTCCTCCTGACCCCTGGATGGGAGCCCCCCCATTCTCACTGACCTAGGACACAGGCTCAGAGATTGCAGGTCTGAAAGAGTCCCTGTGACTGGCCATCGGCCACACTGGCCAGGACACTTGCAGCCCACCTGACCCCGAGGGTCCGTCATCTCCTCCTTGTGTCCTGGGCCCGGCCCCCAGTGCACCCCCGCGCTGCTCTCTCTGCTTACGTCCCGGCAAGCATTCTCCTCTCTGCAGGAAGCCAAGTGCACAGGGAGTCTCTCCTGGACTCACAGACCCCTGCCCACCGGCGCGGCCCCGTGGCCCCGGAGGGCGTGCGTGACGCACAGCTCTCAGCGGGCGTGCATGAGCTTACGAAGGAGGAACCCTGGCAAAGGCTTTCCTTTGCTCTCAAGTGTTTGGTTTTGGCGACCTCAGCCCACAGTGGCCGGCGGAGGCGAGGGACCCCTGCTGGGGTGGGAGTGGGGTCAATGGGATACCCTTTGGGCAGGGAAGTTCTGCACCCATGGCTCGGGGTGTGATCCAGAAGGTGCCTGGCCAGACGGATCTGTGCCAGGTTCTGGATTTGGGCTGTGTGTCGAGGACGGCCCTTCCAGCAAGGCCCGGTGTGGAGCTGTGCGGGTCCCCAGTGGGGGGCCTTCCACTCCAAGCTGGGAGCACGTCCTGTGCGGGCACTGCTTTGGGCCATCCCCGCCCCGCCCCCGCCAGAACCCCAGCGACGTGCCCCTGGACTATAAGGGTCCAAGAGGGTGATGGCGCCTTGGTCACCCCTACAGCTTCCAGCAGCCAGATTTACCACCCCTGCAGGGAGAGGCTCGGACACCCCCGCGAGCGCCACAAGCCGGAGAGAAGGACGCCCCGGACAACGGCCCCGCGGGCCTGGAGCAGCTCTCCCGTCTGACGCAGCTACCCGGGCTTAAATCAAAACCATCTAAAAACCCCCAAACCAGCTGCCCGCCTCCCACGTTGATGATGGGAGGCGAGATTAGGGCTGGGAGGGGCGCTGAGCTCAGGCCCCAGCAATGTCCTCACCCATGCTGTACTTGGCCTTGGTACACGTCGTTCTCTTCAGGATCTCATAGACCTGTTGGGGAGACAAGAAGGAGGGGCGGATGGTTACTCGAGGCACGCGGAAACTGTCCCACGACGGCCAGAAAGGGACGTGGTCGCGCATGACCTGCGACAGCCACCCGCTCTCCTCTGAGGACAGACGGCAGGCCTTTCTACGGACGCGTGTCCCCAGCGCCGAGGGTGTGCCGTGCTGAGGGAGGAGCTGCTGGGACAGGAGGACGCCTGCCTCTCCCTTCCTTCCCTCTGTGAGGCACCGCCGGCATCCTGCTATTCGGGGTTGCGAGCTGTCCCTGGCACCCCGTGGGACGGGCTGCTCTGCTTTCCGGCTGGGAAGGCAGGTGGCATTCCAAGCCACGGGCACCGGGCTCATAGGACCCCTCCCGGGTGTAGCCCTCAGTGCTCTAGAAACCCGAGGTGGGGGCAGGTTCTGGAACCCATCCCGCCCTGCATCGGGAGGCGGCAGAAGCCCCCTGCAAGGTCCCACGCCGCCCCAGCCCCGCGCCCCCTTGACTCACAAGACATCTCACTTGGTGGCCTCGGAAGCCCCAGCTCGGGAGTCTGCCTGCCTCTGGCCCTGGCGTCACCACGCGCAGATGTGTGGTCTCGGGCAAACTACCTCACCATCCCATGCCTTAGTTTCCCTATCTGCAAAACGGGGTGACCGTGACGGGCCCTCTGGCTCAGCCGTGACAGTGAGAGCGGCACTCTTCCCTCCAAGCCCTCAGCTCCCCGACCGGCGGCCAGCGGCCCCCGGCCCTGTCCCGCCCTCCTGCATCTCCGTCTCGGCTCTGGCCCCGCAGTCTGGCCTCCCAGCGCTCTGCTCCCTCTCCAAACCCTCTGCCGAGAACCAGGGCCTCCCCCTCGATGTCCTTCTGCCAGAAGCACTTGGTCCCCAAGATGTACGAGGCTGCAGGGCCGTGGCCACCCCCTGCTGTGCCTTCCCCCTGCTCTTGACTCCGAGCACTCCCTCGCACCTGCCGTAAAGGCGCCCACTGCCTCCTGCTTCCTCCCACCAACACTGCCACTGACTGCATTAGTGACCCACTCAGGCCATATCCCCGGTACCCCCGCATCTAACTGGGGGCCCCATCCTGATCTCGCTGACTCTCCTGGAATTACCGCCTCCCATTCATCGGGTCAGGGCCTCATTCATGACCACCTCTAAGCCTGCACCTGCGTCCACCTGCCCTCCCACAGCTGGCCCCTGGCCTTCATCCTGCTTGAACAAATCCGACACATCCTCAACCTCGCTCTGTAACCATCTATGGCTCCCTGGCATCTGCAGGCTGAAGGTCTGTGTCCTAAGACCAGCACGATCAACCCTTCCTGCTGATCCTGATGCCTACCCACTTGCATGCCGGGTGACCCCGATGCCAGGAGCACGGGGAAGGAGGCAGGGAAGGCCGTCGGTCTCCATACCTTTGCCTAGAATGACCTCGCCCCAGCGCCCGATACTGTCGGGTCTCCAAGGCCACGGGGCCTGACTACCCAAGGACAAAGTTTCGAACTGTCAGTTTCTCTGGAGCCTCAGCCGGTTTACAAACCAGCCTTCGAGGTCTCCGGGAGAGCCCCCGAGCCCCCCCAGAGTAAACCAGACCCTTCAATGACCAGCCACTGACAGAACCACTTTCTGCTCTTTGGGATCACGGACGGAGCTCTGTTTCATAGCAGACTCCCCCTGAAACGGGGTCTGGAGCTTTCCATCCACCTATTCCACACCCCCCCCCCCCAAGAGCAAGAGCCAATTCACAAATTTGCACAGCCACAGGTCATGTGACTTCAACATTCATGTTGAAACACACACGGGACCTGGTTTCCGCAGCCGGTCATTCCTCCAATCCTCTATTGCCTAAAGATGCAAAAAAAGTGGAAGTGGCTGCTTCTCCCAAGGGGTCGGTCTCCAGGGGAGCTCTTTCCCTCCCCACCGGGACACCTGTCAGCCCCGAGACGCTCCAGCTGGCTGATGTCCTCCCATCAACAAGTTCCTTCTTATTTACTACGATGAGCTTTAATTGCTAAGATTGATTAGTAACACGCGTCACGTAAACCACTGCACCGTGGACCAGGCCGCCCCGCACGGAGGGGCACCGTGGCACTCTGAGCGGGAAGCCAGAACCGTTCTCGTTCTGATGCAGGCTCGGTGCCTCCGCAGGTCACGAGGTTGGGAGCGGACAGAGGGCAGGTGGAGGCAGGTGACAGAGGGCAGCAGACAGGACCCGGATCTGTCTTCCTGGCAGCGGCCCGAGCCCCACTCACCAAAGCAACCCGAGCCTCCTCTGGCCACCTGCTGGCCTGGGGATGTGGCCATGAGGGGCAGTTATCTGCTCAAGGTCAAGTGGCTGCCCTGCACCTCTGCCCCCCAGGCTGGGCTTTTGGTGGGGGCGGCGGCAGCAACAGCAGAAAAGCATGGTCCTGAGCTGTGCATGGCCCAGCTTGGCTGGTGGACAAGTTGGCGGCCAATGGATAAACATTAAACCAATACCCCGAAGAGGGCAGGGCGGCCTGGTCCGATTTCAAACTTCATTCTCTCCTCTGGCCCAGCCCCGGAAATCTGCCTCCGTCTGCCTCCACCCCGCCTGCCAGGTCCGCCCCTGTGCGGAGAATCTGCAGCCGGGGCCCCACCAGCTCTGCTAAGGGCCCCACGCAGGGAGGCCGGGGACAGGTGCTGGGGGGTCTGGAGTCCCCCTGCCCTTTCCTGTGGCTCCACCTGGGGAAGGAAGGGCGGGGCTTCCCCTGTTCCCCCCACTCCCCAGCCTCCCCCCTCTGCTTTATTATTCTAATTATCGCTGTCACAGGCAATTAGAGCCGGCTTCCACCTGGAGGAGCTTTGCTGAAATGAAATGATCACCCGCTTCTCCCAGGGGCCGCTGTGCTGGGGAGCCAGGGAGTCCCACAGGCCCTACTTACTATTGTGCTCCGGGTTTTGCTGTCGAAAAAGGAATCCTTGTCAGACAGGTCAAATCTGTTGAAATAGTGAGAAGAAAGAGACACACAGTTCACCAGAGTCGACTCTCCGGGTTTCCAAGGCCCTGGGAAAGCACACGGTCCCCGTGAGCCGTGACCATGACCCTGGGCAGGTGTGCCAGGTGTGCCCCGACCCTGGGCCTCTGGAACAGTCCGTGTCACTCCCCCAGGCCCCTCTGGGAGGCCTGGATACCCACACCTCCCCCCAAGGATCTGACGATGCCCTCGGTCTCTGTGTCAACGCTGCCTACAGTGGGGACCGTGCGGCCCCACCACGAGATGCTGCCGATCCTGAAGGCGACCTCCCAGAACTCCACATACAGGGTCATTCCTGAGGTCTCGGCGCCCACATATTTTGTCGGGTTGCCTGAGTGCAGAGGGGAGGCTCTGGGAGAGGTCGCCCACTTGCCCCAGGCACTCAGGGTACAGCCGGGGGGGGGGGGTGGGGAATCCCAAGGACGATCAGGAGGTAGAAGAAATAACTGCGGAGGCCAGCGCTTGGCCCCTTTGCTAGAGCCGAAGCCCCAGCTCTGAGCTGAGAAACAGCTCTCCGCGTCCCGTAGACCAGTGGCATCCTGGAAAGCCCCCCTCCCCCGCTTGTCATCCACGTCCCTGTGGGTCCTAGAGCCCAAGTTCTCTCTGTTCCCACCACTGCCCACAACTCCAGCTCTGAGCAGCAAGGCCCCACCGACCCAGAGGGCGATGCCCCGCTGCCCCTCGGGAGAGGGTAGGATGGAAGGTTCCAGAACAGGTGCAGCCCTGCCAGCAACCCTGCTGGCAGCACGTCCCCTGAGCCTCCAGCCTCCAGCTGTGGCTGTCTTTGTCCCTGCCTCCCAGAGCTCGGCCCCTGCGGGAGGCCTGGTTAGCCAGACCCTCTCACAGGAACACGGACCCCAGAGGGATGGGGCCGCAGGGGGGCGGAAAGATGCCCAGGTCACTGCTTTGGGGCTTTGAGACAAGCCGCATACACGCCCTCCCTCCCTTGAGCCCGTGTGTTTTCCTGAATGTCCCCCGACAGGAGGACAGGAGTCGTCACCCCTCCACTCCTTAGTTAACAGCGATCTTGGAAAACATCCTTGAATCTCTTCTGTGCTCAAGACCTATAAACTGTTCAGAGAAAGTGCTTCAGGGGCTGAAACCCCACTGCTCTGGGAGGACGGAGAGCTTCTCTGGCCTCAGGGGACTGTCCTACAACCTGCATCTCCCTTGTCACGTACGACGCGGTGGCGTCCACACAGCAGGGCCCTCCAGGAAGGGGCAAGATGCGCGGGATGGGGGAGGGGGAGATTCCCACTTACAGGTGCTGCTTCTCCCGAGAGAAGGGGTAGGAGAGTCTCTTTGTGGTCTGGGGTCTGTGCTCGGCCACCTTGGGCTGGATGGGGTCCGTGATTTTCTGGAGCACGGAGCTGATCTTCTTCAGGAGGCCCCGGGGCTCGTTAATGTGGTAGAGCTGCAGACCGGATTGGGAGGGGGCGTCCGCGTCATCTGCTGGGCCGTGACCCTTGGAATCTATTCTCAGACGGTCACAGGACTGTCCACTCCCCCCCACTCCACCGAGATGGCACATCCTGGGAACAGAACTCAGGGAGGCAGAGTAGCCCCCACTGCGCCCAGTTTCCAGATAAACCCTCCAAGCTCTGACTCTGAAGACTGTCCCCGCAAAGTACAATCACAACACATCCCAGAAAACCTGCCTCTGGTCTCTGCTTTGTCTCAAAAGAGGTAGCCCACAGGGTCTCAGTGGATTTGGGGGCCAGGCGCTGACGGACCCCCGAGAACAGCTGTGCCCCCACCCCCCACTTTCCTTTCTGCACAGGAAGGAGAACACGGCCGCCTCGCTGAGCTCAGGAGCCTGCTGTCGGACGCGCCTCGGCCCGAAGTGTTCATAGATGAAAGTCCCCGCAGGCTGGGCAGCGTGATTAGAGGGGGCTGGTGGGTCGGCCACGACACCACGGGGAGGAAACACCGAGCGGGAAGGCTCAGCGCGTCTGTGTCTGTAACGGTGCCACCGACGTCCCTCCCGCGTCCGCTCTCAGTGCGTGTGGTCTGGGGTCTCCGAATACCCCCCGCCCCAGGCTCGGAAATCAGGACGTGGGCGCCCACTGCCTGCCCCCTGGGTGGCACCGAAGATTGCTCGGTTTCCCGCCACCAAGGTTCTCGCGGGCACCTGTGGACCTGGGGGGCCGCGCCCCAGCACCCACCTTCTTTGTGGGCATCTTCAGCTTCAGGAACTCGGCCTCCCTGCACAGCACGTTCCAGGGCGCGTGGATCTTTACGAATCCGACCCCGTGAATCTTGGTCTGGGGGGAGAGAAAGCCTCCGTGAGCGTGCACAGCTCCGGGTTGGAAACCATCGGCAGGAGCCGGGGTGACAGGTCAGCGGCCCCTCAGTCACACCCCCGGGCACCGCCCCGATCTGCTCCCAGAAACTCCCCCTTGGGCGTGGTGAGGGGCCAGCAGGGCCCGGAGGGGGGTCCCAGGGTCCAAAACTCCCGAGAACCTTTGAGAAGCTCAAAGCAGCACGGCCATGAAAGAGGCCAAGAGCTCTTGACAATCGGGCCCTTGTCTCCAGTGGGTGCACTCGGTGCCCATTGACCCCAGGCAGGGCTGAGGAAGAGAAGGTGACCCCCTCTGGACACCCTCCGTCTGTGGAGTCAGGCACCCAGCCATCCCCTGGGGTCCCTGGGCAGCCCGGGGCAGGGGCTCGAGGGTGGGCCTGTTCAAGCCCGGAAGCCCCCAGCCCTGGAACTGCTGGGAGCTTGGAGGAGTTGCCCCCACTCTCCCCGGGCCTGCAGGTCTGGATAGACAGGAGAATGGAGAAAGCTGTGTGTGCAGCATGGGGTACCCCCAGCCGCACGAAAGGACGAAATGCGGCCATGTGCCGCGACGCGGATGGACCTGGGCCTCCCGCCCCATGAAACCCGCCCGGGCGCTGCCGTGTCGCCTCACACGTGCCCCCCCCAACAAAAGAACAGGAGTCGGCTCTGAGGCCCGGTAGCTGTGTTTGCGACCTCATCTGGGTAACGTTTCCACAACGCACGGGCCCAACCGGTCACTGCGTGGTGCCGTGCTCCCATGCTTCCGCGGGAGCCGTGACCGTGCGTGATTTTTCCCGCACAAGGTTAGGGCAGCGCGGGGCCCGCAGCGCGTCGTACTGGCGGGAGTGGGGACCGCGCTCCAGAGCAACGCCGGCCCTGCTCGTGGGCCACAGGCACGAGCCCCCCGTGACTCTCCGTTCTTCTCTGTCCCCCATTCCCCGAATTTCGTGTTTAGGGGAGACTGTCTAAAGGCGCCCACAGCAGCAGGGAGGGGATACGAGGCACGCAGCATCAGCAGACTTTCTAAGCACCCCAAGATAACTGGGTGCCCCGTGGCGTTAGTGCCAACACAGCAAAAAGCGAAGAAACAGGGCTTGTTCCCGAGCCAGAGCCGTCCACAGCGGAGGGGCCCACGGTCCAGCAGACTCCTCGAGAGGACCCCACGGCTTAGAGCCCAGGCTGCCCCAGACGGAGGCGCCCCCTCCGGCTTTCCCTTCCACCATCCTGAGGTGTGAGGGACTGGCCGGGAGTCTCGGGGGAAGGGACTCAAGTCGCCAGCCCGGGCCCAGCCCCGGGCACTGGGGTCGGCCGACTCAGGGCTGCCTCTGGCTTCCAGACCCCAAGTCACGTCACTGGTCCGGGAATGGGGATGGCCTGTGGGTTCACTGCAGGTTTTGGGGGTGGGGAAAGCAACGGAGCCGACCACGTTCACCCATCAGCCCGGGACACCGAAGCTCACAGCCACCCAGGAGACGGCAGGCAGCTGGGCAGCGCGCAGCACACCCTGGGTCAGGCCTGCAGACAGAGCGACAGACGGACCTCCGCGGCACCCCACCTGGGGAAGGGGACCACCGCTGGGGCCCAGGGGAGCTGTCCTGTCCTGGGCCCAGTCCTGCTCAGGGCTTCCGCTCCCCAGCCCCACTGCCCGCAGCAGCACATGCGTGTGCCCCACATGTGTCTGTCCACACGGTGCACGTGCCCCTCACCTGGACGAAAGCCACACACGGGAACCACGGTGGTGAGGGGGGCAAGACCCACGGGCGCTCGTGACGCCTCGGTCCCCCTCCGTGCCCTGCTGCGTGTTTGCTCGGGCGGTCCTCACCACGAGCCTATGGGATGGGCCCTACTGCTGTCCTCGTTCTGGAGCGAGGACGCCGAGACACACTCCGCCAGCTCATCGGACGACTGTCCTGGTTCCGTGTCCTAGTTCAGCTCTAACAAGCGACCACCAGGCGTAAGACAATGCAGACCCATTCCTTTATGGCTCTGGAGCCAGAAGTCCTAAACCGAGGTGTCCTTGGGGTCACGTTCCCTCTGGAGGCTCTTCCCACTGGGGGCTCTGAGTGTCCTGGTCTGTGGCCACACCCCTCCGGCCACCTCTGCTACCACGTGGCCTCTCCTGTGGGTCTGTTTCCAATCTCTCTCTGCTTTCTCTGCTAAGGACACTGTCAGTGCACCGAGAGCCCCCCTCAGTCCTGACATCCTTGACTTACACCTGCAAGGACGCTTCTTCCAAACAAGGTCACGTCTGCAGGTGCCAGGTAGACAGGGCTTCCCGCCAACCATGCTCGCCCTGAATATGCCGCTGAGAGCCCCACGGGCCTTTGTGCAGGGAGCCTGTCTACACGGTGAGAGGCGCTTCTAGGAAGCACGGGCCCGGGAGCTGGGGCCTGGAGCTGCCTCCGAGGAACGAGCCAGGACCAGGGCGCTGAGTGCGGAGACCCGAGGGGTGAGCGCTCAGAGGTGGGCCGGTGCGGGGCAGCTTGGGAAGAGCCTGGAGTCCTGGCATGGCCCAGGGCGGGGCACACAGTGCACAGGCTTGTGAACAGATCCATGCCAGCGAGAGCTGGAGGACCCAGCCCGGGGCCCGTGGGAGGGGGCAGCCCAGATCCTCCTGCTGTCCTTGGAGGGGCCAGTCCGGCAGGCACCAAATAAGCCCTTGAGATTGGGGGCCTGAGTTGGCGTCTGCCTCCATCCCTGTGTGCCTCTGGCAAGCGGCGTGACCTCTCTGAGCCCACGTCCTCATCTGCGAATCTGCAGCGTAAGGCTTGCTTCACAGTCGGAGGCGGCCCGGGGTTCTTAGCATTCCGGCCCGGCCCCCCAGCCGGCAGGAAGGGTCCGGACAGGGAGTGGTTACTGCTTCTGCTCTGGGCCATCTCTCCGTGGCCACTGGGCAGCCGAGGCCACACTGGCTTACGTGCGCGTTCACCCTTGTCCAACAAGCCCGAGGCCGCCTCCCCAGCTCAGGGAAGACCCGGAGGACAACAGGACCTGAGAGGCAGCAGCGCCCCCGGCCCAGGTGGCTCCTGCACGTGGGGCCGATCTCATGGGGCGCCCGGAGCAGGGAGAAATGACTCGGGAGCCTGCGCACGGCGGAGCCTGTCTTTCCCCTTCCAGACCCGGGTCTATTTCTGGGCACTGCTCACCCACACACAGACCCAAAATATATTTTTCCCAGTCCCATGGAGAGTTCTCTCGCTGCTGGTCACAGAGCTGGTGCCTGCGGCCGGCCTGCTTGGGAAAACGCGCTCCTCTGTGGACGTGAGCAACGAGGTCTCTCCAGGAAACATCTGGCGGGATTTGGGAAAGGGGTCGTGGGACCGGTTCGGGAAAAGCACATACGGGATGTTCTCAAACGTGGTGCCCGGCCTGACCGCCACCCGGTCCCAGGGGGAAGAAAGCACGAGATGGCCGGGTCCCCCTTGCCCCAGCCAGACCAAGGATGTGGAATTACCCGGGAGACCCCAGACCGGCCGGGGTGCGGCCCGGGAGCGCCAGGCCAGCCTGACGCAGGGGCGGGGCCCCCGGGTGCCCAACGGACATGCCCCCCAGGCCGGGAGCTCTCCCGGCGCAGACGGAGTGTGCTCAAGCCTCCATTCTGAGCCCAGCTCACAGACACGGTGACCTGACCAGGACTGTTTCTGGCATTTTCCTCTCAGAAGCAAGAAGAAAGGCACAAATGAAGCCAACATGACCGCCCCCCAGGGGGTCGGTGGTGGGTGAGCACCCCTGGGGCTCCCCCCACATCCCCACGGCCACCTGCGGGCCTGGACGTTCCAAGCTGGCGGGCTGGACCACGTGTGTCCACCATCTGGCCACGCCCCCCCCCCCCCAGGGTGGCTGAGGCGTGGGCTGGGGATCGCTGGGAGGCTTGCATCAGGGAGGACCCTCCGTGGGCCGGTTCTGCTTGCCCTCGGCTCCCCGGAGAGCTCCCGGCAGCACCGTCTCCTCTTCCTGCCCTGCGGACCCAAAGGCCGCTTCCTGCCCTGGGCACCTCATAGGGTGGACAGAAGGAACTAGGGGACCCCCGGTTGCCACTGCCGCCAGGGGAGTCTCCGCAGCCAGGTCCGGTGTGTGTGCCCGGGCCACGGGCACGGTGCCATGGGCCAGCAGGGACGCAGAGACCCTGCCTGAGCTCCTTCTGGAAGGGGAAGCCCAGGAGGGGCTTGAGCCCCGACCCCTGACGGCCGCCAGGCCTCGATGTCCTCAGCTTCCGACAGGGACCCTGCCACCCCTGGTGGGAGTCGTGAGCAGGAGGGCCCACAGCCCCTTCCGGACCCTGGCCTCGGGATGTCGGGGCTGCCCTGGGGGAGGGTGGGCCCGTGTTCCCGGCACCCGGCCTGTGTCGGCGCGGAGAGGTGGCCCACGTCACGTCCCGGCTTCTGCAGACCCCACCCACGCAACCCGGGAGGAGCGGCTTCAGTCACTCAGGGACCGTCCCATTGTGCGCGGGCGCGACGGGGCCTCGTGCGTCATCGGGGTGATGCGTCGGGGTTGAGGCTCTAGGGCGCGTGGGACCAGCGGACGCTGCCCTTGCGGGCGGCCGAGGAGCTGTGTGAGGACCGGGCAGGGGCATCTGCACCCCCCCCCCGGCACGGGTCCGGCCCCAGCCCAGCGTGCTGAAGGAAGACACGACGGGGAAGTCACCCGAAAACAGTCACTCACGGTCCTGCTTCTGCGACAAGCCCGCGGAGGACTCCCCCGCCCTCCGCGGGAAACTACAGCGTGCGGGACAGAGAGTGGAAGAAAATCAGGATCGGGGCGGCAGAGCGGCTCCAGAGGGAAGGGCCGGGCGCTGCTGCCTTCAGAACGGCGACCAAGGTCGGGTCGTTCCAGGGCCTGCCCCTGGGGAGCCGGATCCCCCCAGAAAGGCTCCCCTCGGGGTCGCTAGTGCCGAGCAAATCTGGACAAATGGGGGGGGGACTTCTATCCCCTGCGTGCAGGGTCCTGGCCTCCAAACTCCTCAGCCCCAGCATGTCTGGGAACCACAGCCCGTGACCTTGCTTCAAGGTGGTTCTGGCTCTAATGCCCTTGGACGTGTGACCGACGAAGCCCCAAGCCTCTCCAGACAAGGGCTTCCGCCCGGGGCTCAGGGACCCCCCGGCAGGGCAGGCCCACTGGGAGGGGAGCCTGCACCAGGGGCCCCCTCCACCGGGGGACTCTGAGTGGATTCCTGGGATCACAGACCGTTCTTAAGAAAGAAAAGTCAGGACAGAAAGGTTCTGCCAAGGACAGGAAGCCACTAAGAAAATGACACAGCCACTTTGGAAAAAGACCAAACAGAACTTCCAGAAATAAAAAAGCACCGTAAGGAACATTAAAAACCCAGCGAACGGTGTTTGAAGGTCCTCTGCCCCTCAGAGGGAAGGGGCCACGGACGCTGGTGAGGCTGGCCCCGGGGGCCCCCGGGAGGGAACAAATCTGGCCCCAGCTGCGGCTGGAGCATCTGTCGACCTCTGTGACCTCTGGGCTTCACTCTGTCAAGCCACCAAAGGGTTAACAGCCAGCTGGCAGAGTTCTCGATGAGCCGGAAAGAGCCTACTTGGGCACACCACAGGCCTGCGGACCCAAGAGGACGTCAGAGCTGCAGCCTGGGGCCGAAGCTTTTACCCCCAAACCCCGGCACCCAAGGCGAGCCGTGTGATGGTTTCGGGGTGCTTTAAAGACGCAGTTTTGAAAAGACTGTCCAGAATTCCCTTTAAAAGTGTGCGTCCGCAAAGCCAAGGCAAGCCCAAGGGAAGCCGGGCAAGGTACGCAAAAGCCTCCACAGAACATGAACGATATGTAAAACCTTTAAGGCCAAGGAAAGGAATGTGAAATGGTGAAATTATGAATGGAGAACTCATACCTTCAGGACTAGACTAGGGTCCCTGACACCCCACTGTGGAAGGCCCACGGGGGAGGGGTTCAGCCCAGGGGCAGGGTCTGGGGCTGGCTTGTGCCACGTGCTTCAGGGCAAAGGGCATGAGACAGGACCACCCCTGCAGGGCCCCACTGCCCTGGTCTGTGCGCTCCGTCGCTCAGAGCCCAGGCCCGTTCCTGCCACTTGTGCAGGGGGTCTCATTCCTGGGCTGCCACCGCCTTCTCACGGTGGGGACAGGGGGAGCCCACGCAGCCAGGGGCAGGGGTTTGCTCCCAAACCCGTGAATTCTCCGGGGGCCATCTGCCATGGTTTGTTTTCACAGGTGGAGACGCCAGGATTGGACCTCAGGCTTCTCAAGTCGAGGACCTCCACCCACCAGGCCCCGGGGCGCTGAGGAGGGTCTGCCCCCAGCCCCTGCAATGCTCAGGGCCGCGCATGTCGTCACAGTTGGCCAGACCCCAGAGCCGCCTCGGACTCCTGCCTGGGACACCTGCTGGAGACGGCAGGAAGCCTGGACCCGCCCTCTCCGTGCCCACGGCAACCCCTCCCACCACCGGCCGCGGTCACCTGGCTTCTACGTGGTGATGAAGGGTCTCCACGCCCCGGGGGACCCTGCCCTGCCCAGATTTGCCTTCTGATTCCCGGCCGGCCGGCGGGAAGCTGGGGACAGCAGCCTATGTCGGAGAGCTACAGGGGAGGTTGTATTCACGTCCGCCCGGATTCTCCCAGCACGTCCGGAGGACAGAAGTGCCATCACGTCCATTTCACAGCTGGGGAAGCTGAGGTCCAGAGAAGGGGAGCCACTTGCGCCCAGGCCGTCCCACCAGGAAGTGGCCCAGAGGGTCTGAAGCACACAGGGGGCTCGGAGGCTGGCCTCACGGCCCCGTTCTGCGCCCCAAAGCTCGGTCTGGAAACAACTGCTCCTCCTCGGCGTTGGAAAAGCAGCCTCCACACTAAAGGAGGATGGGAAACTCTCGCTGCCCGAGGCCCACGCCAGCCGCGGGGCAGGAATGCCGGGAGCCTGCGTGCAGGGCCGAGCCCCGAGCGGCAGCATGAAAGCAAGGAAGACCGCAGGGTTCCCGCGTCCGGAACCTCGACCGTTCTGCCAGAGCCGGGCTCAAGTTCAACCTCGGGGCACAGCCGGGATTCTGGTGTGTGGCCTTCTCGGCAGTGACCCACGGACATAAATAATGTCCAGCGGGCTTTGAGGCCAGACTTGAAGAATGCTGATGGGTTTCAGTTGCAAGCAAGCGAGCTCTCCTTCTTCTGACGGGAAGCCGGGCCGCTGACCCCACGGCTGTAGGACAGAAGGAGGGACGGAAGCAGAGACACTCCCCTCCCTTCCTGCCACTGCCGGTCACGCTGTCCACGGGACCTCCCTTGGACCCTCGTGCGTGAGACGGACATTCAGGGCCACCCCCTGGATGGAGGCACCAAAGCCTGTCTTGACACCCCAAGGTCTCTCTTCGGGGAGTCTGGGAAGCAGTTTTCAAACTGGGTTCCTCTGAGCCCACAGTGCCTGGGGAGGGGACCCGGGAGGGGGGATGGGGGACCCACGGGCATAGGCTCAACCTCGGTCTGTCCGGTACACTGGGGTTATGAGTGAGAGTGGGTCTCCCTGGCTCTGTGGGCCCTTGGCCTAGTCTCCATGTGGGGCTACCTCTGGGGTACCAAACGGCAGATCAAGGCTTGCGTGGACACTGGTGGGCCCATCTCTGCAGGTGCCTCTGCTGGCTCATGGGGGAAGAGACCTGCACCTTCCTCACCCCTCCAAGGATGGTCTGGGCTCAGGAGCCACCACACACCCTGCCAGCCAGTTAGGAACAAGCTCAGGCCCAGCCCAGGCCTGCTGAGTCGGAGCCTGCACTTGGACAGGACCCCTGTGGTTTACGGGACACATCTGGGCCGCGCAGCAGGGCAGCCTGCCCGAGGCTGGGCCCCACCCTCCAGACCACCTGTGCTGATGTGCCCCAACCACGAGTCACCACCTGGACCCCTACGGGCACCTTCAGGGGTCCCTGCGTGAGTCACCCCACTCCCGAGGGAACCAGCCACTCTGGGGGACTCTCAGCTGCTGTGGTGGGGTGAAGGGGGTCCCCCACAAGAGACATCCGTGTCCTCACCCCAGAACCTCAGAACGAGACCTTATTTGGACACAGAACTTTGCAGGTGTCACCAAATTAAGACAAGGTCACATGGGAGGAGGGCAGGCCCTAAGTCCAACGTCTGGTGTCTCTGCAGGAAGAAGGGAGATGCAGAAGGACATATAGAAGGCGGCCGCACAGGCACAGAGGCAGAGCGTGGACAGGCGCCTGGAGCCCCCCAGCAGCTGAGAGAAGCAGCAAGGATCCCGCCTGGAAACCTTCAGAGTGAGCCCAGCCCCGCTGAGATCTGGAATTGGGACTTCCGGTCTCCAAACCTGTTCAACCCCCCATCTGGGTTGCTTTAAGCCCCCGGCTGGTGGTCTCTAGTTACGGCTGCCCCGGGGCACTACCCGTTCTGTGTCCCCCTGTGCTCTCAGACTGGAAGGTCTTCCACAGGTCCTATCACGGGGCGTCCTCACCACAGCAAACCTCTGGACCCAGGACAGAGACCAGCACACAGAGGTCCCGTCTGCGTGGGGCCGGCAGCCGGCTGTGTCCAGGAGCCACGCAGCCTCGTGCACCCACTGGCCTCTCAAGGAGCGAAGGCGGGTCATCTCTGTGCCCCGGTGGCCTGCGGGCAGCTGCCCGGTCATGGTCGCAGAAGGCTGGGCCAGCAGAGTTCAAGAGGAGCCCCCCCCCCCGGCCCAGGAGGTCTTACGGTTTATTTGCCAACCCCCCCCTAAGGCTCCCTCTCCCTCCTCCTTGCTCCCGCCTCCCCATCCAGCCTTCGAAGCAGGACTTCTCCGCCAGGAGCGAGCCTGGCTCCCAGGGGCAGCGGGCACTATCTGGAAGCATTTTTGGTTATCCCACCCCTGGGGACGCTTCTGGGAAGGGCTGCTCCGGACTTTCCAACAGCAATGGCACCGGGGAAAAGCAGCCCCTTTAAAGGCCGATTCTTTGCTTCACCCAGCGTGGGCGTATCTGGTGGAAGGCATGGGTTTTTCTCCCCACAAACGTGCACCTAAGCCAGATCCCGCTGCAAACCAGGTAAGACTGCGCAACTGGAGTCTCCTGGGGGCTCTCCTATTTCCCGAACTGCAAGCCCTTCGCTCCTTGTAACCGGAGCGCCCACCCCGGGAAGGACTCACTAGCCAGTGCGTCTCTCCCCGAAATAAAGGCGACGGCCACGAGCTGTTAATCGCACGGGCAGCGGTCCACGCACAGACCTCGGAGGCCGCCTCTGACCCGCGTTCTGGTCCTGCCTGCCTCGCGGAGGGTGGGGGAGAGCACCGGGCTGCCGCAGACGGAGGGTTTTTCCAACAGCCTTGGGCCTGTTCGTGTCCCATGAAAGATCAGGAAGCACCGGGGCCTCGTAAAGCCCCGTTCCTGACGCGAGAGCCTCCGGGGGGCACGGCCCAGCCCTGGTTCCAGCCACCCTGGACACCCTGGACACTTTCATTTTTGAAACGGCTCCAGTCAGCCGTGGGAAAGCCTCCTGTCGCTACAGAGCCAAACCATCAGTGAAATTCGTGGGTCACTTATGGGGAAAACGGGGTCTTCTTTGGTGACAGTGACCACTGTCTCTATGTTGGCTTTTTATTTCAAAGTCACGATTGAGAAGATCAAGTTTCAAGAAAGATTTGTGGGATGTCCCAGTCGACTGGACTTGGAAAGGCTCCTGCTCTCACCCTCCGCAGGAGCCATGATACACGGTTTGTATTAACAACAGCCCAGGAGACTCGGATCCTGGCCCTTGCCCTGGCCTCACGATCACCCACTGGCATAATACTACTGCTGTGTCTGTGCTGTGGAACGGGAAGCTCGAGGCCGAGCAGCCAGCGAGCCTCGGGAAGGACAGGCAGAGGCTCTGGGATCTGTGGGGGCCAGGGTTCCCTCCCAGACTCCCGGGAGCCTTCCGAGTACAAGGCTCTGACGCCGTCGTGGGGAAGGAACGAGGGAGCGGAGAGTGCGTCGCTCACGGAACAGACCAGGCAGGTGCAGACCGCAGCCCCAGCTCCCAGCTCTGCACGCGGGCGCCATGGGCTCTCCCGACTCCAGCGGAGCCCGTCTGTCCCTCCAGCTGTGAATGGCCACATCAGGGCGAGGTCTGCAGCGTGGCCACAGCGTTTACACGAGAAGCAGAGGGGCTGGCAGGGACAGGGAACCAGAACCATGCCCTAAGTCAGCGACCCGACTACTCCCCTCTCCCGAGGGGCTTGGGCTCAGGTCACGGACAACCCCAAACACCCCAAACACCCAGCGCATCTGCAGTGGAGGCGGCTGCCCCACCGGGAAGAGACCCCGCAGCCGCAGCGGGACTCGACGCTCGCACACCCTTGCCACTCCGACGGGGACCCCTCCTGCGGCAGAAGTGCACAGCCGCCAGACAGCCGAACCCCGGCAGGAGACAGCCACGCAGAGAAACACTCCGCGTGCAACACAACACGAGACCCCCTGGCCGCCAGGTCCGCGGAGAGAAGAGCCCCACAGAGCAGCTCCGGGGTACTCAGGGCCGGCACTAACGACGCGGCACAGAAGAAAGCTCACACCTGCTCCTCTGCAGACCGGCTGGCTGGCCCAACACCCCGGGGCATCCTTACCACAGCGGGAGAGCCCTGCAATGCTCGCGGGGGGAGGCCCCGCCCCCCGCCCCGTGCCCAGAGAGGTTAAGGAGCAGGCAGGGGTGCACACAGCGAGCGTGCTCAGAGGCTGAGAGAAGCACCCGTCCCATGGGCTGTCCAGGCCTCCGCCTGCCGCCTGCGCCGCCCCGTGTGCCGGTGAGTCAGCCCTTTACTCTCCCCCGAAAACTTTCCTTTGAAAGATTCTCAGGCTTTGCCAGGGACAGCTGCTCCGGGAAACAGTGAGGGTCGGGGATTTCCGAGCACCAGAGCACCCCCCCCCCCAGGGATCGAGCCAGACCCACCTCCCCACTGGACAGATTGAGAAACTGAGGCCCCAAAAAGGGCGAAGGTCGGCACCAGGAGGGCTCCGAGGAGAGCTCGGTCCTTGGCCCCTCTGGAGGGGCGCATCTTCCCAGGAGAGGGACTGACCGGAGCAGGACATGCCGTGACTCTGGAGGTCATCGCCAAGAAGACCTTACCCTCCCCCAGAGCAGATGTCACCAGGGTTGGGGGTGCTACTTGGGGGCTCCCCAAACCCCAAAACTTAACACGTGTATTGCTCCCCCAATCTCAACAGCAGCAGCCTTCACATCAGCCGTTCTGGGAGCCCCGGTGAAAGCCAGAAGGGCCCCTCCCCACACCACCTTCTGGAAACGGGCGGCGCGCCCAGCCCACGAGCCCGCAAGGCGCAGGGATAGTTACGTCCTCGTCTCGCTCCAACTCCAGGCCGGCCTCCAGGAGGTTCCCCTCATACTCCTCCCTGCGGAATCGCTTGTCGTCCTCGTGGTAGTCCATCGGGGGCTCGGGGCCCCCGGCCGCCCCCACGCTCCCCTTGCCGGGCAGGGGCTGGTCCCGGCGGGCGCCGCGGGCGGTCGGGGCGGCATCGCTGTGCTGCACCCTCCTGGCCAGGGTCCTGCTGCCAGAGGGCCTCTTGGGATGGTACACCAGGATGTAGTCCACCTTGCGCCGGCCGTCCCGGAAGTAGAGGCCGTGTTTGCACTCGGCGTCGGGGTCCACAGAAAGCGAGTTCAGTAGCTGCAGGGGGAAAGAGAGGTTGCTGGCCGTCAGGGCCGGGCTCGCGGAAGGGAGCAGGGACCAAGCTGGACAGCTTCCTCCGCCCGCCCGCCTTCAGCAAAGCCGCGCTGCACGCCTGTCCCACACGAGCACCGCCGGGGGCGGGGGCAGCCACGCACACAGTGGCCCTGTCTTCGTGGGGGTGACGTCTGAGAAGGAGACGTGCACATGATCACACGCAGGCCAAGCCGGACCCTCCGAGCTCGGACGGGACCCCGGTACTGTGGAGCCGGAGCGGGCTTCCCGGGAGGGGCCAGGCTGCTTGCAGAGACCGTGGGAAAGTCTGCAAGGCCACTCCCCCCGCCCCGCACCTACCCCTCCGTGCCCCCTACCAAAAGTGCTCCTTATTCTCTCCCGCAGGGTCTGGGGCAGTGCGGGCCGAGCCCAAATCTGCACCAGCAACTCTCAGCCTTTGAGAACCAGTGTGCACGGCAAGGTCATGTCAAAATGCCCAAGGGCCCATGACAGCCCTCACCTGGCCTGGTTCCAGCTCGGCCACTAGCTAGCTGCCTGTTAGGTTGGGTTCCCCCAAAAGCAGCCCCCGAGTTAAGCGTCTGCGTTCAGTGGTTTACCTGAGAGGTGGTCTCAAGGGCTGGATTGGGGGCGGGGGGGACAGGCACAGAGGGAGGGGCTGACAAAGGGTCACTGCCTTGGACAGCTGGGCTCCCAGGTGCTGGTGCCGGAGGGTGAGGAAGCTGGGTAAGCTTAACCACCCACACCGGGGTGTTAACTCCGCCCTGCGCGTGGCTTCACCTGCTCCCGCACCAGAGGGTGCCCTGGGGGTGGGCGCAGAGAGGTGGGGCGGGGCCCGTCTCCTTATCTGCCTGGGGGCTTCTGGCGGGGGCAGTGAGATAGAAACGTGGGCCTGTGCATTAAAATTTGGGACCCTGCGCGGCTGCCATCACGCGCCGCTGTTGCTAACGCTAAACCCCGTGGCTGGAACTCCTGTGGGATTTTGCTGGTGACCGAGGGCGGAGGTTAATCAGCGAGCTGGTCTGCGGCAGTAAGAGAAACAAGTAACGTCATGCGGGAAGTACTCTAACGGGCAGCCCCGCACCAGGGACGGTCCTCAGAGCCGAGCCTCACCGGTCCGGCCCCTGATCTCCTGGCTTCCACCCCACTCCCGCTAACAGCCCGAGACCCGCGCGGCCGCCCTGCACGGAACGTGAGGCCGGCCTGTGGCTCAAGGCAGGCCCCGAGCCCCACGGCTGGAGGACAGAGCTGTGCCTGGAGGGTCTCCCCACAACGTTGCCTGGAGCCTTGGGATGGCTGCCCCCACTGTGGGGGGCTCCTAAGGGCTGTGGCGACGGTTGGGCGAAGCAGCAGGAGTTCCCCACTCCAGGGCCAGGACGTGGACCCCATGTGCGCAGGTGTCTTTCTGGATGCCCAGCTCGGGGGCAGGGGAGAGAGGAGAGGGAAAGAGGCAAAGTGGGGGTTGGGGGGGGTGAGCGCGCCTGGAACACGGCAGCTGCCCCGGGAAGGAGGGACACGGGCTTCTGGGCGGGGCCTTTTGTGGGGCCTGGGTTCCTTCACCCCTGGCAGGGGAGGGGGAGTCACGCTCCTGAATCTCAGGGTCCCTGGTCGGTCCCAGGACGCTCAAAGCCTGACAGGCCCCAAGAGCCGGCAGGGGCTGGATGTACACCGTCCACGCCCCCCCACGGTGCCACAGGATCCAGCGCTCCTCCGCCGCCTTCATGGGACCCCACAGCGTAGACACCCCACTAGCCGGCTCTTACAGGGTCTGTGCAGAGCCTCCGGGTATAGAAGGGCAGGCGGGGTCGGGGAAAGGGCACGGAGGCCCAGCCCAGCCCAGGACAGCGTCCACGGAAGACCCCAGCGTCTCTTGCAGGATCCTGTTGCAGGAAAGGCGGGAAAGAGGGGTTCTCCTCGGTTCTCCAGCGAGGACACGGAGGGTCGGCGAGGTGGCTCACAGCACAGGTGGGAGGCTGAGCCCAGCCCGGAGTCCTGTCTGCACACCCAGGGCACTGCCCAACGCCCCACCCTGCCAGTAACAGGGACGTGAGTAATGGTCTTGCAGGGGGCATGTCCTCTCCCTGAGCCCTGACCCGGTGCGGGGGCGAGACGGTTTGGGTCTGCTTGACCCGGAGGGAGCGGGGCTCATGCCTGCAAAGCGCTCAGCCCGAGCTCTCAGGGCCAGATCCCCTCTGGCTGACCCCAGGAGCCGTCTCCAAGCTTTGTGCCCAAGGACACAGCGGGGGGAGGTCCTGCCCCAGCTGTTCCCAGAGCCAGGAGGCAGGGTCAGGGTGGAGGAGACGTGTGGGGCAGTGGGGCGCCTCAGATAAGTCTGGGCTTATCCCAGACTTGGTCCCAGCTCTGGGTCCCACTTGGTCCCAGCTACGAGGCCTGGGAGAGATCCTGCACCTGCTCTGGGCCTCGCCGTCCTCCTCTGTAAGACGGGAGGGCAATTTACGTGTCCCTCTGGTGGCCAGGGCGACTGTCGGAGGCACAGGACGCCCGTGTGGGGTGGGTTCTCCCTCTAACTAGCAGGCCCAGCCCCTGGGGGCCACGCTGCCCCTCCGCCCCTCCCACCCCCGCAACCAATCCCAGCACCAACAAGGGCTGGTTCTCCTCAAGACCACAGGAGGGTCAGAGAAGGAGGCTGGAGAAGGTTTCCCTCCTCCGGGGGGAGTGGGCAGGAAAGCCGGGCCCGGGGCTGCGTGAGGCGCAGGGAAAGAAGCCACAGCCAGGCAGGGAAGCCCTCAGGGGGCCGTCAGACGGGGCGGACGCAGGGTCTCCTGGTGGGCGCGGTGCAAGGACACACCTGCCTCCTGGGCACTCCGACTCCCAGGGCCTCTGTGAGGGGCTCATCCCGGTTTCCAAATGGGGAACTGTGACCTTGCGAGCCGAGCCAGGCGCCAGGTATAGGTCCTGCCTGAGCCGCCTTCCCCCACAGCCCAGGGGCTGCCTGGACTCGGGACATCCCCGCCTTTGCACACGGTCCACTCCCTACCTGTGTGCCCTGCCTCCCTTCCCTGCGCTTTGTGACCCGACCTACCCTCCCAGGCGGGCGGCAGATCCCCAGCCTCCGTGCTCTGGAGGTCCCCGAGCCCTCCGGCCGTGCAGGTGTCTTGGGCCAGGGACACCCTGCAAACATCTGTTCTCAAGCTCTTGCTCACAGGGGCCTCGAAGCAGGGTGTGGGGGTCCCCAGGCAGGCCAGGGACTGTCCCTAACTCACCTCCATCTAGAACCTGCCACACACACAAGCACACGGAGGACTTGGTACCTGGTGGGGGCCCCGTACGTGCCCCTGGTTGGCGGGAATATTGGCTGATACTGAACAAAATGGGCAAAAACCCCCCAGCAGAGGGAAGGAAATTCAGAGTGAGCCCAGCAGGTCAGAGAGCAGGGCAGTTACTCTGGGGGACAGTCAAAACTCCTCCACCATCGTGAGATAGGAAAACGGTTACCAGGCTCCAAACTGAACAATAACCACTGGTCTGCTGGGGCCCGATCGGGAACCTTGGGGGCCTGACAGCCTGGGGGAGAGCAGACATATCCCCTAAACCTCTCCCTCCACCCGGAAGCCTGGAGGTGGCCCAGAGGCCTCGTCTGCAATGACTGTCCCTCCACCTGCCTTCCACGACCCTCTGGGCCCTCCCAGGTGCCCAGCACAATCTCTTGGTTCTTCTGGAGCCCTCCTTGTAACGTCAGGGTCCGGGGGGATAACCGATCTCCCCGCTCAACACGACCTCCCTCCAGGGTTACTGGAGGATAAAACATGCCCTGTATGTGGAGTTTTCAACAGGGCCTGGCTTGTGATGAACCCCCAGGAGATGTCGGCTCTAGCTGGGAATTGAGACAAGCACAAATAAAGAACTAGGGGAGGACAATCTCCTGGTCAGAGTGGACCACAAGTGCAAGAGGGTGGCAGCACCAGATCCAGTCTGTTAATTTACCAAGGGAGCTGGAGGCGTGGCTGGGGCCAGCAGGAGGAAGTGCAACGCTCTGCTGGCCTAGTGTGAGAGCACGCTGTGATTCTGCACCAGGTGCTTCTCTGTCTGGGTCTTAGTTTTATAAAACGGGGGCGATCCTCTCTCGGTAAGCATAAGGGGCTAGCAGCCTTTAAGCAGAAAGAGTGGGGTCTGTTTCTATAATACTGTACACGGGCGAGGCGGAGCCCAGGGTCTGGAGAGGGAGTCTGGGCTAGGTTTCGGAGCAGCTGGAGAGGCAGTCTCCCCGGTGGCCCTGTATCTCTCTGGGGCCTTTCCACGGAGCAGTGGAGTGGGTGTCGTTCTTGTGCAGGATGGGAAAAGAGCTCAAGATTTAACTTGCAGCAGGAAAGATGCAAGTTAGACTCTATGTAGAACTTTCCAGTTCAAAAGCTTGAAAAAAGCTTCAAAATGTCCTCTCCATAACCCTTAAGCAGCACCTTTCCTGAAGGCAGGGGCCTCCCGCTCACCTTTCTGACGCGGCTTTGGAATGAATGAAGGCGTGTACATATGCATGCATGACAGGAGCTTGGGCTTTGCACGGCTGCTGCGGGGGTCACTCGATCAGGGACACCAGGGCTGAGACGCAGCCCGGCTGGCACCTTAAACACAGCGTCCCCCAGCCCTGAGCCTCCCTTGTTCCATCTGGTAGGTGGGGACAAAAACGTCTCCTTGACTCGCGTGGACGGGAGTCACGGGAGATCTGAAAGTGTTTTGAGGATCACGCCCGGAGTGTTGGTGGGATGTACTCCCGGAAGGAGCATCCTTGAGGAAGACGGTAAATATGGTAGAAGAGAATTGGCTTCCTGGGGTCACACTGGAGGGCATCGGGGGACAGAGGTCCACGCCGCAGCGGGACTGCCCCCAACACCACAGGCAGCGAGAGGGCCGTCTACGTTGGGTCCACACTTGCCTCTCCAGACTCCCTTCCCCAACTCTGAGAAGAGGGCAGAAGAGGGGCATGGAAGGAACCCCGTGTCCACTGGGACTGGCACTTGTTTATCTGGCTTCTTGCTCGGAGCTGGAGCTCCAGGAGCCAAAGTCGCATGTGTGTGTGAAATAGCCAGAGCCGGGACAAGTCTACACGGTCATGCTCAGAGAATCTGTTACATTCCCTTGTTCCTAAAATGGGGAAAATGAAATCAGGAACCTTCGACGTTTCTTTCGGTTTGGAGACTCTTTGAAAACATTTGGGAACTTCACTCTCATCCCCCCAATTTTAAAATCGAATCATGGGCACTACAAGTCCATGTAGGATCCTCGGGCACACCCCACATCCTATATACAGGTCACCCCCTACTTGCCAATCAGCAGAGAGGGGCTCTTCCTTTGCAGGCCGGCCGAAGCCAGCACCCAGTCCTCGCCTGGGTGTCTGAGCTTGCTGGAGTGTGCGGATCAGGGACACTGACAACCATCAGGAAAAAAGTAGAAATTTTCAAAGATAAACACAAAGAAAACTCAGTGAAATAAACTGTTCAACCTGGCCCCTGGCCTTTGAAGTCATTTCTTGCATCCTGCTGTGCAGAAACAATGAGGTGATTTTTATCCTTGAACTTGGGAATGGCAGGGAGAGGAGAGGCCCCTGGCGCTGGCTGGGTGTAGTTTGCCTGGGACAGGACTCGGGATGGCCGGCCTCGACTCCATCCACACAGCAGCGGCACGTATGGACGCCTGTCTGGGAACTCCTTGCAGTGCAGCCCACGCCCTCTGGCCTCTGCCTGCACAGAGCCGCCTTCCCCTGGTGACTCAGGATAATGACTGTGCAACAATTATTGGCTTGAACCGTGCTGGGGATGCCCTTGGAGGCTCTCCCAGGGCCCCCTGCTCCTAGGGCCGCTGCTTCCTGGCTGCCTGGTGGGACACTGTCCGGCCACCTGTCCCTCCTGCCCCCCGACTCACAGCCCTCCAAACCTGCCCCTAGTAAGAGCTATGTGCAAAATCAAAGTCAGCCGTCTCAGGTCTTGTTTGTGAGTTTGCAGACCGTGGAGACCTCGCATGGAAGGCCAAGTCTTGGCAGACCTTGTGGCCCTCGCCGGGGTTTGGGTCCACGTAAACAAGAGCCCTGAACTACAGGTCCAGAGACCACCGATCAGGGCTCCCGTGCTTATTTTGGGTCTAACCCATCATCACGTTGAATGCCAGCTACTGGAATGTCCACTCCTCTCCGTCTCCTTGGGTGTGACTGTCTCTTGTGCCTTCTAACTGGTGTCCCTGCATTCCCACCTCTGGGTCTTCCCATGGGAGATTTCCTTGTCTGAGGCGCCCCACCCAACCCCCACTACGAGTAGAACCAGCTCCGTGTCCAGAATGTCCGTTCCTCTGCGGGTTGCCAGTGGCCACCTGCTCCGGTCTTGGCCCCTTGCTAGCTCGCCTCCCAGCCGGTGGGTGGCTCCCCTCCCCAGGAGAAACAGCACCGACCCTATAGGGTCATGGAAATTAAGCGAGCTTATCCTCAGCCTCAGGACGGCTGCTAGGCTGCTAAGGAAGTGTCCCTAGTGGCTGGCCCGGGCCCCCTTCCATCACCACCCCTCAAGCCCCAGATGGACACGCCTCCCTGTCTCCTTCGCGTGGGTGCCCTCGGCCTGGCCCACAGCAGGCACACAGCGTGTACACAGCGTTTGCTGAATCGATGGCTCTGAGCGGCTCAGGCCAACAGGGTTTATCACAGGCAGACACCCCTTCTGATCCACACTGGCTCCCAGTGCCCGCCCCCACAGCGTCTCTGCGCAAGCTCCAAGGCAGAGGGGGTACAGGGCCTGAGTGAGGGTCCTCACCTTCCCTGGAATGCAGCCAGCCGCCCTGCCAGGAGCCCATCCCACAGGCACCTCCACAAAGGCCAGGCTCTGCCTGCCGCCAGAGCAAAGAAACAAGGCGGAGGCTCAGGCAGCTGCTGTGGGGGAGGGGGGGGAGAAGTCCAGACTGAGCAGGCTGGGGTGCCCCGGCTTCAGCAGAAGGCCCTTCTCAGCCCCTCCCTCTTGGGGCAAACTTGGTTCTAACTCTAAGCCAAATCCCTCACTGGTGAATTCTGCCCTCCCAGGACCCCTCGGACTTCTGGATCTGGACCGAGGAGAATGGTGGGGGTAGCAGACCCCAGATACAGGTGTCCCCAACCACGTGGCCAGCTGCTTCCCTCTTCCACTTGCACCAGGCAGGGCGCCCGCGAGGGACCGGACCGGCCCAGAAAGAAGTCCGGACCCACCGGCATCCCCTTGCTGCCCGGGGTTGGCGGGGAGGGCTAGGCGCTAGGCGTTCCCGGGCGGGGACACGGAGTCCCGGGAACTCCATGCTCCCAGGGCAGGTGAGGCAGTCGCCGGCGGGTCCAGCCCCAAAAGGGCGCGGCTGTCGCCAGACGGTGGCGGCGCCGTGAGGCCCCGAGGCTGCCACCCTCCCGCGGCTCCCCCCACCCCCAGCCCGCTGCCCCCCCCCCCCGGGGCCGACCGGCACCCACGGGAAGGGGGTGTCCCACCCGGGGCCCAGCCTGGCGCTCGCTCGGGCTCGGGCTCCGGCCCCGGGGTGCGGACTCGCCGCGACCGCGGGTGGGCGCCTCCCCGCGCGCCCCGAGCCCCGCGCGCCCCGGGGCCTCCCCGCGAGCGCGCGCGGCGCAGGTGAGCGGCCTCCCTCGGGGCGCGGCGCCCGCACTCACCGTGCCCTCGGACGGCAGGTAGCCGATGTCCTCGATGGCGCAGATGTTGATGATGTGGACGCTGCGGTCCTCGGCCGGGAGCGTCGAATACTTCTCGTTGACCCTCATCGCGGCCGCCTGGGCGCCGGGCCGGCCGGGCGGCGCGCCCTCCGCATCCACGGCCGCGGCGGCCTCTGCGGGCGGACGGGGCAGCGTTGGCGCGCTCGCTGGGGGCCGGGCCTCCCGCCCCGCCCGCCGCCCGCCCGCCGGGCCCTGCGCCCCGCGCGCTGCGGCCGCCCCCCTGTGGCCCCGGGCGGCCCCGCGCCGCTGCGCGCTGGGGCAGGGGCGGCGGCCGCGCGCTCAGACTTTCCGAGGAAATTTAAGCACAGGAGGAACGCGCCGCATGCCCGCCGCCCCTCCGAGCTGTGTATTTATCCGGGGAAGGGCCCCCTTGGAGTTTTGGGGGTGGCCAAGGTTGCCCACCAGGGGCGGAACGTCCCACCTCTAAGAAAAGTCTCCAAACGTCAGTGTCAGGCCACCTTGCAGGGGAGAGAGGCTTCGGATGTCGTCGTGGGAATGCTCTCCCTGCCCCTTCCTCCTCCACCTCCTCCTCCTCACCCTGGGGGACTTCTGCTGCCCTTCAGACCTGACCTCCTCCAGGGAGCCTCCCCTGCTTGCCAGGGCCCACCCTCTCCACGGGCCCTGCTCCCTCTGCGGCTCCCCCCTGGTCCGGGGCGGTCTGAGTCCGTGGTATGGAAGGCTTCCTCTTCTGTGACGGGGAAGGGGCAGCCCGAGCCTCACTTCGCAGGGGGGTGTGAGGAAAGGGCCTGGGGTTCAGGCGGAGCTGCCTGCACTCCTTGTGCGAGCCTCTACTGCCTCCCTGAGGGAGGGACGGTGACTTGAATTGCTTTCACCCCAGATAACCATGGACCTGGCACGTGCTCGGTGCTCCCCTGGACGGGTTTTTAAACCGTCCCTAAGAGAGGATGACACGGGTCTCCAGGAGTAGCCACGCCCAGGTGTAGCTCCCAGGGGCCACCCTGGCCACCCTGCCCGGTGGGAATCAAGCTCCTTTTCCTCTGCCTCCCTATATCTTGTTAGTTCTTTGGGGTGTGCGCCGAAAGCCGGCTTCTCCAGGCAGTCATCCTGGATTGCCCCTCACCCAAGAAGCCCAAGGGCGGTATGTACCTTGGCCACAGACCTCCCTTTACTCCACCTCATTTTACACTATGTTCATACACTTGATGCCCAATGGTTGCTTGTCAAAGGGCCACTGAGGAACATTCCGGGCCTGCAGAAGGGATCATAAAGCTGGCTTGCAAGGTGCTTTGGGCATGCCTTGGGTCTAAGGGTGGGTTCTGGAAACAGGATGCGGTTGGGGGAGATGGGCTGGAGGTCTCGCTCCAGCTCCGACACCTTCCAGCCCTGTGACCTGGGTCAGGTGTCCTTGGCCTCACAGAGCCAGTGTGTCCTCCCGGTGTGCGTGAAGCTGGGGCTCAGCACGGCGGGGGCGGGGGGGACAGGCAGTGGGGGCTGCCGTTACTAGTGTAATCTCATCATTCTCATAATGAATGAGAATGATTCTCCCTCCCCTCCGTGTAGGCTCAAGTTTGTGATGCTCTTGACCCTTGTGTAGCAAGATCTGTCTGTCCTGGGGCGCGCCTTGCCCGTGGGCGCCGAGCAGCCCTCCAGGACTTTTGGTTTGCATCTTGGACAGCGAGCACAGGTTTGGAGAAAGTGTGCCAGACTGGACCTGTCCTCACCACAAACAGCCCTCCACGACTCTGAGAACAGTTCGAGCTGAGAAGAGTTCGAGCTTTCCAGCCTGGGAAGAAGCTCGCTCGCTCTCTCTCTCTCTCTCTCTCTCTCTCACACACACACACACACACACACGCACACACTCAGAATTATGTAACTTCATTCTCTTACCCTTGTTGGTAAACAACCAAGATTGTGTAACCGTAAAGCACTGACTTTCTAAATTTATTTTCAAGTGACGAAGGATCTTGCAGAAGTCTACCCGGTACGACTGTGAAAGGGGAGCAGAACCGTGATTCCTCCATTCCGGGTGCCCTGACACTCCCCAACGCCTGGACCGTGGCCGGAGAGGGCTCGGGGCGGGGTGCCCAAGCCCCTCTGCGAGCTGCTGCAGAGAGGGGGACAATCTCTCAGGCAGGGCGGTGCCCGTCTCCTCTGGCTTTCCCCAAGAAGCCGGGTTGTACCCACTTCTGTGAAGTAGGACTTCACCGGGTCCACACACCTGCTGGCTCATAAAGCATCAGTTTCCTGCTACATATGAGTACATCTCCTTGCGCTGCCCCTCTCCCTGCATTGTGTGTCCTCCTGCCGCCCCCAGGCTCCCAGGTGAACAGCGTGGAATTGCTTTTGGCGGGCGGAGGGGACCAGTTAGGGACTGATCCTGTCCCCAGGGCCACAGTGGCCTGGGCTGTGACAGCATGGGTCTTGGGGTTTCAGGGACCAAACAGTAAGAACAACATTTCCCCAAACCAGGGAGGGAAACGGGGTCCTACTCCGCTGAGCTCTCCCCCAGGTTGGGACATTGCAGCCTCCCCCGCCTGGTGCTGAGCTGGTTTCCTGCCTCACACCATCTCCCGTGGGCCAGCCTGCTGGGACCGTGTCTCTGCTCCGAGTTGCTAATTGCTTCTGAACTGGCCCTCTAGAAATACTCTCCCATCAGCTTTGCTCTCTCTTTTGGAGTCAGTAATTCTCATCATTAAAAACCCAAAGGGACAGAGCTCACAGGCAGGATTAATTCCCTGCTAATGAATGAGCAAAAACCAGCCTCATTAGTCTAAATGGGGCATTTTATTATGGGAAGTTCTGGGCTTCCCGGCTCACCCTACTTGCCACCGTGCCGCCCTCTCGTGCTGTTGCGACGTCAGCCGCCGCCATTCTCTCATGTCTTTGCTGACATTGTAATAATCTCCAGGAGTACGAGCAGCGGGGTGACGCGGGACACCAGAGGGGACTGAGCCGCAAGACAGTCTCCCCTGTAAGAGGCTCGGAGGACCCTAGCAGACAACATCGGTTTCCCCTCCTTGACCCCGCCCACGAGAAGGAACGTCTTACTCTGTGCCCTGCCCAGCTGCACGGGCCAGAGCACTCCCCGGGCTTGTCAGCCTTAGGGAAAAGGTGAACCAACCAAGCTTTAGAGAGCAAGGTGGGGCGAGCCCCTCGCCTGCTCAGGCCACGGTGAGCCCCGGGTCAGGGATTATTCGAGCCACAGCCTTGAATAATGCCCTGGGGCCGGGCTTCTCCGCAGTGCTGCTGCCGTCTGGGGCTGGATCTCTGTCTGTCCTGGGGGCCAGGCCGTGCCCTGTAGGATGGTCAGTGGCTTCCCTGGGCTCTACCCACTTGATGCCAGTGCCATCTCTCCCTCCCAGTGTGACAGCTACAAACGTCTCCAGACACCGTCAGATGTCCCCAAGGGCAGGATGGCCTCCAGGGGAGAGCCACTGTGTTCGGGCTTACCGTTGGCCCCTGCCTGCACCGTCCAGGAAGAGCCGGGAGGCCCGGGAGGCTGATCTTATCGCCAGAGTCCTCAGGTGGGAGCCCAGAAGCCGGGAGAGGTGATGTGCTTGGCTTCAGGCGTAGCCGAGAGGCAGATCTGGCTTTCCACCTGGGTCTCCTGACCGTCCAAAACAGGCTTGTTCCATGAATTCAACATGCAAGCATGTATGCACACACAGAGGGATCCGAGATAGGACGTTCGGATTTTACAGTGCGTAGACGGCCCTGGCTACTCTAGATGGGTAGAGGGGTGAGCTGTACTGTCCCTGGGCTCTGGCCGTCCCCGCCACAGGCCAGCTGTCTCCCCAGCACGGGTCTGTGCGCTCAGAGGTGCTCAGTGCACGCTGTTGACTCACGCGGGCAGCCGGATGGGGGAGACCGCGCGGAAGGAGTGACGCGCTCATGACTCAGGCCTGTTCTGAGCTCAACGGCCCGTCCCGCTCCCGCGCTCCCTCTGCACCCCCGCGGGGGGCCACTGGGCATCCCGCGTGGGGGAGACACAAAGCCAAACAGGTCCATGAGCTCATGTGCTAAAAGCGCTTTGGGGCGTAACTTCCCCGGGGGGGAAGACACGCCTGGGGGAGGGGGTCCGTAACCGAGACGGGACTCCCGTCACTTCCTTCCCTCGCATGACATCAGAGACATCAGAACCCTGAGCAGCGGGCAGGGAGACTCCGTGGGCACGGAAACCACCAGCCCAAAGTTCTGGAGCGCAGCCAAAGCATGAAGTTCTGTCTGGGGGACTTTCCCCCGCCCCCCGCCCCCTCCAACGGAATCCCTGGACATTATTTCCTTCTGAGCTTTTTCAGACGCTTCATGTGTTTTGCTAACCCAGCTCGCCTTCTGAGAATTCCTAAGAACCCGAAAAGCAACCCCCGCTGGATTAGAAGCCCGCCACCCCTGCCAGCCGCCACCTCCTCCCGGAAGCCTCTCTGGTCCGACTCCGCTCCGCTGGCCCCGCTCCCGGCTCCGTCCCGGCACTCAGGCTCATTTCTGCTCTACGGTCCCGTCTTCTGCTTTATTTCTACCCTCCACCCCCTTCCGGTGCTTGGCACACCACAGATTTCCCTGTTTGTGTTTATTTATTTAACAAGCGATGGTACGACGCTTGCTATAAGCCAGCATCGTGCTAAGCTCTGTACAAATATTGACTCGAGCTCTTCTGGTGATTACGACGCTCTGCACAGCGGCCTCGTGCGGGCGTCCCTCCGGCCCAGCTCCTGCCTGCACAAGTGTGTGTGTGGGGGGGTGGTCCAGCCCGAGTCTCCAACCGCTCCCCCGTCCCCAGCGCCCCTTTGGGCGTCACGGCATTAATCCCCCGACAGATGCCCGGACGTCGGAAACCCTGCCCGCTGTGGGGGCTGGAAACGGAGACGGTCCCCCCCACCCCGCCGCAGGCGGAGGCCAAGCCAGCCGCCAGACCACCCTGCCCAGCTCTGTGGAAACTCCACGTCATGGCTCCAGCTTCTCCAAAGGAAAGTCTCGAAACCTCCTTTTGCTGCTTTAACTCTTCTTCTCGGGGCCGGAGAGGAGAGCTCCCGCCGCCCTGGCTCCGAGCAGCGGGGATTCCCTTCCCCAGAGCTCCAGCAAGAACAAAGGACTCCAGCTCCCTGGAGTGAACTCCGGGGCTGTCCCCGCCCAGCCTGACCCACTCTGCCTGCTGAGCCTTCCTCCCGACTGTGTGGAGGGCGCCTCGGACAGACGAGGACAGGGTGCTCGGGGTGAGAGCGGCAAGGCCTCCAGGCTGGGGGCGGGGATGGGCATCAGGATCCCCACTCCGCGGAGAGTGTGAACATCTCCCCCATGCATCCCCACAGCCCTGCATCCTCTGTGAGTGTGAGTGTGTGTGTGTGTGTGTGTGTGTGTTGGGACTATAATGGCGTTGCACCTGCCCTGCATCTGCAGGGAGGCTGGACCCCGACGTCCCGGGCTCTGGCTTCCTCTTGGACACAAGTGGCTACTGATGGTTCTCCCGAGGTTCAAATGAGCTGGAGCTCCGTGGACGGAGCACAGGGCTTAGGCGTTTGACGGGCTGACCCCGATGCCGCCCTGCAAGGCAATGAAAGGCAAGGGAATGAAAGCTCTTCCGGGGTTTCGTGGGTCTCAGAATGGCCTTTCCCAGGAAATTGTGCAATTTGGTTGTGCCTCCAAGGGCACGTGACTCCGCGCTGGCTTCTGTGTGTGTCTGGGCCTCTGCTCGGTCTGGGGTCTCCGTCCTGCGGTGGAGCTGTTGGGCTGCAAGCTTCTCTGGGGTGGACCGTGCGTCCAGGGCCTGCCCGGCTGGGCACGACAGCCCGATGTTCGTGGGACACACGAATGAGCCAACGAAGCAGGGGCCTCCCCAGGAAGTCAGCAGGTCTCCCCGACACAACCCTGGGGCTCGGACCGAAACCTCCTCCAGCTTGGGCTCCCCAGACCTCATCCTCCTGCGGGAACATCTCCACCCGGTAGCAGGGGCTCCTGGACCCCATGGGACAGCGCTGGCCACGAACAACACGAAGTGAGCCACGCAGGGACCTGGGACGTGGGACGTGCCCGTAGACGCATTGCAAGACTAACATAATGAGGTCCAATTATTGAACATAGTTAATGGCGCCTCTTATGCAAAAATATTACGAGTTCATCGTGTCACTGCTCCAAAAACGACTACCAAGTTTTTCCCTTTCGTGCCCTCCCAGGTGTCTGCAATCTGGGGTAAGGTTGGCACGGACAGCTCGTCGGCGCTCAGACAAGCCGGGCCCCCGGGGCTCAGAGCCACGTGGGGTCGGGGATGGCGCACCGGACGGCGAAGCTCGAAAGCCTGCCAGGACGGCGTGAGAAAACGCGGGCGGCACGGCTGCTCCTTTCTGCCCTACATCCTCCCGCGCGATGAACCCGAGCGAGTCTCATCAGCAGGAGAAGCGTGACTCCTACACGGATCCCACGGACGCACCCAGACCCCACAAGCTCGCTCTGGGCTCCTCCATGGTTCAAGGGCCGACGGCCAACTTCTTGAATCTTTGCACTCAAGGAGGTGGGCAGCCCGGAGGAGGAGGAGTCTCAGGCTCGCGCCTGCCACTCTTATGCCAGCCCCGCGTCCGCTGGTTTACCCGTGATTCCTGGTTCCCTCATTCATTCTCTCATGCCCGTGCGAGAGAGTGAGAGCCCGAGCACGAGCAGGGGTGAGGGGCAGAGGCACGAGACGTGACTGTTCACGTACGCCCCACCCCCGACCTCCTAGTACCTCTCCCCTGCTCATACCTTTTCCAGCTTTGTTTCCCTCCCCAGATGTTATCGTCCCCTGTCACAGGCACAGATCACCCCCTTGGCTAGGTTGTCAGCTTCAGGCCGACCTGCCATGAGTCACCGGCTCTACGCCTCCCGCCTGAAAATCTCAGGATCTAGGAACAAGGAAGAGCCCGGAGCCAGTCAGTCAAGGAGCGAGGGCCCCCAGCACCCTCCCTTAAGGAGCAAACTGCTGGGGGCCGGGGACCGCGAGCGAGAGAGCGTCCCCTCTAGGACCGAGGTCTGTCTCGCAGAACGCCTTCGGGAGGGCAGCGCGTCCTTCTGGTCTGAGCTCCCGTCGTGGTGAGGCAGGACACACGCACGTGCACACACACGCACTCACCCTCGCACCCGGGCACAGACAAGCAGGGACCAAGGCGTCCCCGCAGGGCGACAGACCCAGAGCGCGGCGGGGCCCCTCCCTCACGTAGACATGAGGAGTGACTCTGATCCACGCAACAAGCGGCTCACAACGGCTACAGACCCTCCAGGGCCTGGGGTCAGACCCCTCCCCTGCGCCCTCCTGGGTGGCACTGCTCAGCTCCCCTGTTTCCTGTGTGAGAACGGCTCCAGCTGAAATCAGACGTTCTGGAAAACCCTCTATCTCCGTGTTGGGTTTTTTCCCCTTGTCCCTTCCACCCGCCCCCTGAGCAGCAAGGGAACCCCCTGGACAGGGAACGTGCTTGTCTTTCACTCCATGACTGGATTCTCAGGCAAGCACCTTGCAACTTTCTTTTTTCTTTTTTCCTTTTTTTTTTTTTAAGATTATTTATTTATTTATTTGACAGAGAGAGATCACAAGTAGGCAGAGAGGCAGGCACAGAGAGAGAGAGAGGGAAGCAGGCTCCCCGCCGAGCAGAGAGCCCGATGTGGGGCTCGATCCCAGGATCCTGGGATCATGACCTGAGCCGAAGGCAGCGGCTCAACCCACTGAGCCACCCGGGCGCCCCAACCGTGCAGCTTTCTTGACCACCGCTCCTCGTCCCCGCTTTCCTCCCCGCTGGGGGCGAGCCTGACCTCTGACCTCAGCACTGAGTTTGAAGCCCAAGACCCCTTCTTGCTCTGGGGGCTCCGTCCTGCCGCCTCTCTGAAGAGAGAGCCCCGGCCTGTCTTCCTCGGGCGGGGGGTGGGGTGGACATCAGAGCGCCTCGTTCCTTCCAAAAGGAAGACAAAGGGAATGAGAAACTCGGGATCGTTGCCCGGAGACGGACCGGTCCGGTGTGAGCGGGCACACTGGCATCATTCCGTAGGGCGAGTCTGTCGGGGGGCGGGGGTACTTCCTGCTGTCCACGGGGCTCCCTCAGCACGGAGCACACATTGGCTAATGGCCTCACAGGAGTGAGGTTGCCTTTCCAGAGAGCCTCCCCTGGCCCTAGCCCCCAAGCCCCCTGTTTTGCTGCTGTCCCTTGTCCCCTGTCCCTCGCCGCCCTGTCACCTTGCCGTTTTCTCTCTGTGCTAGGAGAGGGACTTCTGTCCGTCTTCCCTTCTGCAGACTTCTCAGCACCTGCTGGAGCCCGGCAAAAGTATTTGTCAAAAACAGGAAGGAATGGAGAACGTGTACTTCTCAGGGTCCCCAGATCCAAGCCCCGGGGGGCAGGGGCGAGGACTGGTACCGGCAGGCCAATTTCTATCGGACTCAGACAACCCCTGCGTCACCTGCCTTTGTCACAGGAGGGCTGTGAGGTCACCGCGCTCGGGCTCTTCCCGGGAGCTGGGAGGACAAAGTCGTCATCTTGACATTTTCGAGCTGGTGGAGCAACTAGGGAAAGCTCGGGAGGCCACTGGTCCAGCTGCCACAACAGCACTGTGGGCCAAGCACTGTGCACAAGCCCCGGCCCGGGAAGTTGCAGGGCCGGGCTCTCCGGGTGGGGGGGTGGACAGCACCCTCCCCCTCTGCTGGGGCCGTCAGTGTGTTTCCTAAGGTCCTCGCAGGAGCTGCCACCGAGCTGTGAGCCACGGACACAAAGGGGCACAGACACGCAGCTCACAGCAGCCTGAGCTACGGAAGTACTGAAGGGTCTGGGAAAGAAAGGTCTTGAAGGTTCTGCCGAGGGACTGACTTCTCAGCTGAGCCCCAGGAAGTCCCGGGAAGCCAGGAAGCTGCAGGGGAGGAACACCGCAGGAGGAGGAGGCCGTGAGGAGGCTGGGCAGGGGGGTGGGGAGCCGGAGGGCCCGGGAGGGGAGGGCAAGGCTGTGGCTTCGTCCATCACATGGCTGCCTCGGGGGCACTGCCACCTGCGACCCGCTGGGACACGGCTGCCCCAGAGTAGGGGAGGTGATAACGGGGTGCGTCGGGGCAGGCCGCAGGGGCACAGGAGCGTCCAGAGAGTGGGGCAGGCGCTTTCCCGCAGGTGGCCTCCGTGGGCCTTGCTGCGAGGCGGTGTTAGAGCCACTCAGGAGAGACCTTGCTCCCAGCTCCCAGGAACGACGTGCATTGGTGCTCTCTTTTCACAAGGAAGGGGCACCCCTGCCGACGGACGACCGGGGTGACTGGCGTGGGCAGCAGGGCAGCCCCCCATTGGGCATCGGATGGTACTTCCTTGCTTCTGGGTCCTTCTGCATGTTCCTCGGGCTAAGCAGGTGCATCCATGCTGGATGACAGAGTTGGGCTGACCCCTGGGGTGTCAGCGCCTCCTCATGCCTCACCAGGGTGAGACTGTGCCATGGGCGGACCCTGGGGTCCCCTGACTGCCCCCCCCCCCCGGGGAGAGGAATGTCACCATGGTGGCCTGTCCTGCATCTCGGCACCAAGAGGTATTTTAAACTCCTCCAGGAGGACAGAAGTCTTCACTGGGTCACCACCAGGTTCAAGGCCAAGGTCAGGATGTCCCTGACAGACCTGCCCTGAATCCCCAAGGACAGGAAGAGACAACGTGCCTGGCGCAGAGCAGGTCTCCGTAAATGCCCGTGGAAGAGACCCTCCCAGGGGACTTTTAAAGTGTTCACGCATCTATTGGAATGAACTTTACAGAGAATCCCTCTAGGTTCCTGTATGCTTATGGGGTGACCTTGGACAAATCACACAGGCTCTGGGGGCTGAATAACCGGCAGGCCGTTGGGGTGGTGGGAATAGGCCCAGGTCACCCAGCATGGGTCCCACAGGTAACGCAAGCTTGGTGCCTGGACTCCCGCTGGTCACCACTGCGATGGCACGTGTGGAGCTCAGCACCTGTCTGCTGAGACAGCCTCTTACCATCACAGACGTCCCAGATTCACGCGGGGCTGAACAGGACTGGCGTTCAGCCATCTGGGGCCCCAGGCCTGTGTCTCACCATGCACGCGTTCACAGGACGCACATTCGTTCGTGCGCGAGCGCCTCTGAGCACCGAGGCTGGAGTTGTGGAGCGAACCCGGCAGAGGAGCCCTGCTCCCGCCGGCCCTGCACCACAGTGGGGGGAGGCAGATAGAGAACAAATGGGAGTATCGGCCGGCGGTGGTGGTGGTGACAGGGGACGGAGTGTAGGGGTGATCAGGAAGGCCCCTCTGGGGAAGGTACAACCCAGCTGGGGCCCACAGGCTGAGAGGAGCCCCCTTCAGAAAGAAGGTTCGGGGAGGAACATTCCAGATGGAGGCCACAGCCCGGGGGGCCGGGAGGAGCTCTGAGGGGCGGGCCGGGCTACAGGAGCTCTGAGCCTGCTGGGTGGGAGAGGAGCTTGGAGGTAGGGGTGCAGGCTGTGCATTTCCACCAGGGACCCCCAACAATGTGCAGGGCCTCCTCTAAGAATGCCGGGCACAGAGCTCCGGAGGACTCCGGAGGCGGCTGATGGCCTCTGGGGCAGCCCTGCGTGTCGCAGAGGGAACCTGTTCCCCAAAACCAGCCGCTTCCAGCTTTGGGCCCCACACGGTGACTCCTTCGCAGCAGCACACCGCAGACGAGCGTCAGCTGTCCTGCGCGCGCCCTCCTCGCCCGGCCCGGCCCCAGCTCTCTCCACACCCTGTCCTTGGTTAGACCGCAAATCCCTCTCCACCGTGTCGCTTGTTCTGGACCATGGGCAGCAGGCGGCCTCAGCCGGGACTCAGGGGCAGCAGTCCATGAGCGTGGATGCCTGGCCTCCGGGGAGACCCTCCGTCCCTAACCCTTGTTTCCTAGAACTACTCTGAACGTCTACACAGCGGCACGAAGCTCTTCGCTGACCCAGAAAGCAACCATCCTGAGAAAAGGAAACTACTGATCAAATTCCTAAGAACGTGTCGATGACTACTCTCTTCCAAATAATTTTAATAGGCAAACTGGGCAAATGACACGCAGCCCACGGACTGGTGGGGGTGAAGGATGTGGAGAAGGGGAAGGAACTTTCCTGCAGCAAAGGGACTGGGAAGGGGGAAGGGGTTTGGGGGAAGGTGACAAGGAGAACCTTTATCGCTGGCTGAGCCGGCAGCCACGAGACCGGCCCTTCACTGCCCGGGGCCTTGACTTTGGCCACCAGCACAAGCAGGGACGGGGCTGATCCCTGCGGGCAATTTTAAAGTTCATCTCAGTCCAGCCTGTCCATCTGAAAAATTTCTCCACGTGAAACCAGAACCGAGAACAAAGGAGGAAAAAGGGTTCAGAGCAACAACGGGCAACACAGGGATGGAGAAACCTGTTTCTCAGATAAGCATCTGGCCTTCGGAGATTTCCTCATCTGCGGGGCCAAGGCCAGGGAACCAGCACTGGGGGGAGGGCGGGTCATGGGGTCCTTCCCCACAGCCGGTGCCTGAGCGTGGTCCCCCCTGCTCCAGCTGCTGGGCACGGGCTCTGCGGAGTGCTCAGTCCTGCCGCTGGGGACTGGGGCTTCAGTCCCATCAACCTGATGCGGGGAGCCGTGCGGCAGCAGGGAGGACCCCGGGTGTTATGGAGGAGCCATGAACCTGCCCTTGTGGTCAGAGACCCCTCTGGGCCACGCCCACCATAGAAACAGCCTCTGACGTCACACCCCTGGGTGGGGGCCGCCAAAGGGCCACGCCCACCGCTTTCATCCATCCTCCTCCAAAGTGGGAAGGCTTCTGCTTCCAGATTAAGAAAAAAGAGGAATCAAAGAAGGGAACAGAAAAGAAGAGAAAGAAGAGTGAGGAGAGAAACCGGAGCGGCTCACAGCGGGGCCGGAGGCTGGGGAAAGCCCAGGGGCCAGCCCAGAGCCAGCCAAGGTCACACCTTCGGCCAGCGGTGGCCCGATTTCGATTTTTAAAAAATGACCCAAAGGGGGTAAAATGACCTGATAGGACCCGGTCGTGTTTCCCCAGAACAAACAGGGTTCTGGGGAAGTGGGTGGGTGGGTAACAGAACCACAATGGCGTGAAGGCGGTCTCCTTATCACGGGTAAGGAGACACCGAGAAAACAGGGTGGACGTCAGGAAAGCTGGGCTTCCAGGCAGAGGGTAATGCCCGAGTGATAAGACCGGCATTAACATAAATTTACTCTTATCTTGAAGAAAGGCAGACATCACTCAGCTAGAGGGATGTCTGCAAGGCCGCTGGTCACCAGAGCTCGGCTGCAGCTGGGCTGGCTCCCATGGGATCAGGGGCTGGGCCCCAAGAGCTGGGATCCGCTTTCCTGTGGAATGCTTCCCTCCCCTCTTTCTTTCAACAAATGCACAGCAAGTCCCAGGTGCACTCCAGCCTCCGGCACCTCCCTACCCCAGCAAAGTTCAGTGTCTTGGCCAATATTTACAAAGCGGAGTCTACACAGCCACTGCTTCACCTGGGGAGCCTTACAAAATCCTCAAATTCAGAGATTTCCCATTCCGAGGGGCTTGGAGGGCAGCTGGGTCTGGGGTTCCCTAATCTCAGGAGGACAGATGTGCACACAGCTTACCGTGACGCTGCTGGACCAGTAACTCCTGATCGAGAAGGGCACAGAGTCCATGGAAGCCCTGAGGAAAGGATGCTGGACAAGGCAGTGGAGAGATGGCCATTTCTGGGCCAACCGCCCTGCCTCACTGCTGCTTGATGACACCTAGTCTGGAGCCCGGGGCCCCTCGGGAGGGGTGGGGGTCCTTATAAACTTGCCAGCTCTCAAATGAGAGCCCTGAAAGGCTATGTTTCAGGAGCCCAGCCTCCCCAAATCCAAAGTCTAGCCTCAAATCATCTCCAACCCCTAGAGAAACGAGCAGATCTGTCCATTTCTGCCCACAAAAGGCACACAAATCTTCTTTGGAAGACGTGGGCATTAGCCAGAGCCATCCCCTTTATCATGCAGAGCATCCACATTTCCATGAAAAATCACAGCAAGTGCCAGGAGGCCAGGTCAAATAATCAAAACTCAAGCGAAACAAACAAATGACAGGAGAAATGGACTGACAGCAGACCTAGGTGTTGGAGGTTGTCAGACTCGTATGCTAACCTGCTAGAGGATCCAAATGAAAACAAGGAGAACTTCAGTATGAGAGCTGGAATCCACAGAGGGCATCGGACGGGAATTCTAAAGCCCAAACAAGAATTCAGAAGGTGGGGAGAGCAGCAAATTGGAGAGTGGACAAGGTCAGTGAACTTAGAGGCCGGTAGAAAATCCTCAAATTGGAGGGCAGAGAAGACCAACAGAGACACACAAGTTTTGGGGACCATGCCTCCCACAGGTGTGGTCGGGGTTCTGGAGGAAGAGAGGAAGGGGAGGTCTCCTTCCTCACGGACACGAGGGGCGGTCCAGTCTTCAAGCGGAGATGGACAGAGAAAACCACATGTAGGCACCTCACAGGAAAACTGGTGAAAATGAGGGACAAGGAAAAAAATCCTTAAAAGCAGCCAGAGGAAAAAAAGCACGTTTTCAAAAGATCAATCATAAGGCTAATAGCTGACTTTCCCGAGAAACGGTGGAAGCCAAAGATAATAAAAGAGCATATTTAAATTGCTGGAAAAAACAACCACCCACTTAGAATTCTGTGTGGAGAGAAAATACCTTTCAAAAACGAAGGTGAAATGAAGATGTTTTCAGATGAACAACATCTACAAGGATTTGCGGCCAGCCAGCCCACACTGAAAGAAACAGTACAGGGATTTTTTTTTTTTTTTCAGACAGGAGGGAAGTAATCCCCATAGGAAGCATCATGGGTGGGCATCAGAAAGAGCAAATGTGTAAGCAAACCTCCGCTTAACCCAGCAAGAATAATGTCCTGTGGGATTAAGATATAAATAGAACTGATACATGACAAAAATGAAACAAAAGGGAAGAAGAATAAGTGAAGTGAAAGGCATTTAAGGTTGTACTGTGTTCAAAAATGGCAAAAGCACGATTTTAAGACAGACTCTAAAAAGCCAGGAATGCATTTCACAATTTCTGATGCAACCACCAGAGGAAGAATAAAGGAATGTACACCTAGCCAGCTAATCGAAAAGCAAGTGGACTCCAACAAGATTTTATTAAACAAAAAAGAAGGAGGTTAAAAAAAGTCCCCAAACAAATGAGACAAAGAAGAAACAAAGAGTAAGTGGTGGGTGTAAATCCAGATGTATATTAATAATTATATTAAGTATAAATGGGCCAAATACTCCAATTAAATGACATTGTCACGCTAGTTTTTTTTTTTTTAAACTTCATCTCTCTACTACCTACAATGGACACACTTTAATATAAAGATATCGAATGCTCACATGTTGAAAGACGGATAAAGGGCAGACCACGGAAGTACAATAAGGAAAGCTGGTGCAGCTGTCCTAACATCGAACACCATAGACTTCCAAGCAAGAAGCTTTCCTAGAGATGAAAACGGAGGTTTCATAACAGCACACCCACTCAGCAGAAAGACAGAACCACTGTCAATTATATTCTTCTCCTACTAGGTGAAACCAAACCCAACAGAGTTGAAATAAGGAATAAATCCTCAGTCACCACGGAACTTTAACACCTTCCACCAATGGTAGGACCACAGACAGAAGAATCCGTGGAAGTACGGGGTATGGACTCCCCAAGTGCTCACATACCATCTGCCCTGTGGCCTGTGCTGGGCCTTAAAGATAGTCTCGACACGTTTTAGAGTACCGAGCTCTTGAGCTCTTGTCCTCTGAGGGCAGTGGAAACAAACAGAGACTGATAACAAAAACATAACTAAAAAAATGCCCCAATGTTTGGAAATCAAGTGATACTCTTCTAGATAATCTGCAGACCAAAGAAGACATCAGAGTAAGGACTGAGATATGAAGATATGCTATCCCATATAACCATACACAGCTGGGCCGGCAGGTGAAGGCAGCTGGACGGCCCTAAAATGCACACAATCGGAAAGAATGCTGAAAATCTATGATCTAAGTGTGCATACCAAGAAGCCAGAACAAAACAACAGAACAGCGTAATGCAGAAGGAGGCAAATAATGCCAATAATGTTACTTGCTAAATCGGTGATTTAGAAAACTAACATGTCTCGGAGAAATTAACAAACCTAAAAGTCCGCTCTTGGGAAAGACTGATGATTTTGATGAACCTCTTTCAAGACGCAGGCCTGCCCCTAACGAGAGTAGCCTGTGTGACAAATGTCTAGTATCTGTGTTAGGAATCAAGCTAACAAACTATTAAGTAAGTGTATTCTCTTCCCCTCCTTTGAGAAACGAACCTTCTCACGACAAAGAAGGTGAGGTTCAAATACAGAAGTCACACACTCCTCGCAGATAGGTGCCAGAAGATGGGGTGATGGGGACACGGTGCCTGCCCACCACCCCAACACCATCCCATGCCATGAGGAGCCTGCCTGTCTAAGCTCCCACACACAGCTGCCCTGCAGTGGCCCCTGGGGCCCATGAGGCATGCCTGAGGTCTGCCTTTGAGAGGGTAGTCCCGGGACTACCGTGCAGGCTGTGGAAGTCAGCTGGGGCCATGTGGCATCTTTGGAGGCTGAGCGTCCAAGCACGGTCTCAGAAGGGAAGTGTGTGCTCAGATGGGCTGCCCCCTGGGCCCAGATCTTACCCACGGAGAGACACAGACGAGAAGAAGGAAGGCCAGGGGAGGGTCGCGATCAGGGCCCTTCTTTGTGGGGAGGAGGAAGGAGACACGAGTTGTCAGCAGCAGGAATAAGGAGGCAACATCACTCCTACTGCCGTAGACATTACAAAGCCAACATGAGCTCATCATGAATAACTTAATGCAAATAAATGGGAAAATTCAGATGAGACAGACGGTTTCCTAGAGGAACGCAACTTCCCCAAATTTTCCTAAGAAGAAATAGCCCAAACAGTCTTTTATCTATAAAATACACTTGATGTGTGATTAGAATCCTGTGCACTAAGACGATTCTAGATCCGTGAGGCTCCACTGGTGAAACTTTCTCAACATTTCAGGAAGAAACAATCCTCATCTTCCACAAACTCATCCAGGAATAAAAAGGGGCTTTTGTCCAATTCATTTTAACTGAGGAAAAAAAGGCATTACGAAAAGGGACTTTATCCCCCATCAGCACAAACGCAAACCCCAAAGCACAAATCTTACCACCCTAATTCCACTCACAAAGCTAATATATTACAGCCAGATGAAATTTATCACAGGTACCTAAGAGCGGTGTCACACTTAAAAATTAACAAAATAAAGAGGGAACCAAGCGATCCTCTCCACGGGTGCTGGAAACGCCTTTGGTAAAATGTCCCACCTGTTTACAAGAAAAGCTCTAGCAAACTCAAGGTAAAGGGCCGAACCCACCACAACAGTTTGCCTGAGAACAGGTGAAAAACGGAGGCTGGAGCAGAAGCGTGGATGTCCGCCTCCTCTCCAACTCGGCGTTGTCCGGGAGGTCCCGGGAGTGCGGAGAGGCCAGAGCTGTGAATAAGAAGCTACAGTTTGGAAAGGAAGAAACAGGACTGACATCACCCACAGGCGACGTACCTTGGCGTGGAGAAAACCCATAAGTATCGACATTCAGATGATGAGAATTAATAAATAAACTGGGCAAGATCTCTGAACATGAGATTCACATTCAAAAGTCAAACATTCTTCCGTAAACTAGGAACAAACCCAATCTGAAAAACTTGGGCCTTTTGAAATAGCATCAAAAATTAGACAGTTAAGAAGCAAAAGACATATGTGCTTTCAACAAAGAAAACCAGGGGATTGTACGTGAGTGGGTAATGTTCCGCGACCGTGGATTGGAAGACTCCAATCTGGAAACTTCTGGTCTCCAACAGGAAGCTGTCGGTTGTCCCCCGAATGATCTGTAGGTTCAATGAGATCCCACAGTTGGGAGGTGTGTGTAGAGCAGAGAACACCGGGGAGCAGATACTAACATCCATCTGGAAATGCAGAGTCGACAACAGTAAAAACCATTTGGGGTTCAGGCCGGGGATGTATTCTCGGTGCCCGGAAGGCTTCAGGCTAGAAGCACTGACACAGCCACACACGGAGCAAAGGGGAATCCAGGGACAGACCTACAAGCCACGGTTCTTTGATTGACTGTGAAGTCCCCGCTGGAGAAGAGGGCCATTTTGCCAGTGAACGGTCTGCAGCCAGCAAAGGGGCGGACTGTCACAGGAAGAGACATGAGCTGATGATCTCCTGCCTCACACAAAGCGGAGTCCAGATGTGGGAAGTAAAACGACAAAGCTTCTAGAAGACACCATGAGAGGCAGGAGAATGGGGTGTATTTACACCACGCCGGTGCTGGCAATTAGCTATGTGGTACTTCTCCATCCTAAGAGCCTCCAGACACCCCTCTTAGCTTCCCCTAACCCTGCTAGTATCCCCGTGTGACAGACGGGAACCAGGTCAGAGGCGCCAATGAACCCGCTGGGGCTCACGCAGCGGTGAGTGGCAGGGGGGATTCGAGCCCTGGTCTCCTACCTACAAACACCACGTCCTTTCTGCCTTCCAAAGTTAACCACCCCCGAGGGGAAGCAGAGCCAAGAACTTCAGGCATATGCTCATGTAAGTACTCATCATCTGTAAGGTGCCTTCGGGTGCATTGTTCTGGAATGTTCCAGATGGGTGGAGAAGGTGCAGAGTGTGGGCCTCACCCTGAGGAGCTTCCTGGGAGAGAGAGGGCCCAGACCCATACCTGTGGGGCAGTAATTCCCCAGGAAGGAGGGGACCACTGCACCCTGCGGGTGGGGGGGGCATGGGCGGAGGTCACCAAGAAAGGGGAGAAGCACCAAGGCTGGGGAAAGTCAAAGAAAGCTCCAGAACAAGGAGACATGGGGCTGGGCTGACTAGGGACCGGGGGTGGGGGCAAGAAGGAGCCATGCACCCAGATGTCACCAGCCCTACTGGGTCAGCCACCACAACTCTGGTCCTGTCCCAGGAGCAGAAACAGTGTGTGCTCACACCTGCTGCAGATGCGAGCTTTGGGCTAGTTCTGTCAGGACTCAACTTCACCCCAGCAGGTCTGTCCTCCGCAGGGAGGGAGGGGGCCACACCTCAAATAGCCCAGGGGCTGCATCTGTTGCTTAAAGCACAGGCAGGTAGGTATTTGTAGAAGACGAGGTGGGCACATCCATTCCTTGTTCATTCATTCTCTCCCTGGACTAGCTATCCCCATCACTCCCTTTTAGCTTTGGTCCAGTGAGGATCATTCAACATAAATAATTTAAAACCTATCCCCAGTGCCCATAACAGTGCCTGGAACATAGCAGGTGTTCCAAGCACCACCTACTAAATGAAAGAACAAACCACCATTCATTCAATACCAAGTAGGTGAGAGGTGTTGCGTGTCACACCCACTCTTCTGGTTCTCTTCAAGAAAACCTGTGGGCACGGACTATTGTCCCCATTTGATGGATGAGGAAACCAAAGCAGAGGGAGGCAGAGTGACTCAGCCAAGCTGTAAAGAGCCGAGGTGTCCAAGCACGAAACCGCCAAGCCAGAGTTCCAACGTGTGAGGCCCCCGAGACGCCTGCTGCCTCCGCTGGTGACAATGGGGTGACCTGGGAAGGTGCAGGCCGTGATCTGAGCTCCCTGATCTCATTTCATGCCAGGTCCTGGCTTCCTCGGCTGCCCTGGACTTTTGGCACCTTTCGGACCTTGGATTTCCACCTCCCAGGCGTCGCAGCCAACGCTCAACATAAGCCACCAGGAATCAGTCAGAAGCCATGACCAGTGGCGACGACTGTGAAGCAGAGTCATGGTTCAGGAAGAAAACATCCTGCTCACCCAGGAAGCGTATGCCCGAGTGTTCACAGGACACACATCAAAACACGGAGGAACAAGGCAGAGCCCTCGACATTCAAGTAGAACCTGTTTCCACTGGCAAGCGTGGTGCCCAGAATGCTGTCCGTCCACTTTCTGGTGGCAGCAAGGCCCCCGGGTGTATCATTTCCTGGTGAGCAGGAACTGACGGCCAGTTTGGAGGTCACCCCCAGCAGAGGCTACACAGCGCCTAGCGGTGGGAGATGGGACCGGGCCACCTGTCGGTGCCCACTTCTGGGGGCGGGGAGGGGGGGGGCGGAGGGCGGAAGGGAGAGGGAGGGACCAGATCCAAGGGCAAAGTTTATTTCCAGTCTTGGATTTCCTGACCTTTAATCTCACCTGTAATCAATAAGCCACACCCAGCTCATTGCTTCACCTCAAAAACTTGATTATACACACTTTTTCTTTCTTTCTTTTTTTTTTTTTTTAAACACAAGATACACACTCCCATGGCTATTTTGGAAGCAAGATGGGGAAGAAAATAGAAATGGGTATCTTAAAAAAAAAAATTCTGCATGAACCTTAAACTTTATTCAACCTTAAAAGAAGCTAAAACATCTAATAAATCGATTCCGTTTATAGAAACTAGATAGATTATTAAATAGGAAAATGTTTACTATGTCTCAAAAATTCAAGTCCACCAGTTCGTCCATTGGGTAAATGTTTATCTAAAAGTTCAGGGGCAAAGTTAAACAGTTGAAATAAAATGGAATTAAGCGTTAATATTTTGTTTTACTTTGAGTACAGATGGAAGACAAAAATAATAGCTCATAAAATGGAAAGTTTCTATTTTCACCAAAATATTTGGAAAAGCTATTTTATTTTTAATTCGGATACCTAGATTCAATGTAACTTCTGCTGGGGAGGTTTTCAGTTGGTTCCTGGGAACTGGAGTATCTGGAAACGGGCTTTGGGTATTATTTAAAACATTCATTCCACAAAGATACAATTTATCTCAGAAAGTGTCATACCAGCCAGAAACCGCGTGTAAACGCATAGCTTGTAAAATCCCAGGGACCCCCTCCCTGGGCGGGAGAGGCTCCGTCTCCTTCAGCTGTCACAGCGCACGTGCAAACAGGCAACCCTGGCTTGGTCCTCACACCTACAGGGTCTTGTAACTGCCTCCGCCTCCCGATAGCCCAGCTTTTCCTGCGGCTTGTGATTACGATGACGATGTCACACGCAGTCATCAAAATCATTTTAAAGAGTGTCAGGGGAAATGCTGAATTACAAGGAAGGTTCGTGACTATTCCAACAACTGAACAGAAAATGCTGTCTTCTCTCTCTGTTTTTAGGGGAGAAGAAAGTCTTCAGAGACCCAACAGGTAAACAAAAGTTATTCTTATTGGAAAGACTCTTTGGTTCACTTTCCTCTGTCCTAAGTACCAAGAACATCTTTTGTCTGTTTTCCCGCCTTCTGTGTCTCCTGTGACATCCTAGCCTCCTCCCTGGTTAAGTGTTCTCTCCCTTTATCACCGCTCAGCGGTTCCTGCCTCTTGGATGTGTCTCCATCTACCGTGGCCAGCATTCTTGTGTTTCTGTGTAGTTACTTTTTTGGTTGTTATTTCTAGGATAGTTTCAGATTTGCAGAGAAATGGAGGCGATGGGACAGGGTTCCCAGATACCCGACACCAAGGGTCTCCTCTCATGAACATTCTGTATTAGGGGATACACTTATTACAATTAATAAACTCATCTGAAGCATTATTATCCAACACAGTCCACATTTCAGATCTTCTTAGTTTTCACTCAATGTCCGTTTTCAGGTTCCAGAATCCCACCCAGGACACCGCATGACATCATTATTATTTTGGAGCCTCCAGGGGTGTCCTCTGTGGCCAATAGTAGCCCCCATGTCTCGCTGGCCCACCTGTTAAGCTCTGAGCGTTTCTCTGTCGGACCAGATGCTCCGGGCTCATACCAGTCCTTTCCTGTCCCAGGACCTGGAATCACCCATGTCTCCCAGGATTACCCAGTGGTCTCCTTGCTCTTAATTTGCCATGTTCCTGGAAAGCACCACGAACCTTCTTTGTGTTTCCACCTTCCAAATGTCTGACCCGCTTCTGCGATATCCATAGCCTCCCCTTTGCATTGTTCCGTCCAGGTAAGTTCTGCTGAGCTGCCTGGAACCCAGAGGTCCAGAGCTGCATGCGTTGTGAGGATGCTCCTGGAGACGGCCCCCGGGGTGGATGTCAGTGACAAGCAGCTTATTGTATGGGTCACACTTCTACATCGCATGCTGATGCTTGATGATCCAAGCAATTAGCAGCTCATACACTGCCCCACAGGGGATCCCAGGGCACCCCGGCCAACCCCGGGTGCTTTCATGTCATCTAAAAGAACAGAAGATTGGTTTCAGCAGCCTGGCCAGCCCTGCGTGTTTTCTGCAGAACCTAGTGAGCCCCACCTCGTTTTCATGGTTCCTTTCTCATGCATTCAGCTTTTTTGCTCTTCCTTGCGTGGTGGCCGTGTTGATTGTCATCATGGCTGATCTTACTTCAAGATAAAATCCCAGGGATCTGGGACCTGAACCCCTCATCCTTCTCTTAAACGTGGTCTCTGAGCTGTCATCTCAGGAGACATCGCAGAGTCCAGAGCAAGAAAAGACTGGGTAGTGTGGTAAGGAACATTCCTTTCTCTCCAAGGCCAGTCCCCAAATGAATGAAAACCTTACCATCTTGCATCCGTCTATGTCCAGAACCCCCGTGGGACTGGGAGTGCAAATTCTTTCTTTCCTGAACCATGTAAAACTGAGTTGGGGACTAAATGCTTGCATGTGTGTTTCCTAAGAATAAAGACATTGTCTTTCATCACCTTGATGCTGTTGCCAAATTCAGGCATTCTACACGGATATCAGCGCTAACCAGTCCCAGTCTGTGTTCAGACTGCATCCCATTCCAAGCCTCCTGTGTTGAGTGCCTTCCCTTGCTGAACCAGGATTAATCCTGAAAGAAGCAGCGCAGTGAGATGTCAGTGCATTCAGCATCTTCTGATCTGGAAGAGTTCGCCAGCCTTTCTCTGGCATTCTTGATCTTAACAGATCTGAAGAATATAGAACAGCCACTGTTTTCCCTTGATAATCAGTGGGAAATCTGTGGGGGAGATGCCTGTGACCGTGGAAATACTCCGTTCCTCATCAAACTCTCACTATCGACACTAGCATTAGCTACTTCTGTATTAATGGTTTGATGTTCAGTTGTAAGGAAGGTCTTTCTCTCTTTCTCTTTCTCTCCCCAACCCCTTGGACGCGTAGCTCTCTATGTTACTCAAAGAATTGTAATTTCTTACAATTTATTTTGATACTCCAATCATTCCGGACTTGGCCAATGAGAGCCCCTTGAATTCAAGTGATGTCTCTGTCCCTTTTGTTATGACATTCAATTAGGTCTTGTTTTTTGACCCAGATAATCTCTGCCTTTTAAATGGGATGTATAGACATTTATATTCAGTGTAATTATCAACGTTGGTATAAATCTACCGTCTTGTTACATGTTTTGTGTGGGTGCACGTTCTTCCAGATTAGTTGTATAATTTCATTTTACCTCTACTAGAGAATTCATAGTTGTAATACTTTATTTTCTCTCACTTTTTCTAGTGGTTGCTCTTAGGTTCACAATATGCCTTTCACACTTAGAATAATCTCCCCTCAAATACTACTCTACCACTTCATGTATGGTTTAAGAACCTCTTAGCCACATATGTCCACCTTGTCTCCCGTCCTCTTACTTCTGTGTCTAGCACCTTACCCCCACGTATATCATAAACCCAATAATAGGTTACTATTGTTTTTACTATAATGCCCAATTATCTTCCAAGGAGATTTTTAAAATAAGAAAAAAATAAATAAAATCTTTAAAAAAAAGAAATGGGACACCGGAGTGGCTCAGTCAGTTAAGCTGCTGCCTTCAGCTCGGGTTATGATCCTGGGGCCCTGGGATTGAGTCCTGCATCGGGCTCCTTGCTTGGCGGGGAGCCTGCTTCTTTCTCCCTCTGCCTGCCTCTCTGCCTGCTTGTGCTCTCCCTCTGTCAAATAGATGAAATCTTAAAAAAAAAAATAAGAAAAAAATTTATATTAATCCACATACTTGTTATTATTTGTAAATCACGGCACTCTTCAATCTTGCCATGTGTCTGAATTTCATCCATTTTCACCTTCCTTTGGCTTGAAGAACCACCATTGCTTGTGGTACAGGTTTGCTGGTAAATAGTCTCTCAGTTTTTGTTACTCTGAAAACGTATTTACTTCACCTTCATTTTGGAAATGTACTGTTGCTGGGTGTAGGTGTAGGCTGGCCATTTCTTCCAATACTTTGAAGACATCGCCCCACTGAAAGCTTATGTTTTGGTGTTAAGTGTATAAACTCTTAACTTGGTTTCTCTTTGCGCAGACCATGTCCTTTTTCTCTGGCTGCTTTTACACTTTTCCCTTTGCCAGTTGTCTTCAGCAGTTTGATGATGACTTGTCTCAGTGTTTTTCCTTCATGTTTTTTCTGCTTGGGGTTTATTAGCTTTGTAGATCTGGAGGCTTGTAGTTCATACCCATAAGAGGAACTTCCTGATCATTATTTCTTCAAATAATTTTTCTGTCCCCTTCCCCTCTATTTCTTGGACTTCTATTACATGTATGTGGGACCACCTGATGTCGCCCCCCAAGTCATAGATGTTCTATGTATTTTTATCCATCTTTTCCCTCTGTGCTTTGAAGAGTTTCTATTGGTTTACCTTCAACATCATTAATCTTTTCTTCCATGGTGTCTTATGTGTTGTTAATCCCATTCTGTATGTTTTCCAACCACAGAAGTTCCACTGGGATCTTTTCAATGTCTTTCATTTTATTCCTTGTCTGTTCACGATTCCTTCCACTTTCTTGATTACGCATGTTGTTAATCACTGTCTTAACATTCTAATCCTCCTGCCTCATCATTTCGCCACTTCTGGGTCTGTTTCTATTGACTGATTTTGTTTCCTCCTAGGGATGCATCATATTTTCCTGCTGCCCTGCTTGCCCGGTAACTTGGTATTTTTAGGTTGCTGGATGCTGGATTTTGTCGTTTAATCCTTTAATTAGTGTTAGACTATTCTAGCACGTAGTTAAGTTGCTCAGAATCACTTTTATATTTTCAAGGTTTGCCCCGTGCTTTGATAGTGCAGGGGCAAATCAGCGTTGAATGCAGGTGATGCCCTTCAGATGACCCTGCTACGTGACGCCCCATGGATCACAGGATCCCCCACCTCAGCTGGTGGGAATATGAGCTACTACTCCCTGACACCTTGGAGTCCTCAGAGGTATTTTCTGGTGGGTTTTGTCCCAGATTGGTCTGGCGTCTGGGCAGATCAGCACTTGGCCAAAGACTTGCATGAAGTCTGCAGATGTCCTCCCCTCCACGGACTGAGCCCCTGGCATCGTGATGTTTAGAAAGTTCTTTCTCTGTTCAATTAAATATTTGCGGACTGCTGCTTTACAACTCTGGCCTGCTCTGCCGTGTTGTGTTCTCTGAGGCCTGCAGAATCTCAAAACTCGTTCATAACCCTGTTCTTCACAATCTTTCAAGGCAGCTGTGCTCACTTCTACTGACAGGTCGGTCTAGATGGAAGACGGTCCTGAGTCCTTGCATGTTCTGCTGTCACCAGATTAGGCTTCCACAGTCCAGGGCCTTCAGCCGGACTCTGAGCAGCTGCGCCAGCAGGTGGGCTCCTGTCCCTGTTCCTACCTGCCCCTCTGGTTTTGCACCTGAGAACAGCTCCCTGCTTTCTCCCAGGGCTGGAAACCAACACTGCCACGGAACGAGCTCTGTGGCCGTAGACGAGTTTCATAACCCCTGTTAACTGCCCCGTGTCCTCACCAGCCAGTCGAAGGAACTGTGCTCGCCCCGGGGTCACTGTGAGTGTCGGATTATGATCACGGAGCCCAAGCCCTTGTGAGCACCCAGCAGACCTTAGCTAGTACTGTGCTATGTGACAACTATTTCAACTGCACGATTAGGGTGGATTTCATGCTCAAGAAGTCCAAGGTCAAAACTGAGGCTCAGAGAGGCTCGGTACGTTTCTGAGGTCCCAGAGCTAACACACGGCGGAGGCAGGTCTCACCCACGCGTCTGTGACCCTGGAAGACACTCTTGCCATTGGGCCACCCAGTCACACGAGCGTGGCTCCCTCTCTCCCGCCTGCTTTCCCAGTGTAGGTGTTCCCAGGACTGGCCCTCTGCCCCCTCGCTCTGCACACTCTTTCTGGGCTGTCATGTCTCGCGTGTCATTCCAGGTACCCTTGCGTGTTAATGACCCCCACATCCAGATTCTTCTCCAGACCCACACCTCTCCTTCCCAAGACCTCCTAGACGGCTCTGCCAGGGGGTCCCACAGGCACCTGTCCCAGACTTCCCTCCCGTGTCGTGGGCACCTCCATCGCAGGAGCCACACAGGCTCAGACGCCTACGCTGGATGGAAGGACACCCGGTGCCACCCTCAGAACACCCAGGAAGCTGGGGCCGCGTCACAGGTAGGATGGCAGGACTAAGGGTGACGGATGAGAGACAGAAGGAGTCACAAGTCATTCATTTGATCATTCACTGAACAGATAATGCCAGCAAATCACCAATCGCTATCTTTGAGGCTAGGACCCCAAATGCCTAAGACAGGACTCCCCTCCTCGGCGGGAGAAAACACGTCAGAAACTCCGTGCGCTCAAGTGTCAGAGCTGGTGTAGAAGGCGGCCAGGGTCCTCAGCCCTTTCCGGGCACATCCCCAAGAGCAAGGGGAGTTACCGACTATGCCTCACGTACCAGTGGGCGGGCGAGTGGCTGGAATGGTGGTTCCAAAAGGTACGTGCACGTCCAAGGGACACCTGGAGGGCTCCGTCGGTTGAGCATCCTACCCTCGGCTTCGGCTCAGGTCACGGTCTCAGGGTGCTGGGACCGAGCCCCTCACTGGGCTCTGTGCTCAGTGGGGAGCCTGCTTGGGTTCTCGCTCCCTCTGCCTCCCTCCCCTGTACTTGCGCGCGCTCTCTCTCAGGTGAGAAAGGAAGATGTGGCCCCTAGATCCGGTCGTCCTGCCCCTGCTGGCTCCGGGGACCAGTGCGAATGACACATTCGTCAATTCTGCAAGCGCGGACCCAGCAGTCCCACTGCCTGGGACTCTGGCTCTCTGTCCTCCTCTTTGAACTCACACCCTATTACATGCAAAAGCCTCACCGGTTTAAGTAACAGCCACGCAAAAACATGACCTTTTTCTGTGTACGGTTTGGAAAGAACAGATTCGCCCCTGCTCATCTTCTCGAGGCTTCTCCCCTTCCACGTGCAACCTCTGTCCAGGTCTGTCCTTAAAAACGGGGCGGGGCTGTTTCTCCTGCGGTGGAGGCCACCCCGCTTTGCGGCGGAGGGGACAGAAGAGATGGCAGGCAGCGCGGGCAGAAACCACTGCTGGGTCCCTCCCTATTCCTTCCATGATGAATAATTGATGGCGGTTCTGTACACGGCATTGATCGGGAGAGGTGGAAAGCTGACTCTCCCTCCTGGCCCGTTGGTGCCTGAGCCGACCTTGGGTTCTGCCCGTTTTGCCTCCCCCCACCCCTGCAACCAGCCTCTGGATTGCACAGACACCAACGGCCCATGAAACTTTCTGGGTCCTTCGGCTAGGAGGGACTGCTCTGCCTTCCAAGGTCCCGAGGGAGCACGGCCCTGCAGACGCCTCCATTTGGGGCTCTGGCCTCCAAAGCAGTGAGAGAATAGACTACTGATGGCTGAAGCCGTCCGTTCATGGTCATTTCTGGTGGTCACGAGAAGCCAGCCCATGGTCCCTGCAGGAGGACCCGGAGACATTCTCGGAGGCCTGTGCCGTTCCCTGAACAGCTTTGACCTTTATCAACAGAGTCGCAAATCACTGACATGGTTGGTACCGTGTGCTGGGGGAAAGGGGGAGGCCGCCCCTCCCCAGGAAGAGCTCTAGGAAGCCCTGTCATAGGCTGTCGGGTCCCTGAGCCATGGACAGGGATGCCGAAGTCTGTGCATACGTACTTTTCGCCATTTGTGGGCCACTGGGTGGCCCCTTTCCCACCTGGGCCCGGCGCGTGGTGCTGACTGTGCGTTAGGAGCCCGCGGACTGCGTGCGGCGGGAGGCGCAGCTACCCTGTGAATTTGGCGAGGGACACAAGCACGTGGGGGGTGCTCCCCTCGCTCACGCTCCTGCCAGAGTCCGGCCCTGCAGCCTTCCATGCATCAGCCCCCTCGAGGGGCTGCTGGGAAGAGGCAGCACCGGCCTGCCTTTGCAAAACTCAGAGCCTGCAGGGACCAAAAGGCCCTGGGGCCCCAGCGTCTGTTTCTCCGGTCGGGGAATAACATGAAACACCTCACGACCAACCTCCTCTTTAAACAACACTGCACCAGTGAAGGGCTTTTTTGACTCCATGAAACTCTGAACCCTCTTGCGTCTTGCAAACTTCTGGAACAATCTAACCTCAGGCGAAGAAGTGGGGGCACCCTGCTGGTTTCCAGCTGTCCTGGGACACGGAACCCCTACACACACACACACACGCACACATGCTACATGTGCATGCGCCCACATGAGCATGGGCTCCGGGAACACACACCTGCCCTTCTGCTGAGCTCAGCATTTTGGAAATGGGGAAAGAGAAGGACCGTGGCCAGACCGGGAGGAGACCGGACCTCCACAGCCAAGACAAACGCTGAACAGTAGGCAGAGCCTGAGAGTTTTCAAAGGTCACTGAAGTTTCAATGGGGCAGATCTGCCTTTTAAAGACACTTCATTTTTACATACAACGGGTTCTAGGACATACCAGTCTGCCTTTGGTCAACAGGATGGTTGTTCATTCCGACATTTTGTGGTGAGGGAAACTGGTAGTACCCGAGCTTAAATGAAATAATCTGTTTTTTAAGAAACCAGAAGTACTTTCTACCTTTTTTTTTTTTTTTTTAACTCCATGGGTGTATTTAACTTCGTTATTTTAGATACAACCGGAAAACACAGGGGTTCAAATACAGATGACTTAAAAATTATACAAATGCCAAAATGACATGACACAGAGATGAGAATTTTCACAGGGTGCTTACGACGGCGCTATAAAAATGTGCAGTGACAGCGGGAGTTTCCCCACTTTGAGCTAAAGGTGAGCACTGATTCACAACTTCCCCTCACGAGAGGTTCCTCTGCATCCCAAACACCCCTGGGAATGGCCCATCCCTCGAGAGTGGGCCCGAGTGTGTGTCCAGCCCAGGTCGGTCTATGTCATTCCTTCTAGGCACAAAAATGCCAACTGCTATTGGTTCATTATAAACTGTGGTCCTACTATGCGCAGAGCCTTGGTTTAGGTGTCGAGGAAAGGGTTCCCACCTCCTTGTGGCTTATGAGCTAGTGGTGGAGACAGAGCATAAACCAACTACCATATCATTTGTCCGGAAGTGATGAGTGCTATGGAGAAAAACGAAGCAGGAAAAGCACAGAGATGGTGTCTGAGGGGGGTGTTGTTATCATACTTGGAGATGTCAGGCTGTCCCACCTTCATCATCACTATCATCACCGTCAGTATCACCATCATCGTTATCATCACCGACATCATCATCAACACCATCAGCACCATCATTAACACCGCCACCATCACCATCACCACCATCCTCATCAGCATCATCACCATCACCATCACCACCATCACCATCACCACCGTCCTCATCACCACCATCACCATCAACACCATCATCATCATCAACACCATCACCATCATCATTAACACTGCCACCATCACCATCACCATCACCATCACCACCGTCCTCATCACCATCACCACCATCCTCATCAGCACCATCACCATCACCATCACCACCATCACCATCACCACCGTCCTCATCACCACCATCACCATCACCACCATCATCATCATCAACACCATCACCATCATCATTAACACTGCCACCATCACCATCACCACCATCACCATCACCAACATCACCATCACCATCATCAACACCATCACCATCATCAACACCATCACCATCATCAACACCATCACCATCATCATGAACACTATCACCATCACCAGCACCACTACCATCCTATCATTAACACCATCACCATCCTTATCACCATCACCACCATCCTCCCACCAGTACCACCATCACCACCATCACCATCACCATAATCACCATCCTCATCACCAACCTCCCATCAGTATCACCATCACCACCATCACCAGAATCATCACCCTCACCATCAACACCATCACCACCATCATGGACACCGTCATCATCACCCTCATCATCACCACCATCACCATCATTCCAGCAGGTATCAAGTCCTTCCCGCATGTATGAAATGGTGCTGAGATTTTGGATCTTGTTGAATCCTTGCCACCACCTTAAGGGCTGGATATTTGGTCACATGCCCTTGTTTGGAGAAGGAGCCTGAGACTCAGAGAGATGAAGTCACTTGCCTAGGGTCATCCAGCTGATAAGGAAAAGAGCTTGGGCATGGAATTTCACTGCACCCCTTCCTTCTGGGCGCCCCTCACTTATCACAGCCTCCAGAGCTTGGGCATGAAATACCACTCTGGCCTGTCGGGTTCCCTGAACAGCCCCAGAGAAACCTTTATTTGAGCTGTTAGTCTTTTTCCCTCCAACTGAGACCATCTGATGCTTTTCCATCATCTTGGGAGCCCAACATCGCAGGGCCAAGTCCTTGCAGCTGCCTGTCCCCTGCCTGCTGACCTCTGAGTGCCTGTGTGAGGGTTGCTGGTAGCCCCTCGTGCTCTCTGCAGGAGAATAGACAGGTCCCTCCATATGTGAACCAAGAGGACCTGCTCAGATTACATCCTCTCCAGCAGAAGCAGCTCTGGCCATGGTCACACCCACCCCTGATGCTGCTGTCAGCCCAGCCTGGGTTTCTGTGGACCACCCTGGACAGATGCAGCTCAGACAAGGTGCTGGCAGTGGTGGCGGCTAGGAGCTTGGGGTCCTGGCTCAGAACTGAGCCTGAGTTTCCTCCCCTGTGAACTGTAGAGGTCCATGAGCCCTGACTTCCCAGCTTCATTGCAAGAATTAGATCAGAGGATGCTTTTGGCACAAAGTCAAACCTGTCAGGTGAGAAAAGTCCTGGCCCCTGTGGATGTTTCACTGAGTTTCACTGAGGAACCCCTTGAAGAGGAGTTATTGTCTATGGGGTGGGCCCCACCCACAACATGACGATCCTCTGCCCAGCTTCCAGTCCTGACTTCTGTTTTGGCACTCTGGTTTTCCTTGAGGAATGACCGGCATCCTCTCTTGGTCCACGTGGTTCAGAAGCAGACTGCCTCTGGTCAGTCACAGTGACTAGGCCATAGTGACTCACCCACAGATGGCCACAGACCCACATCAGGACAATCAGAGCTGACTCTGGAACTCTTGGTAGGAGAGCCCTGGGGACAAGTGCTTTCTGTCCACTGGGGCCACAAAGGGTGGAGACTAGGAGGTATACCTGTCATGTGGCCACCGAGGGAGAGTTTGCCTGAGGGTGGGCCCAGCCCAAAGAATAGAAGAGCCACGAGAGGGAGAATGATGAAACTCTAAAGACATCGAGTCCCTGGATCCAGCTATGCCTGAAGCTGGATTAGGTTTTCTGTCACTTATAACCCAAACGTTCTTGAATGGGTTACATTGAACCACCTGCATTCTCTTGCTCAGGGTCTGCCTGGTGAACTCCCCCAAATTTAAAGCACAAGTTTTAACCATGGGCCGGTTTTCTTCCTTGCCCTTCCTCTCTGGGCCCCCGGATGGCTTGGGAGAGACACACACTCCTATGCAGATTCTGGGAAGGAAAGTTCCCCATGAGTTCATTAACAGAGCCTTTATTATTTTAAGCCATTTAGCGATCGTTTAAATATTTGGCATTTCTTAAAATAAACAGATCTTCCCAGACAGGTCGTCTTGCAGTCTGGGCGCGAGTCTGTGACTCCAAAACCGGAACAGAACAAAAGCCAACCTCTCTAAGCCTGGAGGCCGGCAGTGACTGGGCCATCTGAGCACTGGGTCCAATCCCACCCCTGCTGGAAAACAAAGTGTCCACTGCGTGCCCAGTCCCCGAAATTCAGGAAAGACTGCACTGCACCCCTTCCTTCTGGGCGCGCCTCACTTATCACAGCCTCCATGAAGACGGGCCAAGATATTGAGGCCACTTGGTTTAATCCAGAACCCCCCAAGCTGGTCAGTTCCAGAGGCCAGAGGCTGGGGCTGCCTTTCTCCTGGGAGTGGGGATACGGCGCCAAAAGACACAGGACTGTGGAGCCTTGGAACCCCTTGCCCCCAATTCCTATTGAGTTTCCTGGGACTGCTGGAATGAGTCACCAGAAACTTCATGGCCGAAAACAGCACACATTCAATATCTTCTAGTTCTGGAAGTCAGAAGTCTGAAATGGGTCTCGCCAGACCACATGCAGGCAGTGGCAGGGCCGTGTTCTTTGTGCGGGTTCGAGGGGACCCGGTGTCCTGGCCTTTTCCAGCTTCTAGAGGCCACCTGCCACTCTTTGCTCGGGGTCCTTCGCCACGGTCACCGTGACTTCTCTGGCTCCGACCTCCCTGCCTCCTCCTTCCACCATTAAGGACCCCATGAGGTGCCCTGCATCACCCAGAATGAGCCCCCCTCTCGGGGTCAGCTGTGGATCAACCTTCATTCCATCTGCAACCTTGATTTCTCCTTGACACGTAGACGCAAGGTCTCAGCTTCTAGGGATTGGGACGTGGGCCTCCCTGGGAGGCTGTTCTCCCACCTGCTATGCCGTCTAAGTGTGGACGGTCCCAGCGTGGGGGAAGAATGGAGTAGAGGACCCTGCCACTCACCCGCTCATGCACCCGCGCACGCGCTGAGCGCTCATGGAGCAGCTACTGTGTGCCAGCCTCCGCTCTGGGCGCTGGGGATACGAGAGCCACCTGCTCAGGGGCCAGACCAAGTCCCTACCCTCATGGGTTTTGTTTTTCAACTGGAGAATAGTCTTTTAGTTAAAACGGAGAGGCTAAGAGAGTGGAGAAGCCCACCTGGATGGGCCCAGAGGGTGAGCTGGTGCCTCGCCCCTCCCCCCCTCACCCGGCCGTCCACCTGCCTGCCTCGGAAACCCTTGTTTATCTCTGGCCGTTCTGCCACGACACGCAATGTCAAAGGACAGAAAGTGGGGAGAGGAGGAGGAGGAGATTTTTCGGGGAAGAAGCAGCGTTCTCTCCGCCTGGCTTCTTAGGAACACAGAGTTAACACACCTGCCTTGGGGTCCGTCTCCCTGGTTTTGTTTTTGTTTTTTTGACGTTCCCGTCTTCGGGGCAACAAGGTCTGGTGTGAGGGCAGCTCGGGCTTAAAACACTCCGAGTGCTCTCCGGGATCCAGTTCACACGCTCCCGCCTCCCCACGTCAATGCGCTGGGAAGTGGCGGGCTCCACGGCCTGGCCCGGGGCGGGACGGCCCGCGGGGCGCAGGGTCAAGATTTTGCGGACGCCCACCCCGCGCCCCTGGAGCCCTCCTGGGCAAGAGCCCGGCTCCTGAGGCCTCGCCCGGCCACTGGCCCACACTTAATAAATCTCACCACTGGGATTTCTCCACCGATCGACGTGGGAAAGCCGAGGGACAGGCCGAGGAAGTGGCGCGTTAAAAATAACGAGGTGCTTTAAATGGACCGAGGTTCCGGGGCAGAATGTGAACCGAGCGGTTGGTTTATTTTAAAATATACTTTGTTTTCCATGCTGTCTCAGTTAAATCTCTTCTGATAGAGCTAAAAACAAAACAAAACACAACCAAAAAAACAAACCAAAAAAACCCCTTCTTTTTTCTAAAAACTGAAATCTGCATGCTTAAAAAAGAAATGGGGGACGGAGGTGAAAATATAGGTCGAAGCAGCACCGGGCAAGGCCCATGGGGCCTTGGGCACGGCCGGGCCAGACGAGAAACGTGGATACTTGAAAGTCCCGTCGAAGCCCTGAGCCCCGGCCTCGAGGGGGACAACGGTGTCCGGCACATTGTGAAGTTCCATCATCTTTCTTGATCTTTTTGCAGATAGGTGTTTGTTTGTTTTTCTTTTCTGCGTAATTCTATGGGGACACAGTGACGCTAGGCACTGACTTGAAGATTGGGAAGATCGGAGTTCGAATCCTGCTTCCCCTTAGCAGCCGCGGGAGCTTGGGCAAGTCATCTTACTTCTCTGAAAAATCAACCACACTCCCCCCGGGCGTGCATCCTGGGTGCTAACACGCGGTTCGTCCGTAAAGGGTGCGCTCAGCATGACGCCGGCCCCAGAGAAGGCTTCCCGGGAAGAAGCGCCGGCAGCATCCGCAAATATCACGCCCCAGGCGCACTCATGAGCTGGTATGTTTTTCTAGCAGAGACAGCTCCTGCCTTCGTTCTCGGCGTGGAGAATCATTTGTTTGGTGGCCAGTTCTGATCGAGGCTAGTGACCCTTGCTGAGAAAGTGACCAGTGCCAGCACGGTGACCCTGAGCTAGCCACCAAGCTCAAGGCTGCAGCAGAGACGAAATCAACGTGACCGGAGAGGAGTGTTTCTCGGGACAACGTTGACACGTGCAGGGCGCCTCTCCTTGCCCGAGGCTCAGGGGAGACCCAGGGAGTCTTGGGGGGCTTGGGGTGACCCCTGTGCACTCAGAAATTGGCTTTGCTGAGTGGGGACCATCCCCCACTGATGGTGAACAATGGAGCGGAGAGAGCAAGGGGTCAGGTTGCCAAGGACGGGATGTGGGCCTTTGGGAGGGAGCCTTGCCGGAGTGACAGGATCCTGTGTGTTACCATCATTGCTGATGCTCGGGGTGGGGGTGGGGTCCGAGCGGGAGGTTCTCGTTATGACCGGGGCTGCAAACCCACAGAAGTACCCGCGAAAGAGTCAGCTTCAAACATGCACCCGGTGCGAGATTACAAGTTCAGCTGGGCGACGGCCCAACCCACCCCGCTCACCCCAGTCCCGAGGGGTCCCGGGGGCCCAGGGTGGGGGTGGGGAGAGGGAGACAAACACAGCGGGGAGGGGAGGGAAGGCGGCTGCCCCCCTCCCCACACCCAGGCCTCCAGCCCGAGGCCGGCTGGCTGGTGGAAGGAAAGCGTGCTTTGAAGCAGAGTCTGACATGGGACTGGACATTCGAGTTATCCTCCTGGGACCAGCTTGTGTGACTAAACGTGGCTGGGAAAGCTTTTATTATGACAGTGACCAGAGAGTCATGGGACCTGCTCTGGAGTTACCCCGGGGCTGGGAGGCCCAGCTCTAGAGAGCGCAAACAAGAAATCAGAGTGAAGCGTGCGCGCTCGCTGTTTGCTGTGGCCCACGCAACCCCACCCCCCACGGCAGGGTCCCGGCGACCGCTGAGATGTCACTGAACCCCGTGATGGGAAGGGATGTGTGTGAGCTGGTGTGAGCTGGTGTGCACAAGCGTGAATGGGTGTGCACGGGTGTGAAGGGGAGTGTAGGTGTGAGCAGGTGTGAGATGTGAGTGCGTGTGGGCTGGTGTGAGGGGCGTGAGCGGCCTGACAGATGCCAGCAGGTGTGAAGGGACGTGGGCGGGTGTGAGGGGCTGTGAGGAGTGTGATCTGGTGTGAGAGATGAGGTGTGAGCAGGTGTGAGCCTGTGCAAAGGGGTGTGAACGGGTCTGAGGAGTGCGAGGGGGATGTGTGAGGAGTGTGAGAGGTGTGTGAGGCGTGAGCTGGAGTGAAGGGGGTATGAGAGGGTGTGAGTGGGTGAGAGACTGTGAGCTGGTGTGTCAGTGCAAAGGGGTGTGAATGGGGGTGAGGAGTGTGAGAGGTGTGAGCGGGTGTGAGCAGGGCTCCAGCACACCCAGAGCAGGTTCGAAGGAGCAGTGGGGTGAGGTGAGGGTGGGGGAGAAGGAACGAGTCCTCTCTCGCCGGAGTGCTGGGTTCTGCTCCTTGAACTTACTGGTGTCCCCGCTTTACTCTCCCCCAGGGCACGCCTCACGCTTTACGCCTGTGGGTAGGTGGGTGGCGGGGAGGCTGCTTTTTGTCCCCTGCGTCTCAAAGCGCATGAGAACGGGCACACTGTCTCAATCCCTGCCTGGAGCTCTGCCACACAAGCTTGCGTAGGTCTGTCTCCGAACACGCTCTCAGCGTTTGTCAAATGAATGGATAAATGCATGAATGGCAATGGCACACCTCTTCCAGGAAGCCCTCCCAGCTCCCAGGTGAGGACAAGTCTCCTGCCACACACTTGCACACGGCCCCGCAACAGCACCGAACGGTTCCATGGGCAGAGCCCCGCCTCTTCGCTCTGGACAGACCGGCAGGTGGTGCAGCCAGGCTGGGTGCCATGGCAAGTCCCGGAGCTGGCGTGTCTCGAGGGGAGTGAAGGATCAGGGGCTCAGCTGCGCACGGAGGCACGTGCTTTTATACAGAAAAGCCTTCACCGAAGTGGGAAGCAGACTCAGAGCTCTCAAGGAATCTCCTTTGGCCCTCAGGAGTTTGCTTTTATGACTCGCGGTGTAGGTGCTGGGCGGTGCCACTGGGGTGGGAGACGGACCGTGGAGAGAGCACGGTCGGGCACCTGGCCCTGGTCCAGCCCTGGCGAGCCCCCCCCCCAACCCGCATCAGGACCAAGGCGCACGGGGACGCGTCGGTGCACTCGCTGGGGAGGGCTGCATGGGCTTGGAGGATGGCCCAGGAACCAGGCAGCGAGCGCAGCAGACAAAACCTTTGCCTGCCGTGGCTGGCCTCGCGGTGGAGGAGAGAGGCGGGAAATGAGGTGTGTGAGGCAGTGAGAAAGCAGGGCAGGTGCCTCGGGATGGGGTGGCCCGCGGATGGGCAGCCAGGGCCACTGCTAAAAGAATGTGCCCAAAGCCAGAATCCAGAAGCTGGCTCCCCTCATGTCTCCTTTGCCCGTGGGGGCCGGGGCACAGCCAGTCTGTTCTAGACCTTGACACCCCCCACCCAATTTTCTAGAGGGCTGGTGGCCCCGGCAGAAAATCATCCAGGAGCACAAATGAGGTTTCCGTCCGTAGGCACCCTGCCCCCCCCCCCCCCCCGGAGCTCCGGGCACAGAGGCAGCAGGCCAGGCCCGAGAGTGTCCTAGTTTTCTCTCTCGTACCATTTCCCACCCTCGGCATCCTGGGGCTGCCTCTACCCTTCGTAAGAAATCAAGACACAGAAGTAGGGCAGAGGCACGGGGGCTCAGACCACCTCCTCACTCCGTCTCCAACTCCGGGGGCAAAGGCACAGACAGACAATTGCGATTTCCTCGAACTCACTGCTCCCCAGAGCCCTCTCCTCGCACCATCTTATTTCTGTGAACGTGCAAATCGGAGGTGCCGTGAAGCAGAGCCATTTCCTCTGCACTGGTCTCACTAGAGCAGACAGCTCCAAGGTGACATTCTGTCAACTTCCTGCCACCTCACAAGAAGGGTCAAGGGACCACCTAGTCCTGGAGGGGTCCTCTCGCCCATGGGACTGTGGACATGTCTCCTGAGCTTGGTGGGGTCGTCTGGCCCCTGTTTCGTTCCCTCTCCCGGGATTTCTGCGTCCCAGAGCCCAGGGGCATCACAAACGACCAGTGCTCTCATCTTTCCGTTGCAAGCCGGCGGCAGAGGCAGTGAGCTCTGACAAAGGTCAGCGGAGCCGGGGAGACGGGACTTGAGCAAAGACAGCGATCGGTGTCCCAGTGGCCTGTTGAGCCATGTAGGGACCCGCAGTCGGGCGCTGCAAGGAGCCAGAGCCACGGCAGGCTCTGCACGCGGGGCAGCGAGGGAGGTCCCCTCCACCCTCAGAGGCACCGAGGACACAGTCCTCTCCCTCGGCAGCTGTAGGGGAACACACACGGAGATGCTTCTGAACTTGGAGGGGCCACACCCTGGCGCCCCTCTACATGACAGCGCCCCTCAGGGCAGGGGCCACAGTTCGTCCCCTGGATTCTCCAAACATGGCCTGCCATGGGACATCCTCAGTATATCAGTATCTAGCAATTGGGCCAAACAGGACAGGAAAAAATTTCCAAAAAACAAACTCACTGGCATTGAACCTGCGTTTTTCTCCTTGGCGTGAGGATTTTAAGAAAATGGTCCCAACAGCAATAAAAACCCCACCAGTGGCTCCAGGAACGGACAGCGAAAGCGCACGGGGGCCGGAGAACGGCTCACACCTCCTCCGGGGCAGAGGGCCCGCTCGTGGAGTTAGGCACTCGGAGCCAGGGGCACGAGGCTTGCCAACTGCCATCGACCCACATGTGTGGGTCCCCTGGGCCACCACCCCTTCTCCTCTGGACTCCTAGGTCAGCTCCAACTCCAGCCTCCCCATCCTGGCCCCCGTCTCCTCGCAGTCGCCAAAGTGATCTTTAAGAAGACAGCGAGGTGGTGTGGACACAGAACGTCTGGCACGTTCTTGCGGTGCTGATGCAGAGATTTTGGGGAAAGGGGCAAGGCATAATGCACTAGCGCTCCACCTGGGTCTGGACCCGGCGGGTCTCCTCCCGGGTGTGCACCTGCCGGAGACGATGCCCGTGCTCACCAAAGGAGCCGCAGGGGTGCGACCAGACCGCGCTGCTCCCGATGGCCCCAGCGGTGCGCCCCCGGTGCCAAGACGGGCACACCATGCTGGGTGGCACAAAGGCACCACACAGGAATGACCCGAACTGCACCGCACGGAGCCACGGGTGCCCAGACCCGCCATGGAAGAAGCCAGACGCCAGAGAGGGTGTGCTGCACGGTTCCACAGGCATCCAGTTTAAAAAAACGGCAGACCTCTCCGTGGCGCTGGAGGGCACGGTTTGGGGGCAGCGGGGGCCGGGAGGGGTCACGAAGAGGCGTCCCATGCCTGTCCTTTGTCTGAGTGCCAGTTACGGGGGCCTGATCACTTTGTGAAACTCCGCCGAGCTGTCCGGCTATGGACGGAATCGGGTCCCCACGGACTCAATCACATGCCGAAGCACGGACACCCAGGGCGACTACACATGGAGGTAAGAGTCTTTCTGGAAGAAATAAAGTCTAAATGAGGCGAAAAGCATTGGGCCCTCATCCGGAGGACAGCCGTCCTTGTAAGTAGAGGGAGAGGGGGCTCGCCCTCCGCACACGCATGCAGGAAGGCCACGGGGGCAGCAGGTGGGAAGGCAGCCGACCGCAGGAGAGGCCTCGCCAGACTCCGATCCCCGTGGATCCGGAGCTCAGAGTCCAGCCTTGGGGTTCGGAGACTGGTGTCTTGTTCAAGCTGCCCGCTCTGGTGGCGGCCCAAGCTGACCCCTGTGTGTGTACCCGGATTCAAGAAGGCAAAACTGGTTACAGTCCTCTTCTGTTTGCGATCCTGCTCTGGCTTCCCCTCTGTTCCTAGGGTCACATTCATAGTGTGGTCTTGAAGGCCCAGCACGATGGAGCCCCATTTGGCCTCTCCAGCTTTGGACCACATGGCCACCGCTACTCTGACTCTGTCTCTACTGTTTGAACATGCTGAGCCCTTCCCGCGCCTCAGTGTCTTTGCACTTATTAGTCCCTCTGCCTAAAACACTTTCTCACTTTTCTGCCTGGCAAACTCCTACCAGTCCTTGAGGTTCCAGCTTAACCATGTTTTTTTCCATGCAGAAATATTCCTGATCCCAAGCTGGTAAACTCTCAAAGCACCTGAATTTTCCTTCGCTGCACCCATCCAAGTTGGAAATAAATGAAATATTGCTGCGTACTGTCTTTCTTCCCCACTAGACTGTGAACTTTCTGAGGGCAAGGACTTGTCTTGTTCTCCACAGGGACCAGAGTGCCTATTGTGAATGAAAGGATGGATTGATGGATGAGTGGATGGATGTGTGGGTGCATCCCCCTACCTACCATCCATGTTTGGATGGACGGATGATGGATGTGTGGGTGGATCGATGATGGATGGATGGGTGATGGATGGATGGATGATGGACGGATGCACGGATGATGGATGGATGATGGATGGATGATGGATGGATGGACGGATGATGGATGGATGGATGGACAGATGGATTATGGATGGATGATGGATGGATGGATGATGGACGGATAGATGGATGGATGATGGATGGATGGACGGATGGATGGATGGATGGATGATGGACGGATGATGGACGGATGGATGGATGGATGGATGGATGGATGGATGATGGACGGATGATGGACGGATGGATGGACGGATGGATGGATGGATGGATGATGGACGGATGATGGACAGATGGATGGATGGGCGGATGGATGGATGGATGATGGATGGATGGATGGATGATGGACGGATGGATGGATGGGCGGATGGATGGATGGATGATGGATGGATGGATGGATGATGGACGGATGGATGATGGATGGATGATGGATGGATGATGGACGGATGGATGGATGGATGGATGATGGACGGATGATGGACGGATGGATGGATGGGCGGATGGATGGATGGATGATGGATGGATGGATGGATGGATGATGGACGGATGATGGATGGATGATGGATGGATGGACGGATGGATGGATGGATGGATGATGGACGGATGATGGACGGATGGATGGACGGATGGATGGATGGATGGATGGATGATGGACGGATGGATGATGGATGGATGATGGATGGATGATGGATGGATGGACGGATGGGTGATGGATGGACAATGGATGGATGATGGATGGACAGATGATGGATGGATGGATGGATGATGGATGGATGGATGGACGGATGGATGGATGGATGATGGATGGACGATGGATGGATGATGGATGGACGGATGATGGATGGATGGATGGACGGATGATGGACGGATGATGGATGGATGGATGGACGGATGGATGAATGGATGGATGGACTGATGGGTGAGTAGGTGGATGGGTGGATGGGTGGGTGGATGGCGGGGTGGAGAGATGGTGGGTGAATGGATGGATTGGTGGATGGTCGTTTGGATGGATGTGTGGGTGGGCAGGTGGGTGGACGGCTGAATGGATGGATGGATGACGGATGAATGGATGCATTTATGAACTAATGGATAGATGGGTGGACATCAATCCCCAGTAAAAACATCTCCCACAGCAACAATTCTGCTTACAACTGTGTTATTGTAGCCATCTACCGAAGCTCTGAGGCGTGTGAACACTGCAGCAGTGAGTCAGAGTTCTGCGGTCTGCTGATTTTTAGGAAATGATCTAAGAATACATCTCTGAGGCTTTCATCGATGAGGCAAATGGTGGACTTCTTTAAATATTTATGCTTTTAAAGTGCTAAAATTTGGAAACACCTAAAAAATACTGCTAACTGTGATGTATTGCCTTAGAAGGCCTTCCAGCTACATGGAAAGGGGAAAAAAGGATTTTTTGAAAATGGATGGAGGACAAGTCCCCAGCACCAGAGAGGGGACAGGGGGAGACTCTGGTCCTTGGGTCCCAATGTGTGTGCAGCCCACACACGGCAGGTGCCCTTCTGTAAGATGCAAGGTCAGACGGGCAGAAGTGTGTGTGGGGGTGATCCCAAACCCAGCACCTAGCTTACCAGGCTCTCAATGTTCCGACCCCGTGGGACTCCCGAAGGTCATGTTCCACCCAGCCATTGTCCCTCACCTGCTCTACTCCAGCCAGAATCCTTATCTTCCAGCTTCTCCATCTGGTCTCCCTGCCTCCAGGGCCCTGGACATGCTGTTCCCTCTGCTTGGAAAGCCCTTCCTGTATGTTTCTGCCCAGCTAACTCCTACCAGAGCTCCTACCGTGTGCAGACACACATCGAGGCACTGGGAGTGTGGCAGAGAGCTGGACAGACTGCCTCTGTCCCTAGGGATCTGTCGAACTACGTGGGGGAACGACACTCATTACAAGCACAGATGACGGTCAGACAGGCCTGGGACGCAGAGATCGGAGCAGGGGCCTCATCTGTGGGCCGTGCAGGGCGGAGTGAGCTCTTCAGACTTCTGGAAACCACACACCTCAAGGAGCAGCGCTGGGCAGGGTTCGTGGGCGAGCAGCTGGGTTCATGGGCGTGCTGGGTTCATGGGCGAGCAGCTGGGTTCATGGGTGGCTTGGGGGACATGAGGCTCCCTGCCATGGCTGAGCTGTGTCCCCCAAACACCTATGGTGGAGTCCGGACCCCAGCACCGCAGAAGGTGGATGCTTAGAGGTAAGGTCTTTGCAGAAACAAACTAGGTAAAACAGGGTCACCGGGGTGGCCCTGATCCCACGGGACTGGGGTCCTTATGGGAAGAGGGATCAGGACAAGGACACACATGGAGGGACAACCCCATGAGGATGCAGGGGGAGCACAGCCGTCCGCACACGAGAGAGGCCTCAGGGGGACCCTGCCCTGCCTGCACGAGCTGTGGCCTTCCTTCTGGGATCTTCCATACGGCCTGTGAGCCAGCAGGACTGTCCTCTGGGCTGGGGGTCATGGGGTTGGAGTGCCTGCACCGTCTCCTGAGCAAGCCCCCGACAACAGCCTCTCTCCGGCCCCATATCACACTCAGGGGGCTGATGACTGCTGGCCCTCGCTTGTCCCCACCTCGGATGCTGCCCTACTCGTCCCCCGTGTGCCTCCTGGAGCTCTGCTGGCAGGTGCAAGGAATTTCTGGTGAAGCTTCTGGCAGAGATGTTACCCCGTCCTGAGAAAGGCCTGTTGGGCCTCATTACCACATCCTGGCTGCTCAGAGTTGGCTCGGACGAGGTCCCTGCCCCAAGGGCTGCAGCACGCCCCCAACCCCTGACGGGTGGGCTCCCGCTTGTCACAACTCATGCTTAGTGACGCAAGGAAACCGTGCCACCGTGCCATCTGTCCTTTGGTCCCCAGTTGGCATGAATTCTGCTGGGTATTAAGAGAAGCAACTAATAAAACCTGCAAAGTCATGTCATTTCCAGACATGTGGGGACACGCGTGGGGCACACCCGTGGCTTCTAGCCCCAAGGGGACTATCTGGGTGCCTGTGCCCACAACTAATCTCCCCTGGATCATGACTTCATCTCACTGTGGATGCTGGCTGGGCCACACTCATCCTTCAGTTCCTCGATGTCCCCCCAGTGAGATGTGTGGCACACGGACACTAACCGCGGCATCCCCGTGGGCTTCCTAGAGACAGCGTCTGCTCCCAAAGGGGTTGGAGGAGGTTGGCTGGGACAGGTTCCACGATGAACAGTGACCCAGACAGCGCTTAGGACAGCACTTGGCCCTGGCACTGTCTCCCTTCATAAGGTCTCTATAGCCATCACCAGCCACCAAATCTAAAGGACACTTGCTTTGCACAAGGTTGAAGAGCAAGTGGGAATAGCTCAAGGCACATATTGCCAAACACAAGGACAAATGCCACACCTTTCAGAAGGAGCTAACAGCTCTCAATGTAGTAATGGCATCAAGACAGACACACAGGCCACAGAGACAGAACAAAGAGCCCAGAAATGATCCTCACGTAAGCAATCAGACAAACTTCAACAGCAGAGCTGAGACCCATCAGTGGGGAAAGGACAGTGTTTTCAACAAATGTCTCAGGAAAACTGGACATCTGGAGTAAACGCAGACTCTTCCTCTACCACCGTAACCAAAAATGAATTCAAAATGATCAAAGACTTGAACATAATAAGACTTGAAACTATAAACGACCTGGAAGAAAACACAGGCAAAGCTTCATGATACAGACTTCACAATGGTTTCTAGAATGGGACACCAAAAACACAGGCCACGAGAGCAACAATAAACACATGGAAGTACATCAGAATGTAAAGACTTTCATGTAGAGAAGGAAACCATCTACAGAGTAAAAGGCAAGCGACGCAATGGCCGGGGGTTGTGTGGAAGGGAATATTGTGCAATCCAAGTATCTGGCAAAGGATTAGTATCCAGGTTATATAAAGAACTCCTACAAGTCAACAACAAAAACTCAAAAAGTCTGATTCATAAAACAAGTAAAGGACCTGATGAGACATTTCTCCAAACGAGCTACGGAGGCCAGATGCATATGCATCGTATGGACGCACAGCCAGATACGACCCCATGCCCGTTAGGACAGATACCGCCAAGATGCCAGAAAATAGTGAGCGTCGGTGAGGAAGGAGCCCAGAGCCCTTGTGCATGGCTGGTGGGGACCCAGAATGGTGTGGCCACTGGCGAGCACAGTGCAGCTGTTCCTCAAAAAATGAAACATAGACTTACCCTATGACCCAGCAATCCCACTTACAGGGATACAACCCCAAAAGAACTGAAAGCAGGATCCCAAAGACAGATTTTCACACCCATGCTCACTGCAGCCTTATTCCCAGTAGCCAAGAGGTGGAGGCAGTCCCAGTGTCCACTGGAGGATGAGCGGATGGAGGAGATGAGGTCTATCCACACAACGGAATGTTATTCAGCCTCAAAAACAAGAGATGTTCTGACACCTGCTACCACATGGGTGAGCCCCGAGGGCGTGATGCTCAGTGAAATGAACCAGACACAACAACACTCATACTGTAGGATTCCACTTACAGGCGGTACCTAACATCGGCAAACCGTTAGGAACAAAAAACGGAATGGTGGTTCCCAGGGCTGGGCGGGGCGGGGGGCGAGGGCGCCGTATTTCTCTTCAGCGGGTGCAGAGTTTCCATTTTGCGAGAGGAAACGTTCTAGAAACGTGGCGTGGGATAATATGTCCATGGTCACGGCTACCACACACGTGACAATGGTCAAGATGGCAGATTCCACACGATGTGGTTTTTTCCACAATTAAAAGAGCTGAAGGCTCTTTCTAGGGTGGGAACAAGTTGGCAGCAACTGTTGGTAAACAAAACAGATGTGGTCTGGAACACAGTTACGTGGAAAGAGAGAGGGAGAGTTTATAAAATGGCATCACTGTGGATAATTATTCTGGCCAGGACCGATTGTGTGTGAGTACCCCAGACGCTTGTACATGCACCTCGTTGCTTGTCGCTGAACCCTACTAACGAGGGTGCTGCTACTTCCCCACTTACAGAGGATTGAAGGTCCCACGGCTGGGAAGGGGTGGGGTCAGGGGTCACGTCCACGTGGCAGGACCAGGCAGGGAGCAACAGGACTGTCTTTCGTGTGACTGCCCTGGCTTCTTTTCATCCTGGTCAATCATCTTTCAGTGCTGCTGGGAAAGGCTGAACCCTGTGGTCCCAAGGGAGGCTGACTTGTACCAGCACGTCTGTGAGCTGCCCTTGGCTTGTGGAATTGGAACCAGTGACAGAAAAATTCTCGCTCTGGGTACATTATAATTATTGCACCAGGTCCCGAGAATCTCTTTTGTAGCTGGAACCTCATCATGCGTGCATTACCTGGTTTGCCCCTCGCAGCATCCCTGAAAGTAGATGCTCGTTCTACAAAGAAACTGCAGTTCAGAGAGGTTAAGCAACTTGGCAAAGGTCACACAGCTTGTACTAATACTTCAGAGCATGATGCTTTTCTGTACCAGTTTCAGAGTCAGGGAGGAGAGGCCATTTGCTTAAAATGTTAATGAAAAAAATGCTCATTGGCACAATATCCGGGATTATTCTAAGAACGTCTGTGAGAAATTCCTACGGCTTGAAATCGCGCTTCTCTATGGAGTCGGCCAAACATGGCCTCATTGTTGATCTTCAGATGCATATTTTTAGTGTGAGGTGGGCTGTGTTTATTTTTTTGAGGAAGAGCAAACATAAGGTTTCTATAAATAAAGCCATGGCTTCCCCCCCCTTCTCATTTTGTGCACGATTCACAAGTGCGTTGACCAATCAAATGAGGCTACCAGCTCCAGAGATTTCACAATGGAAAGTTCCCGTGAGTGAGAGGAGGGCTGGTCCACGTCTTTAAAGAGCCCCTCTGTCCGCAGCACCTGCAGCCGACTTTGTACGCATCTGCCCCATCCTGGAGAGCATTTTCCTAGTTTTTAATGACGCTCACGTGAAGGGGTTACTGAAGAGGGACTGTTTCTCTTTTAATTGTCAGAAACCATTTTCTGAATTGGAAGTGGTTGTGGACCGAGGGACAACCCCACTTCCATTTTTCTGTCTGTAAAACAGATTGCACCCAGGCGGAGGCATAAAGCACCAGCAGACCCCCACATTTGTCCTGCCCTCAGTTCCTGGCCTCTGGCCCAGAACACCTTCCCCTCCCATGGTGGGCACCCAAGGCCCCGTGAAAACTCGCAACACACTTTAGTGGGGCCATCTGCAGTAACTCTGGGCAGGCACTGCCACTAATGAGGAAACCAAAGATGATGTTTATGGGAGCAGAATCCTCTTGAGATGACTTATGCTCGGCATTTTTGGTTCTCACAGGGAGACAAGCTGTGGTCCTTATCCATGTCCTCTTGTCCCTGAGCCAGCTCACCTCTCCCTGCAGCTAACTTCCCACCCGCGCCCACAGCCTAGCATACAGTTAGCATACAGGTTCCTGAGTGCACAGAGCCCAGCTGCTGACCTTGCTCCCTATCTCTCCCATGGTCACCTGTGCTTAGGATACATTTCTGGAATTGGAGTGACTGAATCAAGTGTAAATGTCTGTTCCATTCGCTCCATCACCTGCCATCCATCATCTATGATTCATCCATCCATCCATCCGTCCATCCGTCCATCCATCCATCCATCCATCCATCCATCCATCCATCTATCCATCCAGCCCCCATTATCCATCATGCATCCAAACATCCACCCAAATATCCATCCATCCATCCATCTATCCATCCAAACATCCATCCATTCACCAGAACACCCGTCCAAACATCCATCCATCCATCCATCCATCCATCCAAATATCCATCCATCTACCCAACCATCCATCCAACCACTCAACCATCTACTCATCCAAGCATCCATCCATCCACCCACCAACTACCTAATTAAGCCCCCACCCTGTGTAAACCCTGTGTAAACTCTGGAGAGAGAAGGTGAGAGAGTCTAGCTGGCTATGGCCCTTCTAGTGTGTAGCAAGTTCCTTGAAGCCTGGGAAGGGCCTCAGACAGGAAGGCTTTTCACACAAGAGCACCCTGCACACTGCAGGTTCACAACAAATGTGTGGGGGATGACTGAGGTGCAGATGGCTGGGGTGGGTGAGAGTCAAGACCTGTTTGTGGAAGAGCTTCTCTTCCACAGGCTCAGCCACCAGAGTGTTGATCAACATGGTTAACTTGAGGGGCCAACGAACATCTCATGATGCTAATAAAGCGGTCTTTTCTAGATAGACTTTGGGGATGGTAAATGACCTATTTTGGTCTCAGCCAGTTTTCTTGTTGGTGCGTTGCTGAGTTGATCATGGCATCCTTGACTAGTCCCCAAATTCAGTGAGAACACTCTCGAGGTCTTCAACATGGTGATGTTGGTTGGCTCTTGGCTCCAAACAGTTATTTTTAATCCTGTTACAAAGGTTTCCATTTTTTTTTTAAAGATGTTTGAGTGGACAGAGATGCTATCAAATATATATTTTACTATCAAGTCAAAAAGATCGTACATGTCGTGGACCCCAGAAAAGCCACGATTCTGCTTCCCCTGTCTGTAGGGACTTGGATTTCCAACAGGTGGAAGGTACTTTGATGCCTTGAGTCTGGACTGGCCTGAGACGTGATTTGGTCAACCGGATGCCGCTGAGCAACAGGCCTCCTGAGGCTTGCACCGTTTGGCTCTTCACTGTGGACCTCGCTAGTCTGGGAACAAGCCTGGGCCTCCTGGAGAGGCAGCCCACTGCTGTCGCCGCAGCCCACAGCCCACTTGCTACAATCCAGTAGAGTCACCCTCCACGAGCTACCCCCAGATGAGCTGCCAGTGGGCCACAGACGCATGTGCAAGCCCCACAGATGAGCCAAAGCCGGTCCAAGTCAGCCCCTGCCCCACGGTGGGCAATCACGAGGGCCGTGGCCTGAAGCCAGCGAGTTCTGGGCTGGTCTATGTGCAGCAGCAGGTGGCCATACGGAGGCTTCTCTCCTTCATCCCGTTTCTCACGAGCCGACGTTTACAGAGCCACGCTGACAGTCACGCAGCGGGCCCGCGTTGGTGATCGCGGCCAATCCTTCCACCATCTTGCTGAGTTGTCAAAACCTCAGGGAGTGCGACCAGGCTCTCCGTCAGAGCTGACCGCCTGAGCCCTTGGATCACTGAAGGTGGGTTTATGAGTGTCCGATTGCCTCGAGAAGCGATACCACGACAATTTGTGAGAGAGCAGGTGGCATCTTGGTGTCGGCCACAGGCCTGGGTTCGGAGAGTGCAATGCTCGGAGGACAGTGTGCATCGTGCGCCCAGTGGGGACGTGGTGGCCGACGCCCCAGGGCGCTTGGGGACCCCCAGGCCTGGTGGTGTCCAGGGACAATGGGTTCTACTCTACAATTGGTTACGGGTTTTAAGCTAAATGACGGTCCCAGGACACTGCTGTCCCCGGAGCTCTGCTGCGGTGACTTTAGAACATGCTCCCCAACCCTCCGAGACTCCGCTCTTCAGAGAGGACCTTGTAGTCCTCCTCCCTTACGGGGACCGGACTCCACCCTTGCTCCTGTCAGCTAGAGCAGACGAACACGACCGTGGGTGACGACCGTCGTCAAAGGCTTTCCTGAGTCTTCCTCGCCGTCTCCCAGACCACCTGCTTTGGGGGGAGCTGGACCACGGGGTGAGGGGCTGAGGCCTTCCCCCGGCGGGCACGCAGGGCCACCATCGTGGCTGAGAATCCTCCAGCCCTGGGCGAGCCTTCCTGCCACAGCTGCAGCCTCAGGAGAGACCCCAGTCACGAATCCACCCAGCCCCGCCACTCCTGCAGTGTGGACCCACGAAAGGAAACTGACTTACTATATGTGGTTTGTTTTTTTAAGCAACAAGGTTTTGAGGTAATTTGTTCCACGGCACCAGCGAACGCATATGCTTGTCATATAGCTCGAGACTCATCCTTGGAAGTTGTTGTCTTTCCTAAACCCTGACCTCCTGCTCGTTCAGACTTCGGTTTCCGGACACCCCACTCGTTGGCCAGCGAGTGGCGTGGCCAGGAGCGTGGCCAGGCACAAGCCTGGGTGTTGTGCACGGGAAGCCGGAGTTCTCGGACCACGGCCCTTCCACAGACCGCCGTGTAGCCGTCCCACAGACGCCCTGGCAGGGGCCCCTCGCCCTTGGGTGGGGACCGGCAGCAGTCGGCGCTCGGCAGGGAGCGTGGGGCTGAGGGCGGAAGAAACCACGCCGTCACCCCCCGGTGGGAGCGGTGGTCAGCAGAAGTGCTTTCCCCCGGGGCCGCTCGGGCGGCTTCAAGCAGGACTGCATTCTGGCTCTGTCCCCTCCTGGCTTCGTAAACACATTCATGGACGTGTCCCCCCTCCACGCACACACACAAGATACGTGAACAGCTCCATTAGTTTCCGCTAACTGAATACACTCGTGGCCACGCCCTACCCTCTTCCGCACCCCAAAGGGCAGCAACCACTCTCCGGGTTCCTGTCTCCACGGATCCCCAAGGCGCACTTCCGGCTGTTGGGTGCGCAGGACCGCGTGGCGTGTTCCCCTCCCCGCTCCGTGGCCGGCCTTCCCTCCCCATCGCCGTCTTCGCGGTTCTTCCCGGACCCTGGGGGTGGGTTGCAGGCGACGCCCGCCACGGCGTGCACGGCTCCATGCTGGCCTCGCGCCGTGTCTGGGGACCCGGCCCGGTGCTGGCGGGCCTCGGGGCTGGAGTGACCAGGGGACGCCCCCTCGCCGCTTTGGATGAACCAGGGGGTGCCTTCCGCAGAGGGGCGCTGCCGGGCCCCCGAGGGCACGCCTGTTCGGCGATCGCCAACACCACGCTTTGATTTTCTGAGGAGAAGCTCCCACTCCCAGGAGCAGCCGGGGACGTCCCATGTGCTTTGCTCTCGCCACAGCTCGGGGCCCTCTGCACTTCGCAGTCTGTTCCCTTGGGCAGGTGCGCGAAAAACGCTGATCCTTGGCCTCACCAGGCCTCCCCGACGGCTCGCGGACGAGGGCCTTATCATCGGCTTCCTGGGCTCCTTCTTTTCATATGTGTTCGGGTTGGGGCGCCTGGGTGGCTCCGTCGGTGAAACGTCTGCCCTGGGCTCAGGTCACGGTCCCAGGGTCCCGGGATCGAGCCCCGCGTCGGGCTCCCGGCTCAGTGCGGAGCCTGCTTCTCCCTCGGACCCTCCCCCACGTGTGTGCCCACTCTCTCGCTCTCAAACAAACAAAATCTCTAAAATAAATAAACAAATAAAATGGGTTTGGATTAGCAGGAAGCAGGCTTCTCTCTTGAGAACACACGGATGAGCTGCCCCTTCAAGCATGTCTGTCCCCTCAGGGGGCTCCAAACGCTCATGAGACTCCAGACAATTACAGGCAGGTGGAGGACCTACGGGCTGATGGCTTCCCCGCGGGCGCACTTGTGTGGCTGCAGCCCATGTTAACCTCCCCACCAAAGCCTCAGTTCCCAGAGTTACATTTACAGATTTTCCTGCGAAGATTCCCCCGGGAGTTCTCCGTAGTGCCTTCCCGGGACTTGATTACGGCAGAGGCGAGTGTCCGGTGACAGCCGACTGTATGGGGGCACGTGGGCGTCCCTGCCCCGCCCTCGACGAAACCCTTGGCCCTGTTACCAGACACTCCCTCGGCTGCGTCTGGCTATCTCCGAGCGGACTCGGGACCGCCAGGCACCACCGTCTCTGCTGTCACAGGAGGGCAGGGACTCCAGCCACCTGATGCTCAGCGAGACCCGCGGGTCCCTGGCCAAGTAGCCTCAGAAAAAGTCACACGTTTCCCAGCACCTCCTCCGTGCCTGTGCCGGGCGCTGAGGCTTCGGGACGCGCAGGAGATGCGATTCTCGCTCACCTGCCCCATCCGGGATGAAGCACTGGCCGCGTCCCCCACCCAACCCCCACAAGGGAATGCCCCGCGGCGATTCTCAGACACTGCTGGGGGCAGGCGGGAAGTGTGGGAGCGCTTCGGCCAACGGCGTGGCGGTTTCCTAAACAGACGCACTCCATCCTATGACCCAGGACTCCAGACGTCCACAAAAAGTTTGTTTCTTGCGGCTTCCTTCACGACGGCCCCAAACTGGAAACAACCAGTCTTTCCAGGAGGATGGAGACACAGGCCAGGTGCAGCCACACAATGGGGTGAATGCGCCACATCCCCACCACTCTCCTAGGCACCAAACATTGTGCCGGGCACCAGAAGCCGGACTCAGGAAGAGCTGACACCATGTGTTTCCATGATAAGACGCTCCGCATTATTCCACGGGGACAGGGTGGAGGTGGAGAGGGACTGGGCGTGCGGCCACTCTCTGCAGGTGACGAGGATATATCCCATATCTTCACGCAGTGTAGGTGACACAGATGGATGAGATCGTGTTAAAACTGAAGGAAGCGTGCCCCTGAGCCTGGGCCCCTTACTGTATGTCAACGACCCTCATTTTAAAGCACTGAAGTGGGAAGTCCAACAAAGCTGCAGAGGACAGGGAACAAAGGGCGTGTGGGGAGTGGGCACGCCCAGGGGGCGGGGCGGATGAGGTCTCTCTGTCGGAGGACATTCAAGACAAGAAGGTGAGAAGCAGGCAGAGGGAGCATGCTCCCGCGCAGGGCACTGCATGTGCAAAGGCCCTGGGGCTGCTGTCTGGGGGTGGCTGGGGAGAGCCCCTCCGGGACCACCAGTCCGTTTTCGGTTCACGGTCCTGTGGTCTGTCCGACCAGTTGGTCTGGGTTCTCTGCCTGCTGGACCCAGGGCTTTCTCTGGGCTCCATTCTTGGCTTCTTATTTTATTTTTTGTTTTTTGTTTCTTTGTCGTGGTGTTAATCTATACTATTTTCTTATATTTTATGCACATGTATAAACGGACTGTAATCTCTTCTTGGGGGATGGGAGGACAAAGCATGGTATCTTTTTTTAAATGTATCTTTTTTTTAAAGATTTCATTTATTTATTTGACAGACAGAGATCACAAGTAGGCAGAGAGGCAGGCAGAGAGAGAGGGGGAAGCAGGCTCCCTGCTGAGCAGAGAGCCCAATGCGGGGCTCAATCCCAGGACCCTGAGACCATGACCTGAGCCGAAGGCAGAGGTTTAACCCACTGAGGCAGCCAGGCGCCCCAGCATGGTATTTTTTAACAACAAAAAGTGAATTAAGTATGACATGTGAGCCGGCCCCGGTGTGCTTTGAGACTTTCCACGTGAGACTTTCCACGTTCTCCACGTGGGCCCAGCGATCTTGCCAATTCAACCACACCTCCAGCCCCTCCCTCCAAGAAAGGACTGGGGATAGGAGCGAACACTTAAACCCTGTCCCCTGGGTCCCCCCACTCCAGGGAGCTGAGTCCCCGGGGGAGCCTACATGAGGGGCATGAACCCACGTTCCTGGTTCAGGTCTCGGGCCTCATCTCCTGCCCACCAGCATGAGGGCATTGCCTACTCCCCAGGGTCCTAGGCTTCAGGGAGCTGGGAGAGTTTCTGCATTAGCTGCCCTCTGAACCCCAGCAGAGATTTCATCGGACACTGCTGGAGAGACGGGTCTCTTCCCAGGCGGCACGAAACACAGGCGACGCTCGGCCAGTCTTCAAGTTTGGTCTCCCACAGGGCCTATTGTAGGGACTTCCAAGGGTCATCACCCTTACCTACTAACTTCCTCCTTATATTTGGGAGGAAGGGAGAGAGGACACTTGGAGTAAAAGCACGTGAGCTCTGGTCCCTCCTCTGACACAACCTGCTGTGTGACCTTAGGAATATCGCTCAACCTCTCTGAGCCACGGTTTCCTTCTGTTACCAGGAAAGTGAGGGTGTTGGCCCTGGCGTTCTCGTTCAGGAGTCTCTGGAGGGGATCTGGGACACTTATTAGCTCTTCGAGGGCAGAAAAGCACCTGTTCCAATGCCCACTTATTAAATTCAATGACATAATTACTTAACAATTTCCCCTTTGACACAGAGGCTGGGGAGTCTGTGTGTGTAAATGAGGTGGTCAATCGAGGTCAAGACTCAATTTATTGCTCTGCTTCTAACCACTCCTGGAGGTTTGGCCAAGCGAGAGCTTAAATTGTTTGTATTCTTAGTCATAGATTGTTGAATTTACAGCCATGGCGAACTGTTGGTGGTGCTGACAGGGCCGGGAGTGCTGGTGTTGGCGCTCCGGTTAAAAAGGAGCCCACGGAGGACCCAATTCAGGAAATCCAGCCAGGATGGATTCATAAGCTAAGGGTTCTGATCTAAACCCTGCCGTGGCCCATTAAAAAGTCCCAGCACTCCAGACGCCAGTGTTAAAGGAGAAGCGGGGAGCTGTTTGACGGAGAAGCCTGACAACCCCTATCTCATCCAGGCCAGCAAGGTCAACATCACGGGCACGGGGCACGTGGACAGCATGTGCCCCGAAGCCACGGCACGCACTGAACCCCGTGGCCTTCCTCCCAAACACACAACCCCAGTCTGAGCCTGAGGAAGAAAAAAAAATCCCAATTAAGGGACATTCCACAAAAGAACTGCATAGTCCTCCGCAAAACAGCACGAAGCGGGAGACAGGGCTCCAGGCCGAGAGGCTGCGCGTGCCAAGACGGCAGGGACGAGGGGCCAGAGCACCATGAGAAGGCCAGTGAGGTGGTGGGTCAGGAGTTGGGGGTGCGCAGGGACCTGGAGACAGGTGGGCGCCACCGGCGGGACCCGCTGGGCGAGGGTGAGGAGGCCACCGGGAGGGGTGAGATGGACCGGGCCAGGCAGCGTGGAGGCGGCAGTGGCCCCGGGCTTGGAGAGCGTCAGGCAGGTCTGAGTTGTGCGTGGGAACCGGCATGGACCGGCCAAGGGCCGATGTGGGGATGAGGCACCATGCCTAGCTTTGTGACCTGCGCAGGTGTGTTGGCGGCAAAGTGACAGGAGCCCCAACAGAGGGCAGAGCGGGGGGTCCGGGGGCCAACACCACGCTCAGACTGAGTCTGCAGCCCGGGCCTCTCCCCCGCGCCCCGCTCGGCCCCGGCTCTGCTGCTCACGGTCCAGGAAACACAATACAATAAAAATGAAGCCCCGTCACGCCTTCTCCCCGAGCTCATGTCAAAAGCTCCATTTCCACCGCCAACGGGGCGTTCAGACGTTTTCACTGAAGTGCCATGTAAAAGCATCAGAAGTCATTAGACACCAGAGGCCGTACGTGGGCAGAGATAATTCCGGCCGAGTGTAAAAGGGAAAGGATTAAGTCTTGAGTGCGGAGGGGGATGTTTGCACACCGCGCCCAGAGCAGACGGGGGTGCAGCCAGAGACAGGGCTTTCTCTGCTGGGCCGCGGGAGTGGAGGGGGTGCATGCGGGGCCCGGGGGCTTGGACTCGGGGTGGGAACCCAGTGCCCCACCGAATGACAGGCCTGAGAGGAGCGACAAGAAAGCTAAGCCAAATCCCCAGGCAAAGCCTCCGCAGCACACGCAGGCCCCTCCTAGGGCTAAACGCATGAAACTAGTCATCTATTCACCTGACAGCCGCGTGACCCTCGTCAGCTGGATCTCCGAGGGTTGGAAAGCTTTTATAACCCTTCACCACGCAGCACGACAACTCCAACAACGCTCCCAGGGCTGAAGGCTGAGGGCCGGACGGCTGAGGAGGGGTGCGGGGCAGGGTCTGGAGGGATGAAGATCTCTCGACCGTACCCGGCCCCCTGCTGGGGCTCCTACAGCCACACAGCCACCCCCCCCCCCCCACCGAGGAAGGCCTTCTTTTCGGTGAGCTGTGGAGGCAGCCGCTGAGATGGCTGGGACCCCGCTCCGGTCTTTAATGGGCAGCCCTTACTCTGCCCGACTGTCCAGGTGTCCCCTGCCCAGCCAGGTGTGGTTATCCACCCAACGGAGTGGGAGCTCTTGGCCATGTGAGTGTGGGCACATTACACGCTCTCTCTGGGCCTCCGTTCCCTCCTCTGTCAAAAGGGACTCAGACAACTCCTTATTTAATGAGTATGCAAGGAGGTGACTTGAAATAGTGCCCGGGAGAGGACATGCCAGCAAAAACTGTCAGCCACCATCCATCCATCCACCCACCCACCATCCATCCATCCATCCATCCATCCATGGAGCTTGATCTGTTGCTGATGTGCTCTAAGGGAAGTGAGAGCTGAACCCCTCCTCCCCGCCCAAGGCAATAGCTCAGAGGTGAGGGGGGTGGGGCTGCTGGTATGGACCACCGTCCTCACACACAGCTTACTTAGACAAAATCAGGAAGCTTCCATAATGTAAACCTACATGGGCTATAAATTCCGTGCAAGCAAGTCCTGGCTGTCCTGTTATCCAGCCCCTGGCACTGTAACTGGCCCAAAGAAGGAGGATCATCTACATCTGTTCAAATCAGAGTGAATCGTGCATCAAATTACAGTGGTACAAGATAGTTCCTCTATTAGCCACAGCACAGAAGAGAAACTCTTTGTATGCACGAGCACATCAGAGAACATTACTGAGAAAGTAAAGACAGTCTATAGATGGAAGAAAATATTTGAAAATCATATACCTGTAAGGGTTTAACATCCAGAATATATAAAGACTTCCTACAATTCGACAACAAAAAAACAAACCACCCATTAAAAACAAAATAGGCAAGGGAACCGAATAGGTAAAGACTATATACCAATAGCCAATGAACAGATGCACCCATCGTTAGTCATTAGGTCACTGCAAATCAAACAACGGGACAGCATTTCACACCTACTCGGATGGCTGCAGTTAAAAAAAAAAAAAAAAGGCAAGATAACAAGTGTTGACGAGGATGTAGAGAAACTGGGACTCCCCTGCGCACGGCCGGTGGGAATGTGGCATGGTATAGCCCCTGAGGAAAACAGTTAGGGGTTCCTCAAAAAGTTAAAGACAGATCCAGCTTATCTCCTTCTAGGTGAACATCCAAAGGACTGAAAATGGGGACACAGACCGGAATTTGCACGCAAATGTTCACGGCAGCACCATTCACAAACCCCTAAAGCGTGCAAATAATTCAAGTGTCCGTGACGGACAGAACAGACGGGTACACAAGTTGTGGTGTTTCCCTGCAAGGGAACATTATGAGTCTGACACCCACTAGGACGTGGATCAACCTTGAAATGCACGGGAAGTGTCATATACCAGCCCCCGCGGGACACATACGGCGCGAGACGGGGAGGAGATGAGCGGCCGGGCGGGGGGAGGCGGGACCCACCGCGGAACAAGTGCTCCGATGCTGTTTGGGACGATAAAGGCAAGTTTTAGAAATGCTGGTGACTCTTGCACAACACCGTGAAGGTAACGGGTGCCCATATACCCTTACGACGATTGAAATGTTGTATATATTGAACATCCGTTTAAAAGAACAAAAGCCAAACAAAATAACCCAAACGTAATTCCCTCACCTTCTCCCCCACGACTCTGGAGAAAAACAACAAACCTGTTTTTTCCTGTTCCAAAAATCATGCCCCCTGTCTTCAAGCCTCTCTGACCCCCAGCCCTACATCCGATGTGTGGGACACTCCTGCCCGCTCCGTGAGCAGCGCATACGCAGAGCCCGACCCCCTCCCCCAATGCACGCCCTCAGCACCTGATCCAACCATCCATCCATCCAACCATCCATCCATCCATCCACCCTGGCTCAGGGTATCCTTCGCACCTGCTGTTCCTGCTCCCAGAATGCCCTTCCCCCACCTCCTTCAGGTAGGTAGGTGTTCCCACGTGTTCATCAATGAGGGCATCCCCGGAGCCCTGTTTATCCTCCCACTGACCCCCACCCCCGCCTCGCCTCGCTGCGCTCTACTGTCCCCTCATTTGGCTCCTCCCTGCTCTCCCTGTCTTCGTGGAACTTCTTGCCAGCGAGCACATTGGGTATTTCTCCTCCATGGTCAGGAAAGCTTCACCAGGGCCATGCCTTCCTCTGTTGTCCCCAAGCCCCCAGGACGCGGGCCGGGCACCTGGGAAGCGCTTTGCAACTGTTGTCTGAGCAGGCGAGCGCAAGCTGCAGGAGACAACTCCCCCTTCCCTCCTGGCCACCTGGGATCCACACCCTGCCTCTGGCCCAGAGCTGCTGTTTGACCTTCAACAGTGTCTCCATGCCTCAGTTTCCTCATCTGTAAGTGCGTCCAGTGCACGGAGGGAGTGATGCAGCAAAGGTACCATAACAGGGTTTCACGTACCACGCACGCAAGGGATCTGTCCGGGAACTTGGCTATCTGCCCTCCCCCCTGCTTTCCCTTCCTGCTTCTGTGCCCCGTGGGCCATCCGTGTGGTCAGGCTCTCGGGACATCCCAGCAGGGTTCTGAGGTATGCCCAGAAGTGACGGGGGCAGGCATGGTCCAGGGGAGGGGATGCTCACCCCCTCCTCTCCCCAACTCCACGTGCCCTTGTGGGAGGGGCTGATGAATAAACAGCTTACGAGTAATGAGGGAGCAGCTCAAGGAGGCAGCACGGGCATCGATCAGCCCAGGGAAGCAAGAATGGGCTGGTCCCAAGACAAGTCACAGAACACCAGGTTCAACTTTGCACCTGGGTCGTATGGACCGGAGCTTGTAGTTAGGGTGACCACGGCGAGCGGGAGGGTGACCATGGACCAGTACTCGTGCGGAGCAGAGACACCAGGCGGAAAAGCTACCGGGTCAAGCGTCCTCACAACCACCCTCCAGATGCACGGATAAGGCCCAGAGCGGTTAAGGATGTCGGCCCTAGTCACACAGCGGCTGGCCGCACGGCCGGGGCTCGCGTTGGGCACTCACTGCAAGAGATCCCGGGTCAGACCAAGCGAGGTTCGCCTGCACATGCCAACAGCAGCCTCTGGGTCTTCATGACCAAAAGAGCTAAAGCGTGGCGCGCTGCTGGGAGGGTCTGTCACAGTTTCTCGCACGCCCGCTGCGCTGGGACAAGGCACGCAGGGGCCAAGCTAGCAGTGGAGGTTGGGACACGGGTCCTAAGGTCTTACTCCTCTGAGCCCTGATGCCCGGAGCAGAGGAAGCAGGGAGACCCTCCCTCCACACCCAGCCCAAGGGCAGGAGAGGGGTGCAGAGTCGACCTGACCATCGCTGTGCCTCAGAGCTGACCCATCAGGGCTCCCCCCGAACCTCCCAGCTGAGATACGGCCCATCTCCCCACCTAAAGACTATGAAGACCAAAGACCAGGCCCTTGGCAAGCACCTGCTTGTGGGTGATTCTGCCTGCGACAGGGTGAGGGGCAGCCAAGGCCTCACAGGAGCGGCTCTCGGCTTGGAACCAGCAAGTACCGACTGTACGGACTCAGTTTCTCTGTCTGTACAATGGGGATGATTCCGCTCCCACCTTACAGGGTTGAATGAAGGAGTGAGTGTGCGCAGGGCTGAATTCTGTGCCCAGGTGGAGGCGAGAGCTTGGTGAGGAGTCCAGGGCTCCCGTAACTGGCTGCGCACAGAACAGGCCAAGTCCACCTGGGAGCTCGCAGAGGCCGTGGGAGACAGCAGGCCAGCCTGGCCAGGAACCCCCATGCCCCTCCTGCACCCTGCTCTGGCGGGCAGGCCCCCTCTCTCTTCCTCCTGAGCCCTTAATTTGAGGAGTACGCAGTGTCACTTCTAGAAAGAAGCCAAACTGGGCTGTTTCAGGAGCAGACGTCACAGTAAGTTTCTCCATGGGAATCCGGAGAGAAAGAAAGGAAGAGGGGCTGCTGCGCGGGGCTGGGGGAGGAGAGGCCGGGGAAGGAGTAAGAAGGAAAGCTTCCCATGCTATAGTTAGCAGCTCCCAGTTGCGAGGGGCAGTCTGATTGTAGGGTGCGCTATCCCACCGAGGGCGCTCCGGAGGGTGGGGCTCAGCCCCGCAGCCGCGGCCACTGTCCCACTGGCTCCCGGCTTTATTCAATAACCTCTGAACTGGGAGGGAAGATCATCCAGGAAACACTGCTTGGGTCATTTATTTTAGAATTATTGGTATAAAAATATCCAGGGTCGTGATTTATGCGCAGGGAGGGGCCCAGGAAGTCAGGGGCTCCCCCTCCCAACTCGGGTCAGACCTCATTAGTCTCCCCCTCTCCAGGGTCCCCCCCGCAGCACCCCCCCCGCAGTTTCCATGATGACTTCAAGTCATAGGAGTTACTTTATATCGCAAATAAATCTCCAAAATAGCACGGAAATATTATGTGTATTAATAGCGCCTGTAAAAACATCCGAAAAGCTTCCATCCGCCGGGGCGCGGACGCCGCACGGCTGGGAGAGGCTCTCCCGGGACTGGGGACGCGCGGCCGGCCTGGCAGATGCCCGCCCCCAGCCCGGCCCGGCCCCCGGTGGTCCGTCTGCCGTCTGTTTGTCCGTGGCTGACCCCAGTGACCTGCCGCCGCCGACCGAGGCCCCCTCCCGCGCCCCTCACTAGGGAGCAGCAAGGGGCCGGCCCCGCCACCGGACACCGGGGTCCCCGTCTCCTCCTGCCCCTCGTGCGCCGCTCAGTCCCGGGGAAGCGGCTGTCCCCGGGCGTCGCGACGCCAACGCCGCCCGCCGCGCTCAGGGTCCCTCGCCCCGCCCCCCGCCGCTGCCCCCGGATACTCACGGGCTGCGGGGGCTTCCTTGGGGGACAGCCCCTCGAGGTCGATGTCGCCCTCCAGCATGGCGCGGCTGAGCTGCCCGGTTCCGGTGCGCCCCGGACGCGCGGCGTCCAGGAGAGGCGGCGACAAAGTCACCTCCTGAGGTCTTCGGCGGCTCCGAGGGCCGGGGGTCGAGCCCAGCTCGGGAGGGGACCGTCCCCCTCCTCCGCCCAGACGCAGGACGCGAAGCCGCGCGCGCCGGAGCCCAACTTGGCCGCCCTCGCGCACGGCCGCCGCGCCGCTCCTCCCCCTGGGCTTTTTGGGCTGGGGGTCCCGCCGCCCTCCCCGCCCCCGGGGCTACCTGCGGACGCCGCCCTCGCCCCGCCCCGCGCGCAGCGCGACGCCCCGGCCGCCACCCGGATAGCGCGCGCGGGCGCGGGACGCTGGAGAAGAGCCGCGGCGCTCGGCCCGCGGGCCCGGCCCGCCCCCGGCCTCCCGCTCCACCGGCCGCGTCTCCACCCGCCCGGACCGTCGTTATCAGTCCGGGCGGCCCGTGGGGCCCCAGGGGGCCGTGCGCGGCGCCCCCAGCCAGGGCCCCAGGGAAGGGGTGCTGGCGGGGTGGGGGTGGGGGGCAGAGACCCAGTCCCGGGAGAAAGAGGCACTGCCTGAGCAGACGCGTGGGTGGCCCGGGTTCAGCCTCAGTGGAGGGGACTCGGCCCCCTCCCCAGGCGGCGGGACCCTCCTTCATCACTGTGGCCCAGGAGGAGGCCCAGGAGGAGGCAAGCCCAGGGATGGGAAGGAGATACGGAGGTTGCAGGGCAAGTGCCTGGCCTGAGCTTGAACCCCCAGCCTGTGCAGAACTTGGGTATCTGGGTAAAGTGTGAATTGTCCCCGGTCGGGCGGCCGGCGCTTTGAGGACTGTAGTTAAGCAAGGCGAAGAGAACTTGGGTGGGGGCTCTGACCCACACCCCCGGGCCGGCTGAGGGCTGCAGGGGTGGGGAGGGCAGGTGTCCCTCTGCAGCCCTGCTTGTGCTTAGGATGCAAGGTCTGCGATTCAGCGCAGGCGCTGTGGAGAGCTGTGAGAGTTGCAGGCTGGGCGCCTCCTGCAGCCACCAGCGCACACCCGTGACACCCCGGGGTTAACACAGTAAACTCTGGGGCAGAGCTGGCCTAGAGCAACGGCGAAAGCCGCTCCCTGACCACGGCATGGGGGGTGCAGGAGGAGGGCAGCCTGGCCTTTGGGAAGGTCGGCCCGCACTCTGCACCCCGAGGAGGAGCCAGGCTCCTGCCTGGTCCAGAACTGCAGACCACCTGCCACGTGACAGTCCACAAGCCACTGGGCTGTAGCTGGCCTCAGGTGGAGACAGACCCAGCACCCCCCCCCCCCGGGGCCTGACTTTGTTCACAGGCAAGGAATCTATGCATCCTTTTTTTTTTTTTTTCTTAAAGATTTTATTTTTTTAATTTGACAGACAAGTGGGCAGAGAGGCAGGCAGAAACAGAGAGAGGAGGAAGCAGGCTCCCTGCTAAGCAGAGAGCCCGATGCAGGGCTCAATCCCAAGACCTCGGGATCATGACCGGAGCCAAAGGCAGAGGCCTTAACCCACTGAGCTACCTGCTTCCCCTTCTCTCTCTGTCTGCCTCTCCGCCTACTTGTGATCTCTCTCTCTGTCAAATAAATGAATCTATGCATCCTTGAGGACGGCCTGCCCTCCCTGAACCCCACAGGCCTGCCCTGGGGGGAAATGCTCACTGGTAGTAGCCACAAAACCGAAAAGAAATGTGTCCTGCCCCACATTCTTCCCTGCTCCCCCTACCCAGAGCCTTACGCACGGAGTGGAGAGTCAAGCCTTCCCCCTCCTAGCCTGGGAGGGAGGAGGTCACCTGCTGTGGTCTTTAGTATTTATCTCTTTGCAGTCTGCACTGAGGAGCTGGGAGCCCAGGCCCCAGGTAGGATTTGAAGGCTCATCCCATGGAGGAGTTTCCAGAAAGCTCCCAAAGGTGTGGGCTGGGTACCCCGATGCCTGTCCCTGGGGGGTGGAGGAGGGTGGATGGCTGTCAAGTACAGTGGGGGGCCCTGGCTGGGGGCCACAGGGACCTCGCAGAGCGTTTGCCTCTGGCCCAAACCACCACCGTGCAGGAGCGGAGATAAAGACTCATTTTTCTTGGAAGAGTCTGATGGCCAGTGTGGTACATACCGCCAGCCCAGTTGTATAAATACACAGAGAAAATGTTAGAGTGCTAACCCTGGAACCATGAACTATCAACCAAAAAAGCTCAGGGGGGAAAAATGTGAGTAGGTACCAGAGCTATTTTTAGGCATCATTGTTTACCTTTCTGGGGGGGGGAAGGGCTGGCCTATTGTATATTTAGCCAACGTTCAAATGCACATTATTTAATGCCTTATTATTAGCAGAAATATGTTAAACAGCCATTAATAGATGTTGATTCATTCCAGCTCAAGCTATTTTTCTTCTTTTCATCCCCTTGGCTCCGGTTAAGCTGTGCTCTGATGTGAAACCCTTCGGCCGACTCCGGCATATGCAGGAAAGCCGGCCGGAGCTCCAGACTGTTTAAAACGATGTTTGATCCAATCCAGTTGAAAAAGATATTTTAGTAAATACCTGAACTCACTCACTTCTGCAAAGATTGGCTTCGGCTGTGAGGTTGGCAAACGGTGCAGTGCCAGGACAGCGGCAGGCTGGGGAGCAGGGGGCCTCTCGCGGGGTCTGAATGGGCAGGGAGTGCCCCGGGAGGAGGGGCCCCAAGGGCTCCCCGGGCTCATTTTGCGGGAGCCCATTTTGCGGGAGCCCCGGCAGTCAGGCGCATCCTGCCTGCATCGGGAAGATGTTTACATCAAAAGCAGAGCCGGACAAGTGGACTGGCGTGGGGAGGTGGCACGCCTCCGGCACAGCCATCATTACAGGGTACGGGCATAATCACGCCACGCCATGCTTGTAATTATGGGACATGGTTTCCCTTTTCGGTGGTGAGAGGGGGAGGGCAGTGGAGGAGGCAGCTCCCGGTGAGGCCGGGGCCGGTGCTCCTGCCCTGGGGTTGGCCCAGGTTTAAAATAGGCTTTGCAGGGTGAGGCCCAACCCACTGGGACAGCCTCAGTCTCCCCGATGCCTGGGCCTTATCACACAGGAGGGCCGTACTAGAGACTCTGGGGCCTCCTCGGAGACGCTGGACAAGCCCACGGCTGAGGCCAGCAGCACTTGGGGTCTCCACAGCTCCCAAACGCCGCTCAGGAGCAATCCAGAGGCCAGAGCTCACTTGACTGGCTGAGTGTCACCGCGCCTAAAGCCACCGCTCTGCAGAGCTCCGTGTATCTCCCGCAGTTCCCCCGGAGGACCCTTGGAGAAGCCAGGAGATGCCCGAAGGCCACGTAAATTCTGTCCCCACCGTCCTCCATCCTCTGAATACAGACACGGTCATGGTCGTTCCAACAGTGGCTTCTTGTGATCTCAGGAGGTCTGTTCTCAGTTCAGCCGGGGGCTTGCAGCACCTGCTGTGGGTAGGGCCCCGACTCAGGGTTGGTGGAGGGTGGGGTGTACGATGAGCAAGGGAGGGCCTGGCCCCAGAGCTGGTGTGCCATCGGAAGGGACACGCCTGGGGCCTCGCAGTGGGTCACAAAGGGACCCCAGGCTTGGACAGTTGCTTCTTGGAACTTCAGTCTGTGTCTCTACAGGAAGGACCTTGGCAGAGGCTGCTCCTTCGAGAGGTTTTGCAAAGCTTAAAAGAGGATCCAGCTTCCAGCCCAGAACCTGGTGCGTTGTAAGGGCTGGTTTGGCGGGGTGCTGCTGTCTCTGTCATGCTGGGGTCACAAAGGCAGGACCACGTGGTAGAAGTCGCTCCCAACAGAGCTGGGGGCTGGCGGTGGCTCCTGACCTGCAGGCCAACAGAGCGGGGGTGGCTTTCTCTGGATGGAGGGGGGCTTTAGGGCAGAGGCCAGGAGGAGATGCAGAGCTGGGGCAGCGGGAGGAAGCAGACTGGCCTAGCAGGTGGGGGGCATCCGGTGAGTGGCAAGGCAGAAGGTGTGGCCAGATCAGACCAGGGCTCTGGGGGGCTGCCCTTGGCAGGACAGGTTGAGGCTTTTGATAAGATAAGAAGAAAAGACACAATGGGATGAAGTGAAATCCACATGACATGAAATGAACCACTTCAAAGTGGACAGTTTGGTACATTCTTGATGTGCGACCTTCGCCACTGTCTGGTTCCAGAACATTCCGTCCCTCCCGGTAGAGCCCCACACCCCGTGGCAGCCCTCCCCACTGCGCTCCCCAGCCTCAGCCACGGCTGCTCCCGGTCGCCCCGGATGGCCCTGACCTGGACATTCCGCATCCCTGTGGTCACTGCTCCTCACACTGTTTCTTTTTTCTTAACGGTGTCCACACATGATTTCTTTTTCGTCATCTTCTCGAGGTTCATCCGTGTTATATATCAGAATGTCGTTTCATTCCGTGATTGGTATTCCGTGGTACGCCTTTGTCACATTTTTGGACCCATGTGCCCACTGATGGACATTGGGGCTGCTTCTAAGGAGGTCCCATTAAAGCCCCATTAAAGCCAAGGCTCCCGGGCAAGGCTGAGCGGTGCAGACAGCCCAGCTGGACACCCTTTGGCTCCGCACGGCAGACACAGGGGCTCGGCCTCCGGAGGGCGTCTGTCTCCATGGGCTTAGCCAGCAGAGGGGCCCCCAGACCCGGCGAGCCACCCGCCCGCGCTCGCCTCGGGAGTCTGTCTATTTAGGAAGCACTAAGACAGCACTTACTGGGTGCCGGGCCCCGTTCCAAATGCTTGATAAGTATCCGCTCCCTGTGGCCCCTTCCGTTCCATCCCCCCTTCCAGAGGAGGAGCCCGGTGCTCAGAGCGCGGCAGGCACAGAGGCGTGAGTGTGGGCCGAGGACTCGAACCCAGACAGCCAGGTCCGGAGCCTGGAGCCCGGAGCCCAGAGCCCGTGTCCAGACCCTCCCACCCCATACCCCGTTTTGAGCCTGACCCGGGATCTTCCTTCCTATTTTCTTCAACCCAGCTCGCTTCTCAGTAACCTTTTCACTGTTACTTTTATTGTTTGATTACAGTAAAATGCACAGGATATGAAAAGCACCATCAGCCACGTCGGAGGACAGAGTTCTGTGGCGTTAAGTGCACGCACACTGTTGTGTGGCTGTCACCACCGTCCGCCTCCAGAACTTTCCGTGATCCCAAGCCAAACCCCGGAGGGGGCGGCTGGCCTCCTGGTACCAAGCTGAGACTTGCCTGGGGCGTACTTCAAGTGACCAAGAGAGACCAAGAAGACTGAGCTGTGTCCACACCGGGCGCCGTAGGGCCCCGCGGCCCGAGTCCCTGTGCCGCCTAGAACTGGTTCCCTTTGCACCGAAAGTAGGTTTGCGGCACACCCGTGACGGGGGGCCGCATCCAGGGAGATGCCAGAAATAGCGGCCTCCTCTGTGCAGGACGGCGAGGTTCTGTGAGCCTCGCTGTGGCTGGAGAAACAGCCACAGGCACGGAGCTCTTGGGTACCACGGCCACGCAGGCCTCCCGTCTGCTGTTTGACATCTGTGCTGCCTCAACCATAGGGGGCATGGGTTCTCGTCCCCACTGACTGCAGAGGAAGCGGAGACCGGGGCCCAGAGACCCACGCACCCGAATCCGCACAGCTGCCCAGTGGATTCTAGAACCTTCTAGTCGACTCCAGAAGGCTTTCTGCCGCACCATGCCAACTCTCTGTTTGGACTCAACACGTTACAACAGGACAATAAGGCTATGGTAACGATAGAAAAACATTCTATTTAGGCCCTTTAATGCGCTGTGTCCGAAGTCCAGCTGGGGCTCCTTGGCCTGTCCTCACCCTTCCGCCTGTTTGTTTGTTTGTGGGATGAGGTGGGCGGAGGGCCCGAGGGAGATGCTCCCCAACAGCCTTCCAGGTATGACTAACATCCTGCGCCTGTTTACCCGCAGAGGCCGCTCCTGTCCCTCGAGTTTTGGGAATTAAACAGATTCCAATGAATGGTGCAAATATTTACGCTCAATGCCTCATCAAAGAACACACAGCCTGGGTTTTTTGGGGGTTTTTTTCAGAGTAAATGACACCAGTGCCAAGGCTCTTGGCCATAAACCAGAGGCGAGATTATGGGTTCCGGTTATGTGTTTAAGTGGTTCAAAGATGGTAGATTTATATAGAAAGTCCCTTTGTAATTCAACACATCTGGTGGTTTCTTTCCCCCCAAAAGGTCAAAGGCGAGCTGCCTTCCCTCCGTGGAGATGACCAGACGTCGATGACAAAACGCTTCCGGACAGGAAGACGGCTTCACCTGGAGTGTGGTGTTAAGACAGAACAGTCTAGAAGTCGGTCTGCCATCCCTCGGGGAGTCTGCTTGGTAAGGCTGCTGTGCTTTGCCCACAAAAACTTGAGACACTGTTATCTGATCGGGGGGCCTGCCTGGCACAAAGGCCCATCAGACGGCCTGGAAGGTGAGCCCTCCTAAGAACGGACGGGAGGCCTCGGGGTCCTTGTGGGGTTTTGCCCAGGAGAGCAGTTTTGACTCCAGGCCTCACCCTGTTCTTCAGTGTGGGTTGGGGGATCGGGATTCCCAGGGAAAGAAAACACCAGGTCTAGCTGTCCTTGGGGACCCTCACCTGCGCCGCCGGCCCTTAGCCGGGCTCCTTGAGCCTCCCTTGGCGAGGTTCCCTTCCCCCTCGGCCACCGTATGCAAATGACAGGCACTGTGAGAGGAGACAGCTCACAAAACCTCTTCTCCCTCGGGCTCCCGAGATAAGGCTTTCCCAGACCTTGGGAGGGAATCTGAGAAGGACAAGTCCAGCTCAGTTATCTCCAAAGGGCTCAGAGCCGGGAGGACCTGCTGCCCGCGGTGCCCGGGGCTGTGGGGCTCACAAAGCCACGTCTCAGGGGACAGGCCTGACCAGGAGTCGGCTTCCAGTGTCCCTGAAAAGATGAGGGTAAGCGCATGTCCCCAGGCCACCTTCTGCTTTTAAAGTCTCCGAATGCAGCCTCAGGGCTCAGGGCTGGGCCAGTGGGGAGGATGGGCTGGCCTGCTGCTCCGGTGCACCGGATCGGAGATCGGATCGTAACCCTGCCGCCCCCTTGCTCGTCTCTGGCCTGTGCGTCCTTCTGCCTAAGGCCTAGGCGGCCTTGCCGGGCCCGCGCACTGGGCTCTCGGTGCTGGGCCCGGGCGGATTCTGCAGGACCAGGCCCTCTTGGGCACGGCTCAGCCTTCGCCGCGCTCACTGTTCCTGCGGTGTTGGCGCGTATGCCAGGCAGGACTCTGAGATCATCCCCTGCTCCGGGGGCTGCGTGACAGGTCAGCTGGGGACCAAGCCCCCCTGGGCTCTTCAACCCGAAGGATTTAATTGCATTGTGAGGGAGCTGGGTGCTGCCTTCCCACTCTGGGCAATGGCTCTGCCCAGACCCGGAGAAGCAGGGGAGAGTGGGCTACAGATGGGGCTCACACGACAGACGCTCGGTGTCCCCCGGTCCTGGAGGCCGATGTCCGAGATGCAGGTGTGGCAGGGCGGGTCCTCTGAGCCCTCCCCCTCCCGTGTGGACGGCCGTGCTCCCCGTGTCCTCACGTCCCTCTGTGCCTGTCTGCGTCCTGATGCCCCCTTCTTCAAGGACCCCTGTCACACCGGATCAGGGCCACCCCGGAGACCCCGTCTCAGCTCGATCCCTTCTGTGAAGGCCCTCGCTCCAGATTCAGCCACATTCTCAGGTGCTGGGGGTCGGGACTCTCGACATAGGACTTTGGGGGCACGATTTAGCTCCTACCAGGTGTAACAAAAGGACGGTTCCCAGAGGCTCGGGGCAGGGCAGGGGGTCAACAGGAGGCGTGGAGATGCCCCCAAGCTAGCACCGGGGGAGGCCGGGCCGGAGGAGAGGGCTGCGGCCTTCGGAGTGGGAGCCTCCACTTGCAGGAGAGGCCAGAGGGACAGACAGCCAGTCCTCTGTTCTGACGGCCAAGTAGGTGACAAGCAGACACATAAAGGGCATCTCCCCCTTCCCAGCCCTTCTCCCAGGGCACAAGCGGAGCGGAGGGCGAGGGCGCCGGGGCCGGACGGCGGGGCTGGCCGCCCCGCGGATGGGGCTTTGACTCAGGCCACGCGGACGGCTTGATTCACCAAACACAGCAGGACAAGCTAAAACAAACACATCGATCGCACGCGGTGCTCCCGCCAGCCAGGAGGCTTCCCGCGGATGGCTGTGCCGCGCAAGTCGCCCAGCTGGTGCGCAGCCCCCAGCAGCTCGCGGGGAAGGACCCGGAGCCCCTCGGGAGCAGGCGTCCGGGAGAGCGCGTGGCCCGGGGCGGGTGTCCCGCAGCGGCCACAGGCACGAGGAAGCCCCGAAAGACGGGCGTGCACGCTCCCAGCGACTGGAGCGGGGGCTGTCCTTCCGGGCCCCCCAGGACCCAGGGGCCTCTGGGCTGAAGGAGCCCGAGTGGCCCGAGAGGGGAGTCCGGGGGCCTGCCCTGGGGGTCGTTTCTACAGAAAGACACCAGCTCCTGACCCCCCAGCTTCCCAGACTGTGAGAGCCCGTGGGCCCCAGAGGAGGTCTTCTTGAGTCTCCTTACGGAGGGAGGGTGAGCTTTGGTCACTTTGGGGAAGGGCTGCCCGGCACTAACTCCCTTTCCCACTCGGGGACCCCCTGGGTGGGATGCGGGGGGATACGGAGCCCCTCTCCTGTAAGGGGGTGGCCGGCCCTCCAGCTTCGGCTCCCGGGTGGCGGGGGTCGAGGTCACATGACTCCGGTGTGGCCGCTCGGACCTGCCCATGAGCATCAGGCCTGGCTCCCGAGACGCCACGGGGAGGACTGCCTCGGGCCGCGGGCAAGGTCGGGGCTGTGGCAGGGAATCTTGCGAGGACAGCGCGGAGTGGGGGCACTTGCTCTTCCCTTCATTCCCGCCTCTCACGGGGCCGTCCGTCATGTTCTTTTCCAGACAACCACGGTGGACTGCTGTTGCTCGCAGCCAGGGGCCCAGAACCCCGGAAAGTGACGTCTGCCCTCGGGCCCCGAAGCCCGCTGGTCTCAGGCATCTACCTTCTGAGCCACTGGCGTGGTCGTGTTTTGTGGATGGTCTGAAAGGGGCTGTGGTTCCTGTTTTCTTTTAGGACTGGCTGCTGCGGGTCTCGGGGACAACTTGGGGCGGTGCCTGGAGCAGGCGGTTAGGGCGATGGGCCACGCGCAGTTGAGCCCCACGTTCTCCGATCGGGTGCAGGGCCAAGTGCTTGGGGCGGGGGGTCCCGTGGGCTAAGAGCCTGCTGACTCGCACCCCCTGCCCCTGCCCTCTGCCAGCTCGGCGACCTTGGGCAAGCGTGCTTCTCCTCTGCCTCCGTGTGTGCGATGGAGGTCCGTGTGGTGCCCGCTCCCACACTGTGGTGCAGAGCGGGGGAGCAGGACGGGGTAGGACACTCTGTGTCTGGCCCACAGCGGCCCTTCCGCTCGTGCCCTATTTCCAGAACCTTATTGTCCCTGGGCCTCCTTGTTTGTACAAAATCCTAAATCATTGTGTTTCTTGTGGAAGTTTTAAAATCTCAGCAAACCACACAGGGCACCTGGGCGCAGTCCGACTCTCGGTTTCAGCTCCGGTCGTGATCTCAGGGTCATGAGATCGAGCCCCGCGTCGGGCTCTGCGCTCCGTGGGGCGTCCGCTTGAGACTCTCCGTCCTTCTGCGCCCCTCCCCGCTCTCTTGCGTGCTCCCCCACCCCCTTCTAAAATAAATACATCAATCTTAAAAAAAAAAAAATCTCGGAAAGCTAACTTAAAACCATTTGAGAACAAGGGACGATCCAGAAAGCAGACGCTCCAGTAAGAACATGTGGGCCGACCTCTTACGCCCCCCGGGAACGTCTCCCCAGAGCTGCCAGGCCAGGGAATTAAAAGTATTTTTTATCTTTAACAGAATCTTCAAGGACCCATAGAAAATACTTAGAAAAGTGGCGGACTTCAGGCAATAAATATTTATCGAGCGGCTCCTTGGCATGGGTTCAGGTGCTGAGGGCACAGGGCTTTTGAAACATCTTTGCCACGCAGGAGAAGATCTTTGTACGCAGGAGAAGGAGGAAAGGCAGTGATATCATGTTGGTGAGCGGGGGATTTTGAGGAAAAAGGACGCAGCCTGCAGGGACAGAGAGCAAGCTGCCACAGACGGGAGTTACGAAGGGACACGTGCCCGTGGGCCTGAGGGCGGGAAGGCGGGGTGCTGTGCAGCCATCAGGGGAGGACCGTCCTGGGCCCAGGGACAGCCGTGCAAAGGCCCTGAGGACAGCCGGCTGCTACTTCTGCAACAAGCTTAATGCTCTCAGAAACGCTGAGGAAGAGCAGGGAATCCTCTCAGATTTACAAACCCCGTCCCGAGGCAGGATCCCAGGTCAGTGTTGATAGGGCGTGTTTGCACAGAAATATCTTATCACGACGCAGTGTGAAAGCGACAAGAGGCAGTCGTCAGGAGTGGTTTTACGGCTCTGGGAGGCTCTGGGAAGATGACACACGTCATGTTAATCTCAGGGTTTCACAGCTTGCACAGGCAGTGAAGGCGGGGATCACGGGCCGTTCGCCCGGTGACTGGATGTGTCGTGCAGTCACAGCACGCCGCGTCCTGCCGGGGCCACGGGGTATGTCCCCGCATGTCCCCCCACCCGCTCAGCGCGATGACCCACTCTGCCCGCAGTAGACCAGGAGGGCGTGGCACGAGCGGGCCAGCCCCCCAGTGGTTTCCCTCCGCTTGCCTTCCCCTGTCTTTTCCAGGGAGCCACTTACACCCACAGCCGAGCTCACGGGGACCAACAGCCCATCCTACAGATGAGAGACCGAGGCTCTGAGGGAGGAGGGGGGAGAACTAAGTCCCTGGCCAGGACAAGGGCTGGGGAACCTCTGGAACCCATGCCACAGAGCCCTGGTTGTCCCCCGGTATTCACTTTTTGCCTTTCTCTTAAAAGAACTAATTTTTAGCTGTCCTGTAACCTCCTGAACAAAGCCAGCATGTCCCAGCTTCCTTTGCTGCTCATGGTAGCCATAGAACTAGGTTCAGGCCAGTGAGGATGAATGAAAGCTTATGAAGAACTTTCATGGGAGGACAGCGCCTTTCTATATCTTCTCTCTCTCTAGTGCTGGAATGCAGACTTGATGGCTTGAGCTAAAGCAGCCATTTTGGGGCATGAGGAGGATGCCTTTACTGAGCACAGCGGAGCAGCCTCAGAGAAGGACTGTGGTCTCTGTTGACTTCACGAAGCCCCCTACCAGTCCTGGGATCCTCACAGTCCTGCATCTGGACTTGCCTTAGTGAGAGAAAGTCAATCTCCCGTTTTTAAAGATAACTTTTCTGTCCCTTGCTGCAGAACCAACAGAGGCCTTCCCTTCACGGTGGCTGTTTATGCAAGTCCCTCATCATGACAGAGATGAAGAAAGAGCCCCAGAGAGAGGGGCGTGATCTGTCCAAGGTCACTGAGCTCCACTTACATAAGCATTTCATTTCAAAGCTGCCTAAAATAATTGCTAAAGCAAATAGCCCTCGCCTTCCGAGGGCCAGCCAAGACTGTAGCCCAGCGAGTTCACAGGAGGTCTGATCGATGAGACTGGGCACGCTTTGAAGGCCTTTGCCACCCTCCACTGTGGCTGCTGTCAGCCCAGCTCTGCCTGCCCCTCGGGCAGAACCAGGTTCCTTGACCCAACTCTGAGAAATCGCTCCCTCCCAGTCAGGGTCTGGGACAGCTCTGATGTGTGACGTCCCCCGGGCCAGGTTCCCCTCCGCAGAGAGAAGCCCCCACAGGACACCCCCACAACGGCTCCTCCTCCTGGTTGTCTGCATTTCCTGTTGCCAGAGCCTTTTTCGAGACCCCGAGACCATGGCAGCACCCCCCACCAAGCTGCTTCTGATGGTGATTCTGAGTCTCCCTTTGGGGACCCTTCCTCTGACCGATGAGAGGGTGACCCAGCTCATTCCGGCCACCTTCTCGCTGTTGGGTCTCCCAAAACTCCAAGCTGCCTCTTCCACCTTGTCCTGAGATCTTAAGTGGCATTTCATGGCTTCTCTTGGCGACAAGAGGGACGATTTCTCAGTAGAGTCAGATACTTAGGATGTTTGTCTGTCGACAAAATAGGGGCCGTAGCCAGAGGGAGGCCCTTCCCAGACACAGCATCAGACGCTGAGCCTCACCACGGAAAAGGCTGCCCTGTGTCCCCTGTCCTTCCAGTTCTCTGGGGGTGGGGGTGGGGGGGTCCAGGCTCATTTTGCAGAAGAGGAAGTCGGGAGCTGAAAGGTTGACGCACCCCAGGCCACACCTGCCAGGCAGACCCGGCCCTGGGATCAAGCCCCGGCCGCAGACCACACCCCGCGGACCCCCGACCACCTTTCGCAGCCTCCACCCTTGGAGAAAGTCTCCACACTCGGCCCTGGAAAGGGAACCACAGGACTCTGGGCACTTCTGGAGAAGGGGAGTGTCCTCTCACTGCCGGGCCCGCACCCCTGCGCCCGGTCAGGGCCCGCCCGTCCCCCAGAGTCCTGCGGCTGCTCCACGTCCCGCAGAGGAGCAGGAGTCCCCTCAGCCAGGAGCTGTTTCGGGCAGCCTCTCCATCCTGCCTCCAGCTTCTTAATGGCTCAAGCATTCACTCTACGATTCCCGGAATTCCTCGACCGGAACCTGCCTCCTCTTTGAGCCTCGGGCCAGCCCTCCCCCGGGGCGCCCGCCTCCCTGACCGCAGAGCAGAGTCACCGCGGCTCCGGCATGGCCGTCCGGGGACTACCTCGTGGGAAACGGGTCCTCGGACCGTCTCAGCGTGGGGGTCGCCAACACTTGGCAACTCTCTCTAGCTCTTCGAGGGCTTCTCGGGAAACGTCTGACGCCTGATTCACATGCCTCCTCCCTCTGCCTTGACTCTCCAGCACTCGGAGAACAAACCAAGAATAAAAATGAGTCCTTTCCCAGTGAATTCTCTCATTTTTGCAAATCCTCACTCTGTCTCCCTCTGCCCTGGAGATGAAGGGTCACTCCTGGGCTGGAGGGGGTGGATCCGGCCTTGGCCAGGGCAGTCTGCGGGGAGGGAGCCCCCGATAGGCTCTGGCCTCGGATCCCTGAGGGGGAAGCACAGAGTGGGGGCCTCCAGAGCCCACCCCCTCTGCCCCCTGCTCCCGGCTGGAGTCCCCTCTGGGGAGCCAAGGAAGCTTCCTCCTCCGTTCAGTCACCCATCCATGCAGTGGAGATGCAGTGAAGCCATTCATTCATTCATTGATTCATTCCATCGGGGACTAAGCACAGGACAGAGGGTGGGGCTGGTCAGACGGACCCAAGTCTTAGACTTGGTGGCTGAATTCCCATGAGACGAGAGGTCGGCTCTGTTCCAGAAGGGCCCTCTGCCCTGCCCCTGTGTCCCCAGCTGGACCCGATGCCAGGAAGGGCCTCAGAGGCCCCCCTACCCCCCACCCCCATCAGGGTCTCCCTCTAAGAATCTCAGACAGGACACTAATGGCCTAGGAATGTGGAGCTCACTGTTCTCCCTCCCGCTGAGGGCGGGATGCGGGCCAGCCAGTGAGGGGGGCTGTTTTGGGGAAGCGGAGGGGCAGTGGGGTTGTGGGGGAGGGGAGGTGGGTGGGGACAGGATGGCTGAGTGAGAGCCCCCCCGCGTGCCTCATCGGGCAGACGGTAGCTGCTCAGTCCATGTTCCCAGACCGGAAACTCCCCGTGGCACCGGAGACGAGGCCCCGTCCCCAGCCCCCGTACCGTGTCCGCTCTGTCCACGGCAGCAAAAGGCTCCGTGGTTACGAGAGGAGGCTCTGGAGAGAGGCAGCGGGGCCCCTCACAGCCCTGCCCCTACCTGCTGGGTGACCCTCTAGCTGGTGGCTTCATCTCTCTGGGCCCCAGCTTTGTGTAATATGGGATTGAAACAGCCATTGGTAGGAGCCATGCCCTTCCTTCGGGCTCGACACTGTTACTAGTCCAGTTTTACCGAGGAGGGAGCCAAGCACAGAGAGGGGGAGCAGCTTGCTCTAGGTGGCCCAGCGGACAAGTGAGAGTCGGGTCCAAGGTAGGGGTCTGGCCCCAAAGCCTTGGCATCATAGTCGCCCTCTTAGGGCCCCTCAAGGCTCAGTGGTGTCACAGCCTGAGGGCTCAGAAGGAAGCCCTGCAGGCAGTTAGTCCTCTGGGACTCTCAGGGGACAGGGGCAGGTGGCCTTCCAGAGACACTGGGCAGGTGGGGACATTTCTCAGAGGTCACGCCCGAGAGTGGGGTGCTCCTGCCTGAAAGAGGTACAGACCAGAGGCGAGGCCGACCGTCCCACAGTGCACAGGACGGCCCCACGACAAGCGGCGGGCCAGCCCCAGATGTCAATAGTGCCGAAGCCGAGAATGTGGGCCTGTGGTTACTGCTCTCAGGAGGGGCTTGCCTTCTGGAAGTGTCCTTGCCTTAACCTACCCCGGTCAGGCCTGCCACCGTGGGGGTGCTCTCCCCGCCGGCGGGCCTGGGCACTGCCCAAAAGCCACATGCATGGGGGTCTAGAGGGCAGAGCGGGTGTCCAGCCTGGGCCGACGGGGCTGGCAGTGCACGGCGCTCCCCGGACCCCCACCCCGCCGTGGACCCGGCGGCTCCTTACTGGTCAGCAGAGGGTCCAGTGCGGTCTCCTCCATCCGGGCGCCCCCACCACGCACTCTCCTCTCGTGGGTGCCGGCTCGCCAGCAGGTTCCAGAACAGCTCTGTATTGGAATCTCAGGCACGTTGGCAGAGGCCACTCCCCAGGGCGAGCAGGTTTGCAAAATGAGTCAGCGGGGCAAGAGGACTGGCCACCAGGTGCCAATCGTGAGTTAATCATTAACACACGGACACCTCCCTGGGATCCCCAAGGACCCTCAGGACTGGCCTCAGCCAGCCTCGACAGGGGACCTGGGAGACCCGTCCCATCAGGGTCCTCCTCGGTCGGGTTGTCTGCTGAAGGGGAGGGTCGGCACCCAGGGACCCTCTCCCCCTTCAGCCACAGGACTTCCCTCCCCCCTTCAGCCACAGGACTTCAGCTCCATCAAGTCAGAGTCACGGAAGGTGTGGGCCCATCTCACAGCCCGTACCGGCGACAGTCCCTTCAGAAATCCCCTTCCCTAAGTGCCTCTCTAAGTGTTTCCCACGCGGTGCCAGGCCCCTGACATTCATCGTCTCCCTGGACACCATCCCGACCCTGCACGTGATAAGTTGTGTGCCCATCTCTCCGGGGGTGGGCTGAGGCCCCACAGGTGGCTGTCCGGTGAGAGGCCTGGCAAGGAACAAGGAGGAAAAGGACTAAATCATTTCCTCCTTTCGGGGCTCTCTTTCCTCCGCCGACTCCCAGGCTGTTCAGGGGTTAAACGAGGCCACACACCCCGCGGACACCGGAGCGCACAGCAGGCGCTGACTGTTTTCTGGGTCCTCAGCCTGCGTGTCCGGGCCCAGGATCCCAGCCTGGTCGGTCACTGGTGTGGAAGCCGGCGGCCCGGGTTGGGTCAACGGTTGTCGGGCGACTTGGCCAGAGCCCCGGGGAGGACCATCTCAGACCAGATGGGGCTGCGTCCCAGGGCTGTGCTCCTTCATCCCCCAGGAACGTGGACGGAGCATCCGGCATTCCGGCGACGGCGACGGCCCTCCTGACCGGGGGACGGATGGCGGGGGGTGGACAGGTCGGGGGGCCGGTGAGCGAGTGCGGGGAGGCCTCTCCCCGGGGGTGGGGGAAGCTCTGAGTCAACGGGGCAGGGGGACCCTCAGGGGAGGGTCAGGGCAGGAAAGCTGAGGACTGGGTGCTGCTCCCCTCCCCGGAAATGAGCTGCGGCCTCAGGACTTTTACTCCAAATCTCTCCCGGCTCTCTCGAGCCATGAACCCATCCTGCTCCCAGCTCGACTGAAAAAAAAATTTTTTTTTTTTTTGGATTTTATTTGTGAGTCATCTCCACACCTAGCGTGGGGCTCGAACCCACAACCCTGAGATCCAGAGTCATACTGTCCACGGACGGAGCCAGCCGGTGCCCCTCAAAGGAGGTTTGAGGGGGGTGAATCAGAGCCTGCCGTGCGGAGAGACGCGGGAACACGCTTCATGCGTTCTCTTTTCCGGAGAACGTTTCCTGCGCACCGACGCTGTCCGGAAGGGACGCTGGGGGCAGAGAGCTGCGGGGCGAGCAGGGCACGGGGCAGGGCAAGGGTCTCGTGGTTCAGGGATCCCACTCCGGGGCCTCCGTTGGTTGAGCGTCCGACTCCTGGTTTCGGCTCAGGTCACGAGCGAGGCCCGCGCCAGGCTCCCCGATGAGGGGGTGTCTGCTGGAGATGTTCTTCCTCTCGCTCGGCCCCGCCCCCCCCCCAAAATACCAGGTACTTCTGTTTTCGCCCAAAGCCTGCAATCAAACCTTATGGGCTCTCCGGCCTTTAAATCACACAGAGGGGAATTCAAAGCCAGGTCCTGCCCCCCCGTGGCCTGGAGGCCAGCTGGGGTCACCTCTCCGGTCCGGCGGTGTATGTCATAAGTGATGAGTGGCTGTTTCTCTAAGAAAGTGATAACCGGCTGTGGGCAGAGTTACTGGGCGTCGGGAACAGAGGGGCGCAGGGCAAGCGGCGTTTCTCCCCCGTGCCCTCGGAGCCGCACGGCTTCACGGGCCGCTGTAAACAGTGAAATGTAATATTGCCTTATTTGGTCACAGAGTCAAGTCATCACTTGCAGAGGCCTCTCTGCTCTCAGCTGTGGGAGAAACAATTAATTCCAAGTCCCCGCCCGCCAGCAGTGGGAGACTGGGTGCTGCCTGGGTCGATCCTGTGGGGTTCAGAACCCCCATTTGGATGGAGCCCCCCCTTTTGCAAAGCTTTTGCACACAGAGCCAGGACACTGCCTGTCCCCAGTCCGGGGCCCTGGCGGGCGTTGCAACAGACGTCTAGGTGCAGCAGACTAGGTGTTAGAAGAACCTTAGGAGCTTACACGGGTTTTAGACAGCAACGCTGATGGTCTTGGGGTAGAGCAGGATTTGGGGACGGCAGGCGTCCCTGGATTTCAGAGGACCCGGGGAATGCCCCCAACCATGGCAGCAACAGCAGGGACAGGATGTTAGCTGTGGTTGGTGTCATCGGGGTACCAGGGGCTCAGCACCGGCCATGGGTCCTGGACACCGATGGGGGGTCGGTTCTCGGGCTCACCATTCAGAGGAGGGGATGGGTCAGCTTCCGGTGGGGTGCCAGCCGACTGGGGCCTGGGGGCTTGAACCTGGATGTCTGAGACAGCCGCACAGAGGAGGGGCTCCCCAGAGAACCGTGCGGGTGTTTCCCTGGGGAACCAGCAGCCTGATCTACTGGTCCAGGGACAGGGGAGGTCCTGAGGCCCCTCTGTGAGAGGCCGGGCTCCAAGGGAGAGGCCGCCGTCCCCTGGAGGCCGTCTGCTTAGTCCCTGTTGGCCTTGCCTGGTGTCTCCTCTGTGGGGTCATCTCCAGAGTGATCCCAGATGGTGCGAACCCAGGGAATGAAGAGGGAAGACAACGTGGCCGTGACTGGCAGGGGGCCTGGTGTCGGGGGAGGGGGGTGGCGGGCTGGAGCCGGGGCTGGCATAGGGGGTAGGGGGTGCTGCAGGGAGACTGCTGTCTCTGAACCTCTTTCCCCATCTGTGGAACTGGTACCGGTCCTAGAGGCTGCTGGGAGAAATCTGTAAGATGAACAGACGCAGAGAGACCAGTGGCATGCAGTAGGTGCTAAACTAATGTTGAGGGGATTAATTAATTTAATGAGAACAATTTACCTAAGGCTTTCAAAATATTGTTTCACCTACCGTTAATTATGATAGTGCCTAGGAATGCAACTCCCAGGAAGCATCCTAAAGAAAGAGGCATATGCTTCCCCCTTTCCTGTTCCGCTCCCTTCCAGCTGGGATAGAGCCGTGATGGCTGGTGCCAGAGCAGCTATTGTAGGCATGAAGTGGCTTTGGGCATGGAGACTTCATAAAGCAGAGTGGCAAGATGTGAGCATCTCTGAGACTGGGGCCACCAGCCCTTGTGCACATACCCAGGGCTTTCATGGTCAATAAAGAAACTTCCATTTTGCTTCAGGCAATACGTGGAAGTGCCTTGGGAGCTATGATGAGCATGACAAGGGTGACATAATCACCTCAGTTCCAACATTCAAAGTGAAGGGGAGCTTAGTTAACCTGCTGCTGTCTTTGTTTTTCCCCTTAAAAATGGGTCCAAACATGTTGACTACGGTTAGGATTATTATTACTCTCCTTTTGCCTTTCCCCTTGTAATAACCCCTTTGAGCCCATGGCTCTCACTTGGTGTCCTCACTCTGTGCTCCTGGGTGCCCAGGACCCCCTCCTCCAGATGATTGCTCTGTCTTTTGTGCTCGGGACAAGCCCCAACAGAATCCTGGGACTCGAGTTCTTGAGACAATACTGGCTGTCGCTCTCACCCAGTGTAGGCTGCGCCACGCAGCATCCCACCAACCTCTGCTTAAATGCTCCCAGGGATGAGCTGCTCACTACCTCCCACACAACCTGGTCATCCCAGAGCTGTATATAGCCCTCCCTGACTGCATGCCCTGGGACGTCGCCGTCTCTCCTAAATCTGCTCGCTGGCATTCATCCATCCCAGAAAGCTTTATTGGGCACCTCGTTTCCACGATGCTGTATTAGCTGCTGGGGGGCAGGAACAGATGAGGTTCTTGTGTCCAGAAGCTCACCTTCCTGTGGGGAGGTCAGGACAGCATAAACAGTCATGAAACAGTTAGTTACGGAATTGTAACTGCTGCAGGGGCTGTGGGGAGGCACAGAGTGCTGTGGGCATGGGAAATGGGGCTAACATGGCCCCACCGGGCTGGAGCTGGAGTGACTGTGTCCTGCCTCACCTGAGACCATCCTGGCTCTGGCACCGAAGTCCCACATCTCAGGGAGGCCCTGTACTTGGGGCACACCAGGACGGTTGGGACCGTAGGGCAGGCTTTCCAACTCTACTAGTTTCCTGGGGCCCCTGTGACAAATTATAACCACCCGGACGGCTTGAAACAACAGAAATGGATTCTCTCCCATCTCTGGGGGCAAGAAGTCTGAGACGAACGTGTCGGCTGCGGGGTGGGGGGGGGGTTCACTCTGAAGCCTCCACGCGAGATGCTGCTGTTCCAGGCCCCTCTCCCAGCTTCTGGGGGCGGCTGCCGGTCCTCGTTGTTCTTTGGCTGGTGGACTCACCCCTCCGACCTCTGACTCCATCTCCATGTCACCTCCATCCCCAAGTCTGTGCCTCCTCTTCTGTCTCTTAAAAGGACCCTTGTCATCGGTTTGTAGCCCAATCCCTTCTAAATCCAGAATGATCTCCTGTTGTGATCCTTGATTATAACTTGTAACTCGATTACTGCTACAAAAACCCCATTTCCAAATAAGGCCACCTTCACAGGTACTGGGGAGCTAGGACTTGGACATGTCCTTTCAGGCATCAGAAGTTCATGCTGGCACTAGAAGGACTGGAGGGCGAACAGACTTACCTAGGCAGAGAGGGGAGGACAAGAGGGATTCCAGGCAGCAGCAGCAGCAGCAGCATGTGCAAGGGCCCTGTGGTCAGAAGGAGCTGACACATTATGAAATGTATCTGGAGAGGAGGGCGGGGAGGCACAGGGGCAGTAGGACCATGTAGGTCATGGGGAGGAGTCTGACATTTGTCATAGGTGGAGAGGGAACTTCTAGTGAGTGATAAGCTGATGGGGCTTTGAGCAGCCTTCCATGTGTGCCCAAGCCGTGGCCACTTTCCCAGGCTCCCCATCTTCTGGGCCACAGCAGGTGATTCCAGGTAAGCAGACAAATCTACCAGATCATCTGTCCGGACACCTGCTGTCCCACAGAAGTGGAACATAGGCTCTGACGCTCACGGGGAGCTGCCCCACTGCTGGGGAAGAGGCTGCTGGGTCCCCTATGGCCCACAGGGCCATCCCTTAGGCAAGCTTTATCTGCCTGGACGCTGTGGACAAAGTGGTGTGAGGCTCCCTCCTCCCAGTGACGATGTCCTGACAGAGAGGTGGAAAGCCTCCGGACAGAGCTGGGTCCAGGCCGGCTGTGCAGGGGCGCTGGCGGCCTGGAGGCTGGCCACTGTGTCGTCTTCGCACCGGCCACCCACTCCACGGCCCCCACATCCACAAAACCAGAGAGGCAGCCTTGACGAAGACAGGGGCCGGGCCACAGTTCTCTGGGAGCTTCCCGATCTCACCGGCCCCTCCACAAATCTCATTTTCAGGTGAGATGTTTTGATCTATTGGCACCGATGTGGCTGGTGAGAAAGCTGACACCTGAAGAAACCAAGTAACTTGGCGGAAGTCACACCATGGGGAAGAGGTGGCCCTGGCCCCTGGGGGTGGGTCTCCGGGCCTGTCTGGGCAGAGGCCCTGTGGGTGACGGAGCCAGGTGGGCCCTCCCCTCCACGGCGGCTGGCGGCTCGTGGGTGAGGGAGGGTGCTGGGTCTCCAGAAGCAGCTTGGTGGAAACGTTAAGAGACCCTGTTACTGAACACTAGCGTGGAGGGGCAGACCCGGTGGAACGTCTGGTGTGCGAGCTGCTCGGCGTCCAAAGGCCCCTCACAGCGGAGAACGGTGGCTTCAGTCCGCCTGTGACACTCGAGCCCCTGCCGATCATCTCCCCATGCAGATACGCTGAGTTTGAATCGTCGGCGGAACGCAGGGCGCTGCGAGCTTTGGCGGGTGTCCCGTGGGGCACTTTTGTGGGGGCCCGAGGGTGCCATCACAGCGGTCTTATAACAAGACGGCCGGGAGAAGGAGGGGGCGGAGTTTTGTTTTCCGAACTCTGTTCCCAGGTCTGCCCTCTGGGCTGGGTTCCTGAGCAAATGCATAGGAGACCTTATTTGGGAATATTGAGTTCCTTGGATTTTATGGGCGTTGAACACTCTCCACACCGTGGTCTGGGCTTGGGTTTCTGCGGTGGGGGTGGCGGTGGGTGCGCCGCTGCGTCCGTAGGGGAGGATCGGCGGACCCCGTCACCACGGGGCTGCTGTGCGGCCCAGCAAGCCGCTCGACCTCTCTGAGCTGCAGGATGAGATGCCTTGTGTGCTGGGGCCCAGCCACCTCTCGTGCTGAGTCCCGGGGGCCTGCGCTGAGCGGGTCCATCCTGCTCGCTGGGGCCCAGGACCAACACAGGCACCTCGTGCTCGCTTGGGCCTCCCAGCAGCCCGGCTGTCTGGATGGGGGCCGCGAGGCTCAGAGCAGTTTAGTCGCTCTCTCAAGGACACACAGCCTGAGTGGTCACACCAGAGTTCAAGTCTAGAGCGGAGCCTGCCAGCCACCACTCTCTGTCGTCTGCCAAATACCTACAAGTGACGGGGCCTCGGCCCCATGGCTGGTGGCCTCCCAGCGACGCCCCAAGCCAGCCCTTAAAAAAACACAAACCCCCTTGGGAATGTAAAATGGTGCGGCCGTGCGTTTGGTTCCGGAGCAAGTGAGTCGTGGGACGACCAGGGGCCCCGCAGGCCCGCGCCGAGGGGTTACGCCCAGAAGAAAGGAAACGGGTTTGAACCGAAGATCGTGCTCTGGTGTTGGCGGCAGTGCTACGGGAAACGGCCTGAAGGTGGACACAGCCCAGGTGCCCGTCAGCAGAGGAGGGGCTGTGCAACCGTGGTCCGTCACCCGTGGCGTATCGTCGGAGCACGAAAACAGAAGCCGCTTTCACTCTGGCTGCGGCGTGGGGGGACCTTGAGGACCCGGCGCTGAGTGGCAGAGGCTGATTACAAAAGACTGCAACTGCATGAGCTCATTTGTATAAAACTCCGGAACTGGGGGGTTCCTGGAGGCAGAAAGCAGACGGGGGGCTGCCAGGGGCAGGGGGGCTGCCGGGCACGGGTTTCCTTCCGGGGGAGAAGGTGAGCAGTGCTTGCACTACATGGGAGAAATTTACCACAGTTTATTTTTTTAAGATTCTGTTTATTTATTTGTCAGTGAGAGAGAGAGAGAGAGCACCAGCGGGGTGGGGGGAGGCGAGGGAGAAGCAGACGCCCCGCTGAGCAGGGAGCCCGACGTGGGACTCGATGCCGGGATCATGGATCGTGACCTGAGCTGAAGGCAGACGCTTAACCTGCTGAGCCCCCCAGGCGCCCCTTTACCATGATTTTAAAAGTCCCTTTTAGATGTGAGGAAGCTGAGGCCGGGGCAAGGGAGGGAAAAGCTGGTGAGGGGGCCCCACGCGGGCAGCAGGGGGTCCTGCTGCGAGATGGACAGAAACCCTCTCTGTCCCATCCTGGAAATCTCCAACCAAGTGCTTTCCTCACGGACGCTCCGATACGGTCTCAGGTCCAGCCGTCGTGCGGGGAGGGCAGGCGCCCTCTCCAGGGGCTGCTCGTAGGGTCTAGTCCCCTCCTGCGTCTGTGCCTGGGGCATATGGTCTCCAGGACTTTGCTTCCTGGCACCCAGCGCTCCCCAGCGCCTGCCGTCTCCACGCCGGCCGGCTGACCCCCTCCCTCCAGCTCCCAGGGGACCTCGAGCACTGGCCATCTTGGGCTACAGGGACAGGTCCGGGGATGCTCATGAGACCTGAGCCGGTCCAGGGACCGTTGGCCCTGGGAGCTTTGCTGGAATCCTGGGTGAGACACAGCCTGGAGGCGCTGTGTGGGGGCAGGGCGGACGCAGAGCCAAGGTGAATGCTGGGGGGAGGCAGGATCCCGACCCGGGTCTAGCTGGGCCCTGTGAGTGGAACCCCAGCCCTTCTCAGCAGAGTGATTTGACCTTTCCCTCATCTGAGTTTTCGGTAGGTTGGGGTCACGTGCCGGAAGAACCTTGTGGAACACATGAGTTGTGCGAATTGTAGCTGCCCTGAGCACTGGGAGTGGGAGCTGCTGACCTGACCAGGAGGCCACTGGGCGCAGGAGCAGTGGGGAGTGTGGGGGTCACATCTTTGCTCGCCGTGGCCTTGGCATCCATGCCTCCCCGGACGGCCATTCCGTTGGGAGAAAGTCCAGGCTTTGGCATCCCCAGGGGTGGGTACGGCTCCTGCCTGGCCACTTGCCAGCTGTGTGACCTTGGGCAGGACTCTTGTCCTTGAAACCTCTGACCTCACTGGCAAGCTGGGGACCGTGATGCCCAACGCCAGGCCTGGAGGGCCCCCTCGTTCTTCTGGCCGCCTGGCTCAGACCCCAGCTCCGTCACTCACTGGCCACCTGGCCCTTCCTGCCTCAGTTTCCCTGACTCTAAAACAAGGGAATTAAGGGTACTTCCTTTCTAAGGAGGGAGTGCAGCCGGCGCGTTGGGGAGCGTGCGTCTCGAAACGACAGTCAGCGTCCCTTAGCAAGCATCCATTGTCCCTGGCACAGCGGTGGAGGAGGTCTTGGAAGGACGCGGCATCGTCTTCCAGAGGGTCCCTCTCGGAGCCTCACCCCCAAGCTGGTCCCGGAGTTAGAGGTGGCTGGAGCTGCCCTCCGTCCAGAGTAGACCGATCTGTCACCGGTGAGAGCCGTGCCTGCAGCCCTTGCCAGTCCTCAGCTGTGATGCCAGCGTCCAGGCATGCCCCGTCCCGCAGGCTTCAGTCTCTGCGCCGGGAGCTCATGCATCACAGCCGAAAGATAAATACATACCACAGGCCGGCCTCGGGCGCCCACCCAGCTGGGGCAGGCGTCGGCAAACGCGGGGCGCCACCAGGAGCGTGCCCGTGCCACATAATGGACTTGACTGCTCCCTGTTAAAAATGGGGTGTGAAGGAGCCCCGGGGTGGGGGGTCCTGGCAGCTCCCCCATCTGTCCTGGTGGGAATGGGCGCCCTCCTGACCCGGGCCGCCCCGGCCTGTGTGTCTGCGGCCCCCGGGGACCCTCCATCACTCCCGTTCTGTGCCTCACGGACTGCTCCCTTCCCACCCCGGGGTCCTCGGGGCCGCAGGTCCAGCCCCGGACCTCCTGTCTGGCCGCTGACGGAGGGAGGACCGAAGACTCGGGGCTGAAAACTCCCCGCTGCTCTGCTGGGAATTGCAGACGCGCAGATGTGAATGACAATAAGACCCGAGTAGGTCTAGAAACTGGCTGTTGGAGGGGAGAGAAAGGAAGAGGAGACGTTAAATTAAATCTGTGCCCCTGATTCCACCCCAAGGGGAAGGAGCTGTGCTCATTAGCCGAGGAACGCGTCACTTATAGGATTTTTGACCCAGATAGAATCCGAAGGCCGTCAATCTCCACTCGCCTTCCGGCATCGAGCACAGGCCAGGGAGGTCCCCGAGAGTGACCTCAGAGCTTGCGGCCCCCGGCCCCACGGAGCTCGCCCCTCGCTTCCGCACTCTGCTGCCTCCATCCTAAAACCCTTAGTGATGTCATCTTGGAACTTGTGTTTCCGGGTGAAGCCCGGGGAGCCCGTGCAGGTGCAGAGGGCCGGGTGCTGCGTCCACACTGCCCCCGTCCCATGCCCGGAACAACGGGTTCCCGCAGTGAGGGCACGGCCAGGGCACCAAGGCTCCCGAGCAGCCGGTGGACCCAGTAGCCTGATGTGGGCTCTGGTGTTGCCAGCGCCCTGAAGGGCCCAGCAAGCCGTCCCGTGGTCCTCACCTGTGTTGCCCCCCACCTCCGCCACCGGCCACCGGCCACCACGTTCCCGTTCAAACTGGCCTCATCAGCGCGGAGGGGCTGAGATTCCAGCCGTCCTCGCCCGACAGAGCACAGCAGTGAGCGAAGGTGTCGGCCCAAACAGAGAACGACACGCTTGAGCGTCACGCCTTGACCGGCATCGCTCCCGGCTTCCCACGTGGTCAGCCCTGCCCATGGCGAGGCCGGAGCTCCGCGCTCATGCCCGAGTCCAGGCCGCTCTCTGCCTGCCGCCTTGTCTGCGGCGAACACGGGAACACTCGTGGAGCTGCGTGGCTGAGGCCTCCCTGCTCCCCGGGCGCCCCAGGGGCGGTGGGATCCCAGGGGTTCCTGCTCCCTCTGGGAGCACGGAGGGGTGGGAGGGGTCGTGGGGTCCCTCCAGGGCCGCAGCTGGTTCCTGCCGCCCCTGCGCTGGCCTGGGAGGTGCCGGTCTGTAACCCTCGCCCGCACTCCTCCTCCCGTCTGCCCGCAAGCCTCTTCCCAACTGCTAGGTGCCCGAGAGGCGCACAGCTTCACCCCTGCCCCGGGGACCAAGTCCCTCCTCCTGGATGGGATCCAGGCCCCCGGCACCCGCATCCCACAGCTCCAGCCTCATCGCCACTGGCCCCTGTCCGCGCCAACCACTCCTCCCTCCTCCTGGGGAGCACCCGGCCTTTGGAACGCACCCTCTGGGCTGCCTCCCTGCTGTTCCCTCGGCCCAACGACCTTCCTGCTCCCTCCGCAGGTGGTGCCTTGCATCCCCGAGGCCTCTCCTTCCCGGCCCTGCCTCGCCCCCCTGGAAGGCCCTCCCGGCTTCCGTGGCCGCCTGCTCTGCCCTTCCGTCTCTCTCTGACCTTTCCTCTCCCTCTGAGTGTGTCTCTCTTGCCCTTTCTGTCTTTCCCCCGCGATCTCTCCGTCTCTCTGTCTCTGGGTCTCCGCGCATCTCTCCGTCTGTCTCTGTCTCTGGTTCTGTAAGTGCCCGCCCTCACCAGCTCGGAGGATCATCCAGGCGCACGGAGCTCCTCTGCGGGGCCTGCCCCCCTGCTGCCCGGGCCCCCCGCCGCTTCCTCCTCTCTGACCTGGCCCTGCAGAGGAGCCCCCTTGGCCCCCGTCCTCCAGAGGAGAAACAGCTCCGAGACCTGAAGCACCCCGTTCCGTGAGCCTGGGCCGCCCACTGCGGAGGGCCTGACACGGGGCGCCTGCATACCGGGGTGTGTCCAACAATGCTGAGCCTTTGCCGCCTGGACCGACCCCAGCACACCAAAGCCTGGGAACGGGGGCTGAGCTGGCCTCAGAGAATTCGTCCCGACCCCTAACCGGCCGGAGATCAGGCGGGGCTGGTGACCGCGACCACGACCTCCTTGGACACCTGCCAGGAGGCACCCCATGTGTGTCAGGAGTCTGTCACGAGGTTGCCCTGGGGGGAGCCCATGGGCATTCACACACACACACACACACGCACACTCACAGACGCACAGACACGCACACACACGCACAGACACACAGACACGCACACACACGCACGCACAGACACACAGACACGCACACACGCACGCACACACGCACACACTCACAGCACTGACTCGCATCACTCGAGCTGCCCTCCAGGCTCCATGGCTCTGTGCGCCCAGGCGACGCTGGGAAAGGACATTTTGGCTTCCTGGTCTCCGTGAGATATGAGCCCTGAGGGGTTTCCTCCATGGGAAAAGGCAGGCTCTGTCCTCGTGGGGGTCCTACCCCGGGGGTAGGGCAGGCACATGAGTTCAAGTGGATCACCAGATGCTGGCCCTTGGCAGCTCCACTCGGGCCAAGGTCCCTCAGTGAAGCCAGAGGATCCTCCAGGGGCAGCAAGGACCTCAAGCCGGTGCTGGGGAGAGTTCAGCATCCACAAGGGCAATCCTGCTAGGAGCTCTGCCAGGGGCTAGTATCTCCCTTGACTTAGCAGGAGATAATCCCTCAGGGGGACCATCTGGGGACCCCTACCCCCCGCCAACCTGGCTCCTCTGTCTCCCAGGAGGCCAGGACAGAAACACTTAACTCAGAGAGCTAGACGAGGAGGAGAGGGCGGCACGGAGGGGCTAGCTTCTGGAGCAGCCTGCTCCACGCTCCTACTCAGGCGTCCCCTCCCCACCCCCACATTTCCTTTGATTTGGCATAAATGTGTGAGTAATTAGGCTCAGGAACCATCTATTTAGAACATGCTAATAGCTTAGAGGTTAGCTATGTATCAGCCACTCTCACTTTAGTCTAAGTTAGTTTGTTCAGTGTGCTTTCCTACTAACGCTCAAGGGGAGACGAGCTGTACTGAGAGGACGGGATCTCTTGGGGATGGATCCGGGATCCCAGAGCACTGCCAGCACTGCAGTGGCCTGGGTGGGTGGTGCCCTGGGGAGCTTAGAGCAAGGGGGTATTAGAATAAACAAAGCTGCCAGGGGAACTAGGGAGGAGGACAAAATCCCATGTCTTCTGCTTCAAAATGTTCCTAATGGGCCAGTCCTGAGTTGAGGACAAGAGAACCTGTTCTTCCTCTCCCTCTTCCCCTCTGCTCACCCCTCTCCCCCACCCTGCTTACCCCGCTCAGGGCCCCCACTCTTAGGATTTGGGATTCAAGCAATTATGGTTATTACCAGAGTTCGGCTCCAGCAGGCAGGGTGTTTGGGGCGGTGCGATGTCACATTATTGTTGCCATTAGGGCTAGGAAGGCACCCCCTGTTTTTCTGACCGTGTGGATAAAGGGGGTGATGGTATGGAGGAGGGGTTCGGTGACTGGCCCCGAGGAGATGTGGCTACAGGACCTTCTGTGGCTTGACCATCCCCGGAGGAGCGGTGCCGGGGAGAAGGACAGCAGACGTGTCCAGGGGGCAAGGAGTCTCCGGCCGGAAGGGGGCAGAAGCTCCACCGTACTCTCAGATAGTTGGGAAGGGTTCCAACTGAGGTCATGGACACCAGAGGAGTCAACCCACAAGTTCTCAAGGGCACCCCCAGCCGAGCCCAAGCTTCAGGAAGTGGCCTCTGCCCCTACTGGGGCTCCTGACGGGGAATGGAGACAAGCCCTTGAATCCATAAGCACTTTCAAAGCCCGAGTGTAAGACAGGACACCAGACCTGTGTAAGACCCACACCAGACCTGTGTGGGTCTCCCCCAGACAGGCAGCCGGGAGGTGCGGGACAGGAGTTCAACAGCAGCACTGCGTGCTCACGTTAGAACAGCTTCGGTCCAGTGTGGGCTCTGGGGGGTGGGCAGGACCATGCAGTCCCTCCGGCTCCCGTGTGAGTAGCCCGAGTCCCGCGGGCCGTGCAGGCACCCGAGGTTCTCAGTCCATTCACGTGGGTGCAGGAGGCTTCAGGAGGAAGTCCAGCGAAGACAGGCAATCACAGAGGAAACAGGGAGCCGGAAACCTGTAACAGAAGTGAAGTTCTGCTTCTAGGTGGGTGCTAGTCACGCTGGTCGTAGCCTCATGTGTGACACGCGCATGGGGGACTGGCCCGGGGACCTCACCAACAGTTCAGTGTGGAAATAGGGATGCCCTTTCCCCGTGAACGGTGGGGCCCGGCCAGCCCCAATCAGGGCTCATGACCTTCCAAAGCATCAGACGAGACCATCCATCACCCACCTGACCCCCTGACGAGCCCAGCCCTCTGCCTCTCCCTGGCTTCCCAGGACCACTGTGATCTCCTCTGCCACCGCAGCCTCTGGGTTTGGAGTCCATCCCTCTCGGAGGCAAGGACTTGCCTGGCCTTGCCCTTGGGAGGGAGACCCATTCGTCCATGACGGTGCTGGCCCGTAGTGTCTTGGGACTCCTGCCCACGTCTGTCATCGAGAGACCTGCTGTCCGGCTCCAGGGGAGGGCTCGTTTGAGTCACCTGGAAGTCCACGGTGTGGTGCCTGACCCTCAGCTATGGGGGCACCTGTCCCTTGACCAGACTGACCCAACAGGCAGGCCCCACCAGCCAGTCCCACATTGGCTCCCACATTGGTGTGATGGGTCATTGAGGCCAACACCCTTCTGGGGGAGCAAGGGCTCCCCTCCGGTGTCCCAGGTCGGGCGTAGGTCAGCAGCTCCCCGCTGTGCCTGAGAGCCATCCCCCGCCCTTCTGCCACCCTGCGCCCCGGGGAGCTGCCCTGCTTGGGCTGCGCTCAGCCCCGCGCTCCTTGCCCTCTGATGGGAGAGCCTGGTGAGAGCCAAGTTCCTCTGCTCACGGGGGCAGCGCCTCTGCGGGACCTCTCACGCCATGGCTTCCACCTATACGGTCACCCCTGCCCTGGCCTCCTCCGTGTCGGACACGTGGGACCCCCCCCACTGCTGCCGGCCCCAGGGACCCCGGCTGCACCCCCATTGTTGGTGTTACACCTTTTTTTTAAGGTTTTATTTATTTATTTAATTGACAGCGAGAGAGAGAGGGAGAGAGAGAGGCAGAGAGCCCAGAAGCAGGGGGAGGGGCAGAGGGAGAAGCAGGCTCCCCGCTGGGCTGAAGGCAGATGCTTAAGGACTGAGCCACCCGGGCGCCCCTGTGCACACCTTTGAAAATACAGGTGACCCCTGAGCAGGGTGAGCCCACTTAACACATTTTTTTCCCCCTTTAATACAGCACGGCCCTGGAAACGCATTTTCTCTTCCTCACGATTTCCTCAGTCCGACTCTCTCTTCTCTAACCTGCTGTGCTGTACAGACACGGTCTAGAACGCACGTAAATACAGAACGCGTGCTCATGGCTGTTCGTGGTGTAGGGGCGGCTTCTGGTCGATGGCCGGCGGGGAGTACTTAAGTTCCAGGGGCATGGAAAGTTATACGGGGATTTTCTACGGCACCGGGCGGGGGGCAGCGCACATGACCCCCATGGCGTTCAAGGACCCGTCGTCCCGCTCATCGGCCACTCTGGGGTCCCCTGTGAGAGTGCGCCGAGTCCCCGCTCTTCCTTCCGGCACATTCCCGGAGGATTCCTTGGAGAGGCGGCTCAGGGCAGGCTGTTTAAAGTCTGTCCCTTATCACGGCCACTCCTACCCTCCGCTCTCACTACCCTGAGTCAGCCCTGCAGATGCTGGGAGACAAGCTTGCCGCCCCCCTGTCTCCTTCCCTCCAGCCGAATCACCCCCCCCGCCGCCCCAGAGTTTCCGGCCCCTCCCCGGCTTTATTCTCAGCGCACACCCGGTGACTCAGGGTCCCCCTGACAAGCAGGCCCAACCTGAACTTGGGCCCTTCTCACTGATGCCAGGGAATGGTGGGGCTCGGAGCTACTGGGAAAGCCCCAGGCTTGGAGCCGGGGGAGGGGGGCAGCCCCTGCCTTCTAGCTGCATGCGGGCGGCGTGGGTTAAAGCAAATCCTGGAGGACTTCCCGACCAGAATGTCCAAACAACGGGGAGTGGGGGGCCACTGCCATTTACGGGCTCAGAGCCCCTTCTCACCCATGGTGCACGCCCACCAGAAGGGGAAGAGCCTGGCCCAGCCCTACCCGAGCTAGGATCAGAGAATCATCTGGAGAGTTCTTAAAAGCACAGGGGCCCAGGGTGTTCTGCGGACCCTCGGAACCAGAGCTCAGCAGCGTTATCAGGAAACACCCAGTGGCTGGGGACATGTGGCCTGGGTGGGGCTGCCACAGGCCTCCAGGCTGGGCGGGATCGGCTGCGGAGGACCGTGGGATGGGGCGAGGCAGCGCGGCCTCTCTGTGCCAAGAATACCTGGGTGGACTAGAATCCTTGTTACTCAGAAGCGAGAGCTGAGGCCTGGGGCTATTTCCATGAATTGTAATGCTCGGAGCAGCGGCAACTGGGATTTCCAGAACGTCCTGGAATAGTCCAGAATGTTCCCTGTGCCTGGAAGGGGCCCCAACCACGTCGGGATTTTATCTCTTTTTTTTAATAATTGCAGATGTGGAAAGGCTGGACTCTGGACATGTGGGTGTCCCCGCGGCTAACCCACGGAGGCCCACGGAGGCCCACGGAGGCCCACGCCTCTGGGTCCTGTCCGCCTCCTGCTGTGCGGCACGTTTGTGCAAATTGGGTAAAGATGCCTCTTCCACCCGACAGAGCCGGACAAGGTGTGGGTGTCGCGCTGGGACGACGACCCCGAGGAGCCGGGCCCCCGTGTGTCGCGCAGAGTGCATGTTCACCCGGGCTCAGGGCTCTACGGAGTGCTCCGTGAACTCTGAATTAGGTGGTTTCATTTTTAGGCTGTGTGGATTGTTTCTTAAAGGAACAGAGGACCGATTCTGCCATGGGCTGTCTTCCCCGCCCCGCTCCTGCAACATATGCATACGCCAAAGCCTAGCCCCCGACGGGATGATGTCTTCGAGGTATGATGGGGCCAGATGAGGTCATAGGGGTGGGGTGTCGCTCATCCCGGGGCACACAGTCTCAAAGGTCCCGTTACACTCGTCTCTTTCCCAGTTGCCCTCTTCATGGTCCTCGGCTGATCTTTCCTCTGATCTGCCCCCCTCCCACGTGCTGCCTCTTCTCTTCTCTCTCCCCCCGCGGCGAAGATAAAGCCTGGCACTGGGACACCTCCTTCCTGATAAGGCCGCGGAGCAAGCCTGCTTGGAGGCTCCCGCTGTCTCCTGTGCGGAAGAGCCAGAGAGTGAAACTAAGACCACAGCCATCTTGTCACCTGCCGACAATTTTATTAGTCTTTTGTTCAACACGGTTACACAACATCTCTCTACAGTATTGGGGTTCCCCTCTTTGGAGCCACTGTGAACCATGGAACCTGGTTACTCAGTCACCCACCTATTCAGCTCTCCATCCACCCGCCACCCACACCCATCCACCCATCCACCTACACTTCCATCTGTCCACCCAATCATCCACCCAACCATTCATCCGCCCACCATCCATCCATCCATCTACCCTTCTATCTATCCACCTAACCATCCACTCCACCATCCAACCCTCTGTCCATCCGCCCGTCTACCTACCCTTCTATCCATCCATCCATCCGTCCATCCAACCATTCACCTATCCCATCATCCGTCCATCCACCCATCACCCATCCGTCCATCCATCCGTCCATCCATCCACCATCCACTCATCTGTCCATCCACCGTTCCACCGACCCTCTGTCCATCCACCCATCCAGCTACCCACCATCCGCCCATCCATCTACCCCTTCTATCAATCCATCCCCCCACCCTTCCTTCCACCCACTTCCCTTCCCTTCTTGTCTTCCTTCCTCCCATCCAGTAAATAGTTGCTGAGAACCTGCCATCTCGACTCTCTCTGGTTAGTGTCTGTTGGTAAATGAGTCTTTCCTGACTGAGGCCTCTTGAGGCTGAAGGCCAACATGTTGAGGGCAAGCCCCAGACGAGTAGCAGAGTCTCCGAGTATGCCTCAACTCCATGACTCCCACGGACCCTGGCTCGGGTTTTCTCATGACTCACTCTCCCGTGGTTGGCTAACTGGTGTTCCGTTCTGGGCGGCAATAACCCCACTATCCAAGTCGTGGTTCATGGAGGTTGATTTGCTACTCGGCTTCCACTAAGTGAAAGCTGAAAGCAGGTGAGCAGAAGCAGCCTGATCCCAGTGGGGGCTGGGAAAGGGACACCTGAAGCCGGAGGGGACAGTGGCCCAGGAGAAGGTGCGGTGGGCACTGGAGAAGACGTCTTATGAGGGTCTTGCCCTCTGTTCCGGGAGCAGGAAGCCCCACAGAGAGCAGGCAGGCATCCTGACAGAATATTCCTCCAGGGGCTCGGGGTGTGGTCTTCTCCTACCCCCAGGTTCCTGTGCCCAGAAGAGGCCAGACCCAGAGCTCTGGCTCCCGTGGGTTGGCTGGTGCTGCCATGGGGTAGCGCGGCGAGAATCTTCCCTCACCCCATGTCTGCACACTGGCGGGTGGCAGCCTTTCACGCACCCCTACTCCCCCTACTCCAGTCTGATGGCTGGGCCTCGGCCTCGATTCTCCTCAGCTCCCGTCCCTCCTCTCACCCGCACCGGGAGCCTCTCCTTGAACCCTGTGCAGCTTAGCTGGGGCCTGAGGGCCTCTCGCTAGCCTTTTCTGTCCCAGGCACTGTCGTGGTTCAGGAGTGTGAGTGTCCTGCCCTCAGGACGTCTGCCCGCCTCAGTCTCCTTGGGGGGGAGGAGCATTAAAAGAAGGGGCCGTGCTTGCATGTCAGGTGTCGATGGCTGGAGCCACAGGGAGCTGGTGTTTCTGGGGAAACGTGTGTTTGTCAGGAAGGTGATCACGATGCAGCACCTTGGCGTTCAGTGCTTGATGACATCCCTGTCCCCCGGGACGGATTTTAATCTTCCACCTGCTCCCGCCATGCACTCACTCACCACTTTGTCGATGCCGGAAGATTCCAGAAGGCTCTCGCCTGGTCCCTGCCTTCAGACAACGGGGCCCCTGATGGGAAATGAGTTTCTCTCTTTTAGTGACAGGCCTGAAGGTGTGAAGTCAGAAGGGCCTTCCGGGTCCTGAAATCAAGACCCAGAGAAGAGCCCCGCGTGGGTCCGAAGGAGGTACCCTTCCAGCCCAAGGCCCAGCAGGGCAGCGTGGCCTCCTCGGGCGACATGTCCAGGGCTTTCCGCGGGAGTCTTCTGCTGCTGCTCTCCCAGGGCCAGGCCTAGAGAGACTCCCAGCGCTGGCTTCTGGGTTTGGCCAGGGTCAGTCCCTGTAATAGCCTCCCTCCTGGGACCTGGTCTCTCCACCGCGGTAGGCCGCGGCGTGGGAAACGGCGGGGGTGGCCACAGGGCGCACTCTGATGAGACCCCCACCACCCTGGTCTCTGGTCCCTGCGGGAGGCGGGAGGGGCGCCCAGGGGAGCAAGGGTTCTGCGCTCCACAGCCTTGGCATGTGCAGGGGGAGCGTCTACTCCCCACGGCCGTGTCCACGGGCCGTGTGCTCAGTAGGAATCCCACCTGCAAAGCTCACCCCTCGCACAGTCGCCGGACGGCCTTGCTTCTCACGGGGACTAACTCACGCAGTGGCCTGTCCTTCTGGGGGGCTCAGGGCCTGGGTCCGCTAGACCCCACCAGGCTGCTGATCGGCTACAGCCTCTGAGACTCTGGAGGTCTCTACAAGCCCATGGCGGGCTGGCCTCACCGAGGGCAGAAGCTGCTCAAGGGGCCGGTGGTGAGGGCCTGGGCAGTGCCTCAGTGGCCAGCCATGCGCAGTCTGGAACCTGGACCTCTATCCTGGCCGCAGGACGATCCTTGTTGGTATACGTGGGATTCATTCATGTCTCCACCAAGTCCCTATGGTGTCCTGCCTCCTGTTGGGTCTCATTACTACGCATGGGAGCCAAGGCACACTCAACCTGCCCTCCTGGAGGTTCAAGTCCGATGGGCAGCCTGACATTGACCCAGAGGCACCCAGACCGGCAGCACTGGGCGTCTGGGACTCGCAGCGGCAGGCCGGTCCCTGGTGCCAGGAGGCCGAATGGGCCTCTGTCGGGGCGGCCGCGGGCAACCCCTGCAGCAGATCCCGGGCAGCTCGGATCTGAGGACGCGGGCGAGCACGCTGCCCACCAGGGCGAGGCCCGTTTGCTTTCGGGGTGGAGCTTGGCTTGGAGAGGTCAGACTGGAGGTGCGGGGAGGAAGCCGGGGTGAGAGGCCGTGTGGGTGGGTGCGGGGGCGTGGGTGGGTGCGGGGGCGTGGCCAGGTGTGTGCGCGAGGGCGTGGCCGTGAGGGTGCGTGGGCGTGGCCGGGTATGCGCGAGGGCGTGGCCATGAGGGTGCTGGGGCGTGGCCGGGTGTGCGATGAGTGTGTGGCCCCTTCCGCCCCGGACCCGCCCATCACGGTAGGTGCCGCTGGTTCTGGTGCCCGGCCCAGAGCCGCCCCCGCCTGGCCTGCGGCTCCCTGCGCCCGGGCTGCGCGGACTTTGCTCTGCGGGCTTCTCAAGGGTCTTGTCTGCGTGGATCTGGGCGCGGGGGAAGCCGCTGCCTCCCCACCGCCAGGCTGGTGGCCACCTCTTGGCCGTCCCCGGGGTTGTCACTGCCGGGGTTTATCTGGGGAGAGGCCCGGCCCTCGCTCCTCCGCACCGCTTCGTAGTAAAGATCTTTTATTGTCTGAGACATTCTGGGGAGGGAGGCCTGCGGCCCCCGGTGCGGGGTCAGGGCCACGATTCGCACCTGCTGCAGACACAGAGCCTCCCTCCGTGTTGAGCCGAGGGGAGGGGACGGAGCGCTGGCCCTGGGCGAGGGGAGGCCGAGCTCCACACAGGACAGTCCCTTGCCTGCTCCCTTCCTGCGGGCTTCCTGGGGGCGGGGGCTGTCCCGGGGTGGCAAGGCTCAGTGGGGCCGCAGGGCAGTGATTTGGGCCCCCAGGGGGCCACGTGGTGACAACAGAAGTCACTTTGGCCATTGGCATCTAGTGGGTGGGAGCTGGGGTTCCACTTATCTTGCGGTGCACACGACAGGCTTGTCCTGCAGAGAGTGCTCTCGCCCCAGGTGTCAGTAGTGCTGTGGGGTGGATGCCTTCCGGTGGGGAGGGGGAGCCCTGCCCAGACTCAGGGGTTGGGGTAATGCTGAGACTCCTGTGGTCCTGGGGACTCTGGCACTTACCCAGGCTCCTTAGGGCTGAGAGCACTGGGCCACTATTATTCTGTCTTTAATAAAGATTTGCTGTGTACACTGGGCTGTGCTTTAAGTATAGCACGTGCAAAGGCCCTGAGGAGCGATCCTCCCAATGCGTTAAAACCAATGTGCTGAGCTGAGAAGCTAGAAGACAGAAAGTCCCCCCAGGGCTTCAGGATCAGGCCCAGCTTGGGAGCAGGCGACTCTGTGAGGCACCCTGGTCCCTCCTTGGGCCCCCTGTGTCCCCAGACCACGTTCATCAGCTTCCTCACTGTACCGTCTCTGGGGGAAGAATGCTGACAGCAGCCAGGCCACCCACGTGGGGTTTCAATGAGTGAAGTGGCAAATCCCAGGATTGCCGTCCCGGTGACCGGGGACAGGATACCCCCCCATTCCTGCACGGTGGGTAGAAATGCTGCCCGGACGGCTGGGCTAGCAAGTCTTGGACTCCCCCCAGCGCCCTGCTCATGGCCGCCCTGAGGGCTCTCCCAGGGCTGGGTGACCCATTCCGGGTACGCAGGACAGGGAGGGGGCAGCCCAAGGGGACAGCTGCAGCCACCCTTCCCGCCCAGGATCCTGCTGCCGGGCAGATCCTGGTCAGGACGGCCACGCCTGCCGCAGCCTTCGGAGGCCCCCAGAAGGGCGACACCCCGGGGAGCCTGGCTGGCAGGATGGGACGCTCGTTCTTTGCAACTACGTCCACTTGGCCGCAAAGCTCCTCTGTTGGTCTTCAAACTTGGCGGATCAACTTCCCGGCAGAGATAATATCCTAGCAACCTCTTGGGTAAGCCAGACACACGCGGCTGGAGTTGCAAAGTTGTTTACATTGAGTTTTATGGCATTTGAGAGAACTTGGCTATTTTGAAGCTGGTAGGATGGTTGTTCAGAATTTCCAAAAGCCAATCCCGGGGCAGAGGGGCCTAAAAACAGATGGGCTGACTTTTCAGGAACGTGAACTCTAAACGTCCAGCGCACCCCTGGGCATTGGGAGGTCGCCGGGCTGGGCGAATCCCCATCTTCTCCGCGGAACCACGTGTCCGCAGAGAGGGCACGGCCCTGGCCCCGCTTTGCCTCCCGCAGCTGCTCCCTTGCTGGGAAACGGGGGCGGAGGGGGTGGGGGCAGGGGGCACGGCGCCTGGGGGAAAAAAGAATCACGAGTGAAGGATGCCGAGAACTTTCGGGATAGGACATAGGAGGCGCTCGGTATTTGTTGGAAGGAAAATGGAGTTCCGCGACCTTTTAATCATGATGACAATTACAGTGTTGTCGTGATTGCTCTTTTCCTGTTATTACCGTTTCAGAGAGATCTGGGGATAACGCAAGAGGGAAAAAAGAAAAAGGAAGAGGGAGGGAAGAAAAAGAAAAATGTAAGTTTCTGGAAGCAGAGTCTCCAGGTCACGTGGCCACATCCCGGCCGATGGGCCCTGCGGAGGCGGACGGATCGTCTGAACGGCCATGGTGAGTGTGTCCGAAAAGTCCCCGGTGCTGCATGGTCCACCTTTTAAATTTTTGACAGGCGAAGACACGTGGATTTCTTCTGCCATTCTCCGCTTTCGTTCGCGGTGAACATTTCCACATGTGAAGGACTGATTTCGGTTCCTCCTCCACGAAGCCCATGGTTTGCCCGTGTGCCTGTCGGACAGGTGGCCTCCCGTCGGTCCTTATTAGTGCTGCGTGCCGGACCGTCGTGGTGTGTGTCCCGTCTGGGAATGCGGCAGTCACGTGGCTGCTACCGGGTCCCATGCTGTGATGAGCGGGGATGGGCATCTGATGACCAGCTCGAGGCCTTTTCTGCCTGACACGGCGGACCGGCCACATTTGAGATGGTCCCCGAGCAACTCTGACACATCCAGGATGTCCACAGACCCCACAGGGATGTGCAGTATCAGCTACAAAGGAACTAGTGTAGTTTCAAGGCTCAGTAGATGGGGGGTTGTTTCATTAATGAGAAACCTATCCTAGATCGACTAGGACACATTTTTATTGATTTATAAATGCTGTTTATTCCTTAAGGAAACTAGCTTTTCGTCTAGCATAATGAATGACACATCTCTTAGTTATTTTCTTTTGACGTTGTCGCACTTGTCATGAAAAGAGTCAACTTTAGAGTCAGCTGACTCTTTTTTTTTTTTTTTTTAAGATTTTATTTATTTATTTGTCAGAGAGAGAGCGAGCGAGAGCAAGCACAGGCAGACAGAGTAGAAGGCAGAGTCAGAGGGAGAAGCAGGCTCCCCACGGAGCAAGGAGCCTGATGTGGGACTCGATCCCAGGACGCTGGGATCATGACCTGAGCCGAAGGCAGCTGCTTAACCCACTGAGCCACCCAGGCGTCCCAGCTGACTCTTTCATGGATTTTTTTCCATATAAAAGAAGGCCTTGCCTCCTCCAATGACTTTTTTTTTTTTTTTCAGATATCTTATCTGTTTTCTTTCTCCTCTCCTTTTCTTTCCTGGCTTCTTAAAGAGTAAATTAAAATACCACAACATTCACCCTTTAATATATTAAATATATATGAGATACATACACATGATAATATATGGGTATATTCACAACATTGTACAAAGTAACCACCATCTAATTTTAGAGTATTTTCATCAGCCCAAAGGGAAACTTGGCCCCAATTAGTAGTCATTCCTTGTTCCTACCGTACTCCCCAGCCTCAGACACCTGCTGATCTACTCTCTAGCTCCGCAGATTTGTGACTTCATAGAAATTCTGGATCAAATGGAATCAGACGATCTGCGGCCTCGCCAGCGGCTCCCCTCACTCCGCGTGATTATACTAAATTTGATCCGCACAGATTTAGTATCTGTAGCACAGATCTAGCCTCCCTCCCTTCGAATGGCTGGATGATACCCTGTTCTACCTGCTGATGGACGCTTGGCTCCTTCCTGGTTAGGGGCCGTTATAAATAACGCCGTCGGGAACGTGCCCGCAGAAATCTCCCATAGACGTGTCTCGTTTCTCCTGGGTGTCGGAAGCGCTGGGTCGTACGGTGACTCTACGTTTGGCATTTGGAGGAACCGCCAAAGCATCTTCCAAGGCAGCTGCTCCCTTTTGCGTCCCTCACCGGCAACGGACGAGGGTTTCCGGTTTCTCTCGGCTCTCACCTACGCTGGTTTCTGTCTGTTTTTTCTAATCTGAGCAACTCTCGAGCGTGGGTATTGCTTTTCCCTGGCATTTTGATTAGCGTTTCTCAAACGACCCATGATATCAAGGTCTTTTCATCCACTTACCGACCATGGGTACATCTTCTTCGCCCATTTCTAAACTGGAGTTTTGTCTGTGATTGTTGACTTGTAAGCGTTCTTTATATATTCTGGAAACAACTTCCTTATCACGTACCTGTTTCAGAAATCTCTTTCTCCCATTCCCTGTTGTGTGTCCATTTCCTTGATGGCAGTGTTTGCAACACAAATAATTTTTGTTTTGATGAAGTCTGGTTTACCTAATTTTTTTTCTTTTCTTACTTTTGCTGTTGTATCCAAGAAGTGTTGCCTAACCCAAGATCACAAGCATCCAGTCCTATATTTTCTTTTAGGCATTTCATAATTTTATTTTATCATTTTTATTTTATTTTATTTTTTTAGTAGTCTCCATTCCCAGTGTAGAGCCCAACACCAGCTTGAACTCACGACCCTGAGGTGAGACCAGGAGTTGGAGGCTTCACCGACTGAACCACCCAGAGTCTGATAATGTTGGCTCTGACATCTAGAGCTATGATCCATGTGCAGTGGGTTTTTCTGTATGATGTGAGGAAGGGATCCAACTGAATTATTTTGCATCTGGATATCCAGTTGTCCCAGCATCGTTTATTGAAAAGATGATTCTTTCCCCCATTGAGTGATCTTTGGTGCACTTGTCAAAAACCAGGCAGCTGTAACGGTGAGGTTTTACTCCGGACCCTCTGTTCTGTTCCATCGATCCCCAGGTCTTTCTCATGCCGGGGCCACATTATCTTATTACAGTGGCTTTGCAGCAATTTGGAAATCAGGAAGTTGGGAGTCGTCCATGTTTTCCTTTTGAAGATTCTTGGGCTATTCTGTACGAATTGTAGAATCAGTTTATTAATTCCTGCAGAAAAACAAAAAGAACCAACAAAACCAAAAAACCGAAAAACAGCTTGGATTTTGATAGGGATTGCGTTGAATCTGTGGGTATTTAGGGGAATATCTCCATCTTAATAATGTTAAATCATCCAATTCATGAACACAGAATGTTCCACCAGTTATTTAAGTTTTTTAATTTCTTACATTCCCACAATGTTTGGCAGCATTCAGTTTTACAATAAATCTTACACTCCTTCTGTTAAATTTCTTCCTAAATATTTCTTCCTCTTGCTGTTATAATGGGGCTGTTTTCCTAATGTGATGTATAGAGTTTCATTTCTGGTATGTAGGAACACAATTGATTTTTTTTTTTTTTTTTGTATATTGTTCTTGTCTCTTGCCACACGGATGAACTAGATTATGGGTTCAAATAGTTTTGTTTTGTTTTTGTGTGTGTAGATTCCCGTCTGTTTTCTGTATATGAGAACATAACACCGATGAATAGAGAGAGTCACTTCTTCTCTTACAACCGGGATGCCTGATACTCCTTTTCTTCGCCTAATTGCTCTGGCCAGAACCGCCAGTAAAATGTTGAATCAAAGCGCAGAGAGCAGATAGCTTTGTCTTGTTCCTGATCCCAAGGGTAAACCATCCTGTCTTTTATCAAGTCAATGTTAGATTTGAATTTCTCATAGTTGCCGTAACAAGATGGAGGGAGTTCCCTTCTGTTCCTAGTTTGTTGGATGGTTTCGTCATGAAAGAGCATTACATTTTGTTAAATGCTGTTTCTAGACCTACCCAGTCCCACTTGCGGTGTTTATCTTCCGTTCTATCAATATGCGACGTTACACTGATTGATGATCCTAGGTCAGACCAGCCTGGCATTCCTGGGACACATGTCATGTGGTCATTGCATACAATCTTTTTATACGTTGCTGGACGTGTCTTGCCAATGTTTCTTGGAGCATCTCTGCACCGACATTCGTAAAGATTCATAGTGTTTGCTAACGATTTCAGGATTTTTGCACTAATATTCTTAAGACAGATTGGTCTGTGGTTTTTGAAATTTTGCTCTATCTTTATAAAATTCAATGGCAGTGTCACACCTCCTTTTTCTAAATTGAAAATTTCTACTTTTTCCATACCCTGGAACTGTTAAAATGACATTGGAGGGGGCGCCTCGGGGGCTCAGTGGGTTAAAGCTGCTGCCTTCGGCTTAGGTCATGGTCCCGGGGTCCTGGGATCGAGTCCCGCATCGGACTCTCTGCTCAGCAGGGAGCCTGCTTCCCCCGCTCTCGGTGCCTGCCTCTCTACCTGCTTGTGATCTCTGTCTGTCAAATAAATAAATGAAATCTTTAAAATAAAATAAAATAAAATGGCACTGAAATGACTTGTTCCCTAAAATCGTGTTCAAATTCCTTGTGAAGTCACATGGTGTGGTGCTATTTGGGAATGGAATAGAACTATCTATTTAGGAACCTCATTATTGTCATTATTATTGGTAATTGGGTCATTTTCTTTTTTCTGTGTCTTCTGGGGTCACGATCCATAATTTACGTTTTCTTGGAATCCGTCTCATCCCAGTTTGCGTTCTTGCCTGCGTGGAGGCGATCGAATCGTCCGCGGGGCTTCCGCTCGTCGTCTCTGCTGATAGTTCTCTGTCTGGAGTTTCTTATCTGTAGGTGTGCGCCTGTGTGTTCCCTTTTTTCCCCTTGGTCAGTTCGGCGGCCTTACCTGCCCTTTTCCCTGCCGAGTCCTGTTGGCTGCACCGTTCTTGGAGTTGCCCGTGACCCTTCCTGCCAGTCGGCGCCCCCTCTCCCCTTCCGTAGGTTCAGCCGCGCACAGCGGCCCGAAGGCTCTCTGCCCCGCTCCGGCCGTGCCCTTTGATGATCTCTTCGAGGCCAACCTTGTCTTTGCATCTGGCTCTTGACCCAAACAAGCCCTGATGGTTTCCCGGCTGCCGCATGAGGACGGACCAGAAGGGGCAAGAAAGGAGGTGTGGGGGGGGGGAGGTCTGCGAGGGAGTGTGCCCTGGGCGTGGGTCCAGGACTTCGGGTCAGACCGTGCAGCTCACACGTCACCGTTTACTGCTCCACACTCCTGCGAGGGTCACAGGACTCAGGAAAGGCTCAAAACCGAAGACAGTTGAGCTGGTTGTTCAGTCCCCCAGAGTCACCTCCAGCCGCGGTCAGGTCAGCTCCAGCCGCGGTCAGGTCACCTCCAGCCGCCGTCAGGTCACCTCCAGCCGCCGTCAGGTCAGCTCCAGCCGCGGTCAGGTCACCTCCAGCCGCGGTCAGGTCAGCTCCAGCCGCGGTCAGGTCAGCTCCAGTCGCGGTCAGGTCAGCTCCAGCCGCGGTCAGGTCTCCACGAGCAGAGAAAGAGACGGTTCTAGAGACGGTTCTAAAGGCACCAAGAAGGACAAGGGTACGCAGCTCGGCAGGACACGCCCCCAGCTGGCCTCGCTCCTGGCCCTGCGTGCAGAGGCTGGGGACGACGGTCGCCAGTGCTGGATGCAGCCAGCCAGCGGGGCCAGCCGGCGCTGCGGAGTCCCGGACAAGGGGCTGGGACCCAGGCTGACCTTCGGAGGGGGGATGGCCGGGAGCCCCCTTCCCCCAGATGCTAGAAGAAGGGAGAATCCAACGAGTGGGTTTTGCGCTGTTGGCTTAGTTTTTCGGCCATCCTGTACGCCGTCTCTTTTAGGAAATAGAACGTTCTGGAGAGCAGTGGCCCCAGGCATCATCCTAGTCACGTGGCTTTTAAGCGGCTCAGCAGAGATGGCTGAGGGGGAGGCCGGAGGGGGTCCGCCGGCTGCCCAGGGTCCTGCACGGATGAGGCCGCGTTCCTCAGAGCTCTGCCTCGGACGCCTCCCGTCCCTTGTCACACGGCTCCCACTGAGGGCTCTGGGTCTCCACACCGATGCCTCACCCCTGCCCTGTGCCAGTAAGGAAACTGAGGGGCCAGCTGGGGTCCGCAGCAGGTGCAGGGCTGAGCCGAGAAACCCCGTGTCCTGCCTGCCTCCCCTCCGCCCGCCCCGAGGCGTGCAGGTCAGGTGCGGCCCCGCACAAGCAGGCACAGACGTCCCCTCTCGGGGTTTGCCAGTGTAAATGAACACGCAGAAGCGGAGCCCAATGCAAACAAGACGCCCCGTGTGTGACTCAGCCCCTCTCCGAACCAGGGGGTGCAGTTCCTAACCCGGGGACCCCTCTGCCCCAGGGCCCTTCCCACATGCTTCTGGGCCAGCCCCATCTCCCTGCCATGACTCTGTCTACTCTGTCATCCTGACCCACCTGCATGTAGCTGGGGTCCGTCTTGAGGCGGCTGCTGGGCATCTGGGCGAGGGGCTCACAGTGTACGATCAGCCAGACCCAGAAACCAGCACGATTCGGAGAGGCGAGGGCCCCCCAGGGGCCGGGTGCCCTGGGGGTTCTCACACACACAGAGGAGTCATGCCCTGGACTCTTTCCAAGTGCCGGGTCCTAGAATGAACAGCTCAGGGCAGCAGCTGCCCTGGGAGCCGGCAGGGAGACGGGCCCCGGAACCGGCTTCCTGGGGTCTCACTGAGAAAGGGCTTTGTTTCCCAACTCCTGGCTTCGACCTCCGCCTGTCGGGTGTCCCCTCCCTGACATCCTCAAGCGCAGATATCCCGTGAGGCAAACATGAGCTGGATTTCAGAGTCCCGCTCTAGCCAGGTGCTTCCAGGGCCCCGGAGGGGCCCCGAGCATGGCATTCCCAAGGTTACAGGGTTTTTTTTGTTTTTGTTTTTGTGTTTTTAATGAGCTTTGCCAAAAAAAAAAAAAAAAAAAAAAGCAATGTTTATGTGGCGGACACCCTCTCGGGTGACAGGGAGAGATGGGGCCCCACTGAGTCACATTCTGCTGATCCTTTGAGCCTGGGCGAGTCCCGGGGCCTACTTGCAGCCAACAGAAGTGGCAGACGGGATGTGACATCACGGCTGTGAGTGCGGAGCGGGATAGGGCAAAGGCAGAGGGACTTCGCAGATATCATTAAAATCCCTAATCTGTCGACTTTGGGTTCATCCAGGAGTCAGCCAGCGTGGGCCTGACCTAATCAGGCGAACTGTAAAAGAGGCCCAAGGCCCCCACCCCACCCCACCCAGCAAGTCAGAGACTCTGCGCCTTGCTGGCTCTCGGGAAGCAAGCTGCCAGGCGTTCCAGAGGTGCCGGCTCCTGAGCTCTGCTCACACCTCGAGGCGGCTCGGGGACCGCTCCTCCCTGAGGCCAGACAGACGGCAGACGGGTCGCGCCCTCTTCCCCTTCAACGCTGCTCCTTCTCCCCCTGCATGAGCTGACGCCATCACACAGGCGCCTGTGCCTTTCTCGCCCCTTCCGGCCACGGGTAACCTTACTCCACTGCCCTTCCGTCGGGTCTGGTCTGTTGTGGGGGTCCCGCCGCTGCCGCTGGCTCAGCCCTCGCCCCGTACTCAACCCCACAGAGAGGGAGCTGCTGGGCCAACATTCTGGAAGAGTGGGCACAGCTTCCTCTCCGTGTCCTGGGGTGGCTGCCACAAAGGGGCACAGACGGGGGCTCACAGCCACACGAGCTGCCTCCCTCCCAGCCCGGGGGCCAGGGTCTGAGATCAAGGTGTGTTCAAGCTTCCAACAGGATTGAACTCTCTCCAGAGGCCCCGCCAGGGGTCCTTCCTGCCTCTTCCAGCCTCTGGGGCCCCAGGAGTCCCCCCCGCCTCTGCCTCCGCGGTCACATGGCCCGTCCTCCGTCCCCCCTCCTTTCCCTTGTAAGGACACAGTCTTTGGATTTAACACCGTCCCCCCAAACATCCAGGAGGAGTCAGCTCTCTGTTCTTAGTTGAGTCATACCTGCAAAGACCTTCCCCCCCATAAGGCCCTACCTGCAGGTTACGGGGCTTAGGATGAGGACTGTTCTTTGGGGGGTCACCGCCCTTCAATCCACTCCGACCCCCCTCAGAGTCCTGTCCACACGTAAACAGGAAGCCTGCAGCAGGGTGTGATGGGGGAGGCAGAGTGGCGAAGAGCAGGAACAGGTCCCGAAGGAGAGGCTGCCAGGGTAGCATCTCCGCGGGCTCACACTTAAGTCCGGACCGGGTGGCTGGGAAGGAGGCCGCCCTGGGGCGCTGCGGGCGGAAGGGACCCACAGAGGCAGGCTGGGGCGAGAGCGGAGGGCTAGCGTGCCGGGGGGGAGGCGGATGACAGGGAGGCCGTGGGGACACTCCCCAGAGGAAGAGACACTCCTCCAGGTGCTGGGGGGCAAGGACGGGCTCCCAGGGGCCTGAGCCTGTGCAGGGAAGGTCTGCCCGCCTCCGCGGGACGCAGGAGACTCCGGAGTCTGGGTGCTGACTGCCTTGTTTCTGCTCGACGTGAGGACCGGACATGCCGGGGGCCTGGGGAGGTCAGCAGGGTCTTCTCTTTCTGTCCAGAACCCCAATCCCACCACCGCTCTGAGGGTGGCAAAATGATGTCGGAGGGAGGCCTCTCGGAAGTGACAGAGCAGAGGCCGGCGGGGGGCGTCCGGAGGAAGCTGGGAAGAAAGTTCCGGGCAGAAGGGCTGTGAGGTAGGGATGGGGTGGGTGCGGCTGCCACATGGAGGGAGGCCCGGTGGTGGCCAGCGGGAGAGGCAGGGACTGGGTGAACAAGTCCCTCCAGGGGCCGGATCCCCGCTCCTGACTCTCCATCCAACACATGCCCCCCTTGAGCCAGCCGGCCGCAGCCGGGGAGCCTGAGGTGCATCTGGACAGGGCAGAGGTGTGACCCTGGGGGGGCAGGTCTGACAGCAAACCCCACCGCACTGGCCAGCCATGGACTCAGGGGCGACCCAGCTGTGTGCGAGTGGGGTCGTCCCCAAGAGACCCCAGGCCGGGGAAGACGGAGGCTGGCCCCGAGGGCTGCACGGAACCAGGACGCTCACGGCTGCGCCTCCAGTTCCCCAGGATTGTGAAGTGGTCACGGAGCACGGGCTCTGGAGGCCAAGACGGTGGTTCAAGTCCCCGCTCCCCAGAATTACCAGCCGGCAACCTGGGGTGCTCCTCCCATGTTTCTGAATCTCGACTTCTCCTCAACGAGGGGTCAGAGTTGGGGCTCTGGGGCTCGCCTCCCGGGGTCCTGGACGGTGACCTTGGACCATTGAGGTGCACCTGCCCCCGGCAACGAGGGGCTTTGTTTCCCCAGATGAGAGCTTGGCTGACTGTGGCCATGACCATCAGCTCAGAGCCGTGAGAGGACCGTTACCATTCATGACCCAAACGTTTGTGGATTCGCACATTAAAGGCTTATTTCCAGTTCAGTGCAGGTCGGCAGCAGGAACTGCGGGCAGAGTCTACTCCAGGAGTTCATTCGGAGACCCAGGCTCCTTCCGGCTTGTGGTCCTCTTGGGGCTTCAGAATCTTCCTCCAGATGCCCCCGCAGAGTTGCTGACGGGCCAGGCCTGGGACGTGTCCATGCTCAGGCCACGGCCACACTAAGTGCAAGTAAGACGGGTGTGCAGATCGGCTGTGCATCCAGGAAGAGAGAGGCCAGAGCTGGACGGACGGCCCATCTCACTGCTTTGTTTTCCGCTGCGGCGGGCAGCAAGGAGAGGGTGCGGCGGGCCCGGGGCGGCCTGTCCTGTCTTTGCTGTCATCACCATCCCATGAGAGCCGACTTTGAAATCCCCAAATGAGGCTGCCAGGGTAAGCTCAGACCTCACAGGGCTCCCCACGTCCTTGGCTGTCTGTTGGCTCTCTGTGAGCAAGAGATTTTACTTTCCCGGACTTCTGTGTCTGCCCCCCACCCCCCCAGATCTCCTCTAAATCCCTTAATCTTATTATTCCTTTGTAGGGAGGCTCCAAACATTCTTTTCATACTTAAAAAAAAAAAAAAAAAAAAGACACATTTTTAAAAGAGCATTTTTCTTTGAAACCCGGATCTCCAGGAGGGTCATTCCCGTCGGGGGAAGGGTTGGGGGGTCCCGCTGGGTGTGAAGAGCGTGAAAGCAGTCCTCCAACGGGTCTCCTTAAGGTGGCAGGCTGCTTGCACAACCACAGCCAGAGCAAACGCCTCGTCCCCCCCACGTCCCTTTCCAACCCTGGCCACGGGGCCAGAAGGCAGACCGTTCTCAAACCCGGCTGTGCGTTCAGCTCGGGAGAGGCACTCGCGAACATGCAGACCTCCAGGCCCCGTCTTCGTAGCCCAGATGCCGAATGCTGGGCGAGGACATCGAGGTTCTGAATTTTCAGCAGGTGCTCTCGCGAGGCGCCGCCACTGCCTGGACTCCGGGAAGCCTGGCTGCAGGGGGGAGGCGGGTGAGCCAGAAAGCCCCCTGCCTCCGGGTCGCTGGCCATCTGGCAGGGAGAGTAACACACGGACCCCGGTCAGAAACCTCACCCAGGACCAAGGCCGCCGGTCACCACCCTGGGGGCGTGGCGTGCACGGCACTGGGCCTGGCCACCGGCTTTCGGCCACTGTGTGTGTGTGGGCTCCGGCTGAGGGAAGGGGCCCGAGGACTCCCGAGGTCCGGTTATTCCGTCCCGTCGCCCCGACGCGGTGGGGCCTGCAGTGCAGATGGTTGGGGCTGCCCTGGGGAGCCCCTCTCTCCCGCCAGCAGAGGCCGAGGAGCAGGTGCCCCCGTGCAGGTCCCCACGCGCCCTTTTAAAAAGGTGGACGTGAAGTTCACGCGGCGTGACAGGAACCGTGTTGAGAAGAAAATTCAGGCGCACCTGGTACATTTCCACGGCTAAGCGCCGCCCGTGAGCCAAATTCTAAAATGTTCTCATCGCCAATGAAGGAAACTCTGCCCCCGTTAAGCATTAACTTCCCCTCCCCACCCCCAGCCCTAAATTCTGGCCACCATGGGTCTGCATTCCGTCTCTACAGATTTCCCTAGTCTTGCTCCGTGGCCTCCTGAGTCTGGCTTCTTCCAGGGGTCGTCCCAAGGTAGCAGGTGTCTGTGCTCCCTGCCTCCCGTGGCTTCCCACACCCCGACCCCTTCCTCACTGCAGAGCACGGGCTGCCCTGGGGGGAAGTCAGGAGGCAGCTCCCGGCGGGGAGGGGAGGGCACACAGGTAGGACTCGGGCCTGGGGTGGAGGGGGCTGCCGTAAGTCCCAGGCCTTCAAGCCGGCGTCTGCCCACCCCCAGGTGAGCCTCCGGAGCAGGAAACCACAGACTCATCTCAGATGCTCCGGAAGCTGGAAGCAGCAGATGGACCCCTGCGGCCACAAGCACGGGTTCCGCCCCCTCCTCTCCTTCAGCCCCACCAGGTACAGGAGCCAGCAACTGGCCTTTTATAAATACCCTCGTTTGGACCATGTTTGGAAGTCGGGGTGGATTGCTCCTCCAGGCCCCACGGATCCGCCAGACCTATTTCCTCCTGCATCAGCCCCGGGCTGGCCAGAGATGCTCGTATGATGTGGGGAGACCATCTTCCCACCAGATGGGGAACTCAGACGTCACCCAATGCCAGCCCGTGTTCCTGGGGCGGGGGGCGGTCCCCTCCCCCTCCTGGCCCGGCTCCCTTCCTTCCAGGACCCAGCCCGTCCCGGAGCTCCTTACTTCCGCAGCCGCTGTGTCCCGGCGTGGGAGCGCCTGCCCGGGGCCGTCCTGCCCGTGGCTTCGGATGGGCCACTGGTTCCGGCCAGCGAGAGGCGTGACCCCGCACTGGTGGCTGGAGGAAACCGTTTATCATCACGGAAGGATCTGGCTGCTGGCATGTTTATCTAGAGGAAGGAAACGGACTCTTCATCTCCTCCAAGGGGCGTCTGGCCCGGCCCGCCATCCGCTCCGTCCGTGGGGTAACTTTAAATAACGAGTCCCATCTGTCAGTACCTGCTCACTGTCTCCTGCGGGGCTCTCGCTCCTCACTCCCTGGGTGCCGCGCTTTATTGCTGCTTCCTCCTTTAAATAAACCCGGCCATAAATCTGATCCCTGTCGGAGCTGAGCTCAGAAATCTGTCCCAGCAACGCGGGCCAGTAAAGGCAAGGCTCTGTCTTCCGGCGGTGTCCAGAGCAGACGGCCCAGGACACCTGGGGGTGAGCGGGGTGCCCTCTGTGGTGCGGGAGGCTGCAGTCCCCCAGGCTCGGGGACCATGTGGTCTGATTTTCCACATTTCCAAGCCAGGGAATGAGTAGTAAAAAATCTCACCTGGCAATCGGCATGGAAATTGCTGGAATGCCATCGCACCAATCCAGTAGTCTGTGCCAGTCTGGGGTACCTCTGGCCAACAGGAGTGCTCAGCCAACAGTGCCTCCTGAATTAACAACTGTGACTTTGCACCTCCAGTGTCCTGCCAGGTGAGGTGACCCAGAGGGGAGAGCCTAGGCCGTGCAGCTTCTCTTCCACCTACACATCTACCCATCCGTCATCCACCCGTCATCCATCCAAACACCCACTATCCACCACCATCCTCACCATCCATCCATCACCCACCCACCCACCCACCCACCCACACATACATGCATTTTTATCCATCAGGATTTTATGGCACACCTAGTGTGTCCCAGGCCCTCTGATGCATGTTGTGGAACCAGTGTCTAGGGTAGACCCTGCCCGATACGGGGCTCAGAGAATGGGAGGGGCTCTGAACCAGGAGGTGCCGTACACGAGGAAGGAAAAGCCGAGGGGCCATGTGACAGGGACCTGGGAGAGGCATCGTGAGGCGGGGCCGTGTGAGCTGAGCGTGAATGACGGGGCAGCACCCACCCCAGGGTCTCAGAGTCGGGAAGCGCCTCCGCGGGTGTTGAGGAGAACGACCTCGGAGCCTGGGAGGAACAGAGGTGGCAGGGGTGGGAAGCAGAATCGTGAGGCCTGCGGTCAGGGCTGAGATGTGTATATCCCCACCGTCCCCACACCACGGCTGCCCACACACGGTCCACGAAGGGGTGGCGGGGAGGGCAGGGGCTGGGGAAGAGTCAGGGGAAAATGCCCTCTGGGGTTCACGAATGTGCAGATGTGCTTAAAGTCGCAGGAACCCTGAGGCCCCTGGAGGAAGTATGTTGGAGAAGAGGAGAGGTCTGAAGCTGGGGCCCTGGGAGAGAAAGGGGACAGCAAGAAGCGAAGAGCACCAGCAGCCTGTGGGGTCCCCGAATCCAGCACACCCCATGTTGATCAGGGGCTTGTACTGTCCCGGGAACCCGTGATCTGATTCAAATCCTGCTGGGGGGTCCTTCCTTCTCCCAGCTCCATCCCCGGGAGCCAAGGGCAGTACTGCGCTCTGCTGGGGCTCAGGGCAAGTCCCCACTCTTCCCCGGCATTCTTCCCCTTCCACACGGCCACTTGGGTTCTCCCACGCCCCTCCCTCATCCCCCACAGGGTTCCATCCGGCCCCTCAGAGCCCCCCGTGACTCAGCCAGGCCATGCTCAGCTTCACCACCCTATGCTACTCCTACTGTGTACCATGTCCTGTGCACTCCATCCCCCTACCCTGCCCACTCCTACACGACCTTCAAGAGCCCCCCCAGCATCGAGCCGTCTGGTTCTCTAAAGGTATAGCGGCAGAGAGGGGAGGTCGTAAGCTCTAGGGCCAGTTTCTCTGGACTTGGGTTTTGACTCTGCCCATCATTGTGTAACCCAGGGCTCAGTTTTCTTTTCTGTAAAATGGGCATGATAATAGTTCCTACATGTTCATGTTGTTGGGAGAATCCTGCCCATCACACACAGGAAGCCCCAAGCCAGGGCCAGAACACAGCAGCAACTCAACAGAAGCTGGCTGCTGGGGCTTTCTCTGGGGCCCCAGAACCTTCTGGCCCAGCAGGAGACTCCCCAGACTGTCCTGGGTTGAAGCACTTGCCTCCTTGAGAGGCTTGCAGTCCACAGGGGCAGAGGCAGTACCGGATAGGCCAAGGACAGTGTTCCTGGCAGGGTGGAGGCCCCAGGTAGAAGTGAAGGTCTCTCAGTCTTAGTCCAAAACAAGGACAGGGCCTGGGGGCACAGGGAGCCAGTGGAAGGTAGTAACTCAGCAAGGGGCATGCAGACCTGGAGAACTCCAGATCTGGAGAACTCCCATCCACCCACCTATCCATCTATCTACCCACCCATCCACCATCCATCTATTCATCCATCCACCATCCATCCATCCACCTATCCACTCACCCATCCATCCGTCCATTCACCCACCTACCAATTCATCCAACCATCCATCGACCCATCCACTCATCCATTGAACCATTCACTCATCCAACCATCCATCCATCCACCCATCCATCCAACCACCCATCATTCATCCATTCATCTGTCCATTCACCCATCCATCCACCTATCCACTCACCCACCCAACCATCCATCAACCCATCCACCCATCCACCCATTCATCCATCCACCCATCTATCCACGCATCCATCCATCATCCATCCATCCATCCATCCATCCACCCACCCATCCACCCACCCACCAGTTCACCCACCCGCCCACCCATCCACCCATCTGTCCATCCATCCACCCACCCATCAAACCATCCACTCATCCATCCATCCATCCATCCATCCATGGAGGCACCATTCATGGCCACCCTGGACATTTCACAGGCCCGGGGAATGATGCCCCAGGGAAGTCCTTGGTTGTGGAGAGAGGGCTGTGGGATGTTTGGGGTGGGTGGGGCAGCCACCAGACTGTGCTCAGGCGGGAAGGGGTGCTCCATCTTGCTGCAGATCTCAGGGGAGGTGGGTCCCTTTCTGTTCCCACCCCACCAATCTCATTAGTGTCCTGGGCCCGCAGGAGCAGAGCACATAAACCAAGTGGCTTAAGCAACAGAAAGTTCTCTCACGGTTCCAGACACGAGTAGTATGAAGGTGAGGGCAGAGCTCTGCTTCCCGAGGACCACCAGAGGGTCTGTCTCCAGCCTCTGCTGACGGCCGTGTCACTGCAGATCTACAGGTGTTCTCCCTCCGCGTGTCCCTTCTGTCCCCCCTTGTTATGAGGACTCCATACGACCTCTTCTTAACCAACCACACCTGGAACCACCCCTTTTCCAAATAAGGTCCCATTCTGGGGTCCTGAGTGCTAGGACTTTGACAATGAATCTGGGTGTGGGGGACACAATTTGACTCTAACACCTGCTGAGGCTAAAACTCCTCTTAGCATGAACAGACCCTTTTTGGTCCCTGACTCTGCTCACCCTGAGGTTGGGGTGTTGGGATGGGGACAGGGCAGCTGGGTCCTAGTCACCAAGAGCTATGGTATTTGTGGGGTTTTTTCTGTCTTCCAGCACATAGGCCAGCAGGGTTCAGGGTCCCCTATTCCCTGCTGCCCTCTGCTGCCCCCAGGCTTTTCCCAGCATCCTCAGTGCCCCCAACCCCGACCTTTGGATGCTGTTCCTAGACCAGTTTCCCTGGGCCTCATTGTTCAGGGTCCCCCCACCAACCCCTGCCTGGAGGCCACACAGCTCTGGGAACCTCAAGGGGTCAGGAGTAAGCCCTGAGCCCCAGCTGGCCTGAGGCTGACCTTGGCGGGGTGTGGGGCACATGTGAATCACTTGAACCTTCCTGATGGGCTAGTAGCCCAAACGGAGCCCCTGCGAATGAAGATTTAGCTTTCCACACACCCATTAACTGGAAAGAATTGCTCAAGTCTGAGGCTCACTTTCAAGCCAGGGTGGGGTCGCCCACACCTACTTCCTGCCACACCCACCTATTCCCCAGTCACGGGCACACCTGGAATCCAGCCTCCAGGCCTCTGTCCACGCGGTTCTTGCTGCAGATCTCAGGGGAGGTGGGTCCTTTTCTGTCCCCACCCCACCAATCTCATTAGTGTCCTGGGCCCGCAGGAGCAAAGCACAACCCTCCCTGGGATCCGCTGTCCCACCCTGTCCAGGGCTGAATTCCAGGGTCAGGAAGCCCGGGGACCCCTGTGGTCCTGGAGACAGAGGAGGCCCTGCCTGGGGGCGGGGCTGGGGGGTCACTGGCGCCGCTGCCCTCACTGGAAGGCTTGTCTGCAAGACCACAGGACGGGACCACCAGACCCCAGAGGCCACCCGTTGGCCTCACCCGAGAGCCTTCAGCCTCCAGCCCTTCTCCAAGCTCTCAAGGGCCTCCCTGGAATCCGGCTGCTCCCTTTCCCAGCCAGAGTCTGGCCTCTCTCTCCTTCCCCTCAGGCACCCCTACCCCTGTTTTATTTCTTGAGGACAAATACATTCATCTTCTGACAAAGCTGGGTGGTACATTGGGGCTCCCGAGGAGCCGAGAGTCTGTGAACGGCCCAGGATCCCAGCACCCCTTCCCCACCTATCTAAATTGGGGAGGAGTGACGTCTCGGTAGCCAATCCCACAGAATTCCCATCTCATATGTTGGAGGTGAGCTGTGAACCTCAGAAGCAGACCCCGGAATCCTTGGACGCTGTCTCCTCGCTCAGAGCTGCCCGGACCCAGGGTCCAGCCTGGCCAGAGCCTCTCCCTGCCGCCCTGCCCCAGGCTGCCCTCTGCAGGTGCAGCACGGAATGGGCAGCCCTTCCAGGAGCTGCGGCCAGGACCTTGCCTGGCACCTGGGCATCTCCCTCCCAGTGCTGAGGGTGTGAAAGCCTCCGGGGCATTCTGCAGACCACCCTCCGTGGGCCAGGCGTCGGGGGCGGCGTTCTGGGAGCTGGAGTGAACGCTGCCCTCCCCCACGTCGCCGCATCCCCGGCACCTGGGCTGCTGCGGAGACAGGGCACGACTGGGGGCGCGGGGTGGTCCAAGCTGGCCCTCCAGGGGCCGCCCCTCGTCGCTGCTGCGTGGAGCACGGAAGAGGGTCCTCGGAAGCTGGCAGGGAAGGGTGGGGGTGGAGGCCCCCTTGGGACGAGTCACTGCGGGAGGAACTCACCGCGGGGAGAGGGAGCGTGCCCCAGAAGGAAGTGCTCACCTGCGCCCCCCTGAGGGGGAGCTCAGGAGTCACTGGAAGTTCCAGGGCTCCGTGGGGAGAGGTGACCCCCAGGGCAGCTGGGCCACTACACGGCGTGATCTGCCCTACGAGGGCCGGAGGACCACTGTGTGTGCGCACACATGCGTGAGTGTGTCTGTGTGTGCATGCGTGTGCGAGTGCACTGCGTGCATTACGAGTGTGGGGAAGTGAGCGTGCCTGTGAGTTAGTGTGTGTGGGTGTGCAACGGTGTGCACATCTGTGAGTGCTTGTGCGTGCACACGGGTGTGAGTGAGTGTTCAGGAGCTCGTGTGCAGGTTACTTATGCACCTGTGTGCACGAGAGCATGAGTGTGTGCACATGCGTGTGCACATGCACACCTGTGAGTGAGCCGTGGGGGGGGGGTACAAGGGGCAAAACCAGAGGGGTCGCGGGAAGGGGGAGCCCTGGAGGCAGGTTGCAGGTGAGGCTGCTGGGGGGCCGGGAGCTGAAGTGGGGCCCTGGGGTTTCGCAGCAGGGACCCGGTCTGGGGTGAGTGGGGGAGACGGTTCACCAAGGCCTTTGCTGGGGCCGAGGTAGCCTCTGGGGGTTACTGCTTCCCTCGTAGGAACGGAGAGCTGGTGTCTGGGAGGGGTCCAGTAGGCTCTCACAGCCCACATCGTGGGAACCCAGGGGCTTCGGCCCTTTGGGGAGTGGGGGCAGGGACAGGGCCCTGGGGTCCTCAGAGCGGAGCGCCGAGCCTGTCCCCTGGTGGTGCGTGAGCCCGGCCCACGGTCCGTAATTCTTCCCTTTCCGTCCGGCAGCTGTGCTGCAAAGCCGTGGAGGCTGGGGGCCTGTGGAGCGAAGCCCAAGGGTCCAGGAGCCTCGTGGTAGGGGCAGGAGGACACGTCTGTCTTCCGCCCTCCAACGCCCTGGGAGGCAGACCTGTTCTCAGACACCATCTTGTCCTGGTGGCTCTGCCAATCGCCCCCAGAATCCACACTGGGGCCCCAAACTTTCCGCTGGACTCACAGCCCTACTTGTCACACTTCGTATCTCCCAAGGTGGGGTGGCCCTCCCAACTCCAGCATCAGGGGGGGTCACCCTGCCCCTGAGCCGGTCGCCCCATGGTCCGGGGCCTCGGGGACCCAGGGACTCCTGGGGGACAGTGAGAGGTAGCGGGACCCTCTGCATGGGGACCACGATTCTTCCCTGGAGACGCAGGAGGACAGAAACCGCGGGGCAGGTCCTGGCCTGCTGACTGTTCGCGGGCCTGTGGTCCTGCTGGGCCTCTGTCCCCCCACCCCCTACCCTGCCCTGACCGGGGGATCAGGACCCCAGCACCCGCCTGCCCCGGCTGGCGCATGTCCTCGGAGGGGAAGGCCCCGGGCGTGCCGTCGGTGCCCACTGTCCTCGTCAGGCCCTCGCGCACCAGCTGTGTGCGGGGTCCGCTGCTAGACGGGAAACCAGACCCACCGCCATCCCCAGGCGGCCGCCCCTCACTGCTCAGGACCTGTGAATGTGTGGCCTTCCGTGGTCGGGGTGACTGCAGGTGTGGCTGAGTCAAGGGCTGTGAGACACGAGGTCACCCTGGGCGGCCGTGTCACCACGGGTCCTGCCGAGAGGCGCAGGGGTGTGAGAGGCAGAGCGAGGGCCAGACCACGGAGCCAGGCCGGACAGAGGGACGAGGGTCGGCAGCTGCTGCCCCGGGGCTTCACGGGGGAGGAGAAACAGGAGCCTCGGCAGGACTGTGGCCCTGCGGGCACCTTTCTGTAGCCCAGCGACACCCCGGGCCTCCAGGGCTGTTGGAGAAGAAACCGCGTGTTCCGAGCCGGGCAAATTTGGGGTCATCGGCGACAGCAGTGATGGGACACGAACGTGGTCCCATCTGGGGAGTCACTCATGTCCTGTAGATGACAGAGGTCACCTGGGTCTGTTCCCACAGTGCTCAGGGCATCCCAGCGCCATCGGGACTCCAGCCCCACGCTGCCCAGGCTCCCCAGAGTGAGGGGGGAGGGGCAGGCCAGAGGCAGCTGGTGGCCTTGTGGGGAAGCTGAGGCAGCCTCGGTCCTCGCCGCGGTGGCCTGGCTGTCCAAGGAGGGGAGCCCCCCGAGAGCTCTAGCGAGTGAGATGGCCCTGCCCTGTCCTGCTCCTCCCGCCAGAGCCCGCCAAGAGCCACCAGAGAGAAATAATAGAACATTCCTTTTGGACATGTTTCCTCCTATTTTTACACTGTGGCTTGTATTTCCCATAACGTTTGGATGTTTAACTTCAGCATCCGGGGAGTAAAGGGGCCCGCGAGGCTCCCCAGTCTGTCCGAAAGTGCCTCAGGGCACACAGCCGCCCAGCACAGAAGCTTCTTAGCCCCACTTTATGGAGGGAACACTGAGGCCGAGGAGCAGAAGCGACTCAGCCTATGTCAAGGGCTCCTGAAGCAGCAGGGCCTGGATCCAGACCCAGGTCACCGGAAGCCCGTCGGGCTTTTTCCCGTGACACCATGCTGCCCCCCAGAGGTCAGTCTGATTTTCCAGAGAGACCTGTGGGACCTGGAGCCCCAGCTCCCACAGTCAGATCCTGCTCAGCTTATCAATGTGGCCTTCCAGGTCCCCCTCCCCCTGCACTCTGGCCCCTGTGCCCCCATTATCTCATACCCCCTCTCTGTGCCTCCAGCTCCTCACCAGCTGCACAGACTTTCTTGCTGTCCCTCAAATACGGCAGGCTATTCTCTGCCCCGGGACCTTTGCACTTGCTGTTCTGTCCACCTGGAATGCTACACCCCCAGAGCTTCGGTCATGCCGGATTCATCAGCGAATATAGTCGGTGTCTCTCAGAGCCCAGCTGGCCACAGTGTGGGGAGACTGGGAGGAGGCTGGTGACAGCCAGACAGTGGTCTGGGAACTGGTTGTAGTGTATTTCCTTTTGGGTCCTTAAAATGTAATGATGAGTGTCTTTGTTCAAAGGAAATGTGTTGAGTCTTACTATGTGCTGGGTCCTGGAGATAGAGTGGAACATGGCCTCAAAGTAGTAGAAAGGCACTCCTGAGCCAGTGCCATGGGGACTGGGAAGCAGAGGGATTGATACCAAAGCTCTGGAGGAAAACATTCCAGGTGGACAGAACAGCAAGAGCCAAGGTCCTGAGGCAGAGAATAGCCCACCATATTCGAGGGACAGCAAGAAAGTCTGTGCAGCTGGTGAAAAGTTGGGGGCACAGAGAGGGGGTATGAGATAATGGGGGGGTCGCGGGAGACCTGGAGGCCATGGTGACGAGCTGGGCAGTGAGTGGGCGAGGGCACTTCTGGAGAGAGCAGTCACTTTCTTTGACCTTGCAAAAGTAGGGTTGTTGTTGCAAACCACCTATGATATTGAAATTCCCACAAGAAGAATATAATCTGCTTTTCCCATCCGACCTTCTGTAGCCACAGGCTTCCTTCTTCCCGCCGGACCTGGGTTTTCATATAATACCGTGTTGGGCGACACAGGATTTTGGGACAATGCAGCTCTGCTTGGAGACAGGTCCTTGTCATTTTTCACACACCCTGAGATCTCCAGCTCTGGCCCCCCAGCCCTGGAGCCTCCGACACCCCCGCCCCTCATACCCCCGAGGTCTCCCAAGGGCAGGGAGTAGGGAGCGTCGGCCGACCTGTCCTTGCCACCCCCCACCCACCCCCTGGCCCCTTTTCTTCCCCAGGACTCTCCTGACCCGAGGCTGTGAGCCCTGAGGTTTGGGGAGAAAAAGAAACGTGAGCACAGAGCAGGAGATCCCAAATGTGACGCTGGACGCCCGTGACCCCTGCCCTCTGCCTCTCTCCTCCCCGCTCCATCTGGGCACCCGGCCCTGGCCCCCAGCTGCTCACAGCCCCGGCTCCGTGCAGGCCCAGCACCTGCCCTTCCGTTGTGTTCACGTTCCAGATGTGCTCCTCCAGCCGCGGGAAGCCGCAGCGTCAAAGGTCGGAGGGCGCCTCATGGGTTTTTGGGTGTTACTCGTTCCCCGTCGCCTCGCTCGGAGGGGATCGCGTCGCTGAGGGCAGACTGCCCATCCCCAGGGGTGGACCCCCATCTCCCCAGCACCTGGCACGGGTCTGGCTCACAGTAGGCGAGTGTTGGCCGCACGGAAGCACGGAGGCTCGCCCTCACACACTCTGGCAGGAAACGGGACGTTTGCTCCGCGGCGCTCCTTCTGAAGAGGAAGATGCAGGTCAGGGGAGGCCGGCAGACAGCAGCAAGGATTTGTGACACAAATTCTGGGGAATGTTCTAGGCTCCGTCCATCAGACCAGTCTCCCACACGGCCTCCACCTTCCCCCAACTTCTTTCCCTTTTCCCTTGGCTGCCAGGATGCTCCGAGCCAGCTTATGCAACCAGGGCCCGAAACATCTCCCTTGGGCCCAAAGAACGCCCTCCCTCCCTCCTCTGCCTCTGCTCTTTTCTGACTCCCTCTCGTTGCCTGACACATCCTGGCGCCACAGGAGAGAGGGCAGGTGACAAACAGCAGGAGGGAAAGGCTCTGTAGGGAGGCCCTGCCTGGGGGGGAAGGGGACAGAGGCGGGTCCCCAGGTGGGAGGCCCCACCCCCTCGGGGTCAGTGCCTGGTCCCCGTGATTGCCCACCTGGGCCTCCGGTACCTCCAGGAGCCAGCTCCAGAATCCCGCAAGGCCAGGCAGATAAGATCTCGCCAGATAAGCGATCCATTGACCCCGGACCTGGAAGGAGACGGTGGGGCCATGAGCTTTAACCGCCTGCCGCCATCAGACTCACACGGGAGCAAAGATAGCGGGTGCGGTCGGGTGTGGGACCTGCAGAGAAACCTCCCTGGTGGCACCGCCCGGCCGGGGGCACCACTCAAAGGTGAGGAGCAGCAGGAAATTCCAAACCCGGCCCCGCCCCGCCGGAGAGGCGGCCTCGGGGGCCAGTGGCCAGCCTGCACATGTCTGCCGCGGCCAACCGGGGCCTCAGTGTCCTCACCTGGAAAATGGAGCCATGCGAACTCCTGCCCAGAGTGGGCGGGAAGCTCAGAGGAGAGAGTCTGCCTTGGAAACGGGGGGTGCCGTGCTCCAGCGGCAGGCCCTGGCTGGCTCTCTCACCCCACCCCCCGCCGCTGCCCCCACCCCGCAGAGGGAGACAAGTCGATGGCTCAGGGCCACTCCTGGCGGCTGCCCTAAGGGGCTCAGAGCTCAGCAAGCAGACAGGCCCAGCTGTCCTCAGGTGGAGACCTCTCTGCCACCCCACGTCCTCTGCCCCCACAGCAGGTGCTCCAAAGGGCTTACGCCATCGGCCGGGCCTTCCCGGCATCCAGGCCAGATGCGAGAAGGGGAAGCCTGGGGGAGCCCAGGCCTCGGTCCGAGCCACAGCGTCTGCCCCAAGTGTGCGAGCTCAGGTGTGAGTCCGGCCCGTGCGGGTCCCCGGGACGAAGCCCCAGGGTTCCCGTCCTGCAGTTGCTGTAGGACGGGCAACGGCTCTGCCCCCTCTGTCCTGGCCCAGCGCTGAGCACCAGGAAGGGAGCAGATGCTGTCTGCCTGGGAGTGAGTGAGGCTGCCTGGAGCCCCTGGGAGGACCTGCCCTACCGAGGGGCGCTGGGGAGCCCATGAGGCCCTTGGCAGGTAAGTGGGCCTCAGGTGCCCACTCGGGAGTCTCTTGGGCATCAGCTGACCACCCCACCCCACCCTGCTGCTAGAAAACAGATTCCAGCAGGTCCCCTGCTTGGACAGGAGCCCCAGGGGGAGAGCTGGATCCGCTGCTCCCCAGCCAAGCAGCACCTGGAGATGCCCACGCCCTGGCTCCTGAGACTGCCCTCCAGGGGGCAGTGCCGGCCTGGGGACCTGCGGCCACCCGGCCAGTGGCTCCTCCTCCCTCCAGATCAGTCTGGAATCCTATGGGCGCTGGATCCCGGGAAGAGGGCTAGCTGCATGGGCGGCCCGCAAGGTGGGGAAGGGGGCGAGTCCCCAGCCCCACCCAGATAGGCTGGGGACTCAGAGGGGGGCGGCCCCTCCCCTCCGTCCCAGGCTCTGAGGACGGGGGGCTTCCTTCCCCCTGGACGGCCAGGCTGCACCGTCTGGTGGGTCCCCACTGGTGGGGAGGGGCAGTTCAGCCCTGACTCCTCCAGGGTGGGAGGGAAGGCCGAGGGCTGGGGCCTCCCAGGCTGGGCAGCAGGTGACATTGAAATGCCAGGAGCGGGGCCCGGCAGGGATGTGGAGGCAGGCCGAGCGCAGCACCGGTCTCTGGGGACTCCCCTCCTGCCCAGGCACCTGCCCCCGGGGGTAAGGTTGGCATGACGGGGGGGGGGGGTACCAGGCGCTGGCATGGGGCTCAGAGACCTGGGTTCAAACCCAGCCTCTGCCAAGGCCCACCCAGATCCCAAACCTCTCTGAGTCTCAGTTTCCTTGTCTATACTGTGGGGCTGGGAGAGCCTGTTCTGTCTGACTCTTAGGCAGGGAACAGGTTGGGCGTGGCCCCAGAGGCCCTGGGGACACACTGGGTCAGTGAGAGGGTCCCTTTCTACCCAGCACAGCTGGATCTGCGTCTCACCCCTAAGGCTCCTTGGAAAGGTGTGACCTGGGGCCTCAGCCGGGCTGGAAGCCGGGCCCAGCTGGGAGCCAAATGGTCGGGGACTGTGGAGTTCTGCTGGGCCCTCCTGCTCTCTTGAGGTCCTTGGGCCCACAAGCTGGAGGGGCCCCTCAGCAGGGCCAGGTGTGACCCCACCGAGGTCCCTGGTGGCTAGCCTCACTAACCAAACCCATGTTACCCTGGGGGAGACAGGCAGCTCCTCCCTGGGGCCAATTTCAGAGTACGGGTCAACCCAGGAGCTGTGGTCCCTGCCTGGCCCTGTCCTTGCCGTGCACAGGAGGGAGTTCCCCGTCCGTGGGACAGCCGGCTTCTGTTCCCAGACTTTCCTCATGCCCCACTGGGCAGAGCAGTGGGGAGCACTGTGTTGAGCCCGGAGCAGTGAGTTGGCTTGGCTCAGAGCAGCCATGTGTTGGGGTTAGGGGAGGGCAGCCCCGGCGGGACTGAGGGGAAGTACAGGGTTGCATTGCCGCCAGAGGCTCTAGGGAAAGGTCCTTCCTGCCTCTTCCAACTTCTGGGGGCTCCAGGTGTCCCTGAGCTGGAGGCCACACCCCTCCAACATCTGCCTCCATGGTCACAGGGCCCCTCCCTTCTGTGTGTCCTCTTCTGTCTCCTATAAGGACGCTTGGTGTTGGACTTAAAGGGTCCAGCCTCATCAAGGACGATCTTATCTCAAGATCCTTGGTTACACCTGCAAAGACCCTGTTGGCAAAGACAGTCACTTTCTGAGTTTCTGGAGCTTAAAACATGACTTCGTCCGGGTGGGGGTCTCAGGGATGCGATCCAGCCTACTACAACCCCTCATCCAAAATCCGACATAAAATAACATCACATGATAAAATCGGGTCTGGACACACTCGTGTCCATACGGGTCTTTTCAGGACTTTCTCTTCTGCTTCTCTGTGTCATCCTGTCTCCTGTCTTGCAAGAGGGGGCCTCTTGAAGACCCTCGAGCCACAGGTACGGGTCACAGAGTGGGGACAGAGATGAAATGGGGAGGGACCTGGGGGCATACGCTGCAGTCCCCAGCGTGTAAGACACTGACGTCCCCAGGGAGGTCATTGTCAGGTGCTGGAGAAAGGGGTTTCGAAGGGTCAGGAGAAGGAAGGCAGAGGGGCAGGGTCTCGGGACCTGACCTCGAGATCCTGGGGTGTGTTTGGACCAGCCCCTGCCCGCCCACAAGCCCCCACCATGAGAAGGTCCCCCCAGGAGCCTATAGCGCTGTACCCCAGCCTCATTCCCAACTCCAAATGGCCCAGTTTAGGCCACAGCCTCCAGCAGGGGTCGACCAAGCCTGGGTCCCCGTCAGATCCACCCACTGTCTTCTTGGGAGCTGCAGGTGAACTAAGAATGGCCATTTAAAAAAAAAAAAATTAAGATTTTATTTGTGGGTAATCTCTACCCCCAACGTGGGGCTCGAACTTACAACCTCGAGACCCAGAATTGCATATGATCCACCAGATGAGCCGGCCCGGCGCCCCCTGTTCTGATTTTTAGTGGGTGAAAAAATTCAAAAGAAGACCACGGCTTCACGACCCATGAAAGTCATAGGAACGTCAAAGTCAAAGTCAGTGTCCGTCAGTGAGTGTTCTAGCGTTGGATGCTTAACTGACTGAGCCACCAGGCGCCCCTGAGTTAAATCTTATCATAGGTCTGTATGCATAGAAAAGATGGAGTAGATGCAGCTTTGGTACTGTCCGCAGTTTCAGCCATCCACGAGGGTCTTGAAATGGATTTCCTGTGGATAAAGGGGTCTCCTGTACATCATTCTGTCCCGGGCTTATAATGCCTCAGACCCCATCCTACCCAGAGTCAAAGCCAAGTCCATACCCTGACCCCAAACCTCCCTGATCACTTCTCTTAACTTTCTCACAGATCCTTTACCTCTACCGCCCTGGCTGTTCTCTGCGCACACCAAGCTCCTACCACAGGGCCTTTGCACATCCCATGACCTGTCTGGACCACTCTTCTTGGGATCTCTGTGTCTCCGTTCCCCATCTCCTTTGGCTCTTAACTCAGATGACACCCGCCTGGTGAGGCCTTCCCTGGCCACCTGATGGAAAACTGAGGCTCCAACCCCAACTCAGCCATGCCGATCCTCATTCCCTCCGGAAGTCTCCTATTTGGATCTCATCATCATCCAACGGACCGTACATTCTCCTTGTTATGTTTACTGTGTGTTTACTTCCACCGGAGCGTAGGCGTTGTGTCCGCTTCGGCCTCTGCCGTGTTCCCAGCACCGGTGCCAGTCAAAGGATAGATCGGCAGTGGACATTTGTTGAATGGATAAATCCAGAAGACTGGAGTTAGAAACCTTCCACCTCACACCACCTGCATCCAAGGGGCTAGGCCTGGCTTCTGCCGGCTGCATCAGAGTGCAAACGTCCTGGGGGGAGGGATCATAGATGGGACTCCTAGAACCTTCTGTAGACAACATCCCATGGGTCAGTCCATGCCTTGCCCAGACCTTGCCGCCTCCTGTGGGTCCCCATAGCCCCCCTGCAAGGTGGGGGGGCTCAGCATCTTATGCCCATTTGGCAGGTGAGGACAGTGGAGGCCCAGAGCAAGGGCCCAGCTCTGGCTCTAGGCCCAGTGCTCCACTCACACTGGCAGGCAGGAGAGTGGAGACGGGGCTGGACGGATCCAGGCATGCCCGGAGGGGCAGGAGACTAGAAGCGGAAACAAGACACGGCGTGCGGGACTGAGGCTCGCCAGGGGCCTCCCTCCCAGAGGCTTCTCTTCCTGTCACCTCCCCGGCTCTGTTCTGACTGTGGGGCTGGTGAGCCTGCATGGTCCCTGCCCTTCATGGCCTCTGTTCCTGGCCCCCCACCTGCCATGCAGGGTTTCCACGGGGCCGGGCAGCTGCAGAGCCATGGCTGGCCCGGGCTCCATCACTCTATAAAGAAGAAGTCCTGGTTCCCCTGCCACCAGGCGCCTTCGGGACTGCTCCTGCCTCCCCGGGAGAAGCAAACGACCCACGTAAAAGCCTAAACCAGTGACGGGCGGCGAGAGCCGGCTGCAGGTAAGCAGACCTTCACAACTGCAGAAGCTGACAACAGCATTCAGCCCCTTAAATTCGGTCCAGCCCCAGGCCTGGGTGCTGGGGCTACCCAGCCAGAGGGGGCCGTGGGGCCCACAGCGGCCCCCGCATGGGGGAGTTGGGCTGGGGAAGGAGGCCGCCCGGAAACGGGTGATGTGAACAGGAACTTCTCGAGGCAGAGAGGCTCACGGCCTTGCCGCTTGTGTTTGCGCTTGTTTCAGGTTAGTTTAGTTTTTTTTTAAACATTTTACTTATTTATTTGACAGAGAGAGACAGCGAGAGAGGGAACACAAGCAGGGGGAGGGGGAGAGGGAGAAGCAGGCTTCCCGCCCAGCAGGGAGCTCAGCGTGGGGCTTGATTCAAGGCAGATGCTCAGTGACTGAGCCCCCCCAGACCCCCCTCGTTTTAGCTTCTGTTTTCGTTGCAAGTGAAGAAACCAACTCAAAGTGGCTTCGTGGGCCTCTGGGTCCCACAGTTCCAGCGACGCGGGGCTCTGGTCTCTGTGGTCCGAGGGTTGTGGTGTCTGCTGGCCTGGCTCTGGGGCACCGTCACCCCCCACCCTGTCACCCTGTCACGGGTGAGGCCCTGGCAGCTCCCGGCCAGCATGTGTCCCCTCTGAGCTCTCACGAAGAAGAGCGTGTGTCCCCAGTGTTTTCCACAAAAGTTCCGGGACAGAGGGGGCAGAGCTCAGGGGCAGGCCTGGAGCAGAACAGGTTGGGGCCAGCCCCCAGGGCCAGGGAGGGACAGGAAAAGCAGGGCAGCGGGGTGAGGCCTCCGGATGCTGAGCCTGCAGAGCTCAGGTCGAAGCTGCGAGAGACACCCCCACAAGTCAGAGGTTGTGGGGGGCCCTGGCCTGCTTCTCTCCCAGGACCCTGGCCCTGGGTTGGGGATGACTGTGGTCAGTGCTTGCCAAGTGTCACTGGGTACGGACTACGGCCCTGGATTCGTCACCCACAGCGAGCCGAGGCTCTACAGTGAGGGCAGTTCTCACACTGTGTGCCTTGGAACCCCCAGGCTCTCCTTAAGCAGATTCTTGGGTCCAATCCCAGAGGTTAGGATTGAGCGCAGGGGAGTGGATGCCGGCGCGGGGGTGGGGAGCCACCTATGGGGGTCTCTGTCCCTGGGGCATTGCTTGGTCCTTGTGCTTTATTTTTAAACAAGAGGTCTTTAAAGGTAAGAGAGTAGATTTCTCAGGGAGGCAAAGGCGCCTATGACGCTGACACGGGACTTGAGCAACACGGCCCGGGGGTGGGGGCTCAGCAGCCTGGCCCCGCCTCTCCCCGCAGGGAGGGCCAGCTCCCCATGAGGGAGGAGTCTCTGCTCCCCCTTTTACAGGGGAGAACATTGGGGTCAGAGGAAGCCCCACTTGCCCTAGACTTTGGTCAGTACGGGGTGAACCTGGGGCTGCTCCCCGGCTCCCGCAGCATTTGGGGGGACCTTGGGTCCAGACCTTGCACATCGCACCCCTCTCCCTGCCCATCAGCTCCGCTAAAGGGAAGGAAGCCCTTTTGGGGGCTGCTGGGCCTCAGGACAGGCCTGGGCACGGTGCTCACGGGCTCCCCTGGAGGAGGCAGAGGGAACAGCATCGCCGGAGGCTGGTGGAGTCCAAGGTTCCACAGCGGCCCCCACAGCCCCGGGGCTGGACCCCAGGAAGCCGAGTGGGGGCCTCCATGGAGCTCCCGGCTGAAGCCCGAGGTCTTAGCAGCCGCCCGTCCAGCCCGTGGCCCGGCTGCTGTCATCAGAGCTGCGTTCCGTCGTCCTTGAATCCAAGCAGCCCGCTCTGGGTGGTCGGAAGAAAGTCATCACGTGCTCCGGGACGTGTGCAGGGAAAATTCTCCTGGTTCCTCGCCCGCAGCCCAGAGACCCGATTTCCAGGGTTAAGTTCTGCCGCTGCTTCTCACACGCCCTTAGACGTGTTCGATGTAGGCCCAGCGGACGTGCGCGCGAGCACATGCCAGTGCAGACCCATCTCGGAAAACCCCAGAGCGGGGGCTTCGGGTCCCAGCCCCGCATCCGCGTCCGCTCTCGGGCTTGCGGAGGGGGCGCGGCATCTGCTCGGCTGGACCTGGTTTGGCCCGGATGGCAGCCCAGTGAGCCAGTGCGAGGCCCGGCATCGCTGACCGGGCTGGTCCCTGTTGCTTTCCTGTCAGCCACGCGGCAGCAAGACCCCGGGAGCCCCGCCCCGTGGCAGGGAGGGAGGACATCCGTGGGCTACATTCCTAGACCCGGGACGCGGGTGCCAAGGGTGTGTGCATTTGGGGGGCTGGCCGTGTCGTCCTCCAGCTTACAGGGAGCAGGAGGAGGCTGGCTTCTCCCCGTCCCGCGCAGGGAAGTGCCCCGGGGTCTGTTGCTCTGGGAGGACAGCTGGACAGGTGCGACACCTTCGTAAACATGGGAAAAGCCCTTCCGCGCCCCAGGAATGGGGGAGGTTGGCAGCGGAAGTCTGAAAGGACAGAAGAGGGACGTGGCATGGGGGCCGCGGGGGAGGGCAGGGCTCCAGCTTGATGTGCCCGCCAGCCTCCTGCCCCGTCCTGCTAAGGACAGCACGCATGTGCTCTTGTCGTGATGTATGGAGAGTGTGTGCGCTTGAGAAGGCCGGAGGCGAGGGGGCGACAGGTGGGAGGCGGCTAGTTCCGGACCGAGAGTGTGAAGGCTGGCGGCCCCTCGCTCGGCTCCCTTCGGAAGCAGTCGCATTTAAGAAGATGTGTTCCCACCCCGCCACGCCCTGCGTCGGACACTGGAGGTCACCCTGGGCATGCATGGGGGGCCCCCGGGTCTGGGTAACCTGGGGACAGGACGGGCAGGTAACTTATTAACCAGACTCTCCGAACGGGGAAGCGAGCCTCGGGGAAGGAATTTCCTTGTAGTTCGGCACAGAAACGTGACTCAGCAGGAGCTTCCGGGCATCCCAGCCACGGCCATGGCCGTGCCCGGCAGGCCACTGACCCCTTGAGGGCACCCAGGACCTCTCTGCAGCCTCGTGGCCACATCCGGAGCCAGCCCGACTCGGCTCCGGCTCCCCGTGGCCACCTGGGGCTCTGGTGGGTCTCAGCTGTGGCCGGGGGACAGCGGGAGGTGGGTGGTGGCGGGGACCCAGGTGGGGCAGTGCAGGTTGGCAGGGGGTACGGGTGGTGGCGGGGGGTGGGGCACGGAACTGCTTCTGTCCCAGGGCTTGTCCACATAACTGGTTTGTCGTCCAGTAGGAGAAATAAAGTGGGAGTCGCACGGGTGACGGGAAGCGTTCTATCTGCCACCTTAAACACGAGAAGTAAAGCAGGGGACCTTGATTTTAATCGCTTATTCTACTTAATGTAGCATTTCCAACGTCTGACCCTGTCAACCGACGGTCAGCGTGGAAACATTATCTGTGTGACGTGTGTCATTCCTGGTACCTTCGTTCAATGTCTTCAAGGCCCACGTGGACCTCACACTCACAGCGCCCCTTGGTTTGGGCTCCCCACCGTTCACGGGCCCAGCAGCCGCAGGTGGGCAAGTGGAGGGTCTAGGCCACCTTCCCTGGCTCTGCCCTTGGAGAGCCTGCAAATGCACGTCCATTTTGGAGTGTCCGAAACCACACGGCGGGGGCCTCAGCCCGGCGTCTGCCTAGGGGAGAGCGTCCGGGCCCGTCGCGGCGGGGACGCCTCCCGAGTCCCCACGGGCATGTGGCAGGAAGGTTCTTGAAGACGCGGTGGGCGGGGATGAGGTCCGGGCCTAGTTTTAGCGGTGTTGATCTCCTGGGCTCAGACATGGTGACGGGTCCTCTCAGGTACTGCCCGAGTCAGCTGAGGGTGGGGGAGGGGAGCTCTCTGTTCTTCCTCAGAAATATTTTAGTGACTCTAAAATTCGTCCCAAACAAAAAGTTTATTTAAAAAAAAACACACACAAAAAAACCCTTTAAGAGTGAAGGACCAAAGGATGTCTATGACAAAATTTCACTCATACCATAAAACCATTCCTAAAAACCTATATGCAACCTTCTCCTTTGGGCAAAGCCTGCACAGGATGTAGGCGAGCATGGTTTGCAGAAGCCGGACGTCAGGCAACACAGGACAGTAAATTCCTGAGGCGGTGAGTCCTGCGACTTCCGAAGCTTGCAGCCTCGAGAGTCCCCAGGTCATGGTACGGGGCGGGGCTCCCCAAGCCGAGAAGGGCCCTGAACTCGGGGACAGCAGTGTCTGGGGTGTGCAGAAGGCCTCCGCGTGTTCAGCCAAGAACTGACCAGCGTGCACGTGGAGGAGCAACCCCGGGCCGAGGAAAGAACCCCTAGAGGAATGCATGACAAATCACTCCGATTGTCCCCGGACAGGAAGGCCTCGCAGCGGACAGCGGCTGCCGTGGACTGAGCAGAAAGGCCTGGCTTCCTTAGTGATCGAAGTCAGCCGTAGGTGAGACACGGCTCAGGTCCCATCCGAGAATTCTAAATGTGCGACGCCAAGCCATCACATTCAACGACAAACATGTCACCTAGCTCTACCTCGGAGCAAAACTCAAGAATATTTACAGGAATAAAAAGTGCCCGGCACCCAGCTCTGTGCGACTCGCCGTGTCTGGCCTCCAGGCAAACGTGGCAGCGGGGGACAGAAAGACCCTATGCAGATGGCGACTGTCTGCCTGCGCCTGCCCCTGGTCCAGCCCACGCCGCTCCCCACCCTGCTTCTCTGCCCCCAGAGGCTGACTGGTCACCCGCTTCCCGGCCTGTGGGTGCTGGTTGGGCTCAGCCGGTGGAAGGAGCCAGAGACTGATCGGGAGCGTGGAGAGAGGGGCTGGCTTCTTTCCTGCCGAGCCCCTGGGGCCACCGGGGACACGGGCGTCCCCCCTCTACTCAAGGCCACAACTCTGGTCAGCACCCTGGGCTCCCTGACTGCCCCCTCCTGGCAGCGGGACAGTAACCAGATTCTCCCCATCCCATTTCTTCCGCGTGCCCCCCGGGGTGGGCTGGCGGTTTCCCGCACGTCCCCCCGATGCACCAACACGTGTGTCCCTGAAACAGAGGAGCGACGTCGGTGACAAGGACAACCGGACACACCCCTCGCGGGATGCTCCCCGTGTGCCGAGGACCTTTACTTAATCCTACCATTAGCCCTTTTTTAACCGCTGTGGAAACCGAGGCTCGGAGCGGGTTAGCCGCGTCCATGTTCAAGCCAAAGACTCCAGGGCTGGGAGGAAGCTGAGGGTCGTCTCTGAACGGTGGGTGCGGGATTGCGCCCGATCTCGCACAAAGTGTCAAGCAGTCACCCTGGGACTTAGCAGGGGCCCCTTTGGGGTCCACGGGCCCCAGGGCCCATCACTTCCCTCTCCGGCTGTGGCCCCTCCGTGGGTCCCTGGGTGGACCCCTTGACCCGTGACTCGGGCCGGGCTCTGATCCGCGCACGCACCCTGGGGGGCCAAGCACCGCTCGCCGGCTGCGGGCAGGGCTGTCGCCGGCGGAAGCTTGACCTCGGTGGCCCGAGCATTGCCCGAAAGTTACCCCAGAGTTCAAGCGACCTGCGTGTGACTCTCCGTTTCCTTTCTATTCAAGTCGAGGATTAAAGAGGAAAGTCGGCGATCCGAGTACAAGCTAAAAATACTCCCAATAAATAAACACTGCGGGTCAGCAATCGGCATCCTATGAGGCGGCAATTCCAGATGGGCAAAGGCCACCGTTTATGGCCGTGGATTTGGGTTGGTTGCCCGAAGAATGCCAAGTCCAAGATAAAGGTAGGCAGAGTCCTGTCGGGTAAGGGCGCCATGACCCACCGTAAGTCATTAACCTCCCCCGGCTTCACCTTGGCGGGGCCAGACGCCTCTGATGTGCCTTCCTGGGAAGGGTGCCGTGGCCGGTGATCCAGGCGGAGACCTGGCTGGAGTTGGGCACCGAGCCAAGATGGAGCCGGTTGGCTCGCGGCCAAGTAACGAGGACACATTCTGGCTGGGGTGGTTCGTCGTCCCGACTGGACAGCACAGCTCTGGGGCCATTACCAAGTGATGACTCCGGGCGCGTTATCAGCTTGAACTCTCGGGGGCAGAGCGACACTCAGTGCCCAGGAGCCGATGCCGTTCGGTAGGGGGGCCCCTCTCTGCACCCCTGCGCCCCGGCGAGGCTGCCGGCTGTGCGTGTGGGACTGCAGGAGGAAGGCAGGGGCAACTCTTTCGGGCTTTGATGCAGGACTTTAACCCAAAATCAGGGGGTTGGAGATTTCAGCCCGTGGGTCTTGAAAACTTCGGAAGACTCTGGAACCTTTCCGAGGCTCAGTTCGTATAAAATCGGGTCAGGTGCTCAGCCGGTATTTGGAGAATGAAAAAAATAAACAAACAAAATGAATTAAAAGAGGGGGCGATAAGAGAGCCTGCTTTCTGGGACTATACAGAAGATTCCAGAAGGTTCCGTAGAACCAAGGGCTTAGCCCGGAGCCTGGCGCAGAGAAGGGGCTTGATCCTTGCGTCTGCTCCTGGTGCGACTATCATTTTACGGACGTCTTAGTCTTGGGGTTCGGAGAGGGAGAGAGACGAGCTGGATGCCATACAAAGTCCTCTGCCCCGTGGGGTTCGCGGTGGACCCTAACACGGTCCACTCTGCCTCATTTCTGGGGCTTTCCCTGCGTTCGCCCGCAGAATGAGCCGGAGCTGTTTCTCCTCCACAGTGAGGCCCATTTCCCTCCCTGGCCCTCTGCAGCCGCGTTTGGGGGCCTCGGGGGGCGACGGAGGGATGACATGGAGGTTCCGGGAGGGGCTGGGTGCTCTCAGGAAGGGCCTCCGAGCCCCCCCGCGCAGGACACGGCAGGTGAGGCTGGGCGCAGCCGGGGCTGACGTCGCCCCCCACCGCGTACCCCGGATCTGCAGGTGACGGCACCTGTCGTGTGCCAGCTCACAGCGGGAGAAGCTCTCTTTGGAGAGGGCTCGGGGGCGGCAGTCTGGGCGGAAGCACACTGAATTAAGGAAATTACCGGAAAGCAAAGGGAAGGTTTTTGTTTGTTTGTTTTAAACTCAGGGGTGTGCTTGTCTGGAGCTGCTGCTGAGCACTGGGGACTGGGGAGTCGAGGCCACCCTTGTGGTCACCAGGGAAGCCTGCGAGGCCGCCGGAGGGTCCTCTGCGGACGCAGGCACACGTGCTCTGCAGTCCAGCTGCTTGCCCTGGGCGTGCTCCTTTATCTGCTTTTCACAGAATAGCTCGGGAGCACAGCCCTGGGGTCAGAGCTGGGAGTCGTGGGACGAGTTCGGAGCCCAGCTCAAGGGCAGATGCTGGGCGTGGCCGGCATCCTCTGCACTTTGCAATTTCACGGGCCCCAGGGGGAGCTCTGGGTTGGGAAATGGCTTGGACGCCAGGCTGTTTTATTCCGGAATGTTCCCCTTGACTCTGGAATAGGGGAGGGGCCCCGGAATTCCTACGGGGCGCCTGGGGGGTGGGGGCACAATCTGGTGCAGAGGGGTGGGCAGGAGGGCTGGTCAGACCCTGTCCGCAGAACCAGCCCCCCCTCCTGTGCTGCCCTTCTCGTGGGAGCAATGACTGGGATGCAGAGGCGGGCTGCGGTGACACCCGCCCCTCTGCCCCACCGCACCCCAAGCCCAGGCCTTTCCAAGGGCTCCCATTGCAAGAATGTAACTGCTGGAATTACCTGGCGTCTCCACACCAAACACCCGGCAGAGACGGCTCTTCCAAGCTCAGTCTGCACAGGACCTGAGCGCTTTGGCTGGGAGACTCTGTCTCTGTCTCTGTCTCTGTCTCTGTCTCTGTGTCTGGCAAGGGAGATCCCTCCACTGAGCGCCAGGGCTGGGGGCGGGGGGCTGGGGCAGCGGGAGCCTCAGAATGTCGAGACCTCATTGCCCAGGTGCCCAGGAAGAGAAGCGTCTTGCTCTCGGTGACCCCGCAGGCTTTCAGCAGGGATGGGTCTAAAACACAAGCTGCCCCCCACCCCATGCTCTGATTTTCCAAGAGCAAGTTCCCGTTTCCTCTCCTGGGCTCCTGGAAGGGTGCTGACCAAAGGCAAAGCCTGACACACCCCCTTCGGAGCATCATCCACCAGGAAACCAGCCCGGGCACAGCGGACGGGAACTTTTTTGCAAGCATCTCCAGGCTCACGCGGGAGCTCGATGGGCAATTAGCAAACGTCTCAACCCCTCTTCTCCCGTGAGGCGGCTGTTTCAGATGTCAGATTCCTGCCAAGCTTCACGTCTTGTTCTAAAACCTCTTTTCCGGGGGGGACTCCAGGGAAATTAACGTTCTGCTGGAAGAAAGCAAGCCCCTTGGCCGTGAGCTCGTGGCGCGCTCTCTGGGGAGGGAGCTCAGCCGCCGCAGGACCTGTATTCGCGTCGACAGCAAGAGATTAATTGGTGTGGAGCGAATTATGGAAGTGGGCAAAGCCGCTGCCACCTCTGATGCCTTTGAAGCCGGGGTCCGCAGTCACAGGCCATCGCTCGCCGGGTCTAGGTGGGGCTGTAGGAACCCGGCCTCCCGCTTTTGTCCTCTCCGAGACCCCTTCTCCAGGATCTGGACATGGGGCCCCAAGTCAATGTGTGTTAGAACCGGGGGAATGGGTTTGAGCACAGTGCGAAGCCAGTACACCCTCGCTCGCGAACACTGATCGACTCTGCACGGATCCTGTTTAACCTTCCTAACAACTCCCCTTGGTGGACGGGCACACGGAGGCACAGAGAGGGTTACCCACCTGCAGAATGCCACAACCAGGGTTCGGCCCTGGGTGGTTGTCTCAGAGCCAAGTCCACTCCCCCCCCCACACACACCTCTGCCAAGCTGCTGGTGTGAACGGGCAGGTGGGGAGAAACACCGTGCCCCGTTTCACCGTTACGGCTTCTTAGTCCTTTGTCCCCTGCGTGGCCATGAGCTCTCATCCCGGCAGGCTGGGGCTGGGGACAAGGGGGCATGCTTGGGCCCTCACGGGGGTAGGGGACACCCAGAGGAGGTGAGAGATGCTGGGAGCTATCACGGCGGCGGTGCTGCCCACATCCTCTGGGGTCCGAGGGTCCGGAGGGGGCCCGAGGTCCTGCCTTTCTCACCAGCTCCAAGGGGGTGCTGACGCTGGTTTTCTGCGGAGGAACGAGGGAGCCTAACCGGGCAGGCGAGGAGCCCCAGGGAGATGCCGCCGCGGCTGTCTGTTCGTGGGGAGTCCCAGGACGTCAATATAATGGCTTCACAGATAGGCAAGAAGCGCAGGGAATGAAGGTCTCCTTCAATCCCCAGCAGAGCGAGACTCAGTGCCCCGGTGACCTCGGGGTGGGGGGGCCCCACAGGAGCCAGCCAAGGGCGGCGGGGAAGGGGAGCAAATGCTGGTCCAGACCAGAGCATCACAAATAAGAGTGTGTGAGTGCCCTCCCCCAGCGGGCTGGGGAGCACAGCTCTAGGGAAAACCCGTCCCCCTGGAAAGAGGCCTCTCCCCGCCCACCTGGTCCTGCTGCCGCCACAAGGTGATGCTGTTTTGCGGGGGCGGGGTGGGGGGGTGTCTGGTTTTCTCTGACTCTGACCCTAGAGATCCGTGGCTACTGAGCAATGCTCTCGGGCTCCCGGGGGCTGAAGGTCACTGCGGTCCTGGTGAAGGGACGGGGGACCTTCCCGTTGGCTGTGGGTGTGTCTGTATGTGGGCGGGGGCACCGTGTGCTCACGTACGTGTCTGCATCTCCGCAAGCATGGGGTATACTCCGTGTGTTTGTGGGCACATACGTGTGTGCATGCGTGTGCACCCGTGTGCGTGCGTCTTTGTGTGCTTGGCGTCTGCTCGTGTGTGCCTTCGTGTGAGTGTGCATGTGTGTACACGTGTGTGTATACGTGTGTGTGCATAGTGCACAGTCCTGTCTTGCACGCACACGTGTGCATTTCTGCCCATGTGCTTAGGTGTGCAGATGGGCGTGTGTGCACATCTGTGTGCGTGTGTCTGCTTGTGCGCACGCCTTCAGACCCGTGTGCGTGTACCGTGCACGTGTGTTCGCATGTGTGTGTTGGACGCAGTGAGGACTGTCTCCTTTCGGAGCTGCCCATCTCTCCTGCTCCGGCCGGTGCCATGCATGGCTCAGGACTGCGCTCAAACGTCGGGGCCCCGGAAGGAGCCCACCCTGAGCAAGGGGCTGGCGGGGTCCCTGAGGGGGGCATCCTGGCGGCAGTGTGAGCCTCACACGTGGACACCTCTCCCCACCACGCTCTGAGCTCCTCGGGTTCAGGTCCAGGTGGCGCTCCACCGGCTCCCTGATCAGGACACAGGACCCGGCCTCTAGTGACCGGCTCTGAGCCCTGAGTGGGGCTTCCTATCAGCCAGCCCTGCTCTGGGCCATTACTGCGGTTGGTTTAGGTCTTCCCGTGGCCCCCAGAGGCAGGTTCTGTACACCCTGTGCTGGGATGGGGAAACTGAGGCTCAGAAAAGCAGACACTCAAGCCAGCAGCTAGGACGCAGAGGGCCAGCGTCCACCGCGGACCTGAGATGGTTACGGCGTAAGACGAATCAGACTCCTCTGGCCCCAGCATGGTTTTGTCAAGAGGCTCTGCACCAGCATCTCTTGTTACGAGGGACCGTGATGGCGCCCCACAGAGCAGTCGGCCACGGGGGCTCCTTCTCAAGTGCTCCCTCTGCAGGAGGCCTCCCTGACCCTGTCAGAGAGAGTCCGGCTTCCCCTGTGCCCCTGCAGCCTGGGCTTCCACCCGGTGTCCCGGGGTGCGTGAACAGTTTGTGAGGCAGTGAGCGGGAAGCTAGGGGTTCAGGGACTCCCTGAGCCCTTTGAGAGCCCGGAGAAGCCCACTGAGAGCTCAGGAGGCCGGGGTAGTGCAGCCACAGAAGCCCACCCCACCCCCGCACGAGGGCCAGAGGGCGAGGTGTGCACACCCTGGGGGCCCCGGAAGAGCCCCCCAAGGGGTGGCCGTGTGTGTGCCACCAGGAGAACCCCAGGCTGCTCTGTGTCCTCACGCTGCCACCACCCCCCAGGCCCAAGTGACCCCCTTGTGCGAGTCCCACTCCTGATGGGGGCAGGGATCCCCCCAGCTGCCCTGAGAGCCACCCCGGGAGCTGCTGAGGCTCCAGACGCCGCCCTTGCTGCCTGCCCCGTGTCCCGAAGGCAGCTGTGCACACCCTCCGACGTCTGGAGAGACCAGCGTTGCCAAGCGTGGCCTCCCTGTCTTTGTCCTTACTGGGTTAGTCGATGGGCTTGTCGTGGGGGTTGGTGGGCGCCTGTGGTCAAGTCACTGGTCTCCTCTGTTTAGGAGAACCGTCCGTGGCTAACGTGGAGTGTGGACCTGTCGTGCGGGGCCCGCGCCCCAGAGAACGGGCTGCCGGCTGTGCCGATCTCTCCAGAACACCATTTCCATTCAGCTTGGTCCCATCTTGACATTAGCCTCTCGAAGGCGTCCCAGGGTGTCCGGGCTGGATGCCGGCAGTGGAGTGTCTCCAGAGGGCGGTTGTGTCGGAGGCCCAGAGGGTCGGCACGTGCCCCAGGCTAAGCCGCGTCTCTGCGCCCCCCCCCACGAGAGAGAGCTGTGCGTGTCGGAACCCCGCACCACGCGCGGCGAGGCCAGGTCCCCGAGACACCGCCCGGCCGCTCTGTGGCACAAGAGAAGCGAAATGGGAGCACGAGGAAGGGGCAGGCCGGCCGGCAGGCTCAGGGTGAAATCAAGGGCGTGGACTCATCCTGTGCTTCGTGGGGGGAAAAGAGAAAGAAAAAGAAAAAATATTTCCCCAGGAACTCACCTAGGAGAAGCCTTCCGGCATCTGTCTCCAGACACAGCCTCTGGAGCTCGGCCCTGGCGCTGCACCGTCCCCCGCACCCTTGCCCCTGGCCTCACAATCCCGTCCAGGTCCCCCCCTGCGACGCGCTCCCGGCCCAGGGCTCAGACAGGGCTCGTGCCTGCACACGGCCATGCCCTGAGCCTGCTCCCCTCTGGGAACGAAGTGCCCCCCCGCCATCCGCCCTGTGCTTCGTAGACAGTTGGCGCTTCATAAATGTTGGTTGCCCGGATGGAATCTGGGTGTGAAAATTTGTCTCCAAGCCCAGAACATTCTGTGCCCACGTGCTCCGGGAAAGAGGAGCAGCGTGGGTATAGGCTCCCTGTGGGAGGGGGAGGGGCCTGCATTGGTCCCGGGACACCCCCCCCCACCCCAAGCCCGCGGGGATGGGTGTCCTCGTCCCTGGAGGAGAGCGGCGTGGGGTGGCAGCGTTGCAGCGGGTGCAGATTCATGGTCTGGAGGTCGCGAGTGCCGCGAGGTCTGTCTCTGGAGGTGGGAGAGGCGAGCTAAGCAGGGATGCATTCTGACCCCAGACTCGGAGGCATTAATTACTCAAATGAAGAAGTATGAAATCAAAGGCCTGGCTTTAAAAATTAAACTCAGATTAGCCCCTTGCTCCACTTCCTGTAAAATCAAAACCACTTGCTTGAGGAATGGACTCCAGGAGGGGAGTGTGGAGAAGACGGACCTCTGGGCCAGCACCAGCCCCAACGCGGGACCGGGAGTGCCTTCCGGGGGGGCGGGGGCTGGTGGCCCTCATGCCCTGGGTGAAGACCCCAGGCCCTGTAATGGCCTCCCACAATGTCCTGCGTCCCGCCAGTCCTGGAGGGAGCTGTGCCTGGAGCCCCGCGGGGGAGGGAGCCCGGCTGGGGGGGACCAGGCTGGGGTAGATTTGGGGCAGAAGCCGAGAAGGCTTCCTAGGGTGAGAAGACCGGGGAAGCCTCCTGAGTCAGCACGGGCCCCTCCAGGCCAGACTCGGCCTTGGCCCGGGAGCATCTGGAGGAGGGTTTCTGGGGTCGTCGACGACTCCACACACGGTGTAGGGCTCCTCACTCATTTGAATCAGACGCATTCGAGTCACGATGTCCTCAGGGATGTTTCTAGGATGCTGATCCAACCTTACTTCCCATCCTAAAACTTTCTGCCTACAGCAGAAAGGTCTGAACCCCTCTGTGAACCTCGAAGCCCTCCGGGATCGGCCCCCGGACACTCGGGGCCCCTAGAGAATTTGCTCCCGGCCTCTGCTCTTCCTGCTCCTGGTGGCCTGCGAGCACCCTGGTATCCAGCAGAGCTCCTCCCCTTCTCCCCCAAACCTGATCAGTCCTTGCTGTCTGCTCCCCAACCGCCCCTGCTGCTCGGGAGGACAGGACCAGGGTCCTGCTCTGTAACCGCGTTTGCACTCTGTAGCACCTGGACCGGGACATGAGATGGGCTCTTCCCCGCCAGAGCTGGACTTTGCCACCCCCGCTGCATTCCTTGCTAAGTGCCCGGTGTCCCTGCATGAAGCGGGGCCCCCTGGCTCTCTGCATTTCTCTGTCTTGTCTGAGCTGGGCACTCAGGCTCACCAGAGGGGGCTGGGGCAGCCCTGGAAACCACAACAAATGGGGACCTAGGGGTTCTGGGGCCACCAAGGAGCCCTCAGAAGTCACGGCCCCTGCCTCATGGGCTCGGTCTGCCGACGTTTGCCCTTGAGACAGTGGGTCAGTGGGGATGTCACCTTGGGATAGCAGACCTCACAGGGTCCCATGGCTACAAAGACACCTTCCGGAAATGCTGAGCAAAATCTCGACCTGCTTGTCCAGAGATGCGGACAGGAAGAGCCCCTGGCCCGGACCCCCACACCTTGGAAGGCTCCTGCAGTGGGTGCGTTGGTGGCCTCTAAGAGTTGTTCCTGCCCAGAGTCTCAGAATGTGATCTTATTTGACATAGAGGTCTTTGCAGAGAAGGATCTAGAGTCAAGGGGGACATCCTAGGTTGCCTGGGGTGGCCTGTATCCCGTGGCGGGCGTCTTTGCAAGAGACGGAAGAGGAGACACACACAGACACAGAGGAGGGGACACGTGACCATGGAGACAGTGGCGGGAGGGGAGCAGCCACCAGCCCAGCTCGGGCACAGCCCAGGGATGCTGGGAGTCGCGGACCAGCCCAGCTCGGGCACAGCCCAGGGGTGCTGAGAGTCGCAGAAGCAGGGGAGGTGGGAATGACTCTCCCCTAGCGCTTTCAAAGGAGGACAGCCCCACCCACATGCCAATTTTGGTCTTCTGCCTCCTGCTGCTGTAAGCCACCTTGTCCATGGTATTCCGTTACAGTCGCCCCAAGACCCTGATCCAGGCCCAGAGAGGGATAGCACACCCCACCAGCAGCCAGTTTCCCCCCACATCCCCACGTCCTTGCCCCTGCGGACAGCGGTGCCTGCCCCACAGGCTTGGGAAGGCCCACGGTCATGTCATGTCGCGCTGGGTACTCGGAGCGGCGCCTGGCACCTTCTCAGTGCATTATTCAGTTTAGGTGTTAAGATGTTTATAACGTATCCAGTCCCTCAGCTTGTAGGTGGGCAGCTCATATTTGCAGTCGTGCTGGTCAGCCGACAAAGCCTTTGTTGAGCCGTGAAAATGGGCAAAATGGTTGCGTCCAGTAATGGGCCTATACTACTCTCACTAAAGGGGCTGCTGGTTGAGTTGAACTGACCTGAGTGGATGGAGTTCAGGAACAGCGTGATCCAGGAGCACAGGGACTTTGTCCAATGCCTGACTGCATTCTCAGGACTTGAGCCTATGCCTGACTCATGGTAGGTGCTCAGGAAATCAGTGTTGAATGAATTGGTGATGAGTGACTCTTCTCCCCTCACTGCAGGCTAGAGTTTCAGTCCAATTAGCGGGGGCCTCTCACTTATGGTCATGCCTAGGGCAGGGGCAGAACATCTTTGAAGGAAAATGCAGGTCATGGGGGTAGAAGGGACTCACATCCCCAAGCTACAGCAACAATATTAAAAAGATCACAGAAAATACTGTGAACTATGATTTCCTAGAGACTCAGGAAAGCGATCTTTTCTGCAGACCCCACGTGGTGCCTGAGGTCCGGGTGGGAAGACAAGGTGCCAGGAAGCCAAGGGTGCCAAGAATGTGCAGAACCCAAGCCAATGACCGTGAAGCCGGGGAGCAGGGCCACTCAGCCTCTGGTCCTCGGTCCCGGAAGGGTTAGGCGAGGCAGCCCAGGATACCACACAGCCTGTGTGAGGCCTGGCGGTTTCTCAGGGGGACTGTGGGGTTGAGTAGCCCAGTGTGCCCATGGCCAGGAGGGGTGCGGGTATGGGGCGTGAAGAGTTCATGTGGGGACCCAGACAGGGGTCCAGTGGGCACAGAGGTCTCAACCTCCCCAGGAGAGGTCAAGAGCAGCTCGCAGGGAGGCCCCGCACAGGCACCCTAGGAGGGAGCCCCAAAGGCCAGCCCTCTGTCATGGCCCCAGGGAACCCCACGGGGACCCCTCGCCTGAGCGCCTGGGAGGCCCGAGGGCGTGAGCAGGGAGGGGGGGATGCTCGCCTGCCTGACCGTGCGGGAAGGGAGGTGGTGGGCGGGCGCCCCACAGGGACACCCACCCCCAGGAGGTACGCGGGGAACTCCCTCGGGGCCTTGGAATGTTCAGTGCCCCTCCGTGGGCAGGACCCCGCAGCACATCTCTGCCCTCTGCTCCTGCCGGGGAACATGAGTACAGCTCCGAGGGCTCCTTTGGCTCGGGGGGCCGGGAGAGGCATCAGGGGTCTCCCGGCCACAGCCTGGGTGAAGACGGGCTCCGGGTGCTAAGGGGACTCCTGCACGGGGGGAGAGGGAGGCAGCCCAAGGGGACCGTGTCCCAAACCCGACTCGTGACTCTCCTGGCACAACCTCGACCCTGCACCTGCCCCCCGACCTCCTGCACGGGAGTGGCCCCCGCCGCCCGCTCATGGCCTCTGCCCTCATCTGCCCTCCTCCCCAGGCCCTCCTGGCTCCGTCGCCCAGCGACACCCCCACTATTCTGGCTCGTGGCCGGGCGCTTCGTCAGGCTTGCTGAGGTCCCCACGGGCGGCCTGGCAGGCAGTGGCCTACGGTGCTGGGAGAGACCACCGGCTGCAGTGGGGAGCGGACTTTGGGGAACAGGGGGCCTTCCGGGGGAGGCTAGGTGAGCAAGGACAGGTGACTGTGCCAGAAGCAAGGGGGCCTAGGACCCGCTGCGCCCCAGCTTCTCTTGAGACCCCGAAAAAGGCCTTCAAGATAGAACGTCACTGGTTTGTTCGTTTTTACTGAGCCCTTTAGTTCCTTCCAGCATCCCTGTCCCTCCTCTTTTGAAGCCCCTCCCTCCGGGAAGGCAGACTTGGTGTCTGTGCTCTGCAGGCCAGGCCTGGGGGCCGAGGACCTGCTCCTGGGAGAGGCCTGGCTGGGTCTTCGCCCACAGCCCTCCGGAGAGAGGCTTCTACAAAGCAACACTTTCCACCCCTTCTTGGGCTTGGGTCTCAGCAGGATGCCCTGCCTGGGGGCTGGGCCGTACCCTCGCCTCCCTTAGAAGGAGCCACACCATTTGGCTCATCAAAGCCGATTTGACTCTGGCTGGGCCCAATTTGCGCCTGGTTGCAGGTCCGTGAACAGGCAGGGGAGGAGCAGAGCCGGTTTACAATGGGGCAGGGTGGGCCGCCCAGCCCGCCCGCCCAGGGGTCTCGGCCCCTGGAGGCTGCAGAGTTGCCACCTTTTGGAGCCCCCGCCGTTGGGCTCTGCCCCGCTGTCTGCAGGTCCCAGCCCTGCCCCCCACACCAGCAGGAGGGAGGGTGCTCAGAGCAGCTCCCAGGTTGCACGCGGGGAGGTTGGTGGGTCCCGCCTCCGGGGCAGCCGCTGGGTGAGCACGGAGGCCTCCTTCCAGGGTCAGCCAGAGCCACTCACGCTCCCCCTTCCCCCCCACCGATCTCCACAGGGCAGCCAGAGTGGTCTTTCTAGGCTTATAACCTTCCAGAGCCTTCGACCAGGCTCAGAACCCTGGCTGCCCCTCCGTGGCCTTTACTGGAATGCCTGGGACCATCCCCGCCCCCTCGTGATCACCTCCCTGGGTAGGTCTTCGGGATCTTTCTGCCCAAGTCCCTCCCAGTGCAGATTCCGTGACTTGACCAACACCCATCTTCCCGGCTGGACTCTGGGTGCCCTGGGAGGGGGGCCCTGCTGGTGTTGGCTCACCTGTGTCCCCGCCCCACAGTGAGCCTGGGGGCACAGCAGGTCCTCCGTAATGTGTGCCAGGTGGAGCGGGGGCTGGAGACTGTTTGCAGGTGTCCTGAGTGAGCATTTGCGGGGCGAAGGCCCTGCCCTGCTGGGCTCCGGGAGGCCCAGGGACCCTAGAGGAGACCCTCAGCAGGGAGAGAAAGGCTCTCGGGCTGGGGCAGCCCAGGCTCCAGGCGCTCCTGGGGTCGGGTCAGGAGCCCTACGGCCCTGCCCGGGCGAGCGCCGATTCCGCTTCGTGGGCGGGGAGCCAGGCACAGGCCCTACCGTACGGGTGCTGGGGGTTTACACAGCCCCCCGGGGCCTGGGTGCATGGGGCCTGGGAGGGGGGAGGGGCCCGCCGCAGGGAGGTGCTGGGGCGGAGGTAGCGAAGGCCCCGAACCGGCAGCCGGAAGCAGCGGGACCAGGTTCTCCCACTGCCCCGAGGCCCCGAGTCCTGAATGGGCTCTCTGGTCGCAGTCAGGTGCTAGCAAGGCTGCGCGTCTTCCGCAGGCTGCCGGGGAGGGCCGGCCTCATGCCTTCTTCCACTCCCGGAGGCCACCTGCGTCCCTTGGCTCCTGGCCTTATGATGAGGAGGGCTGTCCCCAGAGTCACATGTCCTCCTCTGACCCTCCCTGTGGTTACACCGAGCCACGGATCATCGCTCCGGGGTCACTACCTAAGGTAAGGTGTTCGCGGGGCCCCAGGCTCAGGGCGTGGACACAGTGAGGGGCGCTCAGAGCTCCTGGCCCTGTGCTAGGCCCTGGTCCACCCGCTCGCCGCAGTGGCCGCTCTTAGGGCCTCTCAGGTCGGTGCCGTCAGCAGCCAACGGTACAGGAAGAAAACCGTAACCAACCAAAGTCAGCCGGGACAGCCGGGGCTGGAGTCTGGCTGCCCGGGGGCCCCGAACCTGCCTCCCACCCTGCCTCCTGCCCCCCGTGGCCATCCGTACTTGGTTTTAACCTTAACTTGTCCAGACCCGAGACCCAGCCGCACCCAGCCGGACTCACAGTGTCCTGCCCTGGTTCTGCCGACTTCTGGGCTCTGTAGCAAGGGGCCCCCAGTGTTTGTGCTCCCATGTTGGGGTTCACAATCTCAGCATCGGTCGGTGCTGCCCTGGTCCTGGCTGGGGTTCAGACAGCGTGCTTTCCTTCCTCCTGACCTGTCAATCCCCAACGGGCATTTGAGTAGAGCCCCTCTGAGACTTTTAGAACATTCTAGTGCATGCCTTTTGGGGTACATGGGTGGGCATTTCAGTTCGTCGTATACCGACCGGGAGCAGACGGGCCGGAGGAGGCCCCCCGTCTTGTGTGTGCTTTTGGTCAGCATCCTACTGAGAGAGAACCACATACCGTACGATTCCCCAACTTCAAGTGGGATTCCGCCGAGCGTGGGCCATTCCCAGCGCACGGCCAAGCTGAGAACACTGGCATCCTCTCAGAAGGAAACCCCGTGCCCGTTCGTGCTTCCTCCAACCCATCCTGCCTCCCAGCCCCCCGCAACCACTCATCCACGTCCCTATCCGGGACATTCCGCAGAGAGGGGACCGTGCGCTGGGCGCATGTCTGTGTTTGGCTTCCTTCGCCGAGCAGAATGCTTTCTAGGTCCGTCTGTCCGTCCGTGTGGCCGTGCGGGTCAGGGCTTCCAGCCCCTCCACGGCCCGGGCCTCGTTCCCCGTGTGGCCGGAGCCCACTCTGTTCCTCGTCGGTGCAAGCACAGACATCTGGGTAGTCTCCACGCGGGGACGAAATCGGCTCACGCCGCTCTGAGCGTTACGTGTGCATTTCAGGGCGGACCCGGGTTTTCCTCTCCAGGAACAGGATTGCCGGACCAGCGGTCAGTCCAGACTTGATCATCAGGGAGATTGTAGGCTGTGTTCTGGGTGGATGCACCTTTTTGCGTCCCACTGGCCATGCAAGAGGTGCCCACGTCCCCGCTCCCTCATTCGCGCCTGGGACCTGACCTCCCACGCCAGGGGTTGTGGCGGGCCGCAGGTGGCCAGGCCGTTGCTCTTGCCTGGGTGTGTAGGTGATGAGCCCAACGGGGCTCTTTCCCAGCAGGAATGCTTTCTGTGGCATCGGAGAGGACCAGGGGGGTCCTCCAGCCGTGTCCCTGAGTCCGGGGCCACCAGGCCACCTGGCTGATGGCCACAAGGACATGTCTTTGATTTCTAGGCTGCCGTTTCTCTGGGGCCAGTCTCCGAAGCTTTCTTTCCTTTCTCCAACAGGAAGGAGAAATCGCGGCTTATGGATGGAGTGTGGCTGTGTGCCCAGCGACGTTCTAGAATCTGGAGATTCGGGATGAATGGGGAGGGAAGGGCCCTGGGTTCTTGGACGCTGTCTCCAGAGGGGCGGGCAGATAGACAACACGGGACCACGTCAGATCCTGGAAGGTGCCTCGAAGCCAAGCGTGGGCTGCCGTGCGGAGGGCGTCTGGGGCCGGAGGGGGGTGGTCGCAGGGAGGGATGCTGGCGGTCCCGGTGCCAGGCTCACTCAGCCTGGGGCCCAGGCCAGCGCCACCGGGAGATACGGCGACATCTTTAAGGCCGGTGGGGACCCAGCGTGGATTTGGAGGCAAAAGCAGGCTCTCGAGGGGGCGGCCAGGCCTTCGAGCCGCAGGCCTAGCATTCCTGAGCCCAGAGCTTTGAGCTGTGCGTCCCAGGGAGGAGGTGGGCTGGGGCCTTTAATCAGGACCAAATTGCTGCCCCCCGGATGCAAGCGAGAGAGTCGTCGGGCCATCAGTCCCAGCCCGAGCCAGTTTAATAAATAGCTAAATAAAGAAACTGAGAAAGGCTTCGCAATTAGTCCGCATTCCTCGCTAAGTGGTAGGTGGGTTCCCATCTTCCTAAAATAAGTTATTTCCATGGCTCGGTGGCGGGGCTGCCAGAGCGAAATGACTGAGTCCGGCTTGGCGAGCCCTTGGTGGTCGGACGCACGCACACCGAGGCGCCCGGCCGGGCCGCCCCGGGAGCGTCTCAGGGCCCGGCGCACCTCACCTGCCAGCCTGCAGCCTTGAGCTGCTGCCAGGTGCCTGGGAAGGCTCCGTGTGGCCTTGGGTACACAGAGGTCTAGCCAGCCCGCCCCCCAACACCCACTCTCCAGACACCCGGGTAGCAGGTCCGTGGCTCAGGGCTGCCCTGGAAGGGGTGGGCTTGTTGGTGACGACCACGCGTCCTCGTGCTTTGGGTGTTTCCCCAGACGCTCACTAACGGTGAGGATCCTGCCTTCTCTTTGCAACCCAGGGTCAAACCAGGGGTGGCCTCAGCCCCCTGCTTCTCTGCCAAAACCCAGCGAAGTCTGAATGAGCAAGTGCCCACTCTACGGGCTGCCCTAGGCCTCTGTCATCTCTGCAGCCCCCCACCCCCACCCCAGGGGGAGCCTTACAGAGCCTCGCCCACCCAGCCCCTTCCCCAACCTGAGCTGACTTCTCCAGCCTAGCTGCCATCCTCCCTTATGGGGCCAGCTACATGGGCATATTTGAGGAACCCCCTGGTGTTATGGGCACAGATGTGTCCTGACTCCCGGTTTCTCAAAATGGGACTGTATTTGGAGGTGGGGTCTCGAGAGAGGAAAGTAAGTTAACATGAAGTCATTAAAGGGGGTCCCGATCCTGTGGGACCGGGGTCCTGACGGGAAGAGGAGATCAGGACACAGACACGCACAGAGGGACGACCCTGTGAAGACGCAGGGAGAGCACGGCCGTCCGCACATGAGGACAGAGGCCTCGGGAGGACCTGCCCTGCCTGCGTCAGCATCTCGGGCGCCGTGGTCCTGGACCCCAGGGATGGGGACAGACATGGATCCTGCTGGGTGAGCGCTCGTCTGTGGGATTTGTGACGCAGCTGCAGCTAGCCAGCACAGACGGGCACACATTGGCCTTGCCTCTTGATCTCTCGGAGAGGCCCCCTACCCCCGGGCTGTGCCCCCCCCCCCAACCACACACTCGAGCTGCCAAGAGCAAGGCACCTGCTGTCAAATTCATGCAACGTACTGACCACACGCTCTCCCCATTAACGCCGTGATCCAGGGACTACCTTTTAAATCAGACCAGAACACAGAGAGGCTGAGTGATCAGCCTAGCCCCACACTGCGTCAGAGCCCTGTTTCCAACCTCCCCCCTCTGGCTGCTGGGGGCTGGAGAGCAGAGCAGGGAGAGGTGAGGTGTGGAGAGCTGAGGCCTCGGGGCTGGGGAGGGGCCTACATCCCCACGTCGTCTCATGGAGCCACGCTGGGGCCCGTCCGTCTGAGCCCTGGGCTCCTTGACGCCGGTGTGCACGGCAGCACAGAGGTTCAACCAACATGCGGCAGAATTGGGGCTGGAAGTTTCTAGAAGCTCCCTCCAGCCCCTGTCGTGTTATCAAGCTCCCTGGCAATGCGGGCACCGGTTGATACGCCACCATAAACGGGGAGGCACTTTGATCACGAATGCTGCGAAGCGGTGAGTGTTGAGGCATGCGGAGGGACCGGGGTGAACCGGCGGCTCGGCCGCAAATGTGCGGGGACCCGGGGGTCCTCTCGGGGCACGTCCAGCGCGGATCTCTTCCAGTCCTCAGAGTCTCCGCACCCTCTTCTTCCTGCTGGTTGGTCTGTTTCTAATCAACGAGCAGGCTGTTTCTGGTACCGTTTTAGATTTACAGGACCATGTAGCTGATGGCACACAGAGCCCCTCGTCCCCTCCCTCTGCTCGAGCGCCCCCTGTGATTATCGTATTATTAGGGTGACATGTTTGTGACCATCAATGAGTGGGTACCTATGTGTCATTGCCAGCTGAGGCCTGTGGATTCCACGGAGCCTCCCTCCCGGAGGTGGGTGGCTGTATGGACCGGCCTCATGCAGGCTGACAGATCGGGTATCACGCGGACTGGTTCCGTGCCCCAGATACCCTCGCTTTGCATCATTTGCAGAAGCCGGGTTCTGGGTGACACGTGAGCCAGCTGGGTGCATGTCAACTTGTGTTCACAGGGACCTGGTGGCAGAGATGTGGGTCCAGGTGGCGTGAGAGGCTCAGACAGACGGAGCATGGCACCTGGTGTTCTCTGCTCGCACAGCTAACTTCTCTGTCTTCGCTTTTATTTTATTTTATTTACTTTTTAAAAAAGATTTTATTTATTTATTTGACAGAGATCACAAGCAGGCAGAGAGGCAGGCAGAGAGAGAGGAGGAAGCAGGCTCCCCGCAGAGCAGAGAGCCCGATGCGGGGCTCGATCCCAGGACCCTGAGATCGTGACCTGAGCTGAAGGCAGAGGCTTAACCCACTGAGCCACCCAGGGGCCCCTCGCTTTTATTTTATTTTAAAGATTTTATTTATTCATCTGAAAAAGAGAGCGAGCACGTGAGTGGGGGGAGGGGCAGAGGGAGAAGCAGGCTCCCCGCTGAGCACCCAGCCCAATGCGGAGCTCAATCCCAGGACCCCAGGATCGTGACCTGAGTCACCCCAGTGCCACACACACCCCCTCCCCCCCCCTTCACATGTAAAGTGGACTGAGCCGCGTAGCAGAAGGCTGGGACAACTTTCACACCCAGTAGGACCGTCTCTAACTTTTCCCGGGGGGCATTTGGGCCTTTGACGTTCTGTGGGACCGTGATACGTGGTCTTCTCCGGGCTTCTGATCTGTCTCCCTCTCCTCCTTCTCCGCCTCTTCGTGGGTGAATTGTGTATTGACGGTTCCCCGCTTGCTTCTTAGTGTTACCTTTTTGTTTCTTTTCTCCTTGATTTAGTGCTTGCCCTGGAGGCTCTTGCGGCAGCCGCCGTCCCCGCCTCCAGCCCCGGCTCTCCAGCGTTCGCGTCTACCTGCTTCACACACTCCAGAATATTCTATCCCCATCTTTGCTTGAAATGCCCCATGATATTTTAAGGAGATTTTTACAAATAAAAGGGAAAGCCACAATACCTCTCTGCCCCCCCTGGGGTGGCCCCAGGAACCACACCCTACGAGGGTGAGGATGCGGGGGAGGCTAGGAAGACCAGAGAATCCTGCGCTCTGATGGCTGGAACGCAAGACGGGGCGGCTTCCGCAAGAAACAGCAGGGCGGCTTCTCGAAAGGTAAACAGAGTCAGCGTGTGATCCGCAGGGGCCTTCTGGGGTGTGCTCCCGGAGCATGGAACATGCATTCAAACGAACTCACGCCGGCGTCTGTTCACGGCAGCCCGAAGGCAGCAGCGGCAGGCGGACGGATGGACGGACGGATGGGTAGATGGATGGGTGGACGGTGGCGCGTGTGCACCGATCAGGAATGGAGCCCAGACGCGTGCTAGCATGCGGACGGACCCTGAAAACCTGCTCTTCGTGGAAGAAGCCAGATGCAAACGTCCACACCCCGCACGACTCTGTTTGCCCCTGTGCAGGGGCGTCGTGGATGGGACCCTCTGAGCCGTGAGGCTACACCGGGTCAGTGGCAGAAAGAGTGACTTCCTCCCGCTGGCTCTGAGCTCCTAAACACGAGCGGGTCTGCAGGTCCCTCTGCCTCCGACGAGCTGGGACAGGGGAGGCAGGCGGCGAGGCCCAGGCTCACACAGCGCTGGCGCCTGCTCTGCCCTCTGGGGTCCCTGGGGCAGGAGCCGGTCGGTCCCTCCCTTTAAGCCTCCGGCACTGACTCCATCTGTGAACTGGGGAGAGCGGGGGTGTCGGGAGGGGGGGAGGGGGTCCTCAACTCTTCACACGCAGTCACAGCCACAAAATCAGACACAATCAGAGAAGGGAAAGTTGCTGTGTGTGTGTGTGTTTCACGGAGACAGGCCCAGGCAGGCAGTGCTGGACAGTGGTCAGAGCCTTGGGGTGGGACCAGAGGAGCGGCTGGTACATCCTCCATGCTCCATCCACATGTCAGAGCCAGCCAGGCAGCGAGGCAGCGAGGCAGGGAGGCAGCGAGGCAGGGAGGCTGGGAGGGGGGGCCCGGCCTCTGGGGCAGTGCTCTGTCCGGTGCTGAGCCGCCTCCAGGGGAGTCAAGCCTGAGAGCATTGACCTGCGCCCACCGCTGCCCCAGGCTGGGGAGCCCCGGGGAGGCGGGTGAGCCGGGGCAGCGCTGGGTCCTCCCCACGGTCCCCACAGGCCTGCAGTTTCTCTGCGTTGTCTGTGGCTGCTCCGTTTCATTTGGGCTCCCTCCTGCCAAATAAATGCATTTCAACAGTCGCTTGCAGGCCGGCACTTTTTGCCAAGAAGAAAGGAGAGAAGCTCAGGGAAGGGAAGTGCCTGGTCCGGGGCTCTGAAGCTCTACCTTCTGTGCTGGAGACCGTCCTGACCGTCCCGCCTGTCCCGTCCAAGGTGCCCCGATGCCCAGTGATCCTGAGCCCGTGACATTGATGACAGAATGAGGTAGGCTCCGTAGAGACTGACCTGATCTCCCCAGCCAGGGAAGCCTTCAGGTCCCTGTCCTACCTCCGGAACCAGCTGTGCTCCGCTCTGGCTGACGCAGGCGATCTGACGTCCCTTCTCGCTGGGAGAGCCATCCGTGCAGCGCTTGGTCACGCCACTTCCTTCTGGACCCCGGGCACCTTCACGGTGGCTGTCGTCCTACTCTGCCCTGTGGCCGCGCCTTCCTCCCACGCAGCAGGTCCGGAGCGCCCACGCATGCCCACACGTCCTGGGAGAAGCAGAGAGCTGGCCTCACAGCACAGAAGAGTGGTCCTTTTGAAACTTGGTCCTGGGGTCCCCCGCCATCCTCCAGGTAACAGCCCCATAGTAACGTCTCCTTACTCTGAGACCAGAGCCCGAGCACAGTGGACCCACAAGGCCCTGTACAGCCTGCCCTGCCTCCTGCTGTGCTCAGCTCACAGCTCTCTCCCTCCCATCCGGGCTCCAGCACTGGGGTCCAGGTCTGCTGCCACAGGACCTTTGTGCATGCTGGTTTCTTGGGTTGGAGTGACCCAAGGCCAAACTGGAAATCAATGCTAGGCCTTAGGAGGTGAACAGCCTGAAACAGGGGACTGTCACTGGCCAGGCCACCAGGAGCTGTGGGTGCCCCTATGAATGGTTACCGCATAGTCCTGACATTGTCTGTATGTTGGTAAGTCAGCAGTTGTGGTCACCCGTGGGTGACACGGTCTCTCCCCTGCCAGCCCACAAGCAGCCACGGAGCCCAGATTGGGGGCATAACCTGGGGCTGGGCACTTGACCGACCTCAGCCTCCACTGCCCCCTCTATAGGATGGGAATGATGGTCCCGGTCCCTCCAGACAGTGTTGGGTGCAGTATCCGGGTGAGGTGAGGGGTCCTGTTGGCTACCGGACTCCTGTCCCCCTGCCCCCACCAGTCAGGGACAGCAAAGAGCCCAGAGGGGCAGGGGGCCAACGCTGGCCTTTGGTGTCTCTTCAGGGCCGTGAGGGCCCCTTTGAAGGTGCCGAGACTGACAGCCCCTTTGCCCCGGTGTGGGGCTCCGCCTGGGAGCTGGTACCCTGTCACCGGGGCGTGACCACGGACAGAGGACCTCCCCGCCATGGCCTAGGGTTTTGTGCAGGCCGGGCCTGCGTGCTGGCTGGGCGGCCGGAGACAATGGGGAGCTGCGGCCCTGGCCGGGGGCTGGCATAGCGGGCCGGCGGCCAAGCAGAACAAATCCGCAGAGACCTTCCTGTGCCTCCGCCCGCGCGAGTAACCTAATCCGGGGGGAGCAGGGCCGCGGCCTGGGGAGCGGGGAGGGGGGGCGCGCGGGGTCCGTCTTTGGGCTGCAGTGTGTGTTCACGGTAATTTGAGGGCGTGCACCGGGGGGGGGGGGTTCCCGATCATTTGATGTGGCAATTAGCAAGGGGACTTTTGTCGTCCGGAAAGACACGGCCGCCCACTTCAATCACCCTATTTATGCCCCGGCAGCAGCCAAACAGCCCCGGCGGCAGATAACGGAGGACTTCAAACAGCTCCAGGTCGGTCGCGCCTGGAACCACCAGGCCGCGCTGCGCCCCCCACCTCACGCCGCCAAAACGCTACTTTTCCCATGAGAAATTCCGGCCTTAATGGCTTCAGATGACAAAGGGGCCCTCGCCCACTCGAGCCCTTTTTATGTGGGTACCTGGCTCTGGAGGTGGGCGGGGGAAGGAGCCAGTCCCTCTCCCTGATTCAAAGGGCGCACGGCCCCCCACAAGGGGCTGGCAGGGGTCCCTTGGGTGTCCACGAGGGCCTGGGTCCCTGCACCCCTGCGAGGGGCAGGGGCTCCAGACTCGAGTTGTCTTTTCCCGCGTCGGCAGGAGGAACCTCGCCTTTTGAGTTCCGCTGTCAGCACCCCCCACGTCCAACGTGGGGCTTGGACTCACAACCCTGACACCAGAGTCGCACGCTCTACCCACGGAGCCCTCCGGGCGCCCCGAATTCCACCTTGAATCGTATAGGAAGTCCCTGGTTGGTGCCAGTGACATCGGGAAGGACAGCCTTAGCCGCTTCGGAGCACACCAGCCGCGGGGGGGGCCACCCCACGCTGACACGCCCTGCTCTTTTACAAACTGAGCTGGGGGAGGTTCTGGGACCCGTCGGAGGTCTCACATCAGGCAGCTGGAGCAGCTGGGTCCGGAGAAAGGAGGCCCCGGGGTCGGCTGGACCCCCGCCAGGTCCCGCCCGCCGCGCTGCTCTCGCTGCTGAGGATGAGCCGAGACCCCGCTGAGCCTCCAAAGCTCGTACCAAACCCCAACCCTTGTAGAGCAAAAGGTCTTTGGGGCGTGGAGCTCGGGGACTGGGACAGGCTCGGTCAGTGCCCCCTGCGGGTGCCAGTCCCCTTGCCGGTGAGTGGGACCCCGGACATAAGGCGCACGCTGCTCCGCCAGCCCGCGGGACGAGGGCCGGCTGCGACCACGCCCGAGCGTCGCAGGTCACCCAGGCTGCCCACGGGCAGCAGCGGCGGGAGCACGCGGGGGGAGCCGGCTGCCGGGACCCCCAGCACAGAGGCTCCCCTCCTGGTGGAGCACATTCGCGCAGCCCTCACCGACCCACTCGTTCCTTCCAGGCCGTCCGGGGTGCCACGCCGCCATGGGCAGTTGGTGGCCGAGGCAGAAGAGGGACCCATCCTGCGGCGACTTTGGGTGACTCCCAAGTCAAGATCCCGTTCAGGGTCCAGCAGGAGAGGCGGACGGGAAACGGCAGGAGCTGCTGAACGCTGGCCGGGGCAGGTCTGGGCGGGCTCCCTGGAGGAGGCTACTGGTCAAGTCAACTGCTGTGGGCAGGTTGGCTGCAGCAGACGAGTGGCCTCTGAGTAGAGCCATGGCCAGAGCTTCCTTCTTGCCACCCTGGGCTACTCTCGGGCAGAATCCGCTCTGCCAGGTCCTGGTTTCTTTTCTTCAACGTCCTCAGCCGCGTTGGGCAGGCTGATGTCAGCCCAGGGGCTTCGGCTCTTCCTTCACAGATCACCTGGCCTGTGCTGAGCCCCCATGGGTGCATGATGGTCTCGGAGGGGCAGGAGAGAGTGTGTGGTCTCGGCTCTGTGACCCCCTTGCTGAGTGGCCCCTTGCTGGACTGGCCCCATCTCTCTCTTCTGACGCCCGGAACACACACCACTTGTCACCGTCTTTCCTGTCAGTAAATGGAGAAGTGTGGCGCTGACCTGAACTCGGCAGGACGCTCGGGCCTTCTCCAATACTCCCCCACCCTCCCTGTGCCGCCGTGGCAGCCTCTCGTCCAGGCCCTGTGCCCGGTGGGGAGGGCTCCGTCCCCCGTCCCCGGGTCCGAGGAGCATGCCCAGAGTCTTGACCTCCCCCCCAGCCCCAGCTAAAGCACAGAACGAGCAGAGGTTTGCAGAGGCCCCGTGCCCAGAGTGGGGCAGCCATGGGGCGGTCATCACAGGGATTGGAGGTCATCATGGGGATTTGACCTGTAGTCCCTGACCTGGGACAAGGAGAAATACAGACCTTTTTCTACGTGTATGGAAGGTAGGAAAAGGTGGCCAGGCTACTCGTAGAAACCACAGGCTCATGAACTCCTGCTCCTTCCCTGCTAGGTAGGGCTCACGTCTTGGGACTAGAACTGTGGTTTGGAATTTTTCTTTTAAGGTCGGTGAACAAAGACAGACCCTCTCGCCTGGCGGGGATTGTCCTCCAGGCCTCCCCTGCCCAGGGAGGGCAGATGCACTTTCCACGGTTCTAACCCCCTCTGTCTGTGTGATCCCATCCAAGGCCCCAGGGGACCAAGCCTGAGGATGGGCCAGTGAGGCCACCATGTTCCTGGCCCCGGGACCTCAAGCCCCAGCCCAGCCTGACCATGCGCCAAGGAGAGCGTCTCTTCCTAATTGCAATGGCACCAGAATCCCAGGTCTGGGCACCTGCCCCACTGCTCCAGGATGGTGGCTTGGGGACCCCACCTCGGAGGGCAGTGTGGCAGAAAACCGTCAGAGGAAGACTGGAGGGGAGGCCCCCCCATCCATGCCTCCACCCAGGGTGAGTCCGTGAGGGCCAGGGGTCACTCCCGGGGTTCGGGCAGGATGCTGGTCTCTGCTCGGCCCAGTGGTGGCCGGTTCCATGGGTACATCGGGTAGGGAGCCGGACACCTACCGCGGCCGTGGGGAGGTGAGGAGCCTGCAGCCTGACCTGGGGGGCGCTGGGGGGTCGTGGGTGGTCACTGCCACTTCTCTAGTGATCACTAAAGCATCTGCATCCGCCCCCACTGAAAGGCTCCTGGGGGGCCCGTCCCCTGGGGTTAGGCCCCTGCCACCCTCCTGGACACAGGCCGAAGTCACTGGGGACAGAGTGTCGCTTTAGGACGGCAATTTGCCACTTCATCATGAGGTGATGGATGAGCTCGGCCGGGACAGCGCCCGTTGGAGGAGGAGCCGCTCCTGGACCACCGAGGCTGGAGAAAGGCGGCTGACGGGCGGGACAAAATGTTTTCTTACCGCCCGCCCCGGTGACAGGCCGCCTCAAAGGAAATGCAACGGCGGCAGAAGTGATTCACGCTCCGTCTTTTTGTGGCGCGGAGGCCGGCTTTTATCTTGCGGCTGAAGAAAGGGCCACCGGCTCCTTGCGGTCCCTGGGAAGGCTGTCCCCGTAGGCCACCAGCCCCTGGTCCGTGTGCTCGAGGCCACTCTTAATTTCCATGAGGTTTCAGAAAACCCAGGGCCGGGGCAGGAGCCACCTCTGCCGGCCGCGCTGCGTTCCAGGAGAGAAGACGTGGCTCCTGCTGTCTCTGCTGTCCCCCGAGAGCACGTCAGGTCCCCGGGGCACCCGGTCCAACGTGCGGTCATGAAGAGTGAACTGTATCATCGGTCACTAGCTAGTAGTGCCCCCAGCTAAAAGGTAGCCCCCGATGAGCTCTTTGTTGGGTCTCTGATTCCGGCCCCGGGATAACAGGCCTGGCAGAGACCCCCAAATCCAACAGCTGCCCCACCCCCAACCCCAGGCAACTGCTCTCCCATGGCCATCACGGGGGTGGGCCTGCGACCCCACACTCATTGAGACCCCTAGAACTGGACGCCGCAGGGGTGAATTTTACCGGGCGTAGCTATCAAGGGTGAGGACCTCGGGTGGGGTGGGGCGGGGGACACAGGGGCGGAAGCCAGTCTTGTTTGAATACGCCTGCCGTAGTCTACAGGATCGTGGCCTCCAAACTGCCCCCTCCTCGTCTCCAGAACCCATGCATATGTGACCTCACGGGGCAAAAGGGACTTTGCAGGTGGGATTGAGTCAAGTCCTGAGACGAGGCTTGTCCTGGATTACCAGGTGGGTCTAGGGTTGTTACAGGCTGCCGGTAAGAGGGACAAGGTCAGAGTCAGAGGGGCTGTGACACGGAGCGGAGGTCAGATGATGACGGGGCTGCAAGCCAAGGACACAGGCAGCCTCCAGGAGGAGCCGCGCCCGCAGGCACCTGACCTCCGACTGCCGAGCTCCGGAAGTGTGAGGAGTTGTGATTCCCTTCCGAGCCACGGTTTGTGGTCATTTGCTAGGACAGCCCTAGGTGACTCACACAGCCTTCTTTGGTAAATCCAACTTTGACACCAAGTAAGCATTTTGTGCAGTTAACAAAAGCCAGATCGGATTACAGACAGAGTGGCTCAAAGTCAGAGGCCAAGTGGAACGCGGAGGTAACCACAGGCACCACCTTAGCCTGGTGCAGAGGCTCGCGAGGGGCTGGGCTCTTCGGTCGCCGGCCCGTGCTCAGGGGCTGCAGGTCCTGAGCGGAAGAGGGGGCCGAGGGCCCCGGTGGACGGAGGCTGCAGAGCGTCTGCAGTGAGGCAGCGGGCAGGTGCGAGATAACCACGACTGTGACTGTGTCCCGGGGCCTGGCTCCCGGCAGCTCAGCTGGCGTCTGCAGACTTGATCTGCACCTGCCCCTTCCCTGGCCCGAGTCCCCTTCTTGCTTAAGGGCCCACAGGACAGCCGTGACCCGCTATGTGGTGGAGGCTCCCACGGGAGGCTCCTGGTCTTAATCCCCAGCTCCGTGCCTCCCGGAACAGGACCCTCACTCCACGGGGTCCTGACTCAGCCGCTGCCACGTCCTGGGTGAGCAGGTTAGACTGAGCTTATGGACGCGTGTCCTACAGGGGACACAGGGGAAGTTCCCCCGTGTGATCAGGGAAAGGGGCAGACAGGGATGGGGGCTCGGTGTTCTCTCCGGAGTGGTCAGGAGGCTTCTCAGAGGCAGTGAGCAGGAGGGACCCTGGGCAGCTTCGGCACGTCTGAGCTCCTCGCCTGGGAAACGGGAAGAGCAGGAGCCATACTCTGAGGTCGCAAGGGGTGTGAGATGGGCTGTGGCCCGAGATGCGTTCAGCCCAGCCTGGAACAGTCAAGGCCACAGTCAAGACCGCAGTCAAGGCCACGATAACCGGCCACTACCATCCCTGTTGCTATTATTTAGACACGGATCATTCCACAAAGAAGTCCTCCCAGTGACTGAGATGACTCATCCGTCATTCCCTCAGCAAACACTCCTGGAGCCGTGTCTCTGCCACGGAGTCAGAGGCCCCTCCGAGGGAAGGGGCCAGCAGAACCGTGCGCAGAAGGGACCCTGGCTTCTGACACCTGCCCAGGTCGGCGGGGGTCCTGCGCTGCCAAGGTCAGCCCTGGGTCTGTGCCGGGCAATCCCAGCAGGTGCTCTGTGGGCCTGCAGCACTTGCTCGGAGGTTTGGTGAGAGCAGAAAGCGTCGCAGAGAGAGCACTGGCCGGGGGGCCGGGAGGTCCGGGCTGACCCTGCACTTGCCTGCAGCTGTCTCCTTCCCACAGGTCGCTTGATCCCGCGTGGCATCCTACATCCTCTGACCGGCTGGACAGACCAGTGCCTCCCACACTGCATCTTTCGGAGTCCTAGGGGTCCGCCCGAGGTGTCCCGGGATCTCGTTTTGAGTGCGCGTGGTAAGGACTGTGTCGGCGAGCGAGGGCTACGCAACAAACCAGCCCAAGCCCAGGGGCTTCATGGGATAAACGCTGGTTTCCGCATGTAAGCCCGTGGCTGGGCTGGGCAGGTCCTGACCGGGCTCTGACGGTCTTGGCCGGACTCATCCGTAGGTCTGGAGTCCGCTGAGGGTTGGCTGGGAGCTGTCCGGTCTAAGACGGCCTCACTTGCGTGTCTGACGCCCGGGTGACTGTGAACGGGGTGACACGGGCGTCCGGCCACGTCTCGCCGCCTCCAGCAGGCTAGCGTGCTCCCGTGTCTGGGGCAGCATCCTCATGTGCTAAGCTCGGAGCCGCCGACCGGTCACTGCTGATGTGCACGAGACTGGCCTAGAATGGAGCGCAGGGAAGTAGCCTTTGCCTCTTCGTGGGAATCACTGCATCTTGAGGTATGACTCAGGGCGGAGAACGGTTGGGGCATCTCGGCAATCGTTCAACCCAGGAGCCAACGTAAGAGACGGAGCTGGCCCAGGAGCAGGAGGGACGCGGTGCGAATAGGGTCGTCAGAAAGCAGCTCGGGTTCCGCTGGGGCTGCGTTTCGCACGGGACTCCAAGCCACCGCTTGGCTGTTCCTTCTTCTTGGAATTCCCTTCCCCAGGCGCTTCCCCGTATATTTTTGTTTATTTAAACAAGAACACTTTGTTTCAGAGTAAACTGAAAATCTACGTGTGAGCGAAGTCTCGGCTTTTATTTGGGGGAACGTTGAGAGTACCCTGGGGGACGCGTGAGGGCTTGTCAGCGGCTGACACAGAGTCTCCCCCGCCGACGGGAAGACGCGCGCCTGCTTCACCGAGACCGTGTGGGTAAGTCAGTAACGGGCAGCGGGGACAGCTCTTCGTCCCAGCACGGTCCCCACAAATGAACGCCGACAGAACTGGGAAACAGGAAATCACCGTTAGAGCAACACGGCGATGATCGCTACCAGGCAAGACCCGCAGACAGAAATGGAGGAGACAGGATATTTGTGTATCTCCCCCTAAAGGGTCTCCCCCAGAGAGTTACTAATTACAGCAGGAAAAGCAGCAACATGGGAGAGCAGAGACTCGCAGGCTGCCTTCACTGAGTGTCGAGGCTGACGTCACGAGTAAGGGGACGTGTCACCTCCCCCACCGTCCACCGTCTGCACTCGGGATGCACTCAGGAGGGCACGACGCCTCTGTGCTGTTCTTACAGACGTGTCACCGCCGCGGGATCGTGAGGAAGCTTCAGATAAACCCCAACAGGGGATAGTCTATGTACTCTGCTCCTGGCCAGACTTCCTCCTGGGTGCCCAGGACGCGAGACTCCGGAGCAGCCGCGGGACCGTCCCTGACTGAGGGCGCGAGCGCTCCACGCAGCGTGGTGGAGACCGGGGACCGGCCCGGGAGCACCCCCGGCGCCTGGATTTGCCTGGATCACAGCCGCGTGGATCTCTTGGTTCCCTTCCCTGTGCGATGGCCGCGTGGGAGATCGCGGAGGAAGCCAGCGAGGGACGCACAGAAACTCTCTGTGTTATTATTATTATTTGCCATGGAAGTGGAACATTATTCCAAAATAAATTAAAAGCAAACAAACAAACCAGAAACAAAGAAAAAGCCCGTATGTGGAGAAGAGAAGCGCTGGCCAACCCTGCTCCGGTAACGGGCAACAAACTCACCCTTCCAGGGCCGGCGGCGGCGAGACCAGGCACGGGTATAAGCCGGCGCCTGCAGACGGCACGGAGGGAGGAGGGACGCGTGTAAGACGAGCTCCGTGGGCGTCCCTGCGGCAAGCGCGCCATCCCCGGACCGGCCCGGGCTGCGTGTGTTTGAAGACCCAGGCGGGTTACTCGGAAGTGTCTCAGAGTGGGTCTATCTGATGCCTCCTCGTGGGGACACGGAGGCAGCCTGTGCATTTCTGGCAGGAGCGTCCCAGAGGCCATGGTGCGTCCTCTGCGGGGCAGCCGGGCCAGAGGTCCCACAGCCTGGGAACCAGCCGTTCTCCCAAGGAGCCCCGCCTCCCCGGGGGCATCTCTGTTTCTGTGAGGCGGGTGCACGGCCATCAGCTGAGAGGGAGCACAGGGAAGGTGGTGGCGGAGGTGTGAGCAGAGGGGAGGTCCCGGCTGTCTCTGGGGAGAGTGGGGGCACCAGCAGAGGAGGAGCAGAGCTGACCCGAGCCCACTCTGTCTTGCAAGCTTTCCTCGTCTTCTGTCCCCATTTTGCAAATTCCTTAGGGCCTATGCCTCCGTCAGCTTGGGTCTGGAACACGGTACCACCGACTGCGAGGTGCTGGGGCCTCCAAGACCACCCTTGGGTTCAGTGATTCGCCGGAGGGACTCACGGTCTCAGCAAGGCTGCTGTACTCAGCTTCGGTTCACCACGGCGGAAGGATTCACAAAATCAGCAAAAGTACGAAGCTTATGGGGCAGAGTCCAGGCCAGGCCAGATGTCTAGCTGTGGGGTCCCATTCCCACCCCAGAAACCTGAGGTGACACATGCTGGGCATCCCGCCAACTAGGGACGCACCCCCGAGCCTCGGCAAGCAGGCTTTGTCCTGGGGGTGCGTCCCTGGGACTGGCCGTAGCTACTCGGGCTCTGGCCCCTCCAGAGACTAACCTAAGGGAGCGACAGAGTGTGGCCAAGGGTCTCGGCCACACACGGTCACTCCGGTGGGGAGGACAGTCTGAGGGCCCCAGCGGTGTCCTGCTGGACTCAGTCAAGGGCCAGGCTCTCTTTGCACTGTGCAGGGATGGAGGACCCAAGTCTGCCAGGATCCCTGACGGCACAGAGCCTGCCTGACCCCACTCCCTTCCAACTCCCCTCTTTGGTCACTCGTTCTGCCATTCCTGTGAGTCCCTCTGTTTGCACCGTCTGCTCCCCGCCTCCCTCCCTCCGGCTCAGGTGGAGACGTTCACCTGTATCCTGTCCCCAGCCAGAGGGTTCCTCAAATCTCAGAGCTTCCTTTCTTCAGGATCATCCTACGGCAAGGCTTCCCCAGGCACACCCAGCCACTGAAGCTGGGTCAGCCTGGCATGCGGGGGACATTCATTCATTCCTCGGATAGTGGCTGTGTACTTTCCTGGCATCAAGACTTGCCCTGGGCGCTGAGGTCACGACACTGGATAAGACACTGCCCCTCGCCTCGCAGATCCTTCAGACCAAGAATGTCATTATGCTCAAGTCTCACCACCTCCAGGAAGCCCGCCCTGATTCCAACCCCCTCCTGGGTCTCTGGTTACTGATCTTTCCTCCAAGCCCCCACGTGTTGGCCCAGTGGGCCCAGACCACAAGGCCATTTGTGAATGTCCCAGCTGAGCCTCCGAGCTCTTCTCCTAGGAATTTGGAATTGGGAGCCAAGGACTATTGCCAAGCTCTAGGCGGCTGTTGACCTGGAGAGTGGGGTCCAGAGCCAGCTTGGGCATCATTCTTGGCAGTGAGCCGGGAGAATGTGAGTGGTGCGTGGTGCATGGGGGACCGTGACCAGAATCCCCGTGGTCGCAGCGAGTGAGCTGGCGAGAACCGTGGCCCGATTCCTGAGGATTTCACGGAGGGGTGTCCACAAGTCCTTCTGGAAAGTTCCCCTTTCTGCTCCACGCAGCTCAATGGCCGTCCGTGCCACTGGCAGACTCCGAAGTTGCCACGCCATCCAATGAGTGGTGCACGGAACATGTCCACGTGGCTCTCTCTTGATCGTGGCGATGGTCTGGCGACCGAGGCTGGGACCACCACTTGACCCCAGTTTGGAGGGGGGGGGGAATTGATGCTTAGCAAGACAAGACACAGCCAAGCGGAGAAGGCAGCCATTTTTCTGACTCTCCCAAGCCTAGTGTTTCTGCCACATAGATGATCTTTTTTTAAAGATTTATTTATTTATTTGTTTGAGAGAGAGAGAGAGCAGCCGGAGGGAGAGACAGAGGGAGAAGGAGAGAAAACCCGAAGTCGACTCCATACGGAGCGCTGAGTCCGATGTGGGGCTCGATCTCCAGACCCTGAGATCCTGACCTGAGCTGAAACCAAGAGTCGGACGCTCAACCAGCTGAGCCCCCCGGACACTCACAGGGTGAGCCTGGAGCACCTCGCCCAGGAGGGAGGGAGGGAAGTGCTCACAGGATGCGGACAAGTCCAAAGGCGCTCGAGGAGCTCCCAGTGGTCAGAGACAACACGGGATCACAACACACAAAGATAGAATCCATAGACTGAAATCAGAAGCCGTGAGTCTAGGACGATATACATAAGTAAACAAACATACTAATGCACAAGAGGGGAGAGCATCGTGGAAGGCGGGGGAGCTGGCAAGGGACACTGCAGCCAAGTGGTCAGGGTGAGCAGCACCAGCCACGGGCCCAGGGTGGCTGGGCACGGCATCACTTCCGGGACGCTACCGCGAAAACCGCATGGCCTGCCTGAATGTCCCCCCGAGGACACATCAGACAGACCCAACCTGAGAGACACTCTTCCGACAACTGCCCCAGACCTTCATTGACATCCAGGGAGTACCGAGGAACATTCCAGAGTGAGGGAGACAAAGATTCTGAACTGGAGGCTTTGCTGGAATGAGACGCTGGAGACAGTGGGTAAAGCCAGAAGGGCGTAGTGACAGGTCAGTGTCAGCCTCTTGATTTTGATTGTTGGGTTGTGAGGACACAGGAGAAGGTCCTTGTTGGTGAGAAATATGCCTAGATCATTCAGGGCAGCTGAGCCACCCCATCAGCAACTCTCAACGGTTCAACAAACAGAAAAGTTCGCTGTAAAGTACTTGCAACTTTTTTCTAAGTTGGAGATTGTTTCAAAAATTTCAAAAAAAAAAAAAAAAAGGTAGTTGTCTGGGGGGAAAAGACCGTGTAATCAGAGTCTTCTCATTCATCACCACCTCCCACCACTTGTCACCAATGCTGTGCTGTCTTGGTTCCCAGCCTTTGGGAGGGAAGTAGGTTTAGGATGTTACTCATGATGGCTTAGTGCTCCTCCCAACAAGAAGCAGAGAGGGAGAGAGAACTCTTTGCATGTGCACGTGCCAAGGAAAGGCCACGTGACCACACAGTGAGGAGGGGGTCCATCTGCAAGCCAGGAAGAGGGCCTTCAGAAACCAAATCCACATACACCTTTATCTGGGAAATAAATGTCTGTTGCCTAAGCTGTCCACTCCGTTACATTTTCTTACAGTAGCCTGAACTAAGACAGCACGTCATGTTATATATTGTATTTAATTATCTTATGTATTAGTTTCTTGTTGCCACTGTAACAAATCATCACAAACGCAGTGGCTTGAACCAGTAGAATTCTCTTCTCTTCTCGTTCTGGAAGACAAACCTTCAGAGTTCGTTTCATGGGACTGGAGTCAGGCATAGGCAGGGCTGGGGCCTGCTGGAGGCTCCTGAGGACTTCTGTTCCTGCTTTTCCAATTCGGAAGGGAATCCGCTGGTCATCACTTTTTCCTTGCATCACTGTGACCTTTGCTTCCAGTGCCACATCTCCTGTTTCCTCCCCTTAAAAGGACAGTTCTGGTTATCCTTGGGGCCTGCCTGGGTCATCCAGGATAATCTCTCCATCTCCATACTTTTAACTTAATCACATCTGCCCGGTCCCTTCGCCACCCAGGGCCACAAGCACAGGTTCCAGAGATTAGGACCTGGGGGCCTCAATTCAGCCTGCCACACCTTGGTTACTGCCTCACCACACACACACACCAGAATATGCAACCTTTATAATAAATTTTTTCTTTAAGTATGGTCAACGCACAGAAGATGAGAGTAGACGTTGATGATTTTCAAACTGAACGTACTTGTGCTTGAGAATTAGAACATTTCTGCACTGGAAGCCTCCGTCGGGAAGCAGGGGGTTGCACCTGTGATGTTCACTGTGTCTGCTGTGTTTGGAACAGGACTGGGTGCCAAGCAGCATTCGATGAGTCCTCGGAGAGTGAGATGACTTCCGAGCCGGGGAGAGGTGGTGCGGTGTAAGGACAGGCTTGTGTGAGTCTGGACAAGCCTCCACTTCTCCAAGGCTCAGCTTTCTCTCCCCCAGAGGGAGGCTCTTGGGAGCTCCTGTATCTCAGGATGTGATGAGAATTACACGATATAAAATGTAAAAGGCCCTGGCGCATAGTAGGTGTTTGGCATGTGTGGGTGTCTGCTCTCTCCTTCTGCCATGTGAGTGCTAAGCTGTGGGGCAGTCCGTGGAGGGGCACCGTGGAGGTGGTGGCCCAGGATGTGCAAGCTGAGGGTGAGGCTGAATGCCGTCTGGGAGGGTGGAACTCCTCGGTGCCCTTAAAAGCTCCCCCATCGTAGGGAGCACAGCAGCCACGTTCCTGAGGCCCCCGGACACTGTGCTCTCCAGCTCTGCGAACTGCCCCAGCTAGATGTCCCAGGGTTTTCCTTCTGGGTGGGTGGATTTTCTCCTGCTCTTGGGTGGCCCACGGAAAGTCCACTTGCATTCATAGCCTAGGGGCATTGAATACTGTAACCACCTTGAGTATCTGCTTCCCTAGAGCCAGGAATTGGACAGGGGAAGGACAGAGAAGAGGTGATACAGGGAGGCACTCTGAGAAAAATGGTCCCCACTGCAAGGTCATCTTAGGTGAGTTGAATCTGCCTCCTCACGCAGCTGTAAAGGTCTCCAATTCCACTTGATCAGCAAGAGCATTTCCATGTAGAGCCCACAACTCAGCAGCTGACCTTTGAATGGGTGACTGTGTCTTTTGGGTGCCCGAGGGTCACCTGAGCCCGGGTCCTTCTGTCACCTGACAGAGGCACCTGGTGGACGTTTCCCCTTCTGTCTCCTCTGCCTCAGCCCCTGGAGTTCATTGACCCATCCTCCCAGTACCTCAGTGTAAAAACAATTGGGTGGTTCCACTTTGTCATTCAAAGAAGCATTTAAAGGAAAGGAAGTGAATTTTTTTTATATGAACAGATCACACCCAGTTTTCTAAATATTTACTCACAACTGAGTCTCTGCCCAGAGGACACATGGCCTCTTGTTCCCCATTAAAAGCACATTTCGTCTGTTCGGTTGATCAGAGGGGCCCAGCCACACCCTTTGTCTGCCTCCAGTGCACTCGAACACTGTAGGCAACTGCCCGATTGCATGTGGGGCTGTGCTGGGCGGGGCCCCTCCTGTACCTGGATGACTGCAGGTGCCTCTTAGCTGGTTTCCTCCTACCCTCCTAGAGACAGGACAGCCAGAGCTGTCCTTTAAAATGCACACTGGATTCCACCACGCCCTGCTCTGGATCCCCCTTGTCCTCATACCCAGACTGAGGTGCAGAGTCCCTACTCCAGCCTCAGTCTCTGACCTCAGTGCCCACCACTCACCCTGTGCTAGTTTCCTGGGGCTGCTGTAACAAATGGCTACAAACTGGGGGGGGGGGGGACTAGAAACAACAGGAATATATTCTCTCACAGTTCAATGCTAGAAGGCCAAATTCAAGGTGGGGGCAGGGCAGTGCCTCCTGCCCCCCCCCCCCACCACCCACCCATAGATTCTACTGGAGGGTCTTTCCTGCCTCATCCAGTTTAGTGTAGATGCCTGCAGTCTGGACTTGAGGCCACATCTCTCCGATCTCTGCCTCTTCTCTGGCTGTCCCCTGTCTCTCTTATAAGAACACACATGTTTGCACGTAGGGCCACCCAGATAATCCAGGACAAACATCTAATCTCAAAATCTTGACTGTAATTACACCTTTTGTCACATAAAGTGACAGTCACAGGTTCCGGGATTTAGGACATGGGCATGGGTATTGAGGGGACACATGCAATTCCATGCATACCCCAATGTTCACACAACCCCAGATCCCCAACCCCTGGGAACATGAGGCACATTTCCAAGGCCCTCCTCCCCTCTGGTGCACTGCCCCTCCCCATGGCCACCTCTAGTGGCTCACTTTAGCTTTGTACACAGGACTTAGTGGTCACCTGTACTCCTTCCAAAGCAGCATAACTTGGCCATTCTCTATCCTGTTCCTTGGCTTTATCACCACCTGACTTGAACGCATTCATGTTTATTGCCTTATTTCCTGTCTCTCTCAACCAGCATGAATGTTCTTAAGGGCAGAGGCTTTGTTTCTGCAGCACAGAGGAGCGTTCTGGCACTGTTGTGATGTTCTGCAGTCATCAGGTACTCTAGCCCTTTCTATCTGTCTACCCCTTCCCCTCAGCATGTGACTTCCTTTCTTATGACCTCATGATCTAAGCTGGCTGCTCCAGCTCTAGCCATCTTGTCGGCATCTCAGGCAGGGAAGAAAACAGAAGGAAGGGTAAAAACAGATTCTTAAAAGCTCCACCCAATAACTTCTGCTCATATCCCATTGGCCACATCACCTTACAGGACTTCCATTACCAAAGAAAGAGGTAGGGACATGGAGGAGGCAACTGGCAGATTCCACACAGAGGGGATCTAGGGCAAGTCATATAATTCTATGCACTCGTGAATCTCAGGAGTCCACTGAAGGATTAAGCCAGTTGTTTCAGTTCAAGGTGGTATCGAGGGTTGTGGGGTCAGGGAAAAAGACCACCAGAATGGGAGTCAGGGGCCTAGGATGCCACTAATTCCTTTATGGATTTGGGTTAATCCCTTCCTTTTCTCTGCCTGTAAAGAGATTCAGAGTAGACCTTTAGCAGTAGTAGCACCTCACTCTTCTCCATCTTCATCATCTTACTCTTGACCATCGTCCTCTTCTCCATCTTCACCACTATCACCATGAACTTCTTCACCATTTTCATCATTCTCATCCTCTTCTCCTCTCTCATTGATATCAGCTTCCTCTTCTTCATCAACGATCATTATCACCCATCACCATCATCATCATCACCATTATTGTTACCACTACCAGCACCGTCTATGTCATCACCGTCATCACCATCAGCACCACCACCATCTCCACAACCCTCACCACCATCACCATCATAACCTTCACCACCCTCACCACCATCACCACCATCACTACCATCACCGCCAATGTTCCCACAACCCCAGATCCCTTCATCACCCAATCACCATCATCACTACCAGCATCACCATCACCACCATCACCATGGTCATCCCAGCTCATCCTGAGAACCTACGGTATATCAGGCACTGTATGCATCCCCTCATTTGATCCTCACGCCAATGGCGTCAGGAGGTACTGCTGTCTCTCACCGCCATCTCTAAACTGAGGAAACCCAGAGGCTCATGGCATATGGCCAAAAAGCACTGAGGCTCAGAAGCCAACTCCACGGGCCCCTGCCGGGCTCCTCCTGTGTGATTCTAGCCTCAGCTGCCAACCCCCCTGTGACCCACAGGATGCCAAGGCCCTGGCCTCACCCCAGGGATGACAGAGCCCCCATGCCAATTGCTCCAGAGACAGCCCTTCCCTTCCCACCCCCTCCCCTGCCCTCCAAGGCTGTTGGGACAAGAGGGCTCCCTGCTTCCAAGCCAGGCACACTGTGCAGGGCTGCCTAGTGATGAGCCCAGTTATCAAAGGGCCACATTAAAGCCTGCCAAGGTGGCTTTCAGAAAGGCAATTTACAAAACAGAAAATGACTCCCAGGGAGCAGCAGAGGCCAGGTGGTGAAGCCTACTTGAAAGTGCCGGCTCTGACGCTGGTTTCTGCTCAAGGTGAAGGCGAGAGCTCCCAGAGCTGACCCTGCAGTATGGCAGCCCCTTCCAACATGGGACCAGGGCTCTGGGCTGCTCCTGCCACACGGGACTCAGGATGGGCGAGGGTGAGCTTCTAGCTCTGTGGGAGCAGGGACCGAGGAAAGAGCAAAGCCTGTGTTCACTCAGGACCGGAAAGGGTAGCCTGCAGCTCCCTCGGCCCAGCTGTACGTGCCCTCGAGTTGCAAGCGGTCATTGCCATCAGGTGTTGCATGCAACTCCCCATCCCCTCTGAGCGCACCTGAGGGTCAGCGAAGGCCACTCGGCCCCTGCTGAGCGAGGAGCTGGCTGCTGCTCCTCTCCATGCCCCCACCCGAAAAGTCAGGCTTGTCTCGCAGCCCAGCTTCTACTCACCGCTAACAACAGCTACCGTTTTCTGAGGACGATAGGCTAGACGCTCGAATCATCCTCATCACCATCATCGTCCTCACCGCCAGGATTAACTCATCGATCCCGACAACAGCCCCAAGAGGTGGCTGCCGTCATCACCCTTATTTTATAGAAGAAAATCTGATGCCACAGAGGGTAAGGAGTTGTCCAAGGCCACCCAGCTGGTAAGTGGCAGAGCCAGGACTGGAACTCAGGTCTATCAGTCTAACGCAGGGCTGACCCCCAGCACTGCCTGGTGGACGCAACTCTAGGGCGAAGACGGGACGAGTCGAGCACAGGAAGGCTTGGGGCACCTGGCTGGCTCAGAGGGTTAAGCGTCTGCCTCCGGCCCAGGTCATGGTCTCAGGGTCCTGGGATGGCACCCCGCATCGGGCTCCCTGCTCAGCGGGGAGCCTGCTTCCTCCGCCCCCCAGGAATAGGAAGGCTTCTGCGAAACCACCCTCTCTCATCTGATAAGATGTCCTGTTCCGAACATCTTGCTTGTGAACACCCGGACTGGGGCTTCCCAGGGTCTTATGGGGGCACCTTCCCTGTTGGTAAGCATGAAGGAAGCCACAAAGTGGCAAAAGCTCACATTCGTCCCCAGGCTGGGAAGTATAGCCCGCCTCTGGGAACGCATCAGTTCAGTGACTGTGTTGATGGCTAAGAGAAATACGTGTGCTAATGGCGCAGGAACCGGACCTAATCATGCCGGGATATGCACGCATATATTTACATTGTGATATACACATATTCTACCTATATGTCGGCACCTCCTTCATTCAGCCAGGGGCTTGGATCGTGGGACTGTGGGGCTGGAAAATCCGAAGCCCATCGGGCAGGCTGGTAGCTGGAGACGCAGACTGTTTCTACACGGGAAGCCGCGCTGGGACGCTTCTTTTAGAGTCCAGCCCCTGGGCAGTGGCTCCTGCTGGGTCCGGAGGGGCAGCACTGGGTGGGGGACGCCCAGCAGAGGCTTGGGGTCAGCTCTGCTGGTGGGCATGGCCTCCTTTGCAGCCCGGACTCTCCTGGCTCAGCTCCTTGGGAGGCAGCCAGGCCGACCTCCTTTTGTTGGCGGGGTCACTGTTGCTGGCCGCACGCTGGTGGCCAGCTGCCGTGGGCACTCCATTCCCGCTGGGTGCAGGCTCCACAGGTGGCGGCTGCTCGGCTCCGGGACAGACCCCACCCACTCCTACTCTTCCCCGCAAGGCAGGGGTTCTGGAAAAGCCCAGGCTGCCAGGCCAGCGGTGGAGGGGGAGCTGCCCCTGCCGGCCGGGCACCGTGCCGCTCAAGGTGCGCCCGACCGCAGCTGGCCCCCCGCCCCCGGCCCTTTCTTCCCTCTCTTTTTTGTTCAGGACCTTTTGATTTGGGAACAAGGCCCCTTTATGTGGCACTGGGCCTCGCCAGGCCTCCCCGTCCCACCCATGGCTGGGGATTTCCTTTTCATCTGGAGCTAGGAGCCCCGGGCTCAGAGCGAGCCGGCAGGAGGGGTTCGGTGGTGTCACAAAACCTGGGTGACTCAGCTTTCAGTGGGGCATTGTGGCCCCGCGGCTTTGATATCTTCAGTGGGAATCGCAACAAAGGGGAGGCCAGGGGCAGCGGGAAGGTAATGCTCCTCACAAGGGCTCTAATGGCGAGGCCTTCTCAGGCTCTGCCGCTGAAAGGAGGCCCCTCTCCCAGGAGGACTATTCCCTTTCGGTGGGAGGACTGGCCTGTGACCCCAGTCTCTTAAGGATGACATTGAGCAGGGCTGCTGTCTCGGGGTTTGAAGGGTCGGCTGCCGGCGCATCCCCCCAATCCAGCCTGCACAGCCCCTGCCTTCGTTCAGGAGCTTCCCAGGGGGATGCCGCAGCAGCCAGAAGCTTCCAGGGCCTCTAGCCCAGGCCCAGGGTCGCTCGGGAGCCTGACCAGGAGGAGGGAGCCTGGAGGTGGGCCGGCCAGATGGACTCAGACCGCGTGGGTGAGCAAGACAGAGCAGACGGCCCCTTCCCTTTCTGCCCTGCTGACCGACGCGCAGCCCAGGGCTCACGCAGAAATGCACATAGGTGGGACCGGAAGCCAACGACATAGACTCTCTGGGCCTCAGTTTCTGGGGGGTCCCGCGGAGCTGTCATCCCAACAGGGAGCTGTGAATGGCTGGTGGACAGCAACAACGTGTCCAAAGCAGGAATGAGCTAGTCTTAGGATGGTTACTTTGGGTTCATCTGCTTGCGGGATGTGGGCGCAGGACCGCCTCGTGATGAGGCCCGGGGACCAGAGCCAGTGGTCCGGGTTCTCACCCTGGCTGGGGAGCCTGGCCGCGCAGCCGGGATCTGGTTCGGGCTCCCGCTCTAAGTGGGCCTGGCAGTTGAAGGACCAAATGAAATACTGTGGGAGGAAGGTCTGGGGCTGTGCCTGGTCCTCCCCGGCACTCGGCCTGCGCTCCGCGCTGTTCCCTGACGATGGTTTTCGGGTGTGTGGTGGGTTTCTGGGCTACCTCGCAGCTGGTGGGAGGCAGAGCCCTGTGGTTCCCAGTGCTGGCTTCGCAGGCACACGGCTGGCTTCAGATCGTGGCGTCTCCCCTCAGCGGCCGGGTGACCTTGGGCAAGTCACTTCACATTTCGAGGCTCTGTGTCTTCTGTGAAATGGAGGAGCTCCTCTGGGTTGCTGAAGGACTCGATGAGTCACTCCAGGTGCCTGAAGATCTCAGGACCAGGCCGTGCTTGGCCTCACTGTCGGGGAGGGCACGGGGATCGCAGGAATTCTGGGTGAACGTCCATGAGGCTAAATGCCCCTTTTCTAGGTCAGCGGAACCTCTCTGATGCAGACACCTTGTTGCAGGAAAGGGTATTTAAGGCAGACGGAAGATCCGGGGAGGGGGCGGGAAACCAGAGAGCTTCCTTCTTTTGCTGGGGGAGGATTGCCGCTAACGACGGTCACACTAGCTGGACCCCAGGCAATGAGCAAAGCTGTTCACTTACATTATCCCTTAATCCTCCTTGGAGAGAAGGACTGTGGTTCTCTCTGTCTAATGAGGGTTGGGAATGGGTGGCTTGCCTGTCTTCGGGGGCCAGGGGTCTGAGTCGGCGCCCGACCAGAGAATACGGCGCTGTGTGGCCACGCGGGGCACACGTGGTCTGTCCTCCAAGATCCACTTCCGAGCAGGAGGGGCAGCCCAGCCCTCCCACCTGCCAGGCTGAACAAGGGAGCCCATCCCTGGAAGGCGGGGAACGGGGAGCCTCAGGATGCTCGGAGAGCCAAGGCAGGGGTAGTGGCATGGGAGACTCTCACATGTCCCCGGGGGCCTGGGAAGCCTGCCTTGTTGGCTCCCGTGGCCCTGGCGGGGAGGTGCCCCGTGCGTGTGGCCCCTGCAGCTGGCCCTCAGAGAATGGGACTCCTGGAAGTGTAGACATGACTGCAAGGTCTGTGACAAGCTTCCCGCCTGGCGACAGCGTCTCTATACACTCACCAGGGAGAGGGACGCGGCTGGCAGGCAGTTGGGGATCAGCCGTGCAGCTGGGTGGGGTCCAGGGACCACCTGACTGTGTGTCCATCTTCCCACCCGGAGCAAGGGTTAACTCCGAGGGGATGCGTGTGCTGCTGGCCTTGATCTTGGGCTCCGCCCACATGTGTGTGTCTATCAAATCGTCACACTGTAACACTTTAAATATACACCATTACCCTGGTCAGGTATTTCTCAAGTGAAAAAAACAGGAACCATATTGTACCCCTGCCTCCTTCTCTTACAGTGCTTGCCCTGGGGACGCTCCTCCGACAGACCCATCTGGGCCCAGTGCCCCACCCCCAGCCCCTGCACCCCCAGACCTTTGAGGGGTCCCTGGCAATTCCACATCTAGCTGTCCAGGTGCCCTCCGCCTCCCGGTCTCCCAGACATCACGAGGAAGAGACAAGCCATGTCCACTGTGTCCTGTTCCATGTTCCTGACCCGCAGACGCTGAGAGCTCAGGGACCCGACAGGTGTCCTGCTACGGCGGGTCGGGCTGTTTGTTACACAGCAAGGCCACTGCGGTGGGCCTCCGCCCGGGAGTGCAGGAGGCTCAATGGCGAGCCCTCGGCCCCCAGGCCAGTGGTTTTGCATCTTGGACATTGTAGAGGTCAGGGATTGACCTGCAGAACCATGGATCCAGACTCGTTCTGTCCGGTGGGAATGAGGTCATTTTCCTAATTTCCGGCAGCCGCATTCAAAGGAGGAGAGAGAAGCAGGTGAAACTGATTCAATAATATATTTTATGTAATTTGGCACATCCCCCAAACAGCATCGTTTCACTATGTTTTGCTATAAAAAATACTCACGAGCCACTTCCCGTTCTTTCTCTGCCACTGATCTCCAAAATCGGGGTGTGCCCTTTGCTCATTGAGCCCCTCTATCCTGACATGATGTTTTCTTAGAGGATACCGCGTTCAGGTCTCATAAAACCTATGGTTGAAAAGTAGATTCATGCATCGAGGCTGTTCCAGATATACGTGGATATTTTCCAATAATGAGATCAGTCAATTTTTTAAAAAATATTTTCTTTATTTATTTGAGAGAGAGAGAGCACGTGCCCATAAGCAGGGGAGGGGCAGAGGGAGAAGGAGAAGCAGACTGCCCGCCGAGCGCAGAGCCTGGTGCGGGACTCGAACCCAGGACCCCAGATCACGACCCGAGCTGAAGTCAGACGCTCAACCAGATGAGCCCCCCACAAGTCCCTTGGTCAGTGTTTTTGAATCTAGGTTTTAAAGAACTAAAATGAAGTAGAATGAAGCTTTCTTCCGTCATTCACGCGGGCCACATTCTGAGCGCTCCTGCACCACACGCAGCTACGGGGGCCCTGCAGACCTAGACCCTCCTCTTTTCCCAGTCGGGTAAACGGAAGCCCAGGGAGCGGAGGTGTCCTGTCCAAAGCCCCTCAACGGGTCGTGCCTGAGCTGGAACCAGCTTGTGTTTTTCTGGCCCCTAGTCTATAACCTTCTGCTTCAGGAATTCACAATGCACTCCGCCAAGGCCCAGAGCTTTACTGGCTAGAGACACAGTGAGGGGTGGTGGGTGGTGCCCGGGGCTCGGGGCCGGACAGCCATGGACTGCCAGGGTGTGGGCTACTGACGTGTCCCCTCCAGGAAGGGGGCTCACAGCCCCTTCTCCTGCAGTCAGTCAGGATGCCGAGGCTAGCAAGTGAGCCCAGGGCTCCGTGTCTCAGTCTCTCCAACTGTAACCAGGAAGCATGGTATTAGCGGCAGCGTGTCTCCCTCACAGGCCTGTTGCATGCAACAGCTTCCCTACACTGATGCCCATGAGAGGACCGGCCACCGTGGACATCACGTGATGTAGGGGCAGAATTGTGTCCCCCCCGAAAGAGATCTCCAGGTCCCAACCCCCAGAACCTGTGGTAGGACCTTATTTGGAAATAAGGCCTTTGCAGACGTAATTAAGTTAAGAGGAGGTCACCGGGCAGGGAGGGTGGCCCTGCCCCAAGTGCCCTGGCCCTGGTGTCCTTGTTAGAAAAGAAGAGACACAGGCCAGGGACAGAACAGCACGTGGCCAGGGAGACAGAGACAGGAGGGACCCCTGGAGCCCCGGAAGCTGGAAGCTGGGACGATCTTCCCTTGGGGCCTCCGGGAGGAGCACAGCCCTGCCCACACCTGGAGTTCAGACTTCCGGCCTCCAGACTCGGGAGAGAAGGAATTTCTGTGGCTTTAAGTCCCCAGGCTGTGGTCCTTGGTTACAGCAGCCCCAGAAAATCAAGGGAAAAGTTGGCTGATATTATTACAACCTGCTTCCCAGCGGGCACTACAGAATGTCTCCCACTGGGTGCCTGGCCTCTCCTGGGCGCTCCTGGTTTCCCGAACCACAGCCAGGAGGGCTGCCCTGGGGCCAGGACACGGCTCCACTGGGCTGGGGAGGCGGGGCCACAGCTGGCCACCCGCCTGCCCTCCGGGGGCCCCGGCTCCTGGAAAGTGGTCGCAGGGCTCCTATTAGTCATCATTTCAGGCACTCAGCAAAGTTCTCCCGGCCCCTCACAATGCCGGGCGGCCCCTCCGCAGCCTTTTCTCTTCCAGGCTTTGAAGATGAATGATTTTTAAAGACCACAGTATTCCTTGAAAACCAGACAAATGGGGGGCGGGGATGGTTGGAGTCCAGAATGCTCTGAAGAGGGAGTGCGCCGGGCTCTGCTGGTCCTGTTCCTGCCCACGCCTTCCCCCAGCCTGGGGTGGGGGGCAGCAGCCCTAAGGAGCAGGGCTCAGGCCCAGTCCTGCACCCCACTGTGAGGCACTGAGATCCTGGGAACGTCACTCAGCTTTCTGGACCTGTTTCCCCCTCTGAACGGGGTGTGGGGATGTGGTCATCCCCACGGCGAAGGTCATTGCTGCTATATTCCTAACCAAGGACCCAGCCTGGGGTGTGGAGGCTGAGCCCCGTGAATGCAGCCCCTTGCTGGCTGTGCGACCCTCCTGAGTCTCTTGCCCTTTCTGGGCCTCTGGCTTAGACTGTGACTTAAGGTAGCAAGTGAGCGGAGGTGGGGACGGAGAGTACCCTGAGAGGGAGGCTCAGTCCAGCCCCGCAGCCTCGGCCTTGAAGGGCAGTCTGAGCAGCACGAGGCCCAGGGCTGCAGGGGGGGGACCTTCGGAGCTGCCACCGGGAGCTGGTACCACTTTCCCCTTCCCCTTGCCTGTAGGCCCAGGGCCTGGCACGTCTCTCACACAAGGAAGGAGGCTGTGGACGGAGGCACACAGGGCAGCCTGGCCGTGGGAGCAGAAGGTCGGCTGCCCAGGAGGAAAGCGCACCCCGCGGTCCCCACCGGCTCCAGGGCTGTAGGTCCCTCAGTGCTGGAGGCCTGGAGCAGCCTGGTCTGATGCTAGGTCCTGCGTGATGGGCCCCTGCACTCCGCTTTACAAGCTGTCTGCCGGCCAGTGCTGGGAAATCTCGAGACCGTGAGGGCAGCCCGCAGCCACATACATACCGGCTCCCTGGGGACCCCAGGGTGGCCGTGGAGCCGTAGCTTGCACGGCGAGGAAGCTCTCTCCCAGCTTGGCTCTGGCCAAGTTTTCTAAAACCAAGTGTGCTTCTAAGGCGTGACCCCAAGCCAGACACCTGTCCCTACGATGTTCGCGTCCCCAAATGATCAGGTCCGTGTACCCCAGGCAGGTAGGGCCGGGCCTGCGGGAGCCGCCGTGCCTCCAGCCTCCCTCCCAGAAGCAACACACGTGGGGTCTGGTGGGGTCCGGTTACCTCGGTCCCCAGTCCTGAGCCTGCGCCATGCCCCGCCCTGCTCCCTCTGCAGACACCTGAGTGAGCCAGAGAATCCCAAAGGAATTTGGAAGTGACACTTTAAAGAAACCCATTCATGGGGAAATGAGAGATTTTTGTCCTAAAGACAACGGGATGGGTGATGCGGGAGGAAGTGGGGGAGAAGGTCGCTCCCACCCCGGTTCTTCCCCCTAATCACGTTTCTGCCTATGGTGTGTGTCCGTCCCTCTCCCAAGACCTGCCCCAGGTAATACAGGGATAGCATCTTTTTTCTATAAAATGTGGCTCGATTTTTCCTCCTATGCGTAAACAAAATACATGGGTGATACCGAAAGCTGCCCTTTCACTTCCTGTCTTACCAAGAGCTTTCCTTGTGCAATACCTCGTCTTCACGAGGGTCTCGGCAGCAGGAAAACCAGCCCCAGAGGCGGGAGAGAGGCAGCCGAGCCTGGAGGCTCGGGCACCAACTCCCAAGCTGGCTCCTGGCCTCTGAGTGACCGGCTCTGTCCCCGCAGCCACTGAGCACCTGCAGACAAGCGGCTCAACCTCCCTGTGCCTCTGTTTAGTCATCTCTGAAATGGGCTTCTCCGAATCGCTGTCTGCGGAAGTGGTTACAAGCATGTAAGTGAGCTCACATTTATAAGATGCTGGGAAGGGCACGTTGGGCGTCGTGGGCACCGTATCAGGGTCTGGGAGCGTCCCCTTGGGTCACACTGGGTGTGCCCACCCCCTTTCGGCTGCAGATGGAATCCGGGAGAACAGCTCTGTGGCTTGGGTTTCTCTTTCGTGTCGATGGCAATGGGAAGGGGGTGCAGCGTGTGAGTCGGGTCGGGTCGCGAATTCGAAGCCCGGCTTGCCCACTTACCGGTAGGCTGCCTGTGATTCAGCGAAGTGGCCGCTTTCTGTGCCTCGGTTTTCTTATCTGTGAAATGGAGCATGTGGTGCCCAGCTCGTCTGCTACAGGGACCTTGGGGCAGCTCAAAGGGGGGCGCGGGGGTGAACGGGAGGCCGTTGCCCGGACACGAGACACTGTAAGGGGTAATGAAAACTGAGGGACTTGGAGGGTCGGAGGGACCCTGGTGTTCCTAAGCAGTTATGGGAGGGTCCAAGGCTAGTGGTTTGGCGGCGGCTCTCCTTCCTGGCCAGAAGGTCTGGGTGTGTCACCCTCCTGCTCCTTGGTCCTTGACTTTGCTGGCTGTTCCCGCCCCCCACCCCCCGCCACCAGGATTGTCCAAGCTTGTGGCCCCACTCATGGCCTGGAGCGAAGCAGGAATTCGAAATGTCCCTGGGTGAATGTTAATTAAAAACTGATCAGCCTACAGTTTGATCTCACGGATGGTCTAAGAGAGCAATTTCCGCAGCTGGTGGATGTCAGATTGGCCTGGGGGACTCGCTGCCGACGTGCGGACGCACGCAGCGAAGCCAGGGGTCCTTATGGTGAAGATAGTGACATCTCAGGGCTCCGACCCAGTGCTTCTGGGGGAGGCTGCCGGGTCGCAACCTGGGGCCAGGGGACTTTGGCCCTCTGGTGGGTTTGACTTTGAGTGAGGGCAAGAGCTGGGACCAGAGCTGAAGCAGGCACCGTGCCCAGGCTGGGGGGGCAGAAGAGCTGGGGAAGGCTCTGGGCTCTGTGGGTGGGACAGGGCGGCCCCCATGGTGGCACCCCACGGCGGGGAGGGGGAGGGTCACAAGGAGGCGTTCGTAGTCCAGTTCTCCTCAGAGGTGATGTGGCCGCAGAGCGGGCGGCCCAGTGTGGGGGGTTGGTTGCGGGGACTGGGAGGAGGTGTCCAACAGGGCGGGAGAGGGAGGGAGGGAACGTGGAGGGGACTCTTGCCCGGGACCCGCCCCTGGCAATCCTCCCAGCAGCCTCACGAGGGCGTTGCTGCGGCCATTTCAGAACTGGGGAAGGTTCCATTGCTACCAGCTCCTGGGTTTGGGAAGCACAGATACGGGGGCTCCTGTGGTTGGGGGCAGGGGGCAGAGGAGGGGGCTCCCTGTGTCCCAGCGAGTAACCTTGGCTCTTGGCTCCAGCTCACAGCACGAGGGGTCTCTTCCTGTCCCCACAGGGCTGACCGAGGCCCCTGTGCCCTGAGGCCAGGCTGGTCTGGCGTGGGCAGCACCTGAGAGCCTCCCTCGCGGTCTCTGAGCACCGTTCCCAGAGCCGGGCTTAGACGTGGCCCGAATGCCTATTGTCTTCATACCGCGTGGGGACTGGGGCCCTGCCCCCTGCCCCCTGCTACAGGTGGGTGGCTAGCAGGCCCTAAGATGGGGGGCATCGGAAAGGGGGCTCTTTCTTGTTTTCAAAACTGTTTGGCCTCTCGCGAAAGACCGCCTAGTGCGTGGTCCGTCTGTGTGACGTTTTGGGAACAGACGGATTCATGTGCGCGCTAAGTGCCTGCGGACTTGCTGGGGCTAGGGAGGGCATTTAGGAGAAGGGAGGGGACTGCGGATGGCTGTCGCGTTTCTCAGGGATCTTCAAACGCCCCGCCGTTGGTGGTGATGACTGTGCAAGCCTGAATTTGCGCGAACCCACCGAGCCTCGCGCCGCAGCTGGCTGCGCCGCTGGTACGTGGGCTCCGTCTCAGTAGCGAGGCTGTAGGAACAAGCCGGTCTGCATATTGTCCTTACAGAGAGCACCCCGATGCCAGCCAGAGGCAAAGCCCCCCACCTGCCCCGGCAAGGCAGGTGACCCAGCAGGCTGTCCCATGGACCCAGCAAGGCACCCGATGGAGCAGCAGGGACCTGGGTCTCTCTTAGTCACCGGGCAAGGTGACAAGCTCGTCTCCGTGTCTGTCACAGAAAGACCGCATCGAGAAGCTGGCCAGTGGCCATCCAGCGTAGCCGAGAACATCACGGCTTCACAGATGAGGCTGTTGCCCCCTGTCGCGAGCTCTGTTTTGGGGTCTCTGTGCTCCTCGAACCCCAGCTTCATAGCAGGGAGCACTGGCAGGAGGCCTGAGCCTTTGGGCAGGACTCCGTCCTCGTCCAAGGGTAACTGGGCCCAAAGCCCACACCCCACGCCATGGCCTGGCAACCCAGTGAAAGCACCGCGCGGCCCCACAGGTCAGGGAAGAGGCATGGGGGTCGGGGGCGGGCAATGGCCGATCTGCGGGACGGCCGGGGACCAGGCAGCTCTTTCCTAGTCCTGGCCAAAGGCAGGGAGCTCTGGGGGCGCAGCCCAGCCCCCCACCCACACCCCAAAGGAGTCCCGGCCCTGGGAACAAGTACCACGTGTGGACAAAAGGTCAGGGGCGTTTGACTTGGATTCTGATGCCGCTTTTCACCCAGAGCTAGAGCGCCCAAGTGCCGGCTAAGAACATTCCGGATTGAGGGCCCTCAGCCCCAGGGAACGTCTCCTTTGTGAAGGCCAGCCGGCCACCCGTAATGAAAATGTCATTGTGGCTCGGAGACATTCTTTAGGTCTGTGTGCATGTCCCTGGGAGAGACGCACGGCACCTCGAATCACCCTGTAAGGAGAGCCGGGCCCGGAGCGGCCCAGCCTTCCGCCAGCCTAATGACCGCCCCGCGAGTTCAGCCCATTGTCCCATAATCTGCTGCTAAAAGGATTTCAAATCTGAGAGAGAACAAGGCTGAGGCCAATTAGCTACATTGTGCGGGCTTCCGACCGGCAGTGGCCGCGTCCGCGTGGGCCCCAAGTTCTCCTCTCAAGTCAAGTGGAGGCTTTGCGTAAGCCCGTCTGTGCATCCACCCATCCGTCTGTCCGTCCCGGGTTGGAGCGATTTCATCCCGCAGTGCCAGTGTTTTGTGGGTAAGGTTGGGGGGGGGGGTCTAGGGCCCGGTGTCCCCGAGGAGCCCTGCCAGGCCTCCGCCCTAGTTCCTGGCCTCTGATGCTGAGGGGGGAGCTGAAGGCTTGGGGTGTTCTGAGGTGTCCACCCCAGCAATCTGCAAGGGGGTGCTTGGTCCTCCCGATTTTTTGCTCACAGGACTGACTCGATGCATGGGAAGGAACGGGGACCTTGACAGCCAGGCAGTCAAGGTCTGACCCCAGCCCCGGGGGCCACACTCCATGGACACGCTCTTGCCTCCTGGGTCCCCCCCATCTCCTGTCCTCGGTCTCTGCTGCTGTTAGTCCTGACCCTCGGGGTGCCTCGGCCCCCGCCCCCTGCAGGGCAGCCCCGCACTCCGACTCCTTCAACAGGTAAGTGGCAGATGGGAGTGGCCTCCCCAGGCCCTGGTTTCCCTTACTGGCCACGTCGGGGTGTGGGGTGGCGCGGTTTATTGTTTCCGGTTTGATATCCTTCCCTGTGGATGGCATTGCGGGGGACATCCTTGGCCATATTTCTTTAGGGACTTTGTGGGATCCCTAGAGCAAGGAGACACTGTTGCAGAGTGGTCTGGTGTGTGTGTCCCCGTCCTGCTCCGTGCAGCGGCCCCGACGGCCTTCCCCGTGAGGCGGACTCCTTCGGGTCAACAGGCCCCTTCGGCCCCACGATACCCTCTGGTGAATCGTCCTTAGGCTGGGGTTTCCTCGTCTGCAGTTTTTCAGGAGTTCTGCCAATCGAACATTCCAGAAATCCCCCTCCACGCCTCCTCCAGCGGGGACCCCGCCCCCTGCCAGGCAGCAGGATGGTGCGTGATACTGTTCTGCCTCCCCGTGACCCAGCATTAGCAGGGTCCACGCGAGACCTCCTTTCCGCCTCGGTGCCACTCTGACGACCCCCAGCGTCGGGCGGAGGGGGCTGGGCTTTCGTTCATTCATTTACTCGTTCGTCTTTCTTCGTGGGCGCGGCAGTGAGGCACTGAGAAGCGCGAGCCAGCCCGGCCTCCTGCGGCCCTCGCAGCCGGGTGGGTGAGACGGGCCCGCAGCTGCCCTTCCATGAGGCAGGGACCCGAGAGGAGGGGAGACGCTCGGCCTGGCCGGAGTGAGGGGCAGCAGGGGAGGGGCGCGGGGAAGACCTCTCCAAGGAGGGTCTCTCTCAGCGGGATCGCCAAGTACAAAAGAATCGAAACCAGTCAGAGATGAGGGCAGAGCAATGGGGAAGTCGTCAGAGCCCCCGAGGAGGGGCATCGCCGTGGCTCTGGGGAACTGGGTGACCCTGCCGGTGACCGCTGAGGCCAAGGGTCAGAGAAGGAGCAGGAGAGACGAGCAGCGGCTAGACTGCGGCATGTCAGGGTGCCTGGTAGCTGGTGGCCATGGGGACGGGAGGCTCTCCTGCTCGGCTGAAGAGGGCAGAGGGGGGTGAAGAGGGGGCACCGGCTCAGCCTCCAAGTTGGGAAATGAGAAACGCTTCTCGTTCACAAAATGCGTGCCAGGCCAGCTCCTGCCTGACCTTGCTCCGCTCCGTCTATGCCCATCTGGCACCCGCCCAGGTCAGCAGCCACGAAATCAAGGGGGCACCAAGGGCAGCCCCATCTTAGGGTCCCGACTTTGATTTGTGGAGTCGGTGGTGCTGGACCTGGCTCAGAGTGAGAAGGGAAGCTGCATTGCTCAGAAATTGCCCATGCCCACGGGGCTGTGGTCTGCAGACCTACCCTGGACGGCACCTGCTAGAGAGGGCTGGAGGCCCTCAGACTTCCTCGGGAGAGGCTGAGAGCAGCTAGGAGTCCCCACAGGTTCGTGGGCATGGCCAGTCCCGGGAACACAGGTCCCTTGAGGACCCACAGTCCGGGGGCCGGGTCAGCCCCTGCTCCAGGAGATCACCTCTGGGACACTCGTCCGGCGCCCAGCTCCTCCGGCCTCTCTCAGCCGGGAGGAGTAAGGCAGAGGCTGCAGGTCACAGACCCAGCCCCACGCCACCCCACCCCATCGGCAGGCCCGGGCACACCTTCTTGTTAGCATTGTTTATGGGCTGAATCATGTCCCCCAGATTCCTACGTTGAGTTGTGACGCCCAGCCACTCAGACGGACTGTATTTGGAGACAAGGTCTTTCGGTAAGTGATTAAATACAGCACGCGCGCGATCGATGCGCTTTCTCCTCCTCACGATTTCTTGCCTCCAGCTCGCTGTACCGGCGGCGTGTACAGAACATGACTCATGTCCCGCACAAACTCTCTGTCCAGGGACTGCCCGTGTTATCGGCAAGGCTTCTGGTCAACTGTAGGCTGTTGGTAGTTTAATATTGGAGTCAAAGTTCTGCTTGGATTTTCAAAGGCCCGGGGCGGTCGGCCCTCGGAACCCCGAATTGTTCAAAGCTCAACGGTGTGCGCAGTGGGGGTTCCTGTCCCTCCTCTCGCAAACCAGGAGGCCGGGGCACACAGAGGTCGTAGACACGGGCCAGCATCTCTGGAGGCCGTGCTCAGGGTCAGACCGGCTGCCCCATGCCCGGAGGGGTGTACGGCCCGGGGTGGCCTTTGCTGGCCTGGCGGAGGACCCGAGCTGTACCCGAGCTATACGCCCGCGGGAATGCCTCTTCCTCCTTGCAGGCGGGAGTTTCACGACCGGGAGGGAGGTCCAAAGCCCGTCACTGATGAAGGGGATGGCCAGACAAAGGTGGGGGGGCCACAGGAGGGAGCATCCCTCGGCCCTAAAAAGGAGCAAGGTCCCCACACGCACTGCACGTGGACGAATGTGGGTGCACACGGGTGCGTCTCGAAGCATCCTGAGAAACGCACGTGGGCAGACCCAAGAGGTCTATTTAGATGAAAGGTCTCCAGCAGGGAAACCCGGGGAGACGGACGCCCAGCTCCGTGCACGAGCTAAGAGCCCCTGAGCTGTCCTTTAAATGGGTGAATTGCAGGGTTTTGAGTTATATCTCAATAGAGCTCTTTAATGTTAAAAAAATAGAAATAAATAGGATTTTCAAAAGACTCGGCTTGGGTGGTAACGCTAAGCCTCCAGCCTGCAAAACCCCCTTCTGGGTCTCTCGTTTGCCTCCTTGGGGTCCCGCGGTGCCCAGGGGGTGCTCCTGGCCTGTGACGCCATTTGGAAGCTGGGCCCAGCCTGAAGTTTGTGCGAGCACGTGGGGCAGGGGGCGTCCTGTGCCCATACGTGGCCCAGGCAGTGTTCAAGCCCCCTGGGGCGCCAGGAACCCCACAACCCCTCCAGCCCGGGATTCCCGGGACATTTGGGGATTTGTGCCCCCCAACCGAGTGGGTTCCTGCCTGGCGATGGAACCCAGCCCTGCCCTTTAGAGAGAGGAGGGCAACCCGCGGCTCTTCCCGGAGTCGACCAGGCAGAGAACGGCGCTGGCTGGGGGCAGACGTTCACCTTCAAGTCTCCCCACATTGGCCACCCCCTGGTTTCCAACTTAGCCAGAAGCAAAAGGGGGAGACTGAGAGCAAAGATGCCTCCACCCTCCCATCCCCGCTCAGGCCCTGGACGCTGCAGCCTGCCGGGGGGATGGGAGGTCACAGCCTCTCCCCCTGGGCTCCCAGCTGCGTGATATCCCCGAGAGAGGCTGAGCGGGACCACCTGCGGGCTTCCAGGGCCCACAGGCTCCAGTGGCCTCACTCGGGCCAGGTCCCTCCCCCACTGCCCTCGGGGAGCCTCATTAGAGTGAGGTCAGGGCCTGCCACCAGTACCACCGCTGATAGCTGCCCCCACTGGCAGACGGGGACCATGTCAGAGGACTATGTTCTGGACCTGGGGTGGGGTCCCAGGGGGTGACCCAGATACCGGGGAGGGCTGGGAGGTGATATGGGGGAGGAGTGCCCCCAGAGCAGAGGTCTCAGGGACTGGGGGCTGGCGGCGAGGCGGGGGCTGGGACCAGGCCCGGGGGTGTCCATGCTGGGTCTGGAAGAGACCAATTAGTCAAACGGCAGCAGCGACCATTTGGAAGCAATTAACAGGGTCGCTATTACCACACACCCCCCCCACACACACCTGGTCCGGTATTGGAGGGGGAGGGGCGGAGGTCGCCCCCCTGAGGGTCATGCTGCCGTCCCAGCACAGCCCAGCCCACCCCTGCACGACTGCGTGCATGTGACTTCCTGCCCTGCCAGGAAGACACCACGAAGCCAAGCACCCCCTCCCTCTGCCCGGCCTGGGGGGGGTCTCAGGGCCTCGTACCCCAGCAGTGTCCAGCCAGGCCCAGGCCCGAGGTGGGGGTCCCGGGGGGCTTCCTGGGCCAGGAAACACTGCAGGCAGGAAGGAACCTCTTCCCCTGAAGAGGTTGGGAGAGCAAAAGCTAGAGCCTGGAGGGAGAGAGGCTGCGAGCCGTGGACCGGGGTGCAGGCACTAGCAGAAGCTGCTGCAGGGGGAGAAGACACGGTGGGTTTCAGACCAGCTGCCTCGGGCTCCAGGGTGGACGCCAACGCCAGGGCCCAGAGACGAGGAGAAGACCCTGCCCAGGGAGCTCAGTTGCTTTGGAGGAGGCACACTGACAAAAATGCGTGTTGTCACCCAGGTTCTCTGGGCGGGACCTCGGGCCGTGGGCTCCTGCTGTCCCAGCATGATGAACGATCCTTCTGGATTCACCCTCAAAGCCATCACGGTCTGCACGCGAAACTATGGTCCCCTCCTGCGGGGACGTGCTCTGTGCCGATCCGGAGGGCAGGGACCTCGGTGGCGCTAATTCTACTGAGTTACACTACATTGGAGGCATCTCATGCACAAGAAGCCAGCATCGCCGAGGGGCAGCACTACACGGCCAAGGTCATGTGGCTAGGAAGTGGCTGAGCCATCCACTCATTCAGAGACTACGTACTGAAGACTACGGTGTGTACTCCCAGGCCAGGTCTGGGGGTGGAACCCCAGTGAGTAAGTTCCCATCTTGGCTCTGTCCTTGGGGGCTGCCTGGAGGCTGTCCTCTGTCCTCTGTCACGCAGGGACCTTCATTCAGAGTCTGGGTCTCTAACCATCAGTGGCCTGGTCTTTAGACTGTTGGTGGACTCTGACTGGACAGTTGCTGGCCTAGAGCCACGCCCTCAGGGATGGAGGCAATGGGTGACGTCCGGTGCCCTCCCCCGCCCCGGGGTCCCTGGGGCACTGAGCGTGCTGAGGTGAGCTCACCGAGGACGTGCTGCTCTATTGTGTTGGACTAGGGTGTAAGCAATGTCCCAATGGGGTGTGTTAGTTCCTGCAGCTCGGAGGGGTCCCCCGGTCCCCTGCACACCTACTCCTCTCCCGGGAAGGACCAAGGTCCCAAATCCTGATGCCTGTAGATAGAATGAGGGATCCCAGCCCAACCAGCTCATCCCAGGCTTGGAGCCAAGGCTGTGGCATAGACCCCTGGCCCCCATGGGTGAGCACCTTTGCTGGAGTTGAGCCTGCGTACCTCTATGTGACCAGCCTCGGGTTGGGGGTGTGGGGAGCAAGAGAACGGACGGCGCTTGGGGCTTTCCCCGACACTATACCCACAACCCTTCTTTACTGCGGTCCCTAGGGGATAGGGCCGCCACCCCCTCCAGGGGCCACCCAGGGGCGTCTACACCACTGCGGCGACCCGAGGGGAATATCCGCCCCCTTCGGCCACTTCTCCCCTCTTTCCTCTCCCTTCTCTGTGGTCACCGGACCCCTGGGCTTTTCTCAGATCATTCCGGGGCTCTCTCGTCTCTGTTTCTTGGTCTGTCCCTCCCTTTCCTGCTCGCTCTCTCCTGTTCTTTCTCCCTGTCTTTCGAGCCAGTGTCTCTCGCTGTCTCGGGCTGTCTGTCTCTGCGCCCCTTTCTGGCTCTCCCGCACCCCTCCCACTTCCCCCAGCCCCCTCTCTGGCCGGGCTGCCGGGACAGGACCCTCCGAGGCCCGCCCGACGTGCACCAGCCTCGCCCTGCCGGATCTGCCGGGTCGCGGTGCGCCTCCCGGCCCGGTCCGCCACCCCTGGCTCCAGCAGGGAGCCCCGGGCACAGACCCAACCCCGGGGTCCCCCACGCGCGCCCGCGCCCCGGGCCCCCCCCTCCGCCGCCCTCCGCGGCCCCCTTCATTATGCACCGCCTTTAATGGGCGTTTGTCAGCGCGACTTCCCCGCAAGTCGCTTTCGCGGACATCAGTCATCGGCGGCGTTCCCATTGTGCCGGGGGATTGATGGGGGGCGGGAGGGGGTGACAGGGCCTGGGGCGGCCGCCTCGAGGCCTCGGTCTATAATTTTCGGAGGCATAATTGGCCTGGGGGGAGGGGGCGGGGGAGGGGCGGGAAGGGACCTTTCAGAGCCGGGAGGGCGCGCGGGGGCGCAGGGCGCGCGGCGGAGCGGAGCCGCGGCTCGACGGCGCTGCGCCGGGGCAGAGTGTGCGCGGGCGGCGCCCGGCCCGAACCCCGCGCCCCGCGGGGCTCCCCGCCCCTCCCGCGCCCCCGCCTGGGGACCACGTCGGCCTTTTGTTGCCGAACCGTCTTTTCTTTCAGCGCTTTGCGCAGCAACGGAAATTTCACCCGATCCTGGGTGAAAATTAAAGGAGGTGCCTCTCTCTCCCTCCTCTCTCCCCCCCTTCCTTCTCCCCCCACCCCCGCTCCCTGCCGCCCCTCCCCTCCCCTCCCCCACTTGCCGCGGAGCGGGAGTCGGCACCGCCTGGCGCGGGAGCGGGCTCGGAGCGCCTCGCCCGGGCCGCGCCGCCGCCCCTTCCATGGGCGCCGCGCTCGCCTGCAGCCGCCGCCGCCGCGGGGCGGGCGCGATGCCACGATGGGCCTGATCTGGCTCCTGCTGCTCAGCCTGCTGGAGCCCGGCTGGCCCGCCGCGGGTCCCGGGGCGCGACTGCGGCGCGATGCGGGCGGCCGCGGCGGCGTCTACGAGCACCTCGGCGGAGCGCCCCGGCGCCGCAAACTGTACTGCGCCACCAAGTACCACCTCCAGCTGCACCCGAGCGGCCGCGTCAACGGCAGCCTGGAGAACAGCGCCTACAGTGAGTGCCGGGCCCCGCGGCGCGGCGGCCGGCTCCCTGGGGAGGAGCGCCCGGGACGGGAGGGCGGGCCGGAGGGCGCCCGCCGGGGTCCCGGCCGTCCCGTCGCGTCGGGGAGAGCAGCGCGAGGGGCGCTGGGGGTCTCCAGTCCGAGGGGACGAGCGGTCGGCAGCCCCGGGGCTCCCCGCTCGGCTGGACTCGGGGCCCTGACAAGTTCAAGCCCTTTGAGTTTCTCGGACAAGAGGCGCTAGACGAGGCATTTATTATCTTCTTTATTAATTTGACGACTTCTTCGGCCGACCCCGGGGCGCCTCCGCGCTCCTTGATCGCTGCCGCCCAGGTGGCCGCCGGAGCCGCCGCCTCCACCTGGAGGACTGTGGCAGGGACAGAGCGGGGGTCCTGGGCCGCGGCCGCCGAGGGTGGAGAGCCACCCCCCGCCCCAGGCCAAACAGCAGCCCTCGCGCCTCCGCCCTGGGCCTCAGAGCAAAAGGCAGGGTGGGCGCGCCCCTTGGTGGGGGGGGGGGTATACCGGTTAGGCCTGGGTGGGGGACACAGGTATGCTCCCGCCGCCCGGAACGGTGCTGGTGGGGTTCCGCGGGCTCCAGGGTTGGGCTCCTCCCTCCGCGGGGACCCTGGCTGGAGCTCAGCCTTCCTGAGAGGAGCGCGAAGCAAGGGGACCGAAGCAGCTCGGCTTCGTGGGCAGCAGGAGGTCGGAGCTCCAGTGCGGCAGCGTGGGAGCGTGGCCAGGGCCAGGTCCGGGGTCCCTCTGCGGCACCCCGCGGGTCGGAAGCGGTGCGGTGGACTGAAGGCGGTGGCGGGAAACCGCGGCTTCCTCTAGGAAAGCCACAGCTCTGGGGAGGACGTCGTGGGAGGAAGCCTCTGGATACATGCGTTGGGGACAAGCTGTGTCGCGGCTGTCCCCCTGTGCAGGATGGGGCTGCCGGAGCTCACACCCTCCTCTCAGAGCCACACCTGGTGCTCTCCATATCCAGTCTCCCCCACGGAGTTACAGAACATGGAAATTCTCAGGGTATCCCAGGCAGGCAGCCTGGAGGCGGAGGAGGGCGCAATCCGCAGCCGCCCCTGCAGGGTATCCAGAGGCGCGCTTCCCAGTGCCTGGGTGGGGGCCTCGGAATCCGCCCAGCCTGCCTCCAGGGGGATCTCAGGTGGCGATCACTGCCATGCAGAAGCCAAGGCTGCACCCAGAAAGCCCCCTCCCCCTCCCCCAAGAAGGCCTTGCAGAGGCTCCAGTGCCCCTTGGAGCCCCTCTGGGGAGACAGTGGCCCCCCTCAGGCTTTTGTTGGAGGACGGCTGGTGAAAAAGCACTGCTGTGTCCAGAAGGAAGGTTAGGGGAGGTTGAAACTTCCTTAAACGCAGTGAGGAGTGGGAGAGCCCGGAGCGGCTTCCTTCTGGGAGCTGCAGTGTCTCATCCCACTTCCTGCTCAGCTCCGGCAGCCCGCCTGGACCCTGCCCTGGACAGTTATCTCCTGCCCAAGTCCATTGCCAGTGAGTTTGGGTGGCCCAGTGCTCTGCACTGCGTGGACTGTGTCATCCGCCGGCTCCATCCAGGGCCGCAGCCTCGCCCGGAGAGCTCCCGCACGGCTGTGTGCAGCCCAGGCTCGCATTCCAGCTCACACACGTCCCTGTGGTCTTGGGAAAGTCACCCAGCCTCAGCTCCCTCGTCTGTCAGATCACGAAACTGGCTCTCGAGGCGGCCGACAGGCTCCAATAAGCTTCACCTCCTGCAAGGCGTTAGCCCCTGGCAGTCAGGCGTAGAAGCATTGGTTGTATTAGTTCCCTCCCCTGTTTGAATTCTCCTCGGAGAAGCCTTCCCCTGAGCTTCCCAAGTGTCCTCCCCCGACCCCCGGCCCCCGAGCGGCCTGGGGGCTCAGCTTTCCGCCCTGAGCTGTGTGGAAGGCACGGGAAGTGATGGGCTTTCACAACTCTTCCCAGGTATCCTGGAGATGACGGCGGTGGAGGTGGGCGTCGTGGCCATCAAGGGGCTCTTCTCCGGGCGGTACCTGGCCATGAACAAGAGGGGGCGGCTCTACGCCTCGGTGAGTCCGCTCTCTCCTGTGGGCACGCGTGCATGGGACAGCCATCTCCCTTGGACCTCTCCTCAGGGGACAGAGGGGACGTGGACAGTATAATGCTTTGACCCAGCAGCAGCATGGGGACCTGCAGGACCAACCACCTGGGACCAGGGTCTCAGGCCCTGGGTGTTGACACCCAGTGTCGTTCCAGCGGCTTCTCTTGGAGGCCAGTGCGGTTGGCTGGGAGCATGGCCCACGGGGAGGACCCCACTAGGGGTGAGACTCGTGTTATGTTCCCCAGTGCTGTCGCTGACAGCAAGGCAGAGATTGTCCCCCCACAAATTTCCACTGGTGTAAATGGACCCGGCGAGCCTTGGAGCACAGCGCGACTGTGTGTTGGGCAAAACTTTTCTGTGGGCTCAGCAGAGTGCTCTGGAGGGAGACGAGAGGGAAGCAGGACACAGCACAGCCGGTTCTCCCCAGGATGGAAAGGGAGAACTCTTCCTTCTTAGGCCCCAACATAGAGGAAGGGACACAGGACTCGTGTCCCAGGCACACAGATTTGGAACCCAATCTGTATACCGCCAGGGGCCCCCCCAACAGAAGAAGGGTCCCGTGACTCTAGGCATTGACCATGTCCTTCTCCCCAACGGCAGGGGTGGGGATGCCTGGAGTAAAATGCGTGTAAGCAGGAAATTTGCTGCCCCCAACTAGTCATTACGTGCAATTCGGCTGATACCTCCTCGGGCAATGAGAGGTTTTCCATCCACAAGGAACCTAGACAGCACAGCCGGAGACCATCTCCCGGCAGCCCCTTTCTCTCCATTCAGCCTGTGTGCAGGGGACACACGCCAGCCTCTCCCTGCCCGTCTGGAAGTTGGGCCAAGTGTGATCGGGCAAGAGTTGCAGGAAAACACTCCTTTCCGCTCCTTATTTTATCACAGAGTTTGTTTTTCTATTTTGCTAAAGGAAATGCAAAAATCAGAACGAACCCATTGGTTTTCTCTGACCTGGGGGCCGCTTAATAGAACCCAGAGACCCTCCGGTGCCCAGCTTCTCCTGCACGTGCTCCCGGAGTCTGCCAACACTGATTGCGGCTTATAAAGACAAGCCCTCAGGCCAGGGCTGGTCTGACTTTTTCTTTCTTTCTTTCTTTTTTTTTTTTTTAAGATTTTATTTATTTATTTGACAGAGAGAAATCACAGGTAAGCAGAGAGGCAGGCAGAGAGAGGAGGAAGCAGCCTCTCACGGAGCAGAGAGCCCAATGCGGGGCTCGATCCCAGGACCCCGGGATCGAAAGCAGAGGCTTTAACCCACTGAGCCACCCAGCACCCAGGTGCCCCTGGTCTGACTTTTTCTCGAGGCAGACTGTGGCTTTCCAAAAGCCTCCATCCTGGACCCCTGATGCCTAGTGAGCAGAATGGACTTCTGATCCTGAAATGGCCTTAGACTACCTACAGACAAACCCCTGTCCCTTATGGAGAGGGGCCCCGGGAGGAGTTCTGCTCTTGGCAGTGAAGGGGCAGGTCTTGCTGATGCCGGAGGCCCCCCGTCCACATGGCGGAAGTTCACAGATTGGGCAGGGAGGGCTGAATCAGGAGGAGAAGTGTAAGGACTTTGACACCTCTTCTGGGGTGTGGGGTGCGGGGTGCAGGGCGGCCCAGGGCTTTGGGGTACAGGACAAAGCATGACCTGGGGGATCCCCGTGGGTCGGAGTCTACCTGTGGCTGCTGTCACTAGCCCTAACTACGCTGGCCTGCCTGCCTCCTTCCTTCCTTCCGTCCGGCCGTCCGTCCGGCCGGCCGGCCGGCAATCATTCCTTCATTCACCAGTGCCGTCGGCATCTCCCATATGTCGCACTCTCTGCTAGGCGTACGTTTTGGGATCTTACTCGGAAGTGAATCCACTATTGTTGTGGCCTCCAGGAGCTCCCCATCCCCCATACGTTGGCCCCCAGGTGACTTGGCCCCCAGGGGAGTTGCCAGGCCGCCTTCTGCACCTACCTTCCACTATCATTCCCACCGCAGCCTCTGGAACCTCGCTGGGTTCCCGGAGCAGGCCGTGCCGGTCACCCTTCCTTGCCTTGCCCAGACCAAACGCCCCCATCAGAAGGGTCCGGCTCTCCCTAATGACTCCTAAATGTCCCCTTGTTGGGCAGTTGCCTCTCAGCTTCCTCACACCTTCGCCGCACCGCGCTGCCCGCAGCCAGCCGCCTTCCCTCCCTCCCTGCACACCCCCTGCCCGGTCCCCGGGGTTCAGAGCCAGCTGCGGGGGCGGTCTTGCTAGTCTCCTGCACCCCGTCCCCGGCCGGCTTCTCTGGAGCGGCTCCAAGTGCGGCAGAGCCTGAGAAGGCAGCGTGGGCTTCCCGAGGCTGAGGTCGGGCAGAGGCAGGCGGACTTTCAGCAGGTGGCACAAGCAGAGGGTCCGTGGCGGGGGACGGCTGGGGGCGGCCCTGTGGGGCACAGCGTCTGGGGTGGGGCAGCTGGGCCCGGAGAAGCACTGGGAACTGTGGCCACTGCGAGTCTCCGCTGGGATCCCCTGGCCTGTGACCCTGGTTCTGAGCTGACACCTTCCTCCTGGTCATCTGGACTCTAAGAGCCCCTCCAAAGTGCAAGATCTGTGTCCCCCAAGGTCAAGGACTCCCCTATGCAGGGCCTGCATGCCTCACTCTTACAGGCTCGCAAGACCGGATCCCTTCCGTTGTCCCACAACGTGAAAGCCCGCTCTCTGGCATCCTGGTTCCTGGGCCTCAGCCACAGGACAGAAGGGCCTGGGACAAGAGCCTGCACTGTCCCTGACTTCCGCACGGCTGAGCGTGGGGACCAGATGCTAATGTAGCCGCCTGGCCTGGGGATCTGTCCTGAGCCCGCCTGCTCACCCCCAATGGCCCTTGGACCCACGCCATGTACAAGGCCTTGAGCACAGACGGAGCAGCCCCGTAGCTCTCTGGGATTTGGGGTCCCCCCGACCCCATGCCCTGTCTTCGTCAGCAGCACCTGTGCCATGACCCGGGGCATTCTGGGCATCCCCCGAGGGCTGGGACAGCAGACGGGGCTGAGGTTCCAGGGAGAGGCAGCCCCTTCTTCCAGCTGAATGGGAGCCCCCCCACCCCTTCCTCTGCCCTTACGTGTCGTCGGGGAAAGAGAGGTGTGCGGTGCTCGACCATCACGTGCCCTATGGCCCTGCTAGGCCACATGCTGTCCCGTCTGTGGGTCCGGCCCCGACCAACCTGGGTGCCCCTGAGAATGGGCCCGGGGCCCTTTGGGCCACCTGCACTCAGTAGCGACACCCCCTTTTCCCTCTGCAGATGGAGACCATGAGGGTCTCAGGCTCCTTCTGCCCATTATCCCCTGGCCTCTAGCCCTGCCCCCTGGCGCCGGGTGAGGAGGGAAGCCCTGGGGGCACTTGTCTTGTGCACCTGCCTACAGCTCAGACCCAAGCCTGACCTGGGCTGGTGTAAGTCAGACTCACCACCCCTGATCTGGGGGCGCCCCACCAGGTGGTCCAGGGGACATTGGTACAAAGCCTGTTAAGAGTCTATACCTCTCTCCCTTTGGATGCCTGTCTCTGAGAAGGCAGAGACCCGGGCCCAGCCCATGCTTCCCAGTCTGTCCCAGATGCACACAAGAGTGCCCGTTCACCTCCCCGGGCGGCCGTCTCCTCTAGCCCCACTGTGTGGGGCGCCCGCACGCCTGAGCCACCCTGACAACAGCAGTGTCTGTGCCCCCAGCTTCCGGCGGGGCTCCTGGCTTCGGCTCCAGGTGCGTGGGGTGAGGACCGTGGGGGGCCAAGACGGCCCCTCTCCAAGATCAAGGCCCAGAGCCGGGACTTAAACTCCAGTGCCGTGGAGAAGCCAGGCTCACGAGAACCCCGCCATATCCCAGTGCTCATTTCTCTTTCTCGCGTACAGATTCCGAAAGCAGCCTGGGACACCGTCTGTGTCCAGATGTCCTGCTGACCTCCCCGCCTCCAGCAGAGATGCAGGGCAGGCCCCGTCTCTGCTCTGCTTGCGACAGCCACCCCTCCTTGTCCCGGGACGCCCCCACCCCCAGTCCGTGCCCAGGGAAGGGGCACAGGGCTCTCCCCGGGGTCTCAGGAAGGCTTGGCAGAGCAGCTGAAGCCTTGAGCTGAACCCTGAGGGCCCAGTTCACCAGACTGCGAGGGAGGATGGTGCAGCCGAGGCACGGGCGTCCGGCAGGGGGCAGGCGGGGAGGGAGGCCTGGCGACAGGACCGTTGGTCCCCAAGACCCCAGCCCCCAGCCTCCGCGGGGGGCCTCCCCAGCGGCTGACCGAGGCCTTTCGCCCCCGCAGGAGAGCTACAACGCCGAGTGTGAGTTCGTGGAGCGGATCCACGAACTCGGCTACAACACGTACGCCTCGCGGCTCTACCGCTCGGCACCCGGCGGCCCCGGGGCGCAGCGCCAGCCCGGCGCCGAGAGACTGTGGTATGTGTCCGTGAACGGCAAGGGCCGGCCCCGCAGGGGCTTCAAGACGCGCCGCACCCAGAAGTCCTCCTTGTTCCTGCCCCGCGTGCTGGACCACAAGGACCACGAAATGGTGCGGCTGCTACAGAGCGGGGCCGGGCTCCGCGGCGGGCGGCCCGGATCCCCCGGCAAAGGTCCCCGGCCCCGGCGGCAGCGACGGCGGCAGAGGAAGTGGAGCCGGCGAGGCGGCGCGTAGATCACCAGGCCCGGCACAGAGAAGGCCGTCCAGGCTCCCGGCAGCAGGTGCAGAGCGACCGTGGGCCCCGCTGGCCCGGCAGCTTCCCAGGACAGCTCCCCCCTTCCCTGTCCCTCCCCTGCTTCTGCCCGGCTGGTGTTCCGAGGCCCAGCCCTCCCCAATTCTCTCAAACGGGGTCAGATCAGAAAGCAGCCGGGCCTCCGAGGGAGGGCTGCTTCCCGTCCACACCCCTGTGGGCTTCCGCTGGCCGGGCGCCCCCCTCGCCCACGGGGAAAACCGACGGGCGCGAGGGGCTTCCAACCGCCCGGGGAGCCTCCCTGCAGCTCTGCTGTCGGACGTGTGGGCGTTTGTGTAACCGAAACATTAAAGTATTTTATTCTACTTTGTTATTTAATAGATTACAACACAGCCCGGGGAGACACTTGGCGTTTTTACTTGAAACATATTTGCCCGTGATGGGAGCAGCGTCTGTGCCAAGTCACTGTGTTCAGATGTAAGACTGTGTTCTGAGGAATCGAGCTAAAGATGCATTTTAATCCCCGGCTTGGAAAGTGGCTATTTTTTTTTTAAACCAATAGACGGTTAGCGTGCATCGAAAGAAGAGGCTGATGCGTGTGTGTGTGTGTGTGTGTGAGTGAGTGTGTGTGCACGTGAGTGTGCGTGTGCGTGAGCTTGAATGTGTGTGCGTGTGTGTGTGTGCGTGTGTGCGCACACGCCTGTTCCGGCTAGACTGTACGTATGTGTGTGTGCACACGTCGGGGGGGAACAGCTAGAGAGAGAGACGCGGGAGGGAGAAGAGAAACTGGTTCACTCTGCTGAGAACTTCGAAAACCTCCCTCCGCCGTGCAGCGGTGTGCTGGTCCGCGGACGGTCCCGAGCATCTGTGTCACACGCCAGGTAAGACTCTCCCCGAACTCTTTGATCCTCGAACTTGCCGCCAAAGCCTTGAGGCTTACCATCTTCGCCTAAGAAAGCGAACCTGGAGGCTTGGGGAGGAGACGTGACCTGGCCGGGTCCAGAGACAGCGGGTGGCCAAGCTCCGTCTTGGACCGGGTGCCTTCCCTGCCCCCCGCCCCTGTGACACCTGCTCCCCCAACAGTGGTGGTAGGTGGGGTCCCCTGAGTGAGCGCTGCGGAGCATGGGCAGTGGCTCACTTTTCTTGGACTTCACAGCTGTGCAGGGGAGGGGTGCCGGGGGGGACGAAGCTGGTTCCACTCTGGCTCCTGTGTCGCCGGTGACATCGGAACGAAGTTGCAGTGCGCGGCGGGATCCCACCCACCCAGCCTTCACTGTGACTATTGACGGATGCTCCCTAGGGGAAAAGGGAACTCTCTGGTGCCAGGGGTTAATATTTAAAACCAGTTGGAGCGGAGAATGTGCTTTCTGCCACTGGCAGGCTGTGCTCGGGTCCGTCCTGATGGGTCGGCGGCCCAAGCTGCTTCCCCTCGGGCCTGGCTTAGGAGGGAGCTGCGCATTGCATTGCATCTGCTAAGGTCCACCTCCGTTAGTTAGGGGGACTTACTCGGGACCTCAGAAGGTGGCCTTATTTGGAAATGGGGTCATTGCAGATGTACTCAAGTAGAGAAGAGGTCCCACTGGGGCAGGGTGGCCCCCGATCCCTTAGGACTGTGTCCTTGGGAGATGGAGAAATTTGGAGACAGACTTGAACACGGGGCGTCACCCCGTGAACTTGGAAGCAGAGAGAGGGCGATAGCTTCGCAAGCTGCCGAGAACGGCGAGGATCGCTGGCAAACCAGCCGCAGCCAGCATGAGGGCGGGCATAGACTGGCCCTCCCAGCCTCCGCTCGAGGGAGCCCCAAGTCGTGGACTTGCAGCCTCCAGGACCCGGAGACAGTGAATCCCTCTTCTTTAAGCTGCCCGGGCTGTGGGACTCGGTTACAGCTACCTCGTATGGAGGATAGGCGTCTTCGATGCCTGGCAACTTGGGTGGGCCCCCAAACGAGCGGGACCCTACTGCTGTCAGTTGACAAGGAAGGGGTAGACCTCCAGACCCAAGGCCTCGGCCCCCCTGGCAAGGGCTCAGGGGGGCAGCAGCTGCGAGGGGGTCCACCACCGGGCTGATGCCAGGCCCATCGAACCAGGCCTTAGGGGGTCCTGGAGTGCTAAGGTTGGGGCCGCAGAGGGTTTCAAAGGGAGACCTCCACATGCACCCCCATCCCTTTCTCCCTTTCAACCCCAGACCCTCTCCCCAGTCAGCTTAGTGTTTTCTAAGCTGTGAGAATGAGCCCAGAAGAGAAGAAGGATTGAAGATCAGTTTGAAAGCTCGTAGGTGAATGCGGTGGAATCCAGTCCCCTCCCCCAATCGCTGTGTGCAGGGACTCGGGGAGGTGGTCTTGTGCCCCAGCGCACCCTGGGGCAGGGGTCCCTCGCTCTGCGTGGCACGTCCTGGGGTGCTGCCCACCGCACGGGTGGGAAACAAGGCTCAGGAGGAGGCGGGATGTGTCTGAAGGGACGCAGCTCCTGGGTGGGGGCCAGTCACGGGCACTGCCTCCCGAGCTGCGATGCCTGGTGTGGTCCCCAACAGGCCCCAGGTGCCCCCACCCCATGCAGGGAGCCAGGCTGCCCACCGACCTGGTCTCCCGAGGTTCCCTCCATCTAGGTCTCACGTCGGCAGGACTGCGAGGCTGGTGGGGCTCTGCCCGGGGTGTGACGCTTGCCTGGGTCCCCCTGGGGTATCCCTGTCCACGCCCAGGGCTTTATCACACTGGCGGCCCACCAGGGCAGGGCTGAGCCGGTGGAGGTCTGCGTCCCCAGGGACACTGAGGAGGTCCCAGATCTTCCCTGAGCCCAGCAGCTCTCGTGTCACTGCCTTGTCACCTCTTCTTGGCAGAGGCAAGGCTCCTGGGAGTCCTGTGGAGGTGGGGCGGAGGGTGTGTAGGTAGGACCCCCTGGAAAGGGAAATCGGGATGGGGGTGGGGCCTCGTGAGCCCGGCACTCTTCACGTTTTGGCCTGGACCCTCCCACATAGGCCCGAAGTGGGCAGAGACTGGCACCTGCAGCCCTATAGGATGCCGTCCGAGCCAGGACAGGGGACCCCAGAGGCTCCAGTGATGACAGCCTGCTGTCCTCTCCTGCCTTTGTTGTCACCTCCACCTGCCCGGCCAGGGGGCAAGGGAG